>NC_139003.1:18130983-18745983 GCF_964374135.1 Grampus griseus
CATGAGTTTTGGAAAGAAATAAAAATCTGGCCACTTTGATAGGATTTTAAGAAATAACTCCTATGAAAGGAGACATTATTTTATCTGATGATTACCTTTGAACACAGAAAGCTATGTGTGTCCATTTTCTCTGTGAGCCTCCCCTCATGCTATGCAGGCTCAAGAATAATTTGTTTCCCTGTGTAATAACCAGCTTTGCTTCTGTAAGTCTCTGGTAATGTCGCCGTTGCGTATTAGTAGCCCTTTAAATTTTAACAATTTAAAATAAATAATTTTATATAATATGTTCTATATATGATATTTTATAATATTATAATCTACCAAATTTATAATATATAAGTTATATAATGTAAAGTATTATATAATTACTGTCACTTACATGTAATAATTATGTCATATAATTTAATAGTATGTACCAGACATTATTAAGCACCCAATATATGTATCACCTTAAAAGATGTACAAAATCTAGTCCTTGACTTCAAGAAGTCTACAATTTTATCAGAGAGAGCATTTTGAGTTCTTCTGTGGTTTCTGAGAGAGATGTTTTCCCCTAAACACCACTTGGTTCTTGTCCTATCCCTTATTCCTCCCTGTAGAGGAGTGAGTTACCCGATGTAATTTACAGAGCCCTGGCTGGGATGGGCCGCTTACTTCTCGCCCACTCAGAAGCCCTGTGTCTTCTAACCCTGCCTGTGACTAGAGAGGAGTCTGTCACATTCTGGGGTTTCATGTATTAGGAAGACTGTTGTTGCAGCACAGCAAAGCACCTTTCTTCAGAACCAGTTTTATTAGTAATAAAATGTTGTTTTGATCTTATCTGCCACTCTCTCTCTCCTTTGGTTCAGAACTCAGGTGGAGAGGAGAAGGGTGTAATTTCTTGGGGCTGCCTTCAATCTCAACAAGGGTAAGACTGGTAACAGGTAATTATAATAAAAAGCACACTGTGATCAGTGCAGTGTGAGTTCCAACTTGGAGGAAGTCCTTAGCAAAAGAACAGCCACTTCTGTCAAGAGGATTGCAAAGAATCAGAATCAGAGCGGGAACATCCATGCCAGGGGCCTCCTGCTTCAGAACTTCTTCTTATAATTTTATACATATAGCACATAATTTAATCAATAAATTTCATTATCAATAACTAAATCTATACATAAATAAATTGAGTTAGAGTTTTTTGTTTCCTGCCACTGGCTGTAAAAATTTAGCATATGATTGTGTGGTGGTCACCAGAGTAAAGAACTGGTGGAAAAAAAAAAAAAAAAACTGATGGGAAATAAAACTAGAGATATAGTTTGGGGATAGAGGCAAAGGATCCTAAATGTATTGTGTGTGTTTGGGTATTTATGCTGTAGGCATTGGGCAGTCATTAAAAGTGTCTGAACAGGAAAATAACCAGCTTTGATGTGTGCTTCAGGAAGATTAATGTGGTAGTGCTGTGTCAGAATATCAGGTGCTGCCCAGTGGGGTGAGACTGGAACTAGGGAAACCTATGAGGAGATTATGGCATTAAATAATGAGAGAGGAAGTCAGATCTTGAACTAGAGGGTATTGGTATAAAAAGGAAAGAAGAAACACAAAAGATACATGTTTTCAACAAAATTGATAGAACTTGACTGCTAATCAAATGTGGGACAAAAAAGAGGGAAGAATTAAAGATTCTACCAACATTTTGAGCTGGTGCGATTAGAAAACTCTTAATTAACAGAAATACGGAGAAGTAAATGTTCAGGAGGGAAAAGAAAAAATTCAGATTTGAACCTATTAAGATCAACACACTGGGAGAACATACGGGTGGAAACTTCCAGCCAGGAGCTGGTGAATCCAGATGGGAACCATGAGAGTTGTCAGGGTGAGAGAGGAGGCTTCAGAAATGAGTCATAGGGACAGTAGAATTAAAGCCATGAGACTGAATGAGTTTTCCAAGAGGACATATAGAAGAGAGGATGCAGAAGAGGATCAAGGGCAGATTTTTAGGGAACACTTATCTTTGGAGCTGGAAAAGAAGAGGAAGTGGAGGAGACACAGGGATAAAAGGGGGGATAAGAAAAGTATAAAGGTAAGAATTGCCCAGGCATGGGGACACAGTTGGGGGTGCGGGAACAGGGCCAGTCATATAAAGTGACTAAGCAAAATGAAAATAAAACAAAACACACTGCATTTGGTAACCGGCTATTGACCTTTAACAAATTATTATGGAGGGATAAGAGCTGGAGCCTAATTGCAAGGATTTGCAAGGGAGCTGGTGGTATCAGCATGAAACAGTCGACAAAGACGACTTTTTAAAGAAGTTTTATGTTGGAGAGAGAGTGAAGGCACTTGCCCCAGAGGGGTGAGCAGCAGACTGGAGGGCCAGTGGTTTTGTTTATGTTTGTGGGGTTGGTTTTTTCTGTTTCTTTATTTATTTATGTATTTTTTGGTTGGTTGGCTGATTTTGGACAAGAGAAACTTGAATGTGATCACAGTCAGGAAGCAAGATCCAGTGGCAGCCAAAGAGAGGAAAGTAAGAGAGACAGCATGTGAAACAGGGCAAAGCTTTAGGGCAGGTGGAGGAGCTCCAGTCAAGAAACGGCAATGGCAGGTCAGCCTAGAAGGAGGCTGCCAAAGGGGCAGGTAGGAGCTGGAGAGGTAGCATCAGAACCAGGGAAGCCTAAGGTGGACAGATGGAACGATGGGGAGACAAGGGAAATAGACCAGATGCTGGAGGTGACAGTGGACCAACAGTGCAGTGGGACTGAGGGGGTAGGATAGGCGGGTGGGGAGTGGGTAAGAGCAGATTTCCTTTGGGTCTATCTACATCTGGAAATCTCCCCACTCTACCCCCCTCAGTCCCTCCCCCACATAAATGCCAGCCTGTCTGACATATAAAATCCTGTGAATCACGAAAGCCAAATGTCTAATTTAATCCTAAAATTACCGTCTACATTTCTACTTTGTAAATTGTGTTGTTCTTAATTATGGTATTAACCAGTCAATGTTTTTTTATTATTATTATTATTATTATTATTATTATTATTATTATTATTATTATTATTATTATTATTATTTTGCGGTACACGGGCCTCTCAATGCTGTGGCCTCTCCCGTTGCGGAGCACAGGCTCTGGACGCGCAGGCTCAGCGGCCATGGCTCACGGGCCCAGCCGCTCCGCGGCACGTGGGATCCTCCCAGACCGGGGCACGAACCCGTGTCCCCTGTACCGGCAGGCAGACTCTCAACCACTGCGCCACCAGGGAAGCCCACCAGTCAATGTTTTAACATCTTTTTTTAATTCTAAAAGATGGATAAGTCCAAAAACTATATAAATAGACTAGTCTGCATTGCTAGTTTCTGTGTTTCCTCAAAAGAAAGTTTGCCAGATAGAAGACATTTTTGAGATATAATCTGTTATCAGTCTAAGTGCCCAAAGTCTGGGTCTTCTAAGAAGCTTAGATCATGGTGCGGTGCTCGCGCTGCTACTTGTAAAGCCTATTTCTGCGGAGAATACCTGACTTTCCCGCTGATGAGGAAAGAACTGGGAAGTTGGAACCATTGCAGGATGGTTTTGGCAGAAGCTTTTCTGTTTTTCTCCACCATTGCCTGGCCTGGTTGGGAAAATGGAAGGATTGCTTGATGCTCTTTTGCTCTAGTTCTCTTTACTTATCTGCTGGTGTTTCTGGTTGTGTGATTTATATTTAGAATCAGACACTTTGGATGCTGGGGTGGATGCAGAGGGAGAAAGAGACCAAGAGACTAAGAGAGAATCAGGATGGGATTTGAATGGGGTTTGGATTCTGGGCTTTTCTGTGAAAGGGACAGTCCCCCAGAACTAAAATTCCCTATTTACTTTAAGGGTAGTAAAGTCCCCAGCAGAAACAACAACAGCGACTTCATGTCTTCACATCTGTGAATATTTCTGCTTACGTGGCGCTTTGTGAATCTGTCCAGCGAAAATGCTGGAGAGTCCACAGAGCCTGCCATCCTGGTCATAAGTCTCCGGTCGGACTCTCCATTCAGATGTCCCGATTTAATTATGGCCCCAGCAGCTTTCATTTCTCTCATCAGCAACTTGCCTTACTGTTACGCGTGTTGCTGACTTTGCTTCCAGTAGGCAGCAAATCATTTTCCGTATCTCCTTAAGCATCACTCATAGCTCCGCTTAATATCCCCCCTCCCCCGCTTTGTCCTTGGGCCTCAAGGTGGCAGACAGAGTCTGCCAGTTTCATCAGGTATGAAAGTAACTGGGGACTTCTTCAGAAGGCAGAGCCATTTGCACAAGAGCGCTAAGGGCGCCCAGCCACGAAGCAGGCAGACCCTTGGCCAAGGGGCGATTTGTGCTGTGCCAGCCTCCAGATCTTTCTCACGTGTGCCCCTCAAAGTCCCCACCTGGACTCAGGACTGCCCTGCATGGGCCATGTGCTGTGCCCTGGACCCGGGCTCCCTTCTCCCTTTAGCAGCATTTACCTGCCCCGTGTCCTGCTCCTGTCACCACTCTCTTAGGTGAGAAGCACCCAGTGACAGAGGCTAGACAGGTAGCAGTTACAGAGCAACTCTGGGGATTTGAATCACAGCTCTGCCATTCACTGACTGTGTGACCTTGGGCAAGTAATGTGACTTCTCTGCCCCTTTCTTCATCTGTAGAAAAGCAGTAATAATACCCCTATGAAAAGGGCTTTATGAAGAATAGCGACTTAAATTGCAAGTGAAGCACTCTGTAGTGCCAAATGTGTGTGTTAGTGCCTGAAAAACTTACACCTTCAAGGTGTTAAAAGTGGTCATTGTTTTACGTGTTGTCCTTTCTATTTTTTTTAAATTAATTAATTTATTTTCGGCTGCATTGGGTCTTCGTTGCTGTACGCGGTCTTTCTCTAGTTGCTGAGAGCGGGGGCCACTCTTCGTTGCAGTGTGCGGGCCTCTCAGTGCGGTGACCTCTCCCGTTGCGGAGCACGGGCTCCAGAGCGCGGGCTCAGTAGTTGTGGCACACGGGCCCAGCTGCTCCGCGGCATGTGGGATCCTCCCGGACCAGGGCCCGAACCCGTGCCGCCTGCACTGGCAGGCGGATTCCCAACCACTGCGCCACCAGGGAAGCCCCCTTCTGTGTTTTTGTTTGTTTTTTGTTTGTTTGTTTTTGTATTTTAATGAGAGCCTTATGGAAAGGGTCCAAGGAATGAACTTTAAAGGACAGAACAATAAGGGCAAGGTAGAGATCCTCCCATCACTCTTAAATCATACTAATGCAGCTGTCCAAAGCATTGGTCCTTCCGGTCAGATATTCCCTACTATTGATACTTCCTTTTAAGCAAGGAGAATGGAGGCTGGGGGGTTGGGGGGTAGGGCTGCTTAAGAATCATCACAGATTAAAGACTTAATTAATCCAGGAAGCAAGTTGATCAGAGCTAAACCAGGGTTACAGTCATTCTCTACAGTAAATACCAGAGTACAAAGGAAAGAACAGTGCATTTAACTACCTGCCATTCTATTTGTAGATTTTATTTTTCCCATCCTCGATACAAAGGTTGGTAGCCAATAGGATGTCCATAAAGTAACAAATGTTAGTAAAGAAAATCACAAAAAATGGGACGTTAATCACACTGACTTAGATGATTTACTTCCGAGTGATCCCTCACACATCTCAAATATGTCTAAATATGACTAAAATTTATTCATTAGGAATAAAAAGCAAAGGCAGGCTTAGACGGGAGAAAGCTGGGTTCTGAAGAGTAGAAGCTGAGTCACTAATGTTCAGGTCTCCCCTTTGCCCTGCACTCGTGGCTCACCAACATCAGTAGACTCTGAACTCAATTTGTCGGTGATTACTATTATTACTATTACTACTATTATTATTACTACTATCATGATTATTTGGCTGTTCAGTTTCTGCACCCTTTTCCAGTTTTGAGAAGATTTGTTTTCCTCTTGATGTTTTCTGGGGCAGAAGCTGAAAACTCCCTCTCCCAGTCTTCCTAGCAGCTGGGACTCAGACTATGGACTGTCCAATGCACCCATTGTAGCCTTTAGCTAGTGGTACAAGGAAGCAAAGGCAAGGAGGAGCCCTGTTGGCAGTTGGCTACAGCAGTGTCAACAATGGGGACTTTCTAGCAGCAGCAGTGGCTGGGGAGCCCCAGCTGCACATGTGCTAGGTGACTTCAGAGGGCAAGTTGTGATGTCCATCCAGCAAATGTTACCTTCACTAGATGAGCTCTGGAGCAAGATTTTGGCTGTGGTCCTGGCTGCTGCCACGCCTCATTTGTTCCTGCTCAGTTTCTAAGCCTGGTTCTGAAGTCTGTGAAAGGCACAATATCCTTTTATTAAATTTTTTTCTCACTTAAATCAACCACATCTCTTTCAGTTGTTTGCAACTATAAAACCCTGGCTAATACAACTGGTGAGACAAGTTTTTACTATGATGGCTGGGACTGCCAGCCATCTGCCAATTTTCTCCCTTTCATCTTTTGGTAGTAGAACTCCAGATTTTAGCTTCATCCACAGCAGCATCAGGTCCTGATCTTAGGTCCTGATCTTAAAAAGAAAGGGTATATGCTAATTCTATCATCTGTGTCTTTTCAGGGTCAGTTCAATTGATTGATTTTTTTCCCCCTCATTATGTGTTGTATTTTCCAGCTATTTTGCATGCCTGGTAATTTTCTGTTGGATGTTAAACACTGTTGTTAGGTGCTGAATAATTTTGTATTCCTGTAAACATACTTGAGTTTTGTTATGGAATGCGATTAAGTTACTTTGGTATATTAGTCTCCTGAGGCTGCTGTAACAAATTACCTCAAATGTAGTGGCTCGAAACAACAGAAATTTATTCTTTAGGCCAGAAGATGTCAGCAGGGCATTTCCAGAGGCTCCAGGGAAAAATCCATTTCTTGCCTCTTCCAGCTTCTGGTGGCACCCAGCATCCCTTGACTACAACACTCCAATCTCTGCCAGTTATTTTCCCAGTGCCTTCTCCTCTCTGTGGGTCTGCTTTGCCTCTGCCTCCTTCTTACAAGGACACTTGTGATGGCATTTGGGGCCCACCTGGATAATCCAGGATGACCTCTTCATCTCAAGATCCCTAACATAGTCACATCTGTAAAAATCCGTTTTTTCAAATCAGGTAACATTTATAGGTTCCAGGGATTAGGACTTTTATCTTTGGGCCACCGTTCATCCCATCACACTTGGAAACAATTTAATCTTTTTATGTCTTGTTTTAAGCTCTGTTAGGTGGGACCAGAGTAGTGTTCAAGCCAGAATTCATTTTTCCCCACTATTGAGGCAGAACCCTCTGAGAATTCTACTTGACATCCCATGAATTAGGAGGTTTTCTACTCTGGCTAGTAGAAGAGGACCTATTCTTGCCGCTGTGTGAGCTCTAGAGAATTTTCTTTCTAGTACTCACAGGTGATGTTTTCCCAGGCCTCGGCTAGTTTCTTCACACACATGCGATGATCAATGCTCAGATGAGACCCGAGGGTAGGGTTAGGAGGACTCTGCTGATCTCCAGAGTTCTCTCTGTGAAGCATTCTCTTTCCCGGTACTCTGCCCTGCAAACCCTAACTACCTGGGCTTCCTGGGACTCCCAGCCCCACTCCCTCAACTCTGGATTTCCCCATCTTGCACCACACTCTAGGACACCTTCAGGGCTCACCTCATTTGTTTCCTTTCTCTCAAGGATTGTTGTCCTTTGTTGCCTGATGTCCTACATCTTGAAAACCATTGTCTCGTGTTTTGTCTTCTTGTTGTTTGGAGTAAGAGGATAAAACCAGTCCCCGTTACCCCATCTTGGCTGGAAGGAGAAAGCACTGTTTTTTAAAAATAATAATCATGACCAAGTGTGCCCTCCCCTTCCCCTTTCTCCTTTCTTGCTCACTGGAATATGGGTATGATGGTGGGAGGTGGAGCAGCCATCTTGGACTATGAGGTACAGCCCTGCACTGCCTGCCCAGACTCTTACATACAGACAGATACATTTTTATCTTGTTCAAACCATTGTGCTTTTAGATCTCTCTGTTTCTCTGGCTTAACTGGTACCCAATTAATAGAAGTATTTACAAAACATCGTAGTATCATCTCTTTTTGTCCTTTCTGGCTGAGAGACTTGAAAAATGATCCTCTGGGCCACATCAGCAGTCTACAGATAAACCCTCCTCAACAATTCAAAAGTAATTTCTAATGGGAATCAGTGCATACCTTTGTGTGTGTGCGTGTGTGTGTTGCATAGATCAACAGCCATTGTAACTTATTTTTTTTTAACAAAGTTTCTGAGCACAATAAATAACACTTAATAGCATTATGACGTCTAACTTCTAGTCTAGGTGCATGAAACTATGACCTGTGGCCTAAATCTGGCCCTTCACTTGGTTTTGCACAACCCACAAGCTAAGAATGGTTTTCACATTTTTTTAATGAGTAGAAAAACTCAAAAGATTTTTTTGACATGTGAAAATTCTATGAAATTCACATTTCAGTGTCCATATATGAAGTTGTATTAGAACACAGGCATGCTCATTCATTTATACTTGTCTACAGGGGCTTTTATGCTTCAATGGCAGAGTTGAGTAGTTGTGGCCAAGACTGTGTGGCCAGCAAAGGCTAAGGTATATACTATATGGCCCTTGCCGAGAAAGAATCCTGACCCCTATTTTAGTCCAAAGAACACTTTTTTTAAGCTTTAGCTCTACCACTTAATAGGCATTCGGATGGCATTGGTATGTGATATAAAGAGGACCCTCATGTAGAGCAACAGCAAATAGTAGGCGCAAGTTCACTCAGTTCCGGGGCATGTAAGCAATAGTGCGTCCACACATCACAGTCAATAGCTGTTGGGCATTGCTGTTCCCCAGGCATTTCAAATCACCGTGGAGCACACAGCCTAACCAAGGCTTTCTACTCACTCAGCCCACCAGATCTGGAGGTTTCCTCTCACACCTACCTCCAGAAAGAAAAAGGAGATTCATATTTTTTAAAATTTTGTTTATAAATTGTGTATTGGAATATTTCAAATCTTCAGAATTCAAATTGACCGACAATGCAACCATACTGTGATGATATATGTGCCTCTCTCTTTGACATAGAGAAGGGTCTTTCTTCTGTCTCATGCACGGGTCAAAAGTTTCAGAGAACTGTGGAGTAATGAGAGAGGGAATGCTCACTTTATTACTGATTCTAGTAGGATTCTAAGTTAAAAACCCCTAAACCGTATGATCTCTCAGGCTCTGTTCATGTCTAAGGGAGAAGTAACATTTGTCAAGCACTAACTGTTGGATATAGGAACACGGCCAACTCAGAGGGTGACGTTAATATCCTGTGGTCAGGAAATTGAGGAATAGTGGAATCTTACCCTAAATCTCCCACTTTTGAAGACCTCCCTGAGAGAGATAGGAGTACTGATTACGAAACCAGATAAAGCACTATGTTCTCAGCAGAGTTTGGATCCCGTATGCAATGTAGGAGCCAGGGAGCCAGGCTGAACCCAGGGAATCCTTTTGTTCCACGGAAGAGAGGCCTGAGGAGGTGTATCTGTCAATCTCTGCATCAAGGGTCAAAAATACTGGATTGAGGGAAGGCTCCACCCAGCAGAAGCAAGACTTGCTTTGAGGCTTAGAGAGGAGCTGACCTGGGGTCTCCACACAGGTGACCGGGTCAGGCCAGTGGCCCTGGAGGAGGGTGTCTGAGGAGTGAGGAAGAGAAGACAGGTCTTCCCAGTTCTGAGGAGCAAGATGTGGACCACCTAACCTCAGCATCCTCAGAAGTGGAAGAGAAAAGGTCGGCAGAGGGAGTTGACTGCCTCCACCTCTGAGACTCCTTAGTCAGAAGGAGCTGACTGCGGCTTCAGAAGAGAGAAAGAGGCGGGGGAGCCAGATTCCTGGACAGGCACGGGGCCTTTATCTCAGCTCACTGATGTTCCCCACAGGCACAAAGGCTGATAAATGTCCTTAAAGCTGACCAACCACGGCTGGGGGCAGAGGGGTGCAGGGGAGGAGAAGGGGGGATAGACAGGAGGAGTGTTGAGCCCCTGCTGGAGGCCACAGCCAACTGCAAACCAGAGGCATCCAAGGTTGTTTCGAGCTGACCTTAACAACACTCCTTTGAGGTGGTCTAACTGTGTCCATTTAAGCAAGGAAACTGAGATTAAAAAGGCTAAGGATTTGGGGAGACAATGGGGCATAGTGGAAAAATCATAGGCTTTGGAGTCAAACAAACCTAGGTGACTTAGCCAGCTACTGACTATATTATGTAACCAAGCTACTTTGAAGTGTTTATGTAAAAATAAAGTGAAATCATATTGCATGGGCAAGAGTAGCATTAAGTCTGGCGTATGGTAGTGTACGGTAATTTTAGTAATTTTTTTCTTCATCCAAGGTCACAGGGTCAGTAAGCAGCTACAGGAGCTGGGCTCGATACCCTGGTCTTCCGGATCCGGAACCCCAGGCATCCTGCCCTCGGTGATGACTTCCTCTCAGCTTCCTGCGAGAGTATACCCAGGTTCCCCTTTAAAAGACCTTTCCCAGTTAAGCTGGTTCATCTTCACATCTAAGAAATAAGATGGTTCCCAAACAACCCCTTTTTAGGGCTAGAATGCTATTCTTCCCACAACCTCTTCACTCTTACCTCCGGGGAAGTATAAACACTCCTTGGTGAGGGGCTGGAACTCAGAAGGCTGGCCAGCCTTGCCTTTCCCAGTGATTGTTTTGAGCTCGCAAGGGAAACCCTTGAAGGGAATCCCTTTGAGCAGCAAAGTCCATCCCTTTTATGGACAGATTCTCCTGCTGCTGCATAGCAAACCCTGAGCAAATTGTTTTGGCACGCACAAGGCTACAGATCTTTTTGTCCAAAAGGCAAACATGTTTCTCTGAATTCATAACAGCAGCTCAGTCTTAAAGGTTTTCCAATCCCGTTGAATGCCTCCTCTATCCAGACATTTCTCGAACTTAATAAATAGTAAGAGGCTGAAGCTAAAAAGGGTCCCCCTATTTACAGAAATGATTTGTCCAACTGGCTACTTCTAAACTAGGGTCTTTCCACCTCAGCACTATTGAAATTTTGGATGAGGCTTTTCTTGGCACTGTGGAACGTTCAGCAGCATCCCTGGCCTCTACCTATTACCTGCCAGTAACACTGCTCCATCCTATCCTCCCAAGTTGTGACAATCAAACATGTCTCCAGACATTGTCAAATGTCCCCGGAGAGTTAAAATCACCCCCAACCTGGGAACCACTGCTCTAACAGACCTGGTATGACATTTAAAATGGGTTTGAAGACTCTGGTTTTTAACCCTTCCTTCCGCACTGGACAACCTCAAGTCATTAGTGAGCCAAATGGGAATTTGGGGGGATGCCAAGTATGAATGAATTTCAGGGTGCTGAGAAACAGTGATGCATAGCATACTACAGAGATGTTCGCCATCTTCTTATCTCTAATGCACTTAATGTCAGGACAAGAGGACCAGGGTAGGGCACTGAACCAAATGGACCCTAAACTACACATCAGATGAACAAAGCTTTTCTGAAATATTAAAATCCCAGGCCAAGATACAGAAACTGCATAGGAACTTCAATGTACCCTGAATGCACTTCACCTGAGATCTCATTTAATCCCTGTTAGTAATAAAAGATATAGGTGTCATATCTTTTTTAGAGGGAACCAAAACTCGAAAAGGTTAAGTAATTTATCCAAGGTCAGTCGGCTGATAACTGGCAGGGAGGGGCTTAATACTCAGAGCTGGACGGGATGATAGTTAATATTAGAGATCAACGAGGGCTCATGTTTGGCCAAGGATTTGAACACATCAATTCTTTTAACCATATTGTTTGGGTTACTCTTATTGTAATATTGGGACAGCGGTCAATTTGGCCTTTCTCATTTAGCGATTTTTCCCATCCTTTCGGGTCGGGCAGCCCAGATGCTGGATTTGTCTTTTGGATCAAACACGCCTTACTCTTCTAACCGCAGTCACTCTGACTCCCTCTTCCCTTGACTGGTTAGCATCTAGTGCTCCTGGAGTCACTACGACCCCAGACAGTTGCTAGTTCTCGGCCTGATGTCTCTACATCCAGAGTAGCTAGGTTCTCTGACATGAGCCATCCTCTGGAAATTCAGTCCTAGGAGTTAACTGCAAGTCCCATTTCCTACATTCACAGAGAAGTCCATCTGCCCTTCTCGTACTTATTGAAAAAGCCCCGCCCCTCCAGAAGGTACTGTGGATCAATGGAAGTAAAATTTTAGACAATAGAAAGGAAAGGAAGGCAGGGATGGAATAAGAAGTGGTAATGCAGTAAGGAATGCAAAATACTGAAGATTACACAACACAAAACTGGAGAGAGGGGAACACTAAAATCAGAAGATCAGGAGAAGGAAAGCAAAGAGAGGGAGAGTGGTCAAAAGATGGGAAAGAAAGAGATGAGAGAAACTGAGCCAGAAGAAAGGAATAGTATAAAGAGAATCTGCCCCAAAGCCATCTTCTTGACTGTTGATTTCTGGTTAGCTTTCTTTTTTTTTCCCTTCAATTGAAGTGTAGTTGATTTACAATATTGTGTTAGTTTCATGTGACTTTTTTTTAATTGAGATAAAATTGGTATATAACATTATATAAATTTCAGGTGTACACCATTATAATTCGACACCTGTATACATTGTAAAGTGATTACCAGCAAAAATCTAGTAACCAGCCATCACCATACAATGGACCCCCTTCACGCATTTCACCTTCCCCCCCCCACCCTCTTCCCCTCTGGTCATCACCAATCTGTCTTTCCGTGTCTATGAGTTTCTGTTTTGATTGTTTGTTTTGGTTTGTTTTCTTCTTTTAGATTCCACATAAAAATGAGATCATACCACATTTGTCTTTCTCAGTCTGCCTTATTTCACTTATTTAATACCCTCAAGGTCTATCCATGTTGTTGCAAATGGCGAGATCTCATCCTTTTTCAGGCAGTGTAGTATTCCATTGTATATATCCACCACATCTTTGTGCACTCGTCCATCGATGAACACTTAGGTTGTTTCCATATCTAGGCTATTATAAATAATGCTGCCATGAAAATGGTTAGCTTTTAATTCGAGCATTTACCTGTGAATAAATGGCAAGACGTCTGTGCACAACTCATATAGTAAAAACTTCCACTTATTAGAACCCGACCTTTCTAGATTATTAAATTAGCCAGAATGGTTTAGCTATACTCTCATTTTAGGAGAAAGATGCACACAGAGTAAAAAGCTACTGTTAGGGATTCAAAGAAAAATGCCCTGGTGGATCTTCAGTATAGATTCACCCATAGGTAGTGCCAAATGGAACCCCCATCACAAAGTATTGAGGTTGCTTTCCATAAACCACACCAGACGAGTGGCCCCACTACTATAAAATCCTACTTACATGATCAAACTAATCTTCAAACCACTGACTCAAAATCCATAAATATATAATAGTTACCATTTATTGATCACTTACAGTTATTCCTACAGCAATGCTGTAAGGCGAGGGCCATCATCCCCATTGACAGGGACGAAGACATAATGGCCAAGAAAGGTTGAGTAACTTGCACAAGGTCACACAGCTAGTCACTGGGGTTGGCTCTAGACCCCTCAGTCTTTCCTCTAAGCTGGGTCTACCCCTCCCCCTTCCAACTTGCCCTCCCCGCAACACTGCCATCTGGTTAGAGTCAATGCACAGTTTTTGCTCGAGTAGACCAGTAAACTCAGAAATTTTTATCCACAGAGGCTGAAACAAAATCATGCTTTGTGCTCAATTCATAGAATTGTAGAATTCCAGGGCTGGCAGGGACACCAGGTCATGAAGTCCCCCTCTCTTTTTTTGCAGATGAGCCAAACCAGGCTCAGTGAATTGAAAGGTCCAAAGGCACTACAGCTAACTAGAAAATTAAGTCGAATTCCCCATTCTTTAAAAATATCCTATTCCTGAGAGTTTTCTTGTGCCCCTGAGGGCACATTCTTCTCTCCCAGAGGGCTGCTTTGCTGCTCTCACACCTACTGTGGGCGCTCTGGAGCCTCCCAGATGCACCATCTTGCGTCCCTGCAGGGTGGGTGGGGCTACAGTAGGAGCAGCCCCCGGGGTTGCTGCTGTGCAGGTTGGGAGGAGCCCCGAGGTCTCTTGGCAGACCACAGCTTTGCTCAGAAGCTATGCGGCAAAAACAAAATCAGCAGTTCCCAGCTCCCTGCTTGATACTATTACTTTTATAATCTATGGTTCCCTTTAAATATCGTGTAACATAACAGGCTTATAATTCAAAACACATTTGTACAAAATGTAAAAGACGTACTCTACAAGCCCATGAATACAAGAAGCAATGTTCCCTTCGGGCCTCCTATTGAAAGCCGACAATACTTCTTCAAACAATCTGACATTTTTTGCCTCTTTGCTTTCACATTCTGCATTATCCACTCACTGTTGTTTTCCTATCGATCAACTCTTAAGTTTCGCCTGGGTCCTCTTGCTGGTATGTGAATGCATGTTAAGCGCTTGTTTTCTTTCAGGACAGACATTCCCCGCTGTGCTTTTCCTGGATTTGGACTATTTTTATTATTTACTTTATGTTGCCATGGAGATGGGGAGATCACAGATGTTCAGAGCTGGAATCTAGGGCCACAGGAGACATTTATCACTGTACTTTGGATGAAGTGGGCTCTTGTTCCCTGTTTCTGCAGAGCCAAGTGTTTATTTTGTAAAGAAGTTACTAATGAGGACTCAAGCGTAATGAATAATCCGAAACTCTCCTTCACCTCCACCGCACAACAGGGAGTGATCTTCTTAGAGTGCGAGGTGTGGTTCTTGACAATACAGAGATGAGCAGCTGTCTGTTTTTCCCCTTGTAGGAAACAGTATGATGCATCAGAACAAGGGACCCATTCATCATTCTTTCCCAGCCCCCCAAGAAGAGAAACTGTCCCAATTTATTTCAACCATGCTCTGCCAGGAAACAAAGAACCGGGGGGCTCACCAGGATGCTGCCATCATCACTGATGGATGTTTGCAGAATATCAGTGAACAAAGTGTGAGTCTGAACAAAATAAACTATGGTGGGCAATACTTACAAGGCTACATGCTAAAGCCACACTGCTTAGTTACTACCCAGAGTGGCGGTAGTAACAGCAAACTTTATTATTTTCAAGGCTCTGCGGAGCTCAGAGTACAACTGAATTGAACTAAAGATAAAAATAAGGACACAAAAACTCACTGCAGGTGAGATCTTTGGAGACTGAGCCCAAACATTTTAGCTTTTAAACAAGTACCTTATAGTGTTCATTCTCCTAAGGGCCACCCGAGGTAAATGGCGGTTATCGTCTCTCTGTCCAAACCAGATCGGGGTCCTTAACAGTTCCCTTCTGCACACAGGAAAGACCACTTATGTCTAAAGAAAACAAAGGAGATAAACACAATAATGGCAAAAGACTGTCCCCACTTTATAATATTCCAGGGCGTCAAGCAATCACTCCTAGTTGCCCTCTCCAACTACCAAGACCTCTCCCTTGATCCCCTTCTCTCACTTTTTCTATGGGACTCTGATGACTGCCCCATTTTCTCGGACTCTTGCTACTTGACTTTTTGGCTCCCTGCAGGCTTTACCTGGGCACTGTGCTTGGGATTTTCCACTGATTTGCACCAAGTCCCCTTAACCCGCCCCATAACCTCCTCCTGCTTCCAACACTTGTTTTAGGGACCCCAGTTCAACACTTACCCTCTAAAAATATTTGGACATATTTTTTCGTCCTTTCTATCTCTCCTCTTTCTTTTTTTCTTTCACCCTCACTCCTTCTCCACCTCTCCCTTTCCTTCTTGTTTGAAGCTCTCATTTTCTCTTAAACAATCATTTTTCCTTTCCCAGTAGCTTTTGTAATTTGGTATGAAAATTAACACATCTATAACTAAAACATTAAAAGAGGCAATAGTGGCAGAAAGAACATTGGACTAGTTTAAGGCTTTAGTTCTCACATTTACTAGCTGTAGGATATTGGGAACGTACTTAATGTTCCTAAACCTAGGTTTCCTCATTTGAAAAATGAGAATAATAGTCTACATTAAACAGAACTGTGAAGCTAGCATGGAAGAAAACCCCTGGTAGAGTCTCACTAAAAGGTGATTCATTCATTCAACTGAACTCAAAGATTCATTTGGCAAGTATTATTCATCTAGGTATGACATCTAGGTAATGGTGATGATATTTTCAGAAAGTAAAAAAATCCAGGGCTTCCCTGGTGGCACACTGGTTGAGAGTCCGCCTGCCGATGCAGGGGACACGGGTTCGTGCCCCGGTCCGGGAGGATCCCACATGCCGCGGAGTGGCTGGGACCGTGAGCCATGGCCGCTGAGCCTGCGCGCCCGGAGCCTGTGCTCCGCAACGGGAGAGGTCACAGCAGTGAGAGGCCTGCGTACCGCAAAAAAAAAAAAAAAAATCCAGATACAGTTGTCAAGAACTATGAAGAGTCTGAGATTTTACCCTTCTTATAAGCTAGCAAGTTAACCTGGTGCAGTTGTTTAAGTCTGGCAGAAGACACAAGACTACTGGCTCAGAGACAAAGGACTTTGTTATTCACAACAGTAACAGTAGTTGTGTTTTGGCATTTTTCTTGTGCCAGATTCCTGAAACACGATCTCCATTGGGCAACATGAAGAAGGCCAGGTGACACCTGCACACACAATGGGTTGTTTTCCAGGAGAGGAATCCTGAGCTAAGGGAACCTGAACCCATAACAGAGGTCTATAAATCATGCCTGCTCTTTGCTCCTGGAGGTGACACCGTCTCTACCTTCCAAAGCTGTTTACTATACAAATATCATTGAAAAGATCATCTAGAAGAAAGTCAGTGCCTCTGCTTATAGAACATCCAGAAATGCAAGAGACCCATGGAGAATCGTCTCCAAACAAAAGCAAACTGTTTGCCAAGCATTTGCCTAATCCTAGTGACAAATGGACAGAATATTTGAAATTTGAACGTAAGTTCAAGTCTTCTAGGTCTATCTGCACTACAACAGAATCTATATTAAACAATGGAAGACTACTAATTGTGACATAAATCTGAACAGTAATTTACTACAATTTAAAAACAGCTAAGGCCAGGATTCATGCATTTCTAAATATAGAAAAAGTCTTACAGACCATCTTTATTTGGCCACTTATCTCAGTTCCCATCTGAGATAACATCATTATATTAAGCTTTCCTTACTTTCCCATTAAATAAACAGATATAACTATGTAATTTATAGCAGTAGTAAGAACTCAAGTTCAGGAGTCAGCCTGCCCAGGCTCAAAATTCAGCTTAACCACCATAGAGGGACCTGGAGAGTTATTTAACTTCACTGCTTTATTTCTGCTTCTGTAAAATGGAGATAAAGTGTTTTCTTTGTAAGATTGATGAGCAGATAAAATGTTATAATCCATGTAACATGCTTAGAACATGCTTAAATAAATGTTAGCTATTTTTAACAGTGAATATTCACACAATCCTTTGGGTATAGTGTTCTTCCTCAAGTGCCAGACTTTAAAAAATATATTCAATCTAGAGCCTAGGATTTCAGAATATATCCACAAGCACTTATAACCAAAACTGCTCTCCCTGTTTTCTGCTCCTCACCACCAACCTACTTAAGTAGGGTTCTGTGTAAATAAGAAGAAAGACAAATCGGTACCAAATAAAAGGCCCACCCTCCCTGAGCATTCATACAGTTAGTCTCAAGCTTTATTTCCATTCCAAGAAGAATGTTCTTTAATAAACTTTATTCATGTACTTAAGGGAGATGAAGAGAATAACATTTATGGATTCTTATCTGGAAATAATCTGAGTTAGTATTATTGTCTTTCTGTTTTAGCTGTAGCCCAAACATTCTATTTAACGACTAAATTGGTAAAATCCTAAGTAGGAATCTGTCTATTTATGTTTTCTTAGTCTTTTTCATTCTTGAATTCTCCAAAGGCAATCAGCACAAGAAATCCTGGGGCTCAAGGAAAATGTTTTCCAATCCACTAAACACATACTACCCTAGTTATAATTATTTGTGCCCTCTTTCAGTTGCAGCTGGAAGGGCCTTTGCAATCATGGCTTCAAACCCTTTGCTTTGTGGACCAGGAACCCAGCCAGCTGAGGCAGATGGTTCCCAGTCAGGGAGTGGCAAAGCTGTGAGCTGGGTTCCAGTGCTGTCTGATGCTCTGCATCTTACCTCTCCTTCTGCCTCACCACTCTATCCCCTTATGCTTCCTTCATTCTCAGCATCAAAGCAGGTAAATTTAGTTCGTATTGCGTGAAATGTGTTGAATGAGATGTACTGAATGGAAACGAAATGTGTTTCATTTTAGTTGCTGGTGCTTTATTCTCCAGTTGTGAGCAGGGTAACAAGGTTACCCTGATTTCCCAGTTGGGATCTTTCAACTTATTAAAACTACGGTGGTCCTCAGGGTGGTGACACTATCCGGTTTGACACTGTGATGGCAGACACAGGATATTACACACTTGTCAAAATCCATAGAATGTACAACACAAGGAGTGAACCCGACTGTAAACTATAGACTTCAATTAACAATACCGTATCAATATTGGGTCATCACTTCCAATAAGTCTACCACAGTCATGCAACATGCTAATACTAGGGGAAACTGTTGGGGAATAGAGAGGTATCAGGGAACTCTGTACTCACTCCTCAGTTTTTCTGTAAACCTAAAACTGGTCTAAAAAAATAAAGCCTGGGAACTGCCTGGCGGTCCAGTGGTTAGGACTCCGTGCTTTCACTGCCGAGGGCGTGGGTTCAATCCATGGTTGGGGAACTAAGATCCCACAAGCCGCACGGCCAAAAATAAAATAAAATCTATTATATCTATTTTTAAAAAAACCTACAGTGGTCCAACCTTGTTCTGTTTGAGAGATAGTGTGGTAATGGAGTTTCTTGACCAATAAAAATAGCCACAAACAAACAAACACCAGTAATGTCTTATCTCATTTGGCCTCTGCCTTTGGTATGAAATAGTAAATTCTAGAACTCATTAATCATATTGTTTACATCCAACGTGGAAAGATACAAGGTAAATATTGTTTCTTAATAAAATTGACAATTTGTATGGCACCATTCAATGTGGTTTTGAAACTGCCATCTTACCGATAGCTGGTGCACGTCTGCTCAACGCACGGTGAACACTGAAATGAATTCTGTTAATGGTTTTGAACTGTTCCTTCTGAGTTTTTTCCCTGCCATTG
The DNA here is from genome assembly GCF_964374135.1 of Grampus griseus. NCBI lineage: Eukaryota > Metazoa > Chordata > Mammalia > Artiodactyla > Delphinidae > Grampus > Grampus griseus. The sequence continues at coordinate 18,150,147 of NC_139003.1, forward strand.
TTTTCGTACTGTTTGTACAGCTAGCTTATATTTTTGCCAGTTTCTTTGATGGCTTGTTAAAAACTGATCTAAACACCTTAAAATTTCTTCTTCTTTGTGCACATGTCAAAAGTTTTCAAAAGTAACAAATCTTTCTCGTATTTGTCTCCATGAACTTACAACACAAAAGCAAGCAAAGCGGAGTGTTGGCCACCGGATCCATGAAGATTTTGAAAATCTTAGCCTTTGAATTACTTCACCAAGCACATGGGGTAATAATGTTTGAATTTTTCACTATACTCGTCAGACAATGGTAGTGGTTGAATTTTTATAGTAGCCAGTTGCCTTGTTAGTAATGGAACATTTAACGAGGTTTTCCCTGATGGAACATTCCATCCTGTCTCCCAGAGCCCATCTACTTTGAATGATGCTGCGTGTGAAGTTTCATTGTCAGATTCAATTTTAGTTCGTATTCAGTTTTCTAGGAACAGTAATCTCAAGACTGTAAGATGTAAGATGTCAATAGCCTTCTTTTTATTCTCACTATATTCTGTTTCAGAATACCACTGTAACTTGGCAGGCATGGTAGAACTATTTTGCAAATTTTTACTGCATGAAGTACATCCAGTAACTCTTAGCACCATAAAAGGTGAACCCAGTGACAAATAATAATTACTGTTCTTCTTATCTTTGCATGACTTTATGAGATACTTTTCCACACGTGGCCTTCGTTTTCTGGAAAGATGCTTCATTCTGGTCAGACTTGTCATGATCAGCTTGATCCTTTTCTTGTTATAAACATAATTATTTCATCTTACTATGGGGGGATAAATATAAACATAAACTCTGTCACAGAGATAGATACATATATATGTATTATATCTGTAAATAGAAAGATTGAAAAGACAGAAAAATTCATTCATTAAAACTACAATAATATGATACTACCATAATGCAATGCATTGCATGTCCACTTGATATTGTACAACTGATTTCCACTCCATGAGGAGAACACGTGCTAAACACATGCACCCAAGGCTTGCCCAGCATTTAATGGAGCGTGGTCACTCCCATGTTAATGGAGGGTATGCACTTGTAATAATTTACCCAAGGGGACACGCACAGGCCTGAATTCAGGAACAGAGCGGAGCAGAGCTACAAGCTCCGTTCAGAGGAACATCTATCCATAAAACATTCAAATATATACACAGAGACACCAAGAGAAATGCTATTTCCAGGTCTGAATTAAACCAAGCTCACCCAGCAGTACAAATAGTGGTGGTCCCTAATATGCTAAAATCTGGTGCATGTCAAATTAGAGTGTGTGTTTATTGTCATAGTTTCTTTTTTAAATAGTGGAAGTGTATATATTTTAAAAAGAAGCCAGAGTTCTACATTTACGGAATCTTTGCAAGCAGGCATATGCTTGCTCCGTGGATAACATATGACAATGCAGGAATGGAACAGAGCCAAACAATCAGGAAAATGAAGCCCCCTCCCCTCCTTAGGCAAACATGAAAGCACAGCTGGTGCCAGCACGCAGAGATGCAGAGGAAGAAATGGCCTGAGAGAAGGAGGAGCCTGAACACAGCAAGATCTTCTCCATAGAACTTCTCTGAGTGAGAAGCAGACAGAGACTGGCAGAGGAGGGACCCAAAGGGCTGGACAGACCCTGCCAGAGAAGGAGCAAGTCGGGCAGGAGATGTAGGAAGACGGCGACTCGCCATCTCTGTGGTTGTGCAGAACCGTGTCATGGAGCTGGAACTTCTTCCTCTCCTCCAAACAAGCCCTCGCAGTTCTCTCTGCTGTTTGGAGTCATCTGAAATCCCTCCATCTCCACTTCTTTTTTTCACTTCATTAGCTTGGGTGTGTGCCTTTTCCAAACTAGTGTTCTGTGGATCATCAGTCCATAGGAAAAAAGTAATTTTTCCACCCAGGATTATTATTAAGTTAAACTAAATTAAATGAGTTTCTTTACTGCAGAATATCGAGCATTTACTTATACTAATGTTTCTTGGGAATTTCCAAGGGAGGATATCATATGTCATATTTCTCATGCTCATTCAATTGAGAAACAAATTCTTTATTGAGTACTTGTAAATATCTCCCCAAACTCATGTTCCACAGAACACAGTCCGAGAACTACTGCATCTCCTGGAGGCCCCTGGTCTCAGTCACATACACGGTCTGTCATTCACCATCCTCTCCACATCTGGGGCAACTGGATGTTGGGGAGCCAACCACATTGTCAACTAAACCCCTTAAAAGGAAACTGTGCTATGGTTATTTTCCAGGTGAGAAGAAACAGGACCCAGGTCAGGTTAAGTTTGGATTGGAGTGGAAATTAACAAATCAGCGTAGACTCTAGGCGAGCATTCAACAGAACTCCCAAAGAGGTGTGTCTACAGGGTGCCCAGGGAATGAGGACTAAAAAGTGGGAGAGCGGAAAATGAACACAAATGTCACTTACTTCCCTGCGTTGACTTGCTTGGAAGTAATTTTGGGAAATCTCCAGAACTTGATGTGTCAATGTAAAAGGTGGGCTTAAAGTTCCTCTCACATTTTGTACCCCTTGTGATCTATATACCTGAGTGCCTTGCACGTGACAGACTTGATAAAACCTTGAATAAATTGCATGAGTGAGTGAGTGAGTGAGAATGATCCTAGGCCAAATTAGAAAAAAAACAAAGTTTATTTTCAGGTGTGTTTTCTTGCGTCGTGGGTTTCAACGCCTTCTCTCCCTCTATTATGAAAACTACACTAAGACATGCCTGATTCCACCTTAAAGTGCTCTTTTTTCAGGGGTAGGTTTCTATCTTGATACAAGTCAAACCTTAACTAAAAGACTCTGATGCTATGGTGGGGCGGATCTCTGAGCATCAGAGTCTCCCCAGACCTTTGCAATACCACCACAAAAGAGAAAACCCACTCTTAATGGAGTCCTGAGGATCCACAAAATGAAGATAATAAAAGGATAACCCATCACCTTTTGTTTCTACTTCCATTCCAGAATATCCTCCAGGTATTGTGCCTGGTGGGATGTTTTTCAGAGGACACAGCCCCTGTGCCCCGGACAGGAATGTGGCTGCTTCGTGGGTGACTCCAGAGCATGCCAGGGACAGAAAGCAATACATGTATCCAACGGAAACCACAGGGGGGAATTCTGGTGGTCAGGGTGTGACTGCCCAGCAATCTGAGCATTCATCTTCCCTGTGCCATCTCTCCAGCCAATCCGCAGTCAAAGCAGAGCGTTATGGCTGTGCCACGACAGATTTCAGACTAAATACTTTAAGTTAAAAGGCGATATTGCTGGCCAGACCTTCAAGTGATATAAATGAGAGAGGTGCCTGATGAAGCAGAAGTTTGGGTGGGGACATGGTAAGAGATTCGTGCTTGTTGCTTGATTCTAAAGTATGCAGAAGAGGAATACTTCAGGCATTATTTCAAGGATTAAAAAGAGAAAAGGGCAGCTAGAGCAGTCTTGCCTCAAGCCTCCCTTGGGACTTCATTTTCTCCCTCTATCCCTCTCTCCTGTCTGCCCTCACTTCTCTGCTCCCTTCCTTCCTTCCTTCCTCCCTCCCTCCCTCCCTTCCTCCCTCCCTCCCTCCCTCCCTTCCTCCCTCCCTCCCTTCCTCCCTCCCTTCCTTCCTTCCTTCCTTCATTTCCTTCCTTCCTTCCTTCCTTTCCTTCCTTCCTTCCTTCCTCCCTCCCTTCCTTCCTCCTTTCCTTCCTTCCTTCCTCCCTCCCTCTTCCCCTTCTTCCTTCCCTTCTTTCTCCTTTCTTTTATTGGTACTTATATACAAGGAACTGTGTAAAGGCTACAGAGATAAATAGGATATGGCTTCTGCTCTGAATATATCAAATAACCACCCCCCTTTACTCTTCAACCGATCTTATCTGAGCATTCACCTCTGTTTACCTTTCTCTATTTTTCCTTACACTTTAGATGACAACCTATATTAGTTATGGTTCTCCAGAGAAAAAGAATCACTAGGATATATATATCTGCATATATATGTATATATATATATATATAGTTGACCTTTGAACAAGGCAGGGGTTAGGGACACCGATCCTCTCTACAGTCGAAAATCCATGTATTACATAGTCAGCCCTCCTTGCATGAGGTTCCTCTGTATCCATGGTTCTGCAGCCACGGATTCAACCAATCTTGGTTTTTTGTAATACTGTATTATTTACTGTTGAAAAATATACACATATAAGTGGACCTGCACAGTTTAAACCTGTGATGTTCAAGGGTATATATATATATATATATAATATTTTTATATTAAAATATATAAATATAAAATATAATATATATATATTTTATATGAAAAATACATTTTTCTGAAAGAGATTTTTAGGAATTGGCTCACATGATTATGAGGGCTGGTAAGGCCAAAATCTCTGGCAGGCTGGAGATCAGAGAAGAGTTGATGTTGCAGTTCAAGTTCAAGGCAGTCTGGAAGTAGAAATCCCTCTTCCTGGAGGGAAGTCAGTCTTTTTTCTCTTAAGCCTTCAACTGATTGGATGAGGCCCACCCACATTATGGAGGGTAATTTGCTTTACTCAAAGTCTACTGATTTAAATGTTAATCACATCTTAAAAAAAAAAAAAGAAAACCCATCACAGTGACATTTAGACAGGCGTTTGACCAAATATCTGGGTACTATGACCTAGTTGACACATAAAATTAACCATCACATTGCCCCTCCCACCACCATTGCCAGAATCCTTCCTACATTCTTCCTTCCTCTGAGTCATCTCTCTACCTTACCCCCTCTTGTTTTCCCATCAAACTTCCCCCACCTTCACAGGGACACCGAGGCGACAATGATAATGGCTAACGTCTACTGAGCTCTTATAATTTGCCAGGCACTGTGCTAAGCTTTGCATGAATTTCTTATTTAATTCTCACAACAACTCTATGAAGTAGGCACTGTTATTATTATCTTCTCTCACCCAGAGAGGTTAGGCACCTTACCTGAGGTCCTACAGCTGGTGCATAGTGGGGCAGGGGTTCAAGGCCAGTCAGCCAGACACCAGAGCATGTGGTATTAACTCCTGGTCAGGCTGCCTCCCTCAGTATGTGGGATGGTCATGACCAAAGGCATCCTCCCACCCTCCAAGGAGCGGTTCCAGGTTGTCGAAGTCCTCAGGCATGAGAGGCCGGTGCTGCCGATTCTGTTGAACCCCAGGGGACAGCACAGAGAGTGACAGTGGGCCCAGCAGAGGATGCCAGCAAGCATCCCACCATGGGATGTTCTCACCAGAACACATGTTCCTCTAGAGCACAGAAGGTCAGGGAAGTGCTAACCAGCGAAGGGCTCCTTGAACCCTGAGGCCAGACCACACCAAAACCCACGGCAATGGGTTATTCTACAGCCACCTACAATCATTCAGTAGGAGAATGTTTAATGACACAGGCAAATGTTCATGAGACACTAAATTAAAAAACCAGTTCCTAGCAGTTTGTAAATATGAGCTCATTAAAAGTGTGTATTCCATATATTATACAAATCTAACATATAAATGTATGTGTATATATATATGTATGTATATACATAGAAATAAGATTAAAAAGATAGGCTCAAAAATGAAATATGATTATGGGGGATTTTTATTCTATTTTATGCTTTTCTGCATTTTCTAAATTTTCACAAGTAAATATATTTTGTAGAAATGTACAAAATACCATACTTTTACAATGAAACATGTAAACATACTTTGTAACTAAACATTTAAATATATTTTGTAGAAGTGTACAAAATATATACTTTTGTGATTAAAGAATGGCCAATATGAAGACACAAATATTTAACTCTTTCTTGGCAATTTAATCCTACACCAATCTATTTTAAAAAATTAAATCCTACAACTACGAGGCTCAGACAGATCCACATTGAGATTATTGGTTACAGATGGGATGTCAGCCCTTAAAGAGATGAGGTGCCTTGCCCAGGAGGGAGCTTCAGCTCTCCCAAGAGGAACCTAATCCAACAAAGGTGTTTGGCTTAATGACAAGAATTTTCATTGCAAAAATATTTTCCATTCTTTAATCAGAGCCTAATCCAAAAGAAACTTCAGATACCCGTCATGGTACCTTCCATTTAAAATCTCTACCTCCCTCTCGTTTCAGTCTCAATAGCATTCCTTTGCTTCGCAAATTAACGAAAAAGCTGGGAATTGTAAAAGTCTCTGTCAAATTGTCACCCTTTTCATTAATCCCTCAAGTTGTCCTAGTGTGTAACTGAATTTTTAATCAACATTCTAGGACTAATGCAACAAATGAGAAATGTCTACTTTATGAAGACAAAAACTTATTCCAGTTAACTTTCATGAATCCAAACATTCTGGGAAATCTTGGGGTGAAATTACTTTCACAGCCTACGGGTAGCCATCTAAATGATAATAATAAATAATCATACCACGTATTTATACATTATTCCATTTATCCTCAAAACATCCCCCAAACTTTGTATTACTTCCATGGCATGGAGAAGGCCCTGAGCTGTAAACTTATTTGCCAAGAACACAGAGCTGGCAAATGAAAGTGGCTTGAGTTTTTGGAAACAGCTATGTTATTCAGACCAAAGTCCTGTGACTCAAGGGGATCCTCCATCAATGACTAAGTCAATGAGGAAATACTCATTGGACACTGTTCATGGAACAGTCCCTGTATGTTCACTCTGAGGAGACTATTAGATGAATAACTAGTGGTCCCAGCTGCCATCAAACTGAGTAATCGTAGTTTTTGGTCAAAAAATGAGGTGTCACTATGATGTAACAAGACTGATGGTGTGTGTGTGTGTGTGTGTGTGTGTGTGTGTATTAGATCGGCTCTGAGGTCTCCATTAGTATCCATCTCCTTGAAGGTACCAGGGACTTTTTAGATGTTAGGCACAGTATGATGCTATGAACATAGGTGTGCAAATATCTCTTCAAGACCCTGCTTTCATGCAAACTATTATATATAGTATGGATAAACAACAAGGTCCTAATGTGTAGCACAAGGAACTATATTCAATATCCTGTGATAAACCATAAAGGAAAAGAACATGAAAATGAATATATATGTATGTAGAACTGACTGTATAGCAGAAATTAACATGACATTGTAAATCAACTATACCTCAATAAAATTGTTTTCAAAAGACACTGCTTTCAATTATTTTGGGTTTATAGCCAGAAGTGGAATGCTAGATCACATGGCAGTTCCATATTTAATTTTTTGAAAACCACCATACTGTTTTCCATCGCTGCTGTACCATTTTACCTCCTCAACAGTACACAGAAGTTCCAGTTTCTTCACATCCTAACACTTGGTATTTTCTGTGTTTTGTTTTTTTTTTATAATAGCCATCCTAAAGGGTGTGAGGTAGTATATCTTTGTAGTTTTGATTTGTGTTTCCCTGATAATTAGTGATGTTGAGCATCTTTCATGTGCTTATTGGCCTTTTGTAATCTTCTTTGGAGAAATGTCTTTTTGAGTCCTTTGTCCATTTTTGAATCAAGCTGGGTGTTTTTGTTGTTGAGTTTTATGAGTTCTCCATATATTCTGGATATTAATCTCTTGTCAGATATATGATTTGCACAGATTTTCTTCCATCCTGTGGGTTGTCTTTTTACTCTGTTGATTGTGTCTTCTGTGGCACACATTTTAAACTTTTCTTAAAGCCCAGTCTATTTATTTTTTCTTTTCTTGCCTGTGCCTTTGGTGTCATATCCAAGAAATTATCACCAAATCCAATGTCCTAAAGCTTTACCCTGTGTTTTCTTCTAAGAGTTTTATAGTTTTAGGTCTTACATTTAGGTTTTTAATCCATTTGGGGTTAAATTTAATCTGCATTGTTAGGTAAAGGTTGGCCACAGGTACTCTTTGAAATTGCAAACATTTTTCTGATATTCCTTTCTACAAACTCCAACAGCTACATAAGTAAAGAGGACCCCTCCCGGGCTTCCCTGGTGGCGCAGTGGTGGAGAGTCCGCCTGCCGATGCAGGGGACACGGGTTCGTGCCCCGGTCTGGGAAGATCCCACATGCCGCGGAGCGGCTGGGCCCGTGAGCCATGGCCGCTGAGCCTGCGCTTCCGGAGCCTGTGCTCCGCAATGGGAGAGACCACAACAGTGAGAGGCCCGCGTACCGCAAAAAAAAAAAAAAAAAAAAAAAAGAGGACCCCACCCCCCCAAATAAACCCCTCATTTTTTTCATATTTTGATTAGCAGGAATAATCACATCTGTCTCACATTCTCTATTCAAAACACCAAATGTCACAATTTCAATAAAATTGTATTTACAAAATCTTGCCTAATAAATACAACGACTTCGGAAGAAATGTTGACAGTAGAAGCAGCTGTTACTGCTGAAAATTTTGGGGCTATGTTACTATCTTCTCCTAAACTGGTTCCTCTGGGATGGTTTTTCCTTGTTGTTAAAGAAATGTGCTGTGACTTGTCTGTGCCCATGGAGCGTCCAATCTAGTCTCTAGCACCAGAAATGCCCTCCTGAGAGGTGCACAGATCAGGGCTGCATACTTCTCACCATGTGGTGGGTGCTCATTTCTTGCAGAATGAAGGATGGATATTTTTTCTCTTTCTGGTCTTGGCAGGTTGGCTATTATGTTCTTTTTTGCAGCCCTTTTATTGTTTGTATTTGCTTCACAATTCAAAACAGTCTTGAGTACACCCCCATCCAATCTCTTAAAATCATCCCTAAAAAATCTTTTTTTCTTTGTTGGTCGGCTGGTTTAAAGATTTGTCAAGTCCAAATCGGATAGGGAGACAATTGTATCACATTTAATTCCCCCAAATCATTGATTTGTCTCTGTATTGGGTCATAGAAAATGATGTGCATACTTCACCTACCCATTCATTTGTTTCCACTCCCCAAACACAATAGAACTAATAGCTCTCACATTTTATGAGTTTTCTATGTTCCAGAAAAAAATGTAGGGTGCTTGACTTACATGTTAGTTCATTAAGTACTCAGCGTAACTCTGTGAGTGGATGTTATCAGCCTTAATTTATAAACAAGTAAATCTATTTGTAATTAAGTCTGAAATTTGGCGAAGCACTCCTCAATATCGAAAAGCATATTATTACTTTCATAATTGCTTGAAAATGTCCCATGGCACTTTTCCTCTGCTGCAGTGCAACTTTGGGGTTTGAAAGATGTGAGTTTGAATCTTCGCCTTGCCACTTGCTTTACTGGGACTTTAGGCAAGTTGCTTACATTCCCCTAGGACTGTTTCCCAGGATGCAGTGTGGGCCAGTGGGGACCAGGAACTCCCACTAGCGAGTACTGTGGGCATTAGGGAGGCACTATAATGCAGCGTCTAGTTCTGGGTCAGCTCCTCCCCTCTCTAGGACACTCTGGGAAGGACAAGTGCCAAAGTCTCAACACCCCGAAGAAACCTCTTCTTGGGAGTTAGGGTTTGGTCAGGACTCCCTAAGAGCTGCCTGAGTCATAAGAAAACATGAGTCTCTCATGCTCCCTGAAATACTTCCAGAATGGGTCTCCAGGGCCCACCTCACGCAAAATGCATCGGGGAGGAGGTTCTTTGGTTCCTCCATGTTAATCTGCAATAGGTTTAGCATGTCCACTTGCTTATTAGCAAAGGGACCTCTTTGCTGGGTAGTTTCCCCTGTATTTTGGGTGTATCCCAGGCCCCTGGATCTCTGGCAGCATTCAAAGTATTACCATACAGTAGTTACTAAGGTGACCCAGGAATATTTAGCCGTTATTTTTAAAAAGGTGTTGAATGGATTTGCAGAAGGACTTAGCAAAGGGCACTTTGGAGTTTGCAGTATTCCGTCAGAAAGGTCTCTGCAAGAACATTACTCCTGTAGGTTCTCGGTTATAAATATTTAAAAGTCTGAGTCCAAGTGTCCGTTCTCTACGTCTGCATCTGGGGAGGGTGGGATGAACTGGGAGGTTAGGTTTGACATAAATACAGTACCATGTGTAAAACAGATGGCTAGTGGGAACCTGCGGTATAGCACAGGGAGCTCAGCTCGGTGTTATATGATGACCTAGATGAGGGGAATGGGGGTGGGGAGGGAGGTCCAAGAAGGAGGGGATATATGTATACGTATAGCTGACTCACTTCGTTGTACAGCAGAAACTAACACACCATCGTAAAGCAACTATATTCCAATTAAAAAGAAAAGTCTGAGCACACAGAATGCCAAATTTGTCTATCAGCTCTGCAAATAAAACCACCTATTATTTTTCCTTTTAGTACTACACACTTCCTAATCTATACATGCCCCAAATCAAGCTGTTCCTCCTTATACAGTGGTTTGTCTTCTCCCTGGAGTAGCCTCAAGTGAGCCAGCTGCTAAGAAGACTGATGTTTTTATTTGCAGTTTGTTCTCAGTCCTTGACCTCAGAGAAACTGCTTTCATGAGAGGTTAGGACTCTGCTATGGTGGGAGCAGGGGTGGGGGTGACAGTGGTGAGGGAGCAGCTTCTTCTGGAACAAGACCATCCAAGGCCCCTTCTGACCTGCTCCATGAGGCCTGTGAAGAGCAAGGGTCTCCTTTCTCAAGAAGCCTTTCTCCTCATCTTGGCAACACCAGAGACCATGTGTACACCAGCGTTAACACATTTTGTGGGGCAACAGGCAGAAGGGAATCAAATCTATCTTTGCCTGAGGACTTGAGAATTTCCTGGCCCTTTCTTACCCACCCACAAGTATTCCTTATGCCTACTTTCTAGCTCCCTGTGTAGAAGGAAGCAGAGAAAAAAGAACTAGCTGATTGCTGTTTAAAAGTGAGGCGAAGGACCACATCAGTCATTCTGAAATTTAAGCCTAAAGGGAATTCCCTGGCGGTCCAGTGACTAGTACTCCACGATTCCACTGCAGGGGGCACCAGTTTGATACCTGGTCGGGGAACTAAGATCCCACGTGTTGCGATGCAGCCAAAAAAAAAAGAAAGAAAGAAAAAGAAAGAAATCTTTATTTTTTTATTTTGAATTTTATTTTATTTATTTTTTTATACAACAGGTTCTTATTAGTCATCAATTTTAAACACATTAGTGTATACATGTCAATCTCAATCTCCCAATTCATCACACCACCTTCCCCACCCCCACCGCCGCTTTCCCCTCTTGCTGTCCATACGTTTGTTCTCTACATATGTGTCTCAACTTCTGCCCTGCAAACCGGTTCATCTGTACCATTTTTCTAGGTTCCACATACATGTGTTAATATATGATATTTGTTTTTCTCTTTCTGACATACTTCACTCTGTATGACACTCTCTAGATCCATCCACGTCTCAACAAATAACCCAATTTCGTTCCTTTATATGGCTGAGTAATATTCCATTGTATATATGTACCACATCTTCTTTATCCATTTGCCTGTCGATGGGCATTTAGGTTGCTTCCATGACCTGGCTATTGTAAATAGTGCTGCAATGAACGTTGGGGTGAATGTGTCTTTTTGAGTTATGGTTTTCTCTGGGTATATGCCCAGTAGTGGAATTGCTGGAACATATGGTAATTCTATTTTCAGTTTTTTAAGGAACTGCCATACTGTTCTCCATAGTGGCTGTTTCAAATTACATTCCCACCAACAGTGCAAGAGGGTTCCCTTTTCTCCACACCCTCTCCAGCATTTGTTGTTTGTAGATTTTTTGATGATGGCCATTCTAACTGGTGTGAGGTGGTACCTCACTGTAGTTTTGATTTGCATTTCTCTAACAATTAGTGATGTTGAGTAGCTTTTCATGTGCTTCTTGGCCATCTGGATGTCTTCTTTGGAGAAATGTCTATTTAGGTCTTCTGACCATTTTTGGATTGGGTGGTTTGTTTTTTTAGTATTGAGCTGCATGAGCTGTTTATATATTTTGGAGATTAATCCTTTGTCCGTTGATTCCTTTGCAAATATTTTCTCCCATTCTGAGGGTTGTCTTTTCGTCTTGCTTATGGTTTCCTTTGCTGTGCAAAAGCTTTTAAGTTTCATTAGGTCCCATTTGTTTGTTTTTGTTTTTATTTTCATGACTCTAGGAGGTGGATCAAAAAATCTCTTGCTGTGATTTATGTCAAAGAGTGTTCTTCCTATGTTTTCCTCTACGAGTTTTATAGTGTCCGGTCTTACATTTAGGCCTCGAATCCATTTTGAGTTTATTTTTGTGTATGGTGTTAGGGAGTGTTCTAATTTCATTCTTTTACATGTAGCTGTCCAGTTTTCCCAGCACCACTTATTGAAGAGGCTGTCTTTTCTCCATCGTATATCCTTGCCTCCTTTGTCATAGATTAGTTGACCATAGGTGTGTGGGTTTATCTCTGGGCTTTCTATCTTGTTCCATTGATCTATGTTTCTGTTTTTGTGCCAGTACCATATTGTCTTGATTACTGTAGCTTTGTAATATAGTCTGAAGTCAGAGAGTCTGATTCCTCCAGCTCCATTTTTTTCCCTCAAGACTGCTTTGGCTATTCGGGGTCTTTTGTATCTCCATACAAATTTTAAGATTTTTTGTTCTAGTTCCGTAAAAAATGTCATTGGTAATTTGATAGGGATTGCATTGAATCTGTAGATTGTTTTGGGTAGTATAGTCATTTTCACAATATTGATTCTTCTGATCCAAGAACGTGGTATATCTCTCCATCTGTTGGTATCATCTTTGATTTCTTTCATGAGTGTCTTATAGTTTTCTGCGTACAGGTCTTTTGTCTCCCTAGGTAGGTTTATTCCTAGGTATTTTATTCTCTTTGTTGCAGTGGTAAATGGGAGTGTTTCCTTAATTTCTATTTCAGATTTTTCATCATTAGTGTATAGGAATGCAAGAGATTTCTGTGCATTAATTTTGTATCCTGCAACTTTACCAAATTCATTGGTTAGCTCTAGTAGTTTTCTGGTGGCATCTTTAGGATTCTCTGTGTATAGTATCATGTCATCTGCAAACGGTGACAATTTTATTTCTTATTTTCCAATTTGTATTCCTTTTATTTCTTTTTCTTCTCTGATTGCCGTGGCTAGGACTTCCAAAACTGTGTTGAATAATAGTGGTGAGAGTGGACATTCTTGTCTTGTTCCTGATCTTAGAGGAAACGCTTTCAGTTTTCCACCATTGAGAATGATGTTTGCTGTGGGTTTGTTGTATATGGGCTTTATTATGTTGCAATGGTAAATGGGAGTGTTTCCATAATTTCTCTTTCAGATTTTTCATCATTAGTATATAGGAATGCAAGAGATTTCTGTGCATTAATTTTGTGTCCTGCAACGTTACCAAATTCATTGATTAGCTCTAGTAGTTTTCTGGTGGCATTTTTAGGATCCTCTATGTATAGTATCATGTCATCTGCAAACAGTGATAGTTTTACTACTTCTTTTCCCATTTGTATTCCTTTTATTTCTTTTTCTTCTCTGATTGCCGTGGCTAGGACTTCAAAAACTGTGTTGAATAATAGTGGTGAGAGTGGACATCCTTGTGTCATTCCTGATCTTAGAGGAAATGCTTTCAGTTTCTCACCATTGAGAATGATGTTTGCTGTGGGTTTGTCGTATATGGCCTTTATTATGTTGAAGTAGGTTCCCTCTATGCCCACTTTCTGGAGGGTTTTTATCATGAATGGGTGTTGAATTTTGTCAAAAGCTTTCTCTGCATCTATTGATATGATCATATGGTTTTTATTCTTCAATTTTTTAATATGGTGTATCACATTGATTGATTTGCATATACTGAAGAATCCTTGCATCTCTGAGATAAATCCCACTTGATCCCACTCTTTGATTTCTTCAGTGATCTCTTGGTTATTTAGTAACGCATTATTCAGCCTCCATGTGTTTGTGTTTCCTACATTTTTTTCCCTGTAATTCATTTCTAATCTCATAGCATTGTGGTCAGAAAAGATGCTTGATATGATTTCAATTTTCTTAAATTTACTGAGGCTTGATTTGTGACCCAAGATGTGATCTATCCTGGAGAATGTTCCATGCGCACTTGAGAAGAAAGTGTAATCTGCTGTTCTTGGATGGAATGTCCTATAAATATCAATTAAATCTATCTGGCCTATTGTGTCATTTAAAGCTTCTGTTTCCTTATTTATTTTCTGTTTGGATGATCTGTCCATTGGTGTAAGTGAGGTGTTAAAGTCCCCCACTATTATTGTGTTACTGTTGATTTCCTCTTTTATAGCTGTTAGCAGTTGCCTTATGTATTGAGGTGCTCCTGTGTTGGGTGCATATATAATTGTTATATCTTCTTCTTGGATTGATCCCTTGATCATTATGTAGTGTCCTTCCTTGTCTCTTATAACACTCTTTATTTTAAAGTCTATTTTATCTGATATGAATATTGCTACTCCAGCTTTCTTTTGATTTCCATTTGCATGGAATATCTTTTTCCATCCCCTCACTTTCAGTCTATATGTGTCCCTAGGTCTGAAGTGGGCCTCTCGTAGACAGTATATATATGGGTCTTGTTTTTGCATCCATTCAGCAAGACTGTGTCTTTTGGTTGGAGCATTTAATCCACTCACGTTTAAGGTAATTATCGATATGTATGTTCCTCTGACCATTTTCTTAATTGTTTTGGGTTTGTTTTTGTAGGTCCTTTTCTTCTCTTGTGTTTCCCACTTAGAGAAGTTCCTTTAGCATTTGTTGTAGAGCTGGTTTGGTGGTGCCGAATTCTCTTAGCTTTTGCTTGTCTGTAAACCTTTTGATTTCTCCATTGAATCTGAATGAGATCCTTGCTGGGTAGAGTAATCTTGGTTGTAAGGTTCTTCCCTTTCATCACTTTAAGTATATCATGCCACTCCCTTCCGGCTTGTAGAGTTTCTGCTGAGAAATCAGTTGTTAACCTTATGGGAGTTCCCTTGTATGTTATTTGTCGTTTTTCCCTTGCTGCTTTCAATAACTTTTCTTTGTCTTTAATTAAAAAAAATTAATTTAACCCTAAAAAGTCAATCTGAGGTGCTGGTTAAAATGCATATTCCTGGGCCCTATTTCCAGCAAATCTGGTTCATTAGTTCCAAGTCCCCTGATGATGGCTTCCAGACTAGTTACCAGGGTAACCCTGGCAATTACTTAATCCACCCCAGCTGATACATCCCAAGGTTTTAGATTTCATTGATCCCCAGCCTGGGGCCAAATATCCAGTCATCATTGAACTCTTAGCCAGTCACTGATTCACTGCTCTTTGTTGTAACCCTGCTTCCTGTTCAAGTACATGACCACACAGTCCTCCTATAAACCAACAGTTCAAAGTTCCTGTGTTCCTCTTCCTCTGTTGTCAGGGACACCCCCAGGCAAGGCAAAGGGAAACAAGAGCAGCTGTTTTTCAGTGAAGTGAAAAGGCTCTTTGGTCCATCTTTCTCTCCCAATGCTTGCTCCCCTGACCCATCCCCTCCTCCAACTGGCATATTGGTCATTTCTCACATTTTTTTAGTAAATAAAATCACAGTCACATCAGAGCTAAGCAGTACCTTTGAAAGGACCTGGTCCTACCTCCTTACTTTCCCGGAAAGTAAACTAAAGGAGAGAGGGGTTAAGGGACTTAACCAAGGTCACACAGCCAGCAGGGGCAATGGTGGGGTTCAAACCCAGACAGTCTGGCTCCAGCACTTCTGCTTTAACCTCCATGCTCTATGGTGCATAGATTTAATGAGAAAGCTGCACTAAGAGTGGAAGACAGGCTGGCATAACCATGTTGGGAAAACACATGTATAGTTCAAGGGCAAGGCTATCCTTATGCTATTCTTGTGATTTTGTTCTTCTGTCAGCGTATGGGCAGAAAAATAGGCAAAGCTGAACACTGTCTTGACTATTTCGAAGCTCTAATTACATCAGAGAGGAGATTAAAACCCAGAATGTAGGGTTATTTGGCCTCTGTCACTTCATTCCTTCCCATAACTCAGAAGAAGAGGCAGGTAGCATGGACAGGACAGGGAGTGCTGGTTGACTCCAGAAGCCTGGGGTTCTACTCCAACTCCCAACTCTGCCTCTTCCTAATTCTGATGGTACAGAACTTCTCTTCTCTGGGCACTATTCCTTCATCTGTAAATTGGAAAGAGGATTCGTTCAAGGTGATTGCTGAGCTGCTTCCAGTTCTATGATTGGATGCGTGTCTCACCAAAGAGTTGGCAGGGGTGTTTGTGCTGTCTCTGGGCAGCTGAGGTTGAGGGTAAATGTCTTGGTCACTTGCATTTCTATTGACTGGTTCTGTGTCAATACATGCCCTTAGGAATGGGGAGAACCTTCACAGCCCTTCTAACTCCCTCAATATTCTGCCAGTGAACAGTATTGAATAATACTGCTGAGTGGCTGTGTACAGGGCCAGAGCCAGCTGAAGACCCCCAGAGTCTTCATAAGGCTGCCCTCTATAGAATCCTCCTGCTCTCCTCCTCTTCAAGAAGTCACTCTGGAGTTTAGGGGGCTCAAGTATCAACAAACAGACCTGAGTGACCCTCTGACTGTCATCTCATGGAGACTGGGCAGGAAGACAGCCTATCTCTCTGACTCTTGTGAGGCTGCTCCCCTGACCTGCACAGATATCTGACTGGAGGCAAAGGAGCCCTCATTTTGCTTCTTGCTTGGGTTATCTGGGGTGCCTCAGGGTCTCTTTGACAAAACAGAAAGTGTTCAAAATCTTTAAAGTATCCCCCTGTCCCTACCTTTGACCTACAGCCCCGTTATCACCAATAATTAGTCAGTTTCATCTCTTCTCCCATATCCATATCTCCCATATCCCTGGGGTAGGGAGATGGGTTCCATCCTGGTTTCATGATGGAAGGGTTATGAAGATCTGTGTCAAAGCCTAAGACTGTATAAAACCCAACAAATTATTTGCTGAAAAGGAAAGAACTTCTGTGTTTTCATTATGCTATTGCCAGGTAAAATTCCACTTCAACAAATATCATGGTAAATATGCTAGTTTTTTGCATAGCCCAGCTGTTTTCATATTTCTTTGGTGACTTGTTACAACATCCCTTCACAAAGAGTTGTCTGAGTCCATTCACGCTGCCATTAAAAAAAAAAAAAATTCCATATACTGGGCAGCTAATAAACAACAGAAATTTATTTCTTTTAGTTCTTAGAAGTCCAAGATTAACATGCCAGCAGATCTGGTGTCTGGTGAGAGCCTTCTTCATGGTTCATAGATGGACAGTTTTTTGCTGCGTTCTCACATGGTAGAAGGAGTAAGGATCTTTCTAGGGCCTCTTTTTCTAGGGCACTAATCCCATTCACGAGGGCTCCACCCTCATGACCCTATCATCCCAAAGCCCTACCTCTAAATACCATCACATTGGGCATTAGCATTTAACATATGAATTTGGGGACAGGGGACACAAACATTCAGTCTATAGCAAGAGTCATTTAGTTCAACAAACTAATTATGTCTCCCTTTTAGATAGAACACATCCTTTCCTCACAAAAGTAACCAATTGATGGCACCTACCTTATAAGAAGAGTAGACCAGAGTTCAGTGTAGTTATGTTTGACTTCAGGGCATTCTTGATCTCCAGAAAGCAGCAATTCCTTTTAACTCCTCTTTTATCTCTTTTCATGCCACAAATCCCACTAACACACCTAAAGCCCCCCAAAATTCAATCATACCCTTGGGGATGCATATCACAGTGCTTTCCTCTACTGAGAGATTGAGCATAAAATCTCTTTCACTCCTTACTCTTTTCAGACTATACAATGGTGTCTGGTGGTGAATTGTGTATACAGTCCACCAAAACGAGCCAGCGAAAAATGGAGTGAAATTGCCTCATTTTTTGCTGTATGGATTCCTGAAAGTTCCATCACATTGTCAAGTAGGCTTCCAAAATGGAAAAGCAATGGTCAAAAATCTAGTTGGCAACATTAGGTAGAGGAACAAATGCTATCAACAGACTAATGTGTTTCTCCCTTAATTTTACTTGTTAGCTGTGTGAACTTAGTAAAGCAAACAGCCTCTCTGAGCAGAGATCTTCCTCTGTGAGCTGGATGATCTCTCAAGTCTTCCCAGTTCACTGATCCTGTACCTTTATTTCCCTGCTTATTTATAAAGCTTACCTTTTTGCATAGGACATCTTTGTTCTGCTTTTCTAATTTTTAAAAATATTTAATTTATTTATTTGGCTGCATCGGGTCTTAGTTGCTGCACACAGGCTCTTCCTTGCAGTGTTCGGGCTTCTCCCTAGTTGAAACGCGTGGTCTCTAGAGTGCGTGGGCTTAGTTGCCCCACAGCCTGTGGGATTTTAGTTCCCTGACCAGGGATCGAACCTGCATCCCCTGCTTTGGAAGGCGGATTCTTAACCACTGGACCACCAGGGAAGTCCCACTTTTCTGATATTTTAAGAGAGTAAAAGTTATTCTGCAAAAAATATTGAACTTCCCAACTTGCCATATACATTATTTTACCTAAAATGTCAATTTCCCTATCCAGAACTGAAAACGTTCATTGATGTAGTCGACCATTCATTTGATGTTATTTCTTTCCACTCCACGTTAATGTGAAAGAGCTAACTTTAGCTCATACGGAAGGAACGACTGTTTCCAAAACTTTGGGAGAAGAATGAGGGAAAGAAGATTTCGTGTTTGTCTTGCTTTTATTTTAGTTTTTCCTCCAGAAGAACTCCTCCTATACTAACTGCACCAGGACCCATCAGAGGGAAGAGGGTCCTCACACCTATGTTCAGATGCATGAAGGGTCTTGGACACATCATCCCTCACTCGTCCTTCCTCCCCAGATTCTCACTGAGGCACATAAGTCATGCCCTATACGAGAACTCTACCTATGCCCCCAGCCCCTGCTCAGACCCCTCCACCCAGCTGCAGTTGCCTCCCACCCCCCAAGCCTGGGGCTCTGGCCAGGGAATTTGGCTCACCAGGCAGAACCAGCTGGATAACAAATGGTCCCAATTAAGGTGCTCTCTGATCATATTAAGGTGTGAATCTCTCCAGCACTATTTTTATTTTGTCTCATCTAGAGGAGGACTGTCTGAAGGAAGAGTGGGGAAGTGTAAACAGGCAGTGAGGTTGGAATGTTCTGACAGTCCAGTGCCTCCCACAGCTCCTGGACTGAGGCAAGCATGAAGGCTGCCCAGAAAAGGGGGCCATCATGAGAAAAAGCCACTGACCGGAAGTCAAAAAGCCTCATGAAATATGTACAGCGTTGGAGTGCTTAACTCGAAAAGGGAGTGGGGAGCCTCCAGAGTCCCGCACATCCCTTACCCCACACAGTGGTGCCAGAGGCACCTCCTTGGGTCAAAATCGTCAGTGATCACTTCCAGGAATAATTCCAGGAAGCCTCACTGCCTGCTGTGTGGAGGCCTTGATACCATTCCCTGATAGAAACAGCCAGAGGTGGGCAGGGAGCTTCTGCTTCCTCTATAGAACTCTCTACACCCCTCACTTCACAGTCTGTGCCTCAGCATCCTTCTATCCTCATCCCAGCGGCTCCACCCTCACACCCACACACCCCACCTCCGTCATATCAAGCCATTCACAGTTGTTCACATCCTTTCACTTCTCCATCATTGGGATGCCTTTCCTCTGGGGGAGCCTCTTCTCAGCCTTTAAAATTCACCTCAAATTGTACCTGTTAAAGCATAACCTTCTCATACTGGCCTGAAGTCTACCCTTCTTGGTCTTAGCTTTGTATTCACTTCTGAATATGATGTTTGCCAAAATAATTTCTTCACTTCTTTCACTTCTCTACTTGACTATCAACTCCTTAAGGTCAGGGACAAGGTTATATACATCTTTCAGCCCCAGGGCTAAATACAGTACCTTTACATATGATAGTTACATTTCTGTGTCACCATGGCTAGCTATGGTGCACAGTTGTTTGGTCAAAACCAATCTAGATATTGCTGTAAAGATATTTTTAAGATGTGATTAACATCTAAATCAGTAAACTTAGAGTAGAACAGATTACTCTCCACGTGTGGGTGGGCTTCATCCACTCAGTTGAAGGCTGTAAGAGAAAAGACTTAAGTCCCTGTAAGAGGAAGGAATTTAGCCTCCAAACTCCCTTCAGACTTGAGTCACTACATCAAACTCTTGGAATTTCTAGGCTGCCAGCCTGTTCTGCAAATTCTGGACTTGCCAGTCCCCACAATCATGTAAGTTCATTCCTTAAAGTAAACTCTCTGCCTCTCTCTGTCTCCATTTCTCTGTCTCTATCTCTCTCTGTGTCTCTGTCTCTGTCTGTCTCTGTCTGTCTGTCTCTGTCTCTTTCTCTCTCTCTCTCTCTCTCTCTCTCTCTCTCTCTCTCTCTATATATATATATATATATATACACTATTGCTTCTGTTTCTGTGGGGAACCCTAACTAACATAATGCCTGTTTACTGGCCCTCAGACTTAATAGCAAAGAAAGGAATATGGCAAATGGGACTAAAGGCTGAATAGGAGAGGGAAAATGGCTGAAAATATGTGGCTACGTAGACAGATTGAATGACCAGAAAGTAAACAACATGCCACTATTTTTGAAATAATGATTTCTACATTTATTATGCACCTGGGTACCATATGTGCACAGAAATATTTTAATGCAATTGGATATCCTTAAATTTTAGAGGTTCCCATGTAAATATCAAACTTTAAGGTAGAATGGGATTAAGATATGGAAAAGGGGATTTAGGCCAACATAAAGCACATATAACAAAGCGTATTCATATTTTGTAGGGGATTTTCTGGAATCTTTAGAGTCTTTTGGGACTGGATTAATTCCCTGGGATTCCTAAACCCTTAGGAGTCCTCAAGCTATTTTCAGCATTTTTAGAAGTCACATTGAAGTCCTACCCCTGCCTGCTAAGACTGCATAGGCTCATTAAAATGTCAAATTTTGTTTGCTTTTGGCTAGAATTCTCTTAAACCAGTGTGATGACATTGGTTATCCTTTGCTGCTCAATATCTCTATTTGTTAATTGTATATATCTTTGATTAATTTTTTAAAATGGAAACATAGCTCAACTAATTAACAAATATAAGATTTTGATAGCAAAATCTCTTCAGACAAAGGGGACCCAAGAGGTGGAGAAAAGTGGGGAGATAATGAAAGGAGTTTCTGGTGATGGAAAGGTAGGAATCCTCAGACTGGATGATTGCTGAGCTCCTTCAAGGCCCCAGAGCTTAGTGAAGTCATCTCAGTAGCTTATTAGCCACTAGGCTTATGGTGGGCAAATGATAAGTGCCTGCCCTCAAGTTCACATGCAGGTGGAACAAGTAAGATGGCTTAGAGAAGCTGGTCCAGTCGGGCAATGGGTCCAGCTGAGAGGCAAGGTGCTAGAACAGCAGCTGCGGTGGTTCTGCTCCTTAAATCTTGACTGTGGGATGTTGAAGCAACACCCCTCAACCCAGACTGCCTAACTTTGAGTCCCAGCTCTGTCCCTCACTAGGTCTGTGACATCTTTGTGCCTCACTTTCCTCATTTGTAAACTGATGATGATGCGTTCTAGATTTGTTATAAGGATCAAATACTTTAACATGCAAAGCACCTGGAACAGTGCCAGGAACAGAGGAAGCCTCCAATAAAACTGGATTTTTGTTATATGTCAGACATTGTATCAAACATTTTGCATACACTTTCTCTGTCTCCAGAATAAGCCCTCAAGGTAGGTACTATTATTATCTCCATTTTACAGATGAGAAAACTGATGCTTAGAGAGTTTAAGAAACTTGTCCAAAGTCACCCATCTCATCAGTGTCAGAAGTTGGACTCAAGTAAACCTTGACATTGCCAGTCACTCTTTGCCTGCCCCAGTGGAGTGAGGGTTGTGCCTGTGGGAGACCCCAGAGCTGCTCACACACTGTGTGCCTCTGGGCAAGTCACCCAGCCTTCCCAAGCTTCCGTATTTTCACCTGTAAGGTTAGAGGGTTGTTTCCCAGTTTGGATAATTTATTAAGGTTATGTATACTGTTGTCATTAGGGAAAGCAGGGTGAAGCACAGCAACCTTATGCACTAACTTTGCAACTCCTTTGGAACTTCTAAAATGATTTCAAAGTAGAAATTTTAAACACTACTGTAGGGATATGCTACTTGGCATTTTTCTTTATGTCAGGCACTGTGTTTTGCACACAAATGGTGCTCACAAATCCTTACTGATGTGATTTATTTGATTTCTAGAAAATGAAATGTGACCAGTACTGAGCAGATTGCTCTGTGTGATACAAAATACAGAGGTCTCTTGTAAAGTCTTGATTTAAGTAGCAAGAACAAGTAATTTAGATGATGAAAACATCTTATTCTTTAAAATAACATTTTTCATGCATTTAGAATTTTATATTAAAAAAAATCCATCACATCAACAAACTAAAAAAGAAAAATCACGTGATCATATCAATAGATGCAGAAAAAGAATTTGGCAAAACCTAACACTCACACATGACAAAAACTCTCAGTAAATGTACAGCACACAGAATATAGCCAATCTTTTATAATAACTATAAATGGAGTATAATCTTTTAAAATTGTGAATCACTACGTTGTACACCTGAAACTTATATGATACTGTAAATCAACTATATTTCAATGAAAAAAAATCTCCAAAAACTCCTCCTTTAGCTATCTTGTTAGTGAGTATTTTAACTCTTGGACTGTCTTATGTATTATAAACATTTTTTCCAGTTCATCATTTATATTTGCATGTTTTTGTATATAGTCATTAAACATTTTTATATACACTTCAATAAAAACACCTCTCAGTAAACTGGGAATAGAGTGGAACTTTCTTAACTTGCTAAAAACTAACTGCAAAACTCTTAGAGCTAACATTATACTTAATGGTGAGAAACTTGAAGCTTTCCCACTAAAATCAGGTACAAGGCAAAGATGTCCTCTCTCACCAGTCCTTTTCAAACATTCTAAAAAATGAAGGAAATTGACTCCATGTTCATCGATAGAGAGACTCAATATTGTCAAGATGTCAGTTCTTCCCAACTTGATCTACAGATTCAATGCATTCCCAGTCAAAATTCCAGCAATTATTTTACAGATATCAACAAACTAATTTTGAAGTTTACATGGAGAGGCAAATGATCCAGAATAGCCAACACAATATTGAACAGAAGAGCAAAGTGGTAGGACTGATGCTACCTGACTTTAAGACAACTTAAAGCTACAATAATCAAGATAGTGTGGTATTGGTGGAAGAATAGACAGACAGATCAATGGAATAGAATAGAAAGCCCAGAAATATATCCTTTTAAATATAGTCAACTGATCATTGACAAAGAAGCAAAGGCAATACAATGGAGCAAAGGTAGTCTCTTCAACAAATGGTTCTGGAACAATTGGACATCTACATGCAAAATAAATGCATCCAGACACATACTTTATACCCCTTCACAAAAATTAATTCAAAATGGATCATAGACCTAAATTTAAAACACAAAACTGTAAAACTCCTGGAAAATAACACGGGAGAACACCTATATGATCTCAGGCACGGTGATATCTTTTTAGACACAACATCAAAGGCACAATTCATGAAAGAAATAATTGATAAGCTGGACTTCATTAAAATTAAAAAGTTCTGCTCTGGGGGATCCAATGTCAAGAGACTTAGAAGGCAAGCCACAGATTGGGAGAAAATATTCACAAAGGACACATCTGATAAAGGACTGTTACCCAAAAATACATAGAACGCTTAAAAATCAACAAGGAAACAATTTAAAAATGGGCCAAAGATCTTAACAGACACCTAACCAAGGATACATAGATGGAAAATAAGCACGTGAAAATATGCTCCACATCATACACAGGAACTCTCATACATTGCTAGTGGGAACGCACCAGTGGGGTACAGCTACTTTGCAAGACAGTTTAGTGGTTTCTTACAAAACCAAATATACTCTTACCTTATGATCCAGCAGTTGCACTCCTTGGTATTTACTTAAAATAGCTGAGGGCTTCCCTGGTGGCGTAGTGGTTAAGAAACCACCTGCCAATGCAGGGGACACAGGTTCAAGCCCTGCTCCGGGAAGATCCCACATGCCGCAGAGCAGCTAAGCCTGTGCGCCACAACTACTGAGCCTGTGCTCTAGAGCTCGTGAGCCATAGCTACTGAGCCTGTGTGCCACAACTACTGAAGCCCATGCGCCTAGAGCCCATGCTTCGCAACAACAGAAGCCACCGCAATGAGAAGCCTGCACACGACAACAAAGAGTAGCCTCTGCTTGCCACAAGTAGAGAAAGCCCACACGCAGCAATGAAGACCCAATGCAGCCAAAAATAAATAAATAAAATAAATAAATTTAAATATATATATATATAAATAAATAAATAAAAATAAAATAGCTGAAAACTTATGTCCGCACGAAAACCTGCACCTAGATGTTTATAGCAGCTTTGTTCATAACTGCCAAAGCTTGGAAGCAAAAAAGATGTCCTTTAGTAGCTAAATGGATAAATAAACTGTGACACATCTAGACAATTTAATATTACCTGGCACTAAAAAGAAATGAGCCATCAGGCCGTGAGAGGACATGGAGAAAACTGAAATGCATATTACTAAGTGAAAAAAGCTACATACAGTATGATTCCAACTCTATGAAATTCTGGAAAAGACAAAACTATGGAGATAGTAAAAAGATCAGTGGTTGCCAGGGGTCAGGGAGGGGCAGGAGAGATGAGTAGGCAGAGTCTAGAGGATTTTTAGGGCAATAAAAACACTCTGTATGGTATTATACTGATGGATGTATATCATTATATGTTTGTCCAAATCCATATAATATACACCACCAAGAATGAATCCTGAGGTAAACTATGGACTTTGGATGATTATGAGGTGTCATTGTAGGTTCATCCTTGGTAACAAATGTACCACTCTGGTGAGTGATGCTGATCTTGGGGGAGGCTATACATGTGTAGGGGGAGGGGTGTATATATGGAAAAGCTCTGTACCTTCCTTTCAATTTTTTTGTGAAACTAAAACTGCTGTAAAAAAAATACAGTCTTTAAAAAAGAAAACAACTTAGATGGCTGGATGTAGGGTTGTCTAAGGGTCCTTCCTGGGGTAGGACCACTGCAATAGAACAAGCCTCCCCCATCAGATTCTCTTGCAGCAGAAGCAGAGGTTCTGTGCACACCCGGCCCATTGCCGCGGGCTGCCAGTCCCGTCTTCCGTCTCATTCAGTTTGGACACTGCCTCAATGGTAAATACTAGCGTGCCCAACCTCCGTCCTTGATGCAATCACTGCTGCCTTCAAGAGCAGCTGGAAATCCTTCCTGCCAGGTGTATTTTGTCTGATAATGTTGGTCACTGTGGAGGTGAAAACAGAACTAAAAGGCTCTCTGTGTTTCAGGGAGCTGTGAAAATCTGGGGCCAGGCAGGTGGGCTCCAAGCACCATTCCCAGAAATAGCAACAAAGGGATTCTTTTAAAAGCCTGGTGTTTTCCTTTTGATTGAACACTCTCTTAGCGACCAGGCATTTTGCTCTGGACAGAGAAATCTGTGTGCCTTTCTTTGTTATACAACAGTCAAGCAGAGCCGGGACACGTCAGTCAACCGCTCTGTGCCTCAGTTTACCCATCTGTTATAAATCACCTCTACTTGGTGGGAAGCATGTCATTTGTACAGTGGGGAGGCAGAAGGAGGGAGGGAAGTAAAATAGAAATGAAAAGCTTCTTTTTTCTTATTTCAGTCCATGGCCAGAATGTAAACAGCAGCCTATTTCTAAAACTCAGCCGACAGAGGAATAGCCGTGAGCCGATGCTGGCGGGGCCCGGGACCAGCCTGACCAGAAAAGACTGACGTGGTTCTATCTTGGTCCCTTCACAAATAGTGCTCACTGGGGGTTGCTCCTCAAGGCCAGGCCTCCTGGGCTGTCCTGGGCGTCAGATGGAAATGATTTGGGCACATCCGGTATGGCCTGAATTTGATCCTTTGGGTAAGATCCGAAAAAGAAAAGAAAGAGAAGAGGGAAGGCAAACCGATTCCCTTAAAAACTATGCATACTGAAAGCTTGATATTTAAGGCTCACCCCTTAGAGCTGTATTCCTAACTCTGGGTTTGTAAGACACAACATGTTTTTCCCCTAATCCTTTCCAAAAATGCATTCCATAAATTGTTAACATCCCTGCCAATGGCCCCAGTAAACTCACATACCAGCTTTAAAGTCAACCCCTTTTAAACCAATGCATCAGTCCTTTGAGTTAAGGGGATATTATTTCCAGATTCCTATAGCTGCTAGCTTCTTTTTAAAGTTGCAAAGGATCTGTTTCTTTGTTGCTGTTAATTTTTAGAGAGAAATAGATACAGTGGCAGCAATACATGTATACAGTAGCTGTGACATCCTCCACGGCCCCTTAGTATCCTAAGATGCTCTGACAACCCCCCACCACCTGCCTCCTTGTTTAATCGTCCCTCTCCTAAGGGCTCAAAACTCTCCTTGTTCAGAATGACCAGAAGTTCCCATATATGGTATTACTGTGCCACTGCTATTATTATTTGTTTTATGACAGAGAGTGAAGTGTGGTGGTTTAACACATGGGCTCCAGAGCCAAACCACCTAGGTTTGAAGTCTAGCTCTACCACTTACAGCTGTGTGACCTTAAGCAACTTGCTTAACCACTCTGTGCCCAGGTTTCCTTATCCATAAAATGAGAATGATGATAGTACCTTCTTTATTCACTAATGTATATAAAGCAGTTAAGCAGGGCCTGCGCAGAATAACTTCCACACAAGTGCTAGTTGCTATTGCACAATTTTTCTAGGTAGTAAATTCAGCCATCGGGCACGGCTCTAATGAGTCAACCATCAACATGGAAAATGTCTAGAAAGATCTGGGGACCAGTTAAAATGTATGCAGGGAATACAGGAAAGCAAGCCTCATGACTTATGGCCCCTCAGGGTCACAAAGGCTGCTGAAGGAGAGCATCTTAGACTTTATGGATCAGGGTGGGACTCACAGACTGTCAGGCCCTACTCCTCATCCTAGAGCCTCGTGTTGACAAGTTGAGAGCAAACCTAGTGCCAGTCTCTAGGTCTCCATGTTTTCTTCCCCCAGACCAAGTTTTTCCCATTGCCTGGAGCTGCTCTCAGAGCGGAGAGCTGTCATGCCCCACCCAGGTCCTCATCACACCCAGGCCTCGGGTAGTGAGTGTCCCTGTTTGAGTTTTCCCTGCTCTGATCCCCTTTACATCTTTTTGCCAGAATAGTTTTGCTCAAATACAATTTTTTCTCACTGAACTCCAACATCTAAGGATCTGCAGGTCTTCTCTCCTGTATGTGACGTGCCGCTGATTTTCATGGAGACATAAAAAACCAGTTTCATTGCTTCTCATTTTTTATGTGACTTCTTTTTCTCTCCAGTGCTTAATAATTTGCTTTCCCAAGGGGTAAGTGTTCAATAAATGCTTATTGCCAAAAAATAGGACATTGGGGCCCTGAGATATAAATACAGAGACAGAGATAGAGATAGAGACAGAGAAAGAGACAGAGATAGAGATCCTCTGGCTCCCATGCACAATCCCTGAGCAGAACAAGGTTCATGGAGTATGTGCCTTGCTCTAAAACAGGACTGCCAGATTCTCAAAGCCTGTCTGCGATGTTCTTACAGGAAAAGCTACTTTTTGATGAACTCAAGGAGACTTTATCCATCATCTAGGCCAATGCAGTTCAAACTGTCCCAAAGTTCGGATGAGGTACCACACAGGCCAAGCGAGGAAGGCGGGGAGTGAGTAGGGAGAGTTCTGGGGCCCTGGCTCTACTTCCAATGGGACAGCTCTGCTTTCATAGTGTCCTGGTTTAGAAAGAAGGAAACCATAATCTAGAGCACTGCCCAAGGCAATTAAGTTTCAGAGATGAAGCAAGTGACCACAGGTCATTCAGCTAGTTAGTGGCAGAGCCTGGCGTCAAACCCAAGTCTTGGGGTCCTTTGCATCTCTCCATGCTGTACCACCAACTGTCTCATACATAAGGTATCTCAAGCATTCTGTGGAATGCTCAAATACTGCTTTTTAAAAAGCACTAGGAAAGAAAGCACCAAAATCTCCATAAAGCATACACAACACTATCTATTGCCAACAGCCCGAGACAAAGATATCTTCACATCCAGCTTGAAAGTGTACTGTTTTCTCTCCTCCATCCCAACTGAAGATAAACAAGGCCAACGCTTACTGTAATCAGCTAGTCAGTAACTTTGTTTTCCAGGTCTTTCTTCAACATAATGCTTTCCTCTGCTTTAGCACCCTTTTCCTCTGTTAAAGCAGAGAGAAATCTACCACCAATAATTTTACCTGTGGTTCAGTTTACTGACTACTTTTTTCCTTATGGATGGCTGTCTTCAGTATGCTCTGTTCCTTAGTGGTAATTGCTTTAAAAATTTTATCTCTAATGATTTCATAAAGATTTTTGGTCCCTTATTAAAGGAATTTCAGGCATATGTGATGGAAAAAGGAAAGATACTTTTTCTTAGTGGTTGGGAAGATCTTGCGATCATATTAGGTACTCATTCAAGGTACCCTTAAGGTGACTTAGAAGAGCAAATGCTATTTTGATCTTTCAAAGGCAGAAATCCCTACCTAGTCCTCTGGATCTGCGTAGAACTTGGAGCATCCCTTGCTGATTTTTTCAACCACAGGCTACCTCAGAAGCCCTCACATGCATATTTGCCAGAATTCTGCCTGGTGGGGAGAGAGACATAGGTAGCTGGGGTGCCCTATTCCCCTCCCCTTGTCCAACTCCACCAAAAATCTGAACCTTCCCCTGCCTCTGACAACTCCCCTGTTCCAGGAAACGAGGAGTCATTCTTTATTTCTTGCTCCATAAGGGGAGGGCCCCACGTGACTCCCTGTGGAAGGGGACGGTGGGGTGGGGAGGCTGAGTGGCTCCTCGGGAGCCCACAGCAGCCCCTGCTCAGGCGTCCTCGGGGAGGACAGGCTCTGTCCCTTGCAGCTCAGCATCACCAGCCTGGAGACTGACTCCCCTTGGTACAGCCCCACAGCAGTGTCCTCTTTCCCCTCTCGTCTTCCTCACACATCCCGCCTTTACTGAGCTTTCCCCTCCCTCAGCCCCAGGGCTCCTGCTTGCATTCTTTCTATCTTCTGGCATTTTTTTCATGTTGTTTTACTTTGTATTTAATAATAGCTCCACCTTTTTTTTCTTTATCTGAAATCAAGAATCATGCCTGTATTATGTATCGCTTTGGAAATAAAATTTATGGCAATGTTTGCCATTGGATTAATTGCTTTTCATTAGCTTCATACTTCTTAATGATTACAAATTGTTTTGCCTGTACAAGAAACAGTTCCATCCTGTTCTCTGAATTTACTGGCCTTCAATTGCAACCAGAAACTGGAAGTCTTGGATTGCCCGTACTTGCGGAATGAGGTTCCTGGCTTTTTGCATCAGGGTCTGGCTATACTGAGGGTGGGTAATCCTAGATCTTTAGACTTCAAAGCTCAGATCGTGGTCCATGGGCCAAATAAAAAGTGAACTTAGCTTTTCTAAAGCATAGACTGTTCTGTGTCTTGGTTCTCAAATCCATAAAGTGGAGTGAGAAAGACAGAAAGACAAGATATAGATATTTAATAACCAGTTTACTTTAAAATCAGTTTCAAAAAACCTATACTTCATATAATGAATGGGGTTTTAAAAGCAAGCAGGAAAGAATATACCCACCAAAAGGGAGCAGCAGAATAAATCCCAATGGAAAATGTGTGCCTTTCTGTGGTTGGAGTCATTTGGTCAAGAAATGATGAAATTACAAATTTCTGAAAAGGGTGTGTGTTTTGGAGTTACTGAGGTCCAGGTCTCAGCGTGAGATTTAGGCAAGGCCAGCATTTAACTTCAATGCAGAATAAAGAGAAGGAAGTGGTCACGACCAGCATTCTTTCCCACCAAGGCAGCACCTCCCTGGTCTAATGTTGCTCATCAGTCTCTTGTCTCCTGAACTTGGAATCCAGCTCTCTCAGCAAGCCTGTGCACCCAGCATTCCCTGCGAGATAATTCGTCCTTTAACTCTATATGGGAACGGTTGGTAAAGAGTGAACTGCGGCTAGAGGTGTAGGGGAGCTCAGCCGTCTGGCCCTGCACAGAGGACCTGTGTGTGCAGCAGTATCAGCAGCTCTGGGAGCTGAGCGCTGGCGCTGGGGAGCAGCGGGAGTTGCTCCGTGCAGAGCAGCACCGCTGCCCTTGCCCAGAGCCCAGCTATTGACTTTAGTCCTTTCAGTAACTAGGATCCGCCTCGGACTAACACATAGGAATAGAGGAAAGTAGACGCAGAAGAACCAAGCACTCCAGACCAATCTGTGTGTTTTGCTCCCATAAGCACAATGGTTCACTTATTCAATCATCCAACAAACAATTGAGTACCAACTGAATGAGGAAAGAAGCTAAGCTATTATGACAGAGAGGCACACACTACACTGACACTGGCTTAAGTCAGTCTCTCTCTCTCTCTCTCTCTCTCTCTCTCTCTCTCTCTCTCTCTCTCTCTCTCTCGTCCCTGTTACATAAATCCTTAACTATTGCTAACCTCTTTTCCCCTAGCGCAGTGCTATTCAAAGTATGGTCCAGAGCTCCCCTGGTGGCGCAGTGGTTAAGAATCTGCCTGCCAATTCAGGCACATGGTCCGGGAAGATCCCACATGCCGCGGCGCAACTAAGCCCGTGCACCACAACTACTGAAGCCCGCGTGACACAACTACCGGAGCCCGTGTGCCTAGAGCCCGTGCTCCACAACAAGACAAGTCACTGCAATGAGAAGCCTGCACACTGCAACAAAGAGTAGCCCCCGCTCACCGCAACTAGAGAAAGCCTTCGCTCAGCAACAAAGATCCAACGCAGCCAAAAATAAAAGTAAATAAATTTATATTAAAAAAAAAACTACGGTCCAGGGATGGGCAGCATCAGCATCACCTGAGAGCTTGTTAGAAAGTTCAGTTCTTAGGCCGCAGTTCAGAGCTATTGAACCAGTATTTCTGGTGGCTGCACCCAGGAATCTGTGTTTTACCAAACTCTCTAGGTAATTCTTCTTTTTTCCTTTCAATTTTTTTTATTGTGGTAAATTACACATAGATTTACGATTCTAGCCATTTTTAAGTGTATAACTCAGTGGTATTAAATACATTCATAATGTGGTACTACCATTACCATCAGCCACCTCCAGAATTCTTTTTATCTTGCAAAATTGAAACTGTACTCATTAAACAATAACTTCCCATTTCCCCAGCCCCTGGCAAGCACCATTCTACTTTCTGTCTCTATGATATTGACTACTCTAAATATCTTACATAAGTGGAATCATACAGCACTTGTCTTTTTGTGATTAGCTTATGTCACTTAGCATAATATCTTCAAAGTTTATCCATGTTGTAGCATATGTCAGAATTTCCTTCCTCTTTAAGGCTGAATACTGCATTGCATGTATATATCATATTTTGCTTATCCATTCTTCTGAACACTTGGGTTGCTTCCATGTTTTAGCTATTTTAAATAATTCTTCTGTGAACATGAATGTACAAATATCTCAAGAGCTTTCTTTCAGTTATTTGGGATATATACTTAGAAGTAGAATTGCTGTCAAATTGTATCCTATTTTTAATTTTTAGAAACCACCATACTGTTTTCCATGGCTGCTGTATCCCTAAACATTTTCTACAGCTGCTGAATGTAAAATTCCCATCAACAGTGTACAAGGGTTCCAGTTTCCCTACATCCTCACTAACACTTGTAGTTTTCTGTTTTGCTTTTGTTTTTGATGGTAGCCATCCTAAAGGGGGTGAGATGGCATATCATTGTAGCTTTGATTTGCATTTCCCTAATGATTAGTGATGTTGAGAATCTTTTCATGTGCTTATTGGCCATTTGTATATCTTTGGAGAAATGTCTGTTCAAGTCCTTTGTCTATTTTTGAATTGAGTTGTTTTTTTATGTTGAGTTTTAGGAGTTCTCTATATATTCTGGATATTAATCCCTTATCAGATAGGTGATTTGTAAATACTATTTCACACTCTGTGGGTTGTCTTTTTACTCTGCTGATACTGTGTTTTGATACACAAAAATGTTTAATTTTCATGAAGTCTAATTTGTCTATTTTTTCTGTTGTTGACTGTGCCTTTGGTGTCATGTGAAGAAATCATTGCCAAATTCAATGTCATGAAGCTTTCTTCTAAGAGTTTCATAGTTTTAGGTCTTATGTTTAGGTCTTTGATCCATTTTGAATTAATTTTATTTTTTTTTGCGGTACGCCGGCCTCTCACTGTTGTGGCCTCTCCCATTGCGGAGCACAGGCTCCGGACGCGCAGGCCCAGTGGCCATGGCTCACGGGCCCAGCCGCTCCGCGGCATGTGGGATCTTCCCGGACCGGGGCACGAACCCGCGTCCCCTGCATCGGCAGGCAGACTCTCAACCACTGCGCCACCAGTGAAGCCCCCATTTTGAATTAATTTTTATACACAGTATTAGGTAAAGGTCTAACTTCATTCTTCTGCTGGTGGGTAGCTATCCAGATGACGCTTATGCACTTTGGTTTGAGAAGCCCTGGTCTCTAGCACTGTCCTCACTTACATGGTCAGAGCCAGGACTCTGGATGTTTTTGTGCCAGCTTGAAGGAAGGGAGGAGAGAAAGTAAGTCCAGGGCAGCAATTTCCTTTTAAGGATGTGAGGGTGGGAAGCTGAACTCTTCATTTTAGCTCACACTCCATTGGTGAGAACTTAGAAACATGGCCACTCGAGCTGCAAGGGAGGCTGGGAAAAGTAGTTTCTGGCTGGCTGGCTATGACCCTACCTGCAGTGTTTTATTATACAAGGAGAGATTGTGTCTTAGGTGGGTACCTAGTGGCCTCTGCCACTCGTGTCATGTGCTAGGCATGGTGCTGGTGGGAGGAGATGATGCTTGCTCTTCAACAAGATAGTCCACGCACTCAAAAGCGGTATAATAAGGTGTTCCCTCCTGGTGCAATCATTAAATAACAGGGCCTGAGTATGGGATAGTCCCCTCAAACTAGAGTGCACTAAATATGCAAGTCTCTCATCTTTAAAAAACGGTATTAATATCTATGGACATTCACATCCTAATAAGGCCACCAAAGACATTGCTCCAAAGTGGGGATTGGCCAGCTCTGACCAGTGAACCAAATCAGGCCCACTGCCTGTTTTTGTAAAAAGAAGTTATTGGAACACGGCCACACCCTTTCATTTTCAAATAGTCCATGGCTGCTCTTACACTACGACAGCAGAATTTAGTAGTTTTGAGGGAGTTCATACGGCCCACAAGGATGGCCGCATTTACCAGCTAGCCCTTCACAGGAAACGCTTGCCAAGACCTTCACAAGCACCCTTAGTTGTGAAGTTCACAAACCATTCTTGGTGGTGGGTGCTTAGTAAAGGCCTTTCAGGTGGTCTTGGCAGATCCAAGGAGACACCCAAAGTTAGGCTCCCCCGTCATCAAGGGAGAAGAGGGAATTCAGGTAAGGAAGTTGTTTATTCTAGGGACTGAATGATAATTTAAACTTTCTTCTGCAGCTAAGCACTATGCTAGACATTTAGATATGTTATCCTATCTAACTCTCACAAAACTCCATAACGTAGGAACCACAGCTGAGCCAAGCTGAGCCCCTTGGCTTCTCTCTTGTGGTCCAGGGCTGTGTTTTTAACTGGTCACAGGACATGCCTATGTAGATAATCTATTGACACCTTAAGCCCAACGTATTCAAAATAACTGATTGTCTGTTTCCCTAAACCAGTCCTTTGCTTCTTCTTTAGACTGCAAACTAACACCTATTTCATTGACTTCTTATCATTAGCAAATCCTAGACTGGTGCACTTATGAATCAGTTCCTTATTACTTAAGGTGTTTCTGGTCACTCCTGTTTAAAACCTGCCTTAGTGTGTCTGGGTCTTCCCATTTACTCAGATCCCTTCTAATCAGTCTCCAAGTCCTGTGAAATTTATTCACCCCTCTGGCTTCCCGTCCTTCTGTTGTGATCCTTAAAGCTCAGTGTCAATGATATCACCCTCATGAACATTTTGTGAACCCGCAAATGAGCACCAACAGCATTTTATTGTTGCTGCTTCATGACTTTATGCATATTCCTCCTAGAACCATAGCTAATGACATTATGCATATTCCTCCCAGAACCATAGCTAACACGACTTTATGCATATTCCTCCTAGAACCACAGCTAACATGACATTATACATATTCCTCCTAGAACCACAGCTAACACGACATTATGCATATTCCTCCCAGAACCATAGCTAACATGACATTATGCATATTCCTCCTAGAACCATAGCTAACATGACATTATGCATATTCCTCCCAGAACCATAGCTAACATGACATTATGCATATTCCTCCTAGAACCATAGCTAACACAACATTATGCATATTCCTCCTAGAACCATAGCTAATGACATTATGTGTATTCCACCTAGAACCATAGCTAATGACAAACTTGAGTTAAGCTCCTTAACAGAGAGTAGGCTTCTTGAGGACCAAGAACTTGCCTTGGTATTAGCACTGAGCCAAGATTCCATCCTAGGATCTTTGCTTATAATGTGCTGAGCACGTTTACCTACACTGACATCTGTAAGAGTTAACAGCAAGTGAGAAACCATAGCAGAGACCTGTAGAGATTGAGATACTGATTTCCTCCAAATTATGCTTTTCATAGGAGATGTTTGTCTGCTTATTCCCTACAATCACCTGAAAGTATCTCTACCCAAGTCTGGATACTTTGATAATTGTTTGTAAATGATAGAACAGATTTTGACAGAGGGACCATCCTTTGAATTTTAAGAATTTAGATGGTATTTGGAGGAGATAAGACTATATTAGCAGAACTACTGGCTGAGCTGAAGCCATAATTTCTCTTTTGCTTTACTCCAAACAAAACAATATAGTCAATATGTACATTCTGACTAGGGGGTCAAGGTAACTTCCATTCTAGACCCAGATTTTTATTTATTAGCAGTTTGATATTTGGCAGGTCATTAAGCTTCTGTGGAGCTCAATTTCCTCCCCTTGCAGTATGGGGATTACATACCTGCCCCTCCTGCCTTACTGGGTTACTGTGAGCAGAGTAAAGTGAGATAAGGTAAGTGAAAAAAATGCATAGCACATAGCTTTTGCTGCTGGTACCCTAAAACACAGTGGCTTACAATAATAACCATTTATTTAGCTTATGACTTTGTGGATTGGCCGGACTGTGTAGTCTGGGTCAGCTTAGTTGATCATTGCTGGGCTCACTCATGTGTTCATGCTGAGCTGGCAAATTGGCTAGTGGATGGGCAATCTAGGATGGGTTCAATCACAGGGTTGCTGTTTGTCAAGCTGTAGGTCTGGGTAACAGGAGTGACTGGGCCATGTGTATCTCATCATCCAGGAGGTCAGTTTGGACTTCTTCATGGGCAGCCTCAGGGTTTTAAGAGAAGACAAGCTCCATTGTGCACATGTTTTTCAAGTCTCTGCTTATGTCACATTTCCTGACATCCCATTGGCTGAGCCCAGAATTATGTGACAGGGCATTCAAAGTTCCATGGTAAGGAAGCATGGATGGGTGGATAAGGGAGGAGAAGAATGTATGGCCATTTTTGCCATCTACCAGACCACTGCCAATTGGGATAACAGCAGCAGAATTTCCAGCACCCAGTGAAGACATGCAAGTTTCTCACCTTTTAAAAATGGTGTTAATATCTATGAACATTCACACCCTAATAAGACCACCAATGATGTTGCTCTAGAGTGGAGATTGGCAAACTCTGGTTTGTGAATCAAATGAGGCCCACTGCCTTTTATTGTAAATAAAGTTTTACTGGAACACGGCCACACCCATTCATTTTCATATAGTATATGGCTGCTCTCACACTACAACAGCAGAATTGATGGTAATTTTATTTTTAAATTTTTAAGGAATCTCTATACTATTCCAACATCATTGGTGGGAGCTGCAGTATTTGAATCCAAGTGGCAGGGGCATTGGAGTCCTTGCTGGAGCCATCCCACACTGTGCTTTGTGTATTATTCTCAGCTGAGTGGCCTTCCAAGCTTAACTCTCTGGCCTTCCCAAAGAGTCTGTGAGGCATCTGATCTCTTTTAATAAATTCCTTTTTTGTTTAGACTAGCTGGAGTGGTTTCTACTGTTTCTAACTAACTAAGGATCCTGACACTGATAGTTTTCTAAGGCTGGGGCTCTATGGCTTTAAATACCCTATGCTGAAGAAGGCACAATATTTTATTTTTTTGCAAATAAAATGTTTAGTTTACCTACTCCTAGGTATGCATTCATATAATACAATTAGGCGTTCATACACCAGCTCTGGACTCCCCAAAAATCGAAGATGGTTTGAGAAAAGAAGGAAAGCAAACTCCATTTTCTCCCATTTAGAAAAGCAAACACTTCAATTTTGTTTGAAAAATCTAAGCTCACTAGCTCCACTCAGTGTCCCGATGAACTTATGTGGCACCATATTTGTTTGTAAAAGGATGAAAATAGCTTCGTTGGACAACCTTATTCTTTGGCCAGCTTTATAGTTTTACGTCTTATGGTTAGGCATTTAATCCATTTTTGAGTGAATTTTTATAAATGGTGTAAGTGTCCGACTTCATTATTTTGCATGTGGATATCCAGTTTTCCCAGTGCCATTTGAGAAGAGACTGTTTTTCCCCACTGTGTAGTCTTGGCACCACTATCAAAAATCATTTGGCCATATGTGTAAAGGCTTATTTCTTGACTCTCTATTCTGTTCCATTGGTCTCAACATCTGTCTCTTTGCCAGTCCCAATGGTCTTGATTACTGTTGCTTTGTAGTATGTTTTGAAATCAGAAAGTGCGAGGCCTCCAAATTTGCTCTTCTTTTTCAAGATTGTTTTAGCTATTGAGGGTCCTATGAGATTCAGCTTTAAGATTTTTTTCCCCTACTTCTGCAAAGAGTGCCATTGGGATTTTGATAGAGATTGCACTGAACCTATAGATCTCTTTTGGTAGTATGAACATTTTCACAACATTAAGTCTTCCCATCCATGAGCACTGATAACTTTCCATTTATTTGTATCTTCTTTAATTTCTTTTAGCAATATTTTGTAGTATTCAGTACACAAGTCTTTCTTCTCTTTAGTTACATTTATTCCCAAGTATTTTACTGTTTTTGATGTTACAGTAAACAGAGATTGTTTTAATTTCTTTTTCAGATTGGTCATTATTAGTGTATAGAAACACAAGTGATTTTTATGTGTTGATTTTGTATCGTGCAACTTTGTTGAAATAATTTCTTAATTTTAACCATTTTTTTGTGGAATCTTTAGGGTTTTCCACATATAAGATCATGTCATCTGTGAACAGAGATAATTTTACTTCTTCCTTTCCAATTTGGGTGGCTTTTATTTCTTTTTTGATATCAGAGTAATGCTGCCCTCATAGAATGAATTTGGAGTGTTCCCTCATTTGAAATTCTTTGGAAGAGTTTAAGAAGAATTGGTATTAATTCTTCTTTAAATGTCTGGTAGAGTTCTCCAGTGAAGGCATCTGGTCCTGGACTTTTCTTTGTTGGGAGGCTTTTGATTATTGATTTAATCTCCTTACTAGTTATATATCTCTTCAGATTTTTAAATTTCTTATGATTCTGTGTTGGTAAGTTGTATGTTTCTAGAAATATATCTTTTTCTTCCAGGTTATTCAATTTGTTGGCAAATAATTGTTCATAGTACTCTGTTATAATCCTTTTTATTTCTGAGACATTCTGAGTTGCAATGTCCCCCATTTCATTTCCAATTTTAGTTATTTGAGTCTCATTTTTTTCTTAGTTATTCCACCTAATTTGAAAGGATACATGCACCCTAATATTCATTGCAGCACTATTTACAATAGCCAGGACATGGAAGCAACCTAAATGTCCATCAACAGATGAGTGGATAAAGAAGATGTGGTACATATATATAATGGAATATTACTCAGCCATAAAAAACGAACAAAATAATGTCATTTACATCAACATGGATGGACCTAGAGATTGTCATACTGAGTGAAGTCAGACAGAGAAAGACAAATATCATATGATAGTGCTTATAAGTGGAATCTAAAAATGGTACAAATGAACTTATTTACAAAACAGAAATAGAGTCACAGATGTAGAAAACAAACTTATGATTACTGTGGGGCAAGCGGGGGAGGGATAAATTGGGAGGCTGGGATTGACATATACATTCTACCATATATATATAAAGTAGATAACTAATAAGGACTTACTGTATAGCACAGGGAACTCTTCTCAATACTCTTCAGTGACCTATATGGGAAAAGAATCGTAAAAAGAGTGGATATATGTGTATGTATAACTGATTCACTTTGCTGTATGGCAGAAACTAACACAACATTTTAAATCAACTATACTCCAATAAAAATTTTTCAAAAAGCTCTTGATTTTAATTTTTTCTATTGTTTTCTATTCTCAATTTATCTCTGCTCTGATCTTTTTTATTCCCTTCTTTCTACTAACTTTTGGTTTAGTTTGTTCTTTTCTAGTTCCTTGAGGTGTAAAATTAGGTTGTTGATTTGAGACTTCTTCTTTTTAATGTAAGCATTTGCCACTAAAACTTTCCTCTTATTACTGCTTTCACTGTATTCCATACATTTTGGTATGTTGTGTTCTCATTTTATCTCCAGATAGCTTCTAAATTCCCTTGTGATTTCTTCTTTGACTTGCTGGTTGTTTGAATCAATTATTTATTTCCACGTTTTAGTGGATTTTCCTGTTTTCTTCCTGCTATTGATTTCTAGTTCCATTCCATATGGTCAAAGAAGATATTTTACATGATTTCAACTTCTTAAATTTGTTAAGACTTGTTTTGTGGATTAACGTGTGGTCTATCATGGAGAATGTTTCATGTGCACTTGAGAACGTATTCTGCTGTTTGGGGTGGAGTGTTCTGTATGTGTCTGTTAAGTCTAATTGGTCTAACTGTATTGTTCAAGCCCTCTGTTTCCTTATTGATCTTCTGTCTGGCTGTTCTATCCATAGCTGAAAGGAGGGATTAAAGTCTCCTATTATTATTATGTTGCTGTCCCTTTCTCCCTTCAGTTATGTCAATGATTCATACATTTGGGAGCCTTAATCTCTCTTTAAATAATATAGGATTTATGATTCTTATAGGGATCATATTTCTCAATAGTGGAATGTAAATGTTGCCTTGGGGAGAAAGTGTGTTCATGTAGCTGAAGCTCTTCAGTGGCAGCGAGAGCTTGGGCCACTGGACCACTCTTCTGTTTAGAAGACCTTCTATATCTTCCATACATCCCACCATGGCCCTGTCTGGCTTCTGTCTACTTCTCCAATCCTATATCATGATGCTTCATTGCTCATAACTATTCTCCAGCTATCCTGATATTATCTGTTATCTGTTTCTTAAACACCTTTTTCTGCCTCAGCACCCACACATGCATGCATGTGCACACACACATGCATGTGTACATACACACACATACACACCTCATTCAAGATTTTTGTTATGCAGATATATTTGTAAAGGTACATAAAATGTTAGCTTGATTGATATTTTAAAATATTTGGACAAATAGTATCGGGCCTCATAAACACTCAGGAAGGGCCTGGAGAGAAGTTATATGAACAGAATTAGTTATTATAGGAGAACATTGAAAGCATCTCATTGTTTCCCTTTGGGACATTTAAATTCTATCCAAATAATGGAATGGTATTTATCCATATAGTAAGACTGTTTGAAGCCCATGAAGCATGGAGAAATGCTTATGATGAAGAAAAGCATACAAAATCAAATATAAATTAAGACTATATCTATATGAAAATGCATATAAGAAAAAAATGAAATAGTTTTCAGGATTGTAGGATTAAGGAGTTTTCTGTAGTTATTTTCAAAATATTTATATTGCTACATTTAACTCTATAATTTGAATAAAAGGCAAGAACACAACTCATTAAATAACCTGTTTCCACACCATTATAGCAGCTGCCTATGGAGAAATGCTCTGAGATGAAGGACTACTCAGCCTCACTTGCCTTCCTATCCACTAGCAGCAGGGTTTCCATCTTTGCTTCCATGGATTCACAGTGGGAAGACAGCCACAAAGCACAGTACAGATTAAGACCAAATATCTCTAGACAAGAAATATTTTAAAATAAATCTACAATAAATGGACAGTTTAATGCTCAAGTGAGATAAATTTGGGGGATTCTTTTTTGAAATTTTTTTAAAGTATTTATTTATTTATTTAGTTGTGCTGGGTCTTAGTTGCGGCACGTGGGATCTTCATTGTGGCGTGCAGGCTCCAGAGCGCGCTGGCAGGCTTCTTTCTAGTTGTAGTGCATGGGCTCCAGAGCGCACAGGCTCAGTAGTTGCGGCACGCAGGCTTAGTTGCCCTGCGGCATGTGGGATATTAGTTCCTCTACCAGGGATCAAACCCACATCCCCTGCATTGGAAGGCAGATTCTTCACCACTGGACCACCAGGGAAGTCCCTGGGGGATTCTGAAGAGTAAGTTTGCATGACCTTGTCTGGTACCCAGCTTCATGAGGCAGAGAACTTGAATTCATTCAATTCTTCTGCCAGTGAAAAGACAAAGGAACAGGTGAGATCCAGCACAGGTAAATCACAGGCATCCATGGGAGGCTAACAGCTCTGAGGGATAAGCAGATGTTAGGCAGGAAATAAAAAGAAGGCAAAGTGGGGCAGGCAATGGAGGGGAGATGAATGCCAAAGCAGAGCCTTAAAAAATGATCATGTCTCTGAAAGTCTGCGTGAAGTTCTGTGTGGTAGATCTCGTGAAAAGTCACCCTGACAAATCTTGGAGAGGATTGAAGAAGAGCAAAAGCGGAGGCAGGAAGATCGTCTAGAAGACTGTTGAAATGTTTAAAGAGAGAAAAGATGAGGATGTGACTCAAGGCCTGAGCAATGGGGACAGAGAGGAGATGAATTTGAAAGGTATGAGGAGAACCAGCAGGACTCAATAAGTAATCAGAAGAAGGAAGGTCAAGGATGACGGCCAAATCCTGCCAAACATCTGAGTGCATCCGTAGGAACAACGTTGCCAGACAAGTCTCCAGAAACCAACATGGACTTGGTATTAGTTTGTATTTTAGATTGAAAACTGTCTGCATCTTTCCCAGGTTACAATCCCATGGGGATCCACGATGTTTATATTTACATTTTATGTTTACCTAGGCTGAGCTCTGTAGTTACATAATCAGAGAAGGAAATCCCACAATCAATTCCAGGACCCTTTAGACATTACCTTTTGTAAATAGCAAGAGCTAGGTTTGCAGTCAAACTCAGAGGCATTTATGAATAAATACTGACCCCCAGTGTCTAAGTGCAGAAATAAAGATTAAAAATAAAGATAAAACACCAAGACTCTTAGGAGAGTACCTGGAATTCCAGCTACAAATAATGTTCCCTGCAATCCAATTCAGAATCCTGGGGCGCTTCAGAAACAGAAATACTGACTAGTATTTTACTATACCGATGGCTAGTGGCTGCCAGGAGAACTCTAGTGAATGTTCTATAGAATAAGTGTCAGAATGGATTTGGTCTCAATCATGGGTGTGTAACTATGTGATGGTCTTGGCCCTTTCTGCTCCAACGTCCAGGTTTAACTACTCCAAAGCGTCTTCTCACTAAAGGAGTAGATTTTTATGCAATTAATTTGACTGATACAAACTCCAGCTCTGTCTTAATCCCCACCTAGGTCAGCATTACATCAAATGAAGATTCCTCTCAAGTGGATGCAGGACAGTGTGGTTGGTGGATGTGCCCTTTTCAGTATCTGTGTGGCTAGAGTGAATTCATGAGAAATTCTTGAGTAAACTCTCTGCAGCAAAATAGCTCCTTCTGGACTTCCCTGGTGGTGCAGTGGTTAAGAATCCGTCTGCCAATGCAGGGGACATGGGTTTGAGCCCTGGTCCAGGAAGATGCCACATGCTGCGGAGCAACTAAGCCCGTGCGCCACAACTACTGAGCCTGCGCTCTAGAGCCCATGGCCCACAACTACTGAAGCCCGCACGCCTAGAGACCGTGCTCTGCAACAAGAAAAGCCACCGCAATGAGAAGCCTGCATACCGCAAAGAAGTGTAGCCCCCGCTCGCCGCAGCTAGAGAAAGCCTGCGCACAGCAACGAAGACCCAACACAGCCAAAATAAATAAATAAATTTATAAAAAGAAGAAAAAAATAGCTCCTTCAGCTGCAGTTGCTGTCAAATGGCATCTGTTTTTTGCAACTGGAAATGAGGCACTGGCTGTTTGGAGACAAGCTTATGTCACATTCTGGTCTATGCTGACGTTTTTAAGAACTTGGCTTTGCAGAGAATTAAATGAAGCCGTCTTGAAAAGGTAGAGTTTCCTTCATGAAAACAGGATCATTTTCGTGAATGCTGTTTTTAAAGTAAGAATAGACTTCAGGCTTAAGTGGTCAACCACAACATAAATAAAAGGCCAATCTTTAGTGCCAACAGAACCTATTTGACTTCTGCTTTGGGCAATGAGAAGCATTCATTACAGGCTATTGACCCTCAGCAGTCTTAGTAGAAGGAAGCATGGAGCAGCAGTAGAAATCATGGCTGCTTTGAGGTCACATGGATTCAAGCTGGGCGATGACACTGAGCTGAGTGACACAAGGGACACGGGAGGTGGCCACACTGCAAGGAGCTAAAATCGAAGGAAACGGAGGCCCAGAGATTAAGTAGAGTTTAGGAGCCAAACGGTGGCATTAAGAAGGGATGCCATCCTAAGGTACTAAA
This sequence comes from Grampus griseus, assembly GCF_964374135.1. Taxonomy (NCBI): domain Eukaryota; kingdom Metazoa; phylum Chordata; class Mammalia; order Artiodactyla; family Delphinidae; genus Grampus; species Grampus griseus. The sequence continues at coordinate 18,192,785 of NC_139003.1, forward strand.
ATATTAAAGTAGAAGGTTTTGTATCAGGAGAAATTCTATTTGTTCAGCTACAAGGTGATGGCAATCATAATCCTATTTTTGACTTGTATTAGCAGAGAAGCTAATTGTCTGATACATAACTGTAGCACTAAACCTAGTAGAAAAAAATGAGTGTACAACTTGTTTCTTGACAATACAAAGAAGTTTTTCCTTTACTAACAAAAACTGAGATTTCAAGAATAAAAAGTATAGAAACCAGGCACCTTTATCCAGTCACTACATATAGCGAAACATGTTTTAGTGACTGTACTTAATACAAGGTTGTTTTAGTTGCTTCCTTGCCAATTTTTTTTTCTCCTGTCACTTTATTTATTTGGGGGGGGTTTATTTTGGAAAATGTCAAACCTACAGAAAAGCTGGAAGAATAGTACATTATTAACTCTTTCCTCATCAATTATAACATTTACTATATTTGCTTTCTGCGTCTCTTTAAATATATAGGAGCAATTGTGTTGGCTCAAACATTTTAATGTGAGCTGCAGACATAATGACACCTCACCCTTAAATTTTTCAGGCCCCCAAAATATCCTTTATAACTTTTAATTAAAATATCGAATTAAGGTTCAAATGTTAAAACCCTAATCCCCGGTGTGATGGTATTTGGAGGTGGGGCCTTTGGGAGGTGAGCAGATTTAGATGAGGTCGTGAGGGTGGATCCTTCATGATGAGAACAGTGTCCTTCTAAGAGGAAGAGGCCAGAGCCCCCTCCCTCTCTACCATGTGAGGACACAGCGAGAAGGCGTCTTTCTGAGCACCAGAAAGAGGGTTCTTATCAGACATTAAATCTGCCAGTGCCTGGATCTTGGACTTCCCAGCCTCCAGAACTGTGAGAAATGTTTGTTATTTAAGCCACCCAGTCTGTGGTGTTTTGTCACAACAGCCTGAACAGACTGAGACAAATGTTCTATAATCCATTCTTGTTATTCTTTTCTTTCATCTAAAACGGCCCCAGATTTGGCAATTGAAGCCAATTTTTGTGTCCCACCAGTCTTTGGGCATTTTTTTCTTTTCTGACTCAAGATGTTCTCAACTCACCTTGTACTTTATCTGCCTCCAACCTGGAATCAACGATTTTCCCAAACATGCCTGGGTCTGTGGAACAGTATTTAGAAAACAAGATCAAGGGAACTACATGTGCTATTACTAGGTTATGGCTTCTAGGCCCTTTCAGAGCACAGAGCCAGAGCTGGGGTTGGGGGGTGGGGGAAAGGTGGGGTGACGTTGCGAAGAAAGAGAGAGGAAAATGCACACACATTCCTACAGGTATCTCCAGCTCAAAACTAGTAACACGGGGGTCTTCTTTATCTTCCTCCACTTTCTATCTCCCTTCTCCCATTGTGAGTAACCTAATTTACAATGACATCAACAAATTTGCTCAATTTTTTAAATCTATGAGATTCAGAATTACATCCTAAAAACAGTCTCAGGAACATTTTCATCTTTAAACACTTGAATTTAACATCAGCAGTACCATGTCATCCCAAATTATCCCGCAGAAGTCGCACAGAACAGACTAACAGCTCTTTAAATAGCAACAAGAGATAATGCACCTATATATAGGACTCGAATTAGACAACTTAGCAATGGTTGTTTCTTGAGACCGACCAAAGAGGACAAATTTAGAACAGATTACAGTGGCTTCTGCTTTAATTGGTTGAGACTATTTGAGGTTTTCCTTTTCAAAATTTATCCTGTTTGACGTTTGGCATTTGTTTCAAAGCAATCCAGTGGACAGTGTGAGAAGATACACATAATGGTTAATGAGGTGATAGTGGCTGATGGGTGAGTGTTCTTTGTGTTATTTATACTCTCAGCTTTCGGGGATATTTAAATTTTTTTATAATAAAAAGATTTAAAAATATATATTCCTGTCAAATCAGAGTAAGCATAAGCTTAAATGGCTAGCCCCAACTCAAATAAATGGCAAATAAGATGTGGCTCTATTATGTGAAAATAGGAAGTATTGATGACAATCTAGCTTATCTTTAAAAACTTGTCTAAGGAACTTTCATTTTTTTTGGACTTAAGTTCCATGTTTTAAAGGTTAGTCTACATAGCTAGATTATCCTCCAATAAATAAAACTTCACCAATTGTGGAAAAAGATTGACTTAAATTCTGCCTATCATTTTGGCAAATAGCTTTGTCACTAGAGGGAGATTGTATGATTAAAATATTCTTATAGAACGGATGCTTCATATTCCCCTTGGGATCAAAGTCCCCTCACAGACCGATGTGGAAACCATCAGGCTACAGCATAACACGGCATCTGTCACAGCCAGATCTTTTGAGAGGCCAGGCATGATTTAATACAACGAACAGTGTTACGTAAGTGAGCCCCAAACTTGCAAAATCCAACCATGCAGAAGACAAAAACAGGAGAAACGATCAGGGCCTGCAATGTTGAGGCAATCTGAACGTATGAAAGACTTTCCAGGTAAGAGGAAAGCTGAACTTTGAAAAGAGGCTTGCCACTTTATGTAAAAGCATAAAAATAAATTAAAAATGACGCTGGGAAGGATGAATCTTCTGTCTAGTAAAGCTGGTTCCCCTACCTCATTCTGTCATAAACACAAAGGAGCTAGAAAAATAAAAAACTATAACTACATAGTAGGAATGGGGGGAAATGTACATGACCTCTGGCTTCTCTTTCCTGAGACTGTCATCATGATCAGGAGGACTTCTGCTTCTGGCCACCAAGTTGCCCAACTGCTGTCCGATGGGGCAGTTGGGTTAACCAGCTCACACACTGACCAAAAAAAAGCATTTTCACAAAAACTATAGAGCCTGGGCAGGCTTCCCAGGCCAGAAGACAAATAACCACTGCCATTAATGTGCACATGGAGGGACTGCATTTTAATAAAAGTGGTCATGACCCAAGATGAGAAATAGTCTGCAAATCTGGAGCAAAAGAATCTGGTTGAGCTTGGAAATAGCCAGATCATGTTAAGAAATTTGCCTCATACATCTTATCAAGGAAACATACACGACATTATGTACTCTAACCGAGGATGCTTTGTTAATTCAGTGCTCAAATTAGTACTGGATGATGCAAGAACTTCCATTTTCTGAGGCAGAATTTCTGTTCTTTCAGAAAAACAAAGTCTGAGTGTACTGGGATGCACTACTCATCTGAGATATTTAAAAATTAAAACTCTAGGAGTAGCATCTTGTTATGGCTCTTATCTTACCACACTGGACCTGCATGAAACAATCATTACAGCCTGGGCAAAAGAGACATGTCTAACTGGCTTCAGGGCAAGCCCAACCTGGCAGCAGGATGGGCTGCCCTCTCCAAGGACCAAATTTCTGGATAAGCTGTCTATCATTTTTTAAATTTAAAAAAATTCCCATTTTTTTGGTCCCAGCTTGACGTGGTACAGAAGGATGCCAAGATGAGGATGCAGGTTAGGCAGATTTCAAGATACCTACATCAAAAATTCTGGATCCGGGCTTTCCTGGTGGCGAAGTGTTTGAGAGTCTGCCTGCCGATGCTGCCGATGCGGGGGACGTGGGTTCGTGCCCCAGTCCGGGAAGATCCCACATGCCGCGGAGCGGCTGGGCCCATGAGCCATGGCCACTGAGCCTGCGCGTCCAGAGCCTGTGCTCCGCAACGGGAGAGGCCACAACAGTGAGAGGCCCGCGTACCGCAAAAAAAAAAAAAAAAAATTCTGGATCCCTTGTAAGCCATGCAAAGAAAACAGATTCACTAGGTGGTCTCAAGGTTGAAGTGCTGGAGTTGTTAAAAATAATTTTACAGCAATTTTTCATAAATATCTCTTCATTTATTTCAGCCAAGATCTCAAAAACCAAATTGTACCAGAAAGTGTCAGCAAAAATTATCCCTCTCTTAGGAAGTCTGTAAGATTCCAAAGTGACTGGGTGTGAGCACAGCTCTGCGTGCAGGAGCACATCATGCTGCCAGGTGTCCACTGGAGGTGGATATCTAGATGCAGGACAAGGGAAGAATCCAACTCTAGGCTCTTAAGCTGTGTTAAGACATGGTCACTTCTTGGGCTGGAAAATTCAGATGCCAATTCCAGAGATGAAGCTGTTCAAAAATGGTCTGAGTTGAAGCTTAGCCATAGGTTTGGAATTCTAGGAAGATCTGGTAGTTGTATTCTTGGCCCTGATCTCTGAATTATAAACAGTATTATGTGGTTAGGCAACAGAACTGTGAAAAGAAGGACTACGGCAGAAAAGCCAGTAGTTGGTCAGGAACGTCAAGCATCCACGTTCCATGTCCTTATGCATCACAGATGCAGCCAGCTGTGAGCAAACTAGGTTAATTTCTTCTTTTCAGCTGATGCTCTAAGTCTTGATTTAAGGATCAGTAGAGACCAAGCAAGCAGTAGCAAGGGTTTTAGAATTAGTTTCCTTCTAATGACAGTATTACTATAAAATGGATACAAATAAACCAATCCACCAATGGAAAACCATGAAAAACTGGTGATATCTGTAACAGCTTTTATAGTTGTAAATTGTTTACATGACTTTATCACTGAAATATATGTCACTTGCTCTGAAATAAGGCAGTAGCTTAAAGAAATGATCACTTACCTATCTCCAGCATCTAAAAACATCCTATATCATTAAGATTGATAAGCAGTCAATTCTGTCTGTGGCCTACCCTGAATACTACAGACTACGTACCATAATGTTTTGCCCTCCGCAGATAAAGAACAAATGTACATGACAAGTACGAATATACCATTTCCCCTGTTCAAGTGAATAAAATTACACCCACTATATTCTACCTTCCCCCGACCTGACCTTCAATTTTTAGAGAATTAGGCATGTCTACGTGTTGAAATAAGTACAACTCTTTGTGTTATAGGAAGATAAGAGCAGAGAATAATTCAGCAGCCTATACTTAATATTTATGAATCACATGGAAATTCTTGGGATGGTACCATTTTCAGTCACAGAACTTATTTTTAAATTAATTTTAAAGACCCCAAAATTAAAGTTTAAAAAACAAAAATAAAACAAAAAGAGAACACGAACAGCTATAGCTGTCTATATGCTGCTAATTCTAGCAGCCAGAGAGGAATTCCACCAAATGTCATGAGGCAAAGGGCCTTGGTGTTTGTTGTTGGCTGTCTTGGAGGAATCCATCCATGACTCTCCCATTTAATGGGCCTCTGGTCTTAACCTATCAAAGCATCCCTCTCCCTAGAGGAAAAGACTAGTAATAAATACTTAAGTATAGTGTGTTATCTAATGCCCTTTATTATCATCCTAGAAAGTCTCAGTAAATATAACTGTGAACTACTTATTGGAGTAAGTAGTGCCTGTCAGTGGTCACTCTATACTGATTTATTGAATGAGGAATACCTTGAACTTGACCTCCACTTGTTGCTCCCCCATCTTGGAAACTTATGACATTGATTAAGCCCCACTGGTGACTAACTTAGTGACTAATTCAAACGGGGCCGGCAGGGGCTAACGCATAAGGCTTATGACATTAGCACTCAGGCATCCTAAAGCCTTTATCTGGGCCAACATAAGTTACCTAGTTACTTATACAAACTCTACCCCACAGCCTAGATCTGGAAAAATCAGGAAAAATCAGCGGGGGAGAAAAAAAAAAAAAGTGAGCTCAGCACCCATAACACACCGCATACCACTCCTTCTGCAGCTATCCCTAGCCAGCACGTGGGAAAGATTTTATTTGTCAGCACGTTTCACTTTTCCTTGATCCTCTACTTTCTTAATGGCTGCTTGGATAGCCTCTTGGTTGCCCAGGAACTGGTGAGGTCCAACGGCATGCAGGTTCTCATCCAGTTCCAGGAGAATGGGGACTCCAGTAGGAAGAGTAATGTTGATAATGTCTTCATCTGAGATACCTGGAGATTAAGACAGGGAGGAGCAAGGCGTTAAAGACAACCCAGGAGGAAGCTGTGTTTACTTAATTAACTACACATTCACTTAGTCCCATATTAACTGCATGTTTGGAACCACACCAGGTACTGTGAGGGATTCCAGCTATAGTTGCTGGAAGCCAAGGGCGTCCCAGAAGTTTTATTTATTTACTTACTTATTTATTTGGTTGTGCCAGGTCTTAGTTGCGGCAGGCGGGCTCCTTAGTTGCGGCATGCGAACTCTTAGTTCCAGCATGTGGGATCTAGTCCCCTGAACAGGGATCAAACCCTGGGCCCCCTGCATTGGGAGCGCAGAGTCTTATACACTGCACCACCAAGGAAGTCCCTCAGAAGTTTTTTTTTTTTAAAAAAAAAGCTAAGACAGAAATTCAAATTACATTAAATCTTGGGACAGTAAATACCTTTTGGGGCAAACTGTTCCTGGTTGTTTCCTATCTAAATCTTAAAGAAATGAAAATTATTCTCTCCATGCTCACATGTGTGTTACTGGTTTTCCGCAGAAATCAATCTTGAAAAATCTGAAAGTGAACTAGGGGGTTTTCCGGTTTTTTTCCTTTTATATGTTGTCCCCAGGCTGGCTAAAATTAACCTCAAAATCTAGTTCAACTGATTAGAAAGTGGCTGGTTTTCCAACACTGAGTGAGCATGGGATGCCCTGGGCTAGACCCAGTCAAGGAGGAACTCTCCCCTAGGTGCTCAGGAAATACAATCAAGAGGAATCAAAAGAAGGTTGATCGACATGCCTTGTAAACAGGTCTCGTTCTCCTGCTGTCCCTTAACAGCCCAACTGCTAGGAGAGAAAGGTATGTGTAATGGACAAATCACCTTCAATTCTTTTTTTATTTTTTTAAAATTTTACTTATTTATTTATTTATTTACTTACTTACTTACTTATTTTCGGCATGCTGCGCGTCCTGCGGGATCTTAGTTCCCTGACCAGGGATTGAACCCACGCCCGAGGCAGTGAAAGCGTGGAGTCCTAGCCACTGGACCACCAGGCAATTCCCTCAGTTCTTTTTTAAATAGCCTGAATCAGGGAATTCCCTGGTGGTCCAGGGGTTAGGACTCCGCGCTCTCACTGCCAAGGGCCCAGGTTCAATCCCTGGTCGGGGAGCTAAGATCCCACATGCCGTACAGTGCGCTCCCACAAAATTTTTTTTAATAAATAGATAACCTGAATCATAGGTTGTTCAATTTTGACCAGAAGAGCTGGAGTTGTAGCAAGGATGGTAGCAGCAGTGGTCGTGATAAGGTTTCTATTATTATGAGTGTTTTTAAAAAACAATAAACAGCTAACATGTACTGAGTACATTCCGCATGCCAGGTACTCTTCTAAGCACTTTATGTGTATTAACTTATTTAATCACCGTTGCAATCCTAGGAAGATATGCACCATTATTTTTCCATGTAACAATTTCTGACACACAGAGGTTAAGCAAACAACTCAAGGTCACACAGGCAGTAAATAGCAAAGCCTAGACTGAAACGCAGGTGTATGTAACTAGTGCACAATGTCTTTCAAGTTCCTCTGAGTTCAAAATGGGCAAAGAGAAGAGAGGAGACCTAAAAAGATGGAGTTAAGCCAATTAAAAGGTGACTGAAAGTATTCAAATTATCTACTTTAAAAACACAATTTTATTATATAGACTTCTAAATTCTAACCATATACTTCTGTTCTTTATTAATAGAAAGGACCCAGGGCAGAGCAAGTTCTGAGGGGAGTGCAAGGGTCCATCTTGGAAGGTGAGAATGGCAGAATAAGTTAGTAGCAGTTAGTTATCAACGCACTGTGTCATTTTAACTTTGGTCATAACTATGAGCACCAGTCACAGAATCATAGCGCTGGACCTCAGCCGCTGGGGTGGTTCTTTATTAGAATCTCATTTCTAGGTTCAGAAGAGCTGCCTTATGCACTCTTATGCACAAGCTGTATACTCAAACAGCTATGAAACAATGGAAAGGATCATAACTTGGAAGTCAGGGTCTATTCTAAGTACACATCCCATCTCCTCCTTTGCTAGTCCCCTTCCAAATACTAACAAGTATAATATATAACTTTAGGTAAGTAACCTCTCTGGGCCTCCACTGCCTCTGTCTAATTAAAAAAAGAAACACACACTCTTCTCTACCACTATTACAAACCCTGTGGGGCAGGAGGAATGGACTTACAAGAGAACATACATGAGAAAGTATAGCCCAACAAGTGCTTCTTCTTTCTGTACTACGAATTCTCTTCTAGGTAGAAGATTTAAAGGGTAGGCTACTAAAACACTCCTTTGCCCTGCCAAGCCCCCATCCCCACACTGCAACCCTACACAAGATTACCATCCCAAACTAAAGCTGGCAAGAACAGATAAATTCAGACCAGACAGCAAGCTGTTTAGCTGGGAGATGACTGCCTGGGATTCTAAAAGCCCTCGGACCCTCCCGGGTCAGATCTGTCAGCTGGCTGCATAGTAGCTGCCACCCATATCCCCTGGAGATAGCCAGAGAGGAATGCAACAGCACGTGGTTTAGAGCCAGGTGACCGCTAAGGATATAGAGAAACTGAAATCCTAATACACTGTAAAATTAAGAGTATAAAATCCTGTGGAATCTTTGGATAACAAGTCTGGCAATTCCTCAAACAGGTAAGCACAGAATTACCATGGGACCCTGCAATTTCACTCCTAGGTATATATATATATACCCAAGAGAAATGAAAACACATGTCCACACAAAAACCCGTACACGAACCCTCACAGCAGCATTATTCATAATAGAAGATGGAAACAGTCTAAATGTCCATCAACTGATGAGTGGGTAAATTAAATGTGGCAGATCCATGCAATGGAATATTATTTGGCAATAAAAAGGAAAGAAGTGCTGATGCATGCTAAACATTGACAACCCTTGAAAACATTATGCTAAGTGAAAGCAGCCAGTCACAGAGTACATATTGTATGAGTCCATTTCTATGAAATGTCCAGAATAGGCAAATCTATAGTGACATAAATAGATCTGGGGTTGCTTAGGGCCAGAGGGAATGGGAGGACTGGGCAGTAATAGCTAGGTATGGAGTTTCTTTTGAGGGTAATGAAAATGTTCTGAAATTGACTGTGGTGATAGATGGGTAACTCTGTGAATATACAACTCTGTGAAAATACAGCTCTGTGAAAAGCCACTGAACTGAACACTTTAAATGGGTGAACTGTACGTCATGTGAATTATACCTCAAGAAAGCTGTTTAAAAAACTACTAAACAGATCCAGAGAAGTTAAATAAAACTCTTCGAGTCACCAGACTGTTAAGGTAGTAAAATTAGACCTTTTTTTTAAATTCCCAAATTCCAGGACTTCAACTCTGGTCGTCTGACTCGTCTATGGCTGTGTCCACCACAGCATAAGGAGAGAGGAGAATGTTTGTGTTCATGCTCTGCACTTGTGAAGGGCTGGGTGCTAACTGGACACCAGCACCAAGTGTTCTCATGTTTTCAAAACTAGTAAAGGGATCAACAGATTTGTCTGATCCCCTTGAAATACCTAACACACTGGGATCATGATGGGCCAGGTTGAGGGTTTGCAGTCTGTGACCTCAGAAAAAAGTTCTGGGTCTTTGGCAGGGGAAGAGGGGCACACATGGAACTCATCTGACCATGGCCTCAGATCCAACCAGATCTAACAAGCCCTTTCTTTAAGAGCACCACTCTCAAGCTCATGCCTAAGGCTTAGATAAAAACCCACTTTTGTGTGGGACCAAATGGAAGAGCCAACTAACAAAGGCCACGAGAACTATAATGTTTCACTTATAAAGAAAGGAGGGCTCAACAAAAATAGAAATGTTTCCAATAAATAAAGTTGACATTCCACTTTAATGACTACTCAAGCCATTCACACAGCAGACTAATTACTTCCAAATATTTAAAATACTTAGACTGGTTAATAATCAGTCAATGAGACTTAAGCGACTGGCTTTTTAAAATAGCAAATGAGGAAAAACCACAATGAAGCCATTACTCATTACTCAGTTTTGGCATAAGCCACATTCTTTGTCCTAAGAGAGTTAAGCAAGCAGAACTCCTAAGGCTAGAAAAATGCATCTGCATTGGATTAAACCAACCTGAATCGATACTATATTATGTAATATCGTATTACAAATTCATTAACTGGAACATCATTTGAAAGTTAAAACGCATGGCCAGATATCACATCCTCTGATAATGGCTTAGATTGTTTGATACAGCATCCAAGAACGTTCTGAAGGGAAACAGCTAATCCTGCATCGACCCATCTCTATCACTGCCCCTTCTCCAACCCCCAACCATTGTCTTTAATTCTTGAATCTTCATGTAGGAGCGTCTGGGAGTTAACTGCTATCCATTTAAATGATTGGGATATTTTAAATAAGAAATAATGAAAATTTGGTGGTAAGTCAAAGGAGTAGCTCAAAGCCAAAATAGGAAGAAATTCAAACAACTTCATTTTCTGCATACAGGACTAACTTCAGAAAGTCAAATCTGTACCTTTGACGACTCCCCTGAGTCACTGTAGCAGGAACAGGAACCACAGACAGTAATTAAGATCACTGCACATATATACAGCACTCCCACTCGCCTTCTGTTAGAAGTGGCTGAGCAAATGCTCACTTCTCCCACCGGGATTATAAGGGACCATGTTTTATACATCCTTGTGTCACCCATGCTCTCAAAACAGTGCCTTATATGCTGCAAGACTTTAGTAAATGTTTGTTCTACTGTAAGGAATTCTATCATGTGTTGCTGCTAGGATCCAGAAATGATTTAGCTTTATGATCCAATATCACAACTATATGTATTATATGAATCTACTTCTTACAAATAAAGGCTATTAGGAATAAAATGTTAACTAGAAACACTAATGCCTAAAGCCTATATGTGAAAGCACTCTGAGGACTTTCTCGGAGGTACAGTACCAGCTAAGTTTCAGAAGGAAATCAAAAGGGAGATGTATGCTCCTCAAAAGTAAGGACTTTGTATGTCCAATTCTAGGTGCTGTATCCCTGTACCAAGAATAGTACAGTACCTGATTTAATGGACCCTTGGCACATAGCTGAAATGAATGAATCTGAACTCTCTGAGCTTTCAAATTAAATCTAGTCCTTTACTGTTGAAGCTTTGGTTAAAGACTGTGTTTCCTTTATTACCTTATTAAGAAAAAAAGTCAAATTAAATTTGTCTTCTATATATTTTCTTTGGTGTTCTCCAAACTGTGTGCTCAAAATCTTTGAATATCAGGAAACAGGAGGAAAGATGTTCAGGGAGACATCTGTTACAGGACAAGAGGAAACCCCAATTCCATAATGCTTATTTTTGAGGATGACAGAGAGAGAGGAAAACAGCTCCGATCAAATCATTCAGCTGTGAGGTTCCACCCATGCCCCGCTTCCCTTTCCCAATTGAGTTAGTCACAATCCAAACCCCACTGATAGGTGATCTGTGATAAGAGTACTGTATTCTTCTATTGCCAAAATAAGAGCTGACAGAAGAGATTCTGAATTTCATATATGGCTTACCTATTTTTAATTATAATTCTTTTAGATTTGAATGGTATCCATGTACAACTTAAAGATTGGCTGGGGAACAACTGGAAATGGGTTATTTGAATCATGTAACATGATGACAGTATAACGGCCTCTAATTTAGAATAAGGTAGAGAGAAGAATCCATTCTACATCTAATTTTATAGTTAAGTGGCCTACAACTTTTAAAAATGAAGGTTTCTATAAATCAATTATACTTATAATAAGAGAAAGCTTAGCCACACCACTAGATAAGCATTTGCTTCACAGAAGACAGGCCTGACTGCTACTTCTGAAAATATCCCACTACAGAATACCAAAGGTGACTGACTGGTCAGTCCCCATCCCCACAGCAAGTCCCAGCTGACCTCTCCTCGAGTCTCTAATTTCACCTTGTCACTTCTTTGCCTTGTTACATGTGCAGCTACACACAGTTCTTCAGGGGTCAAGTCTGTCTTGCATGCCACTCTTACTCCAAACTTGAAACTGCCTAGTCCTTTCTTTTTTTTTTGCAGTATGCGGGCCTCTCACTGTTGTGGCCTCTCCCATTGCGGAGCACAGGCTCCAGACGCGCAGGCTCAGGGGCCATGGCTCACGGGCCCAGCCTCTCCGCGGCATGTGGGATCCTCCTGGACCGGGGCACAAACCCGTGTCCCCTGCATTGGCAGGTGGACTCTCAACCACTGCGCCACCAGGGAAGCCCTGCCTAGTCCTTTCTTGAACCCAGACTAAACAATCCACTTCTGCTGGCAAGATGCAGACTACATCCAGTGCTTCAGTTCAGTACCTGGCTTCTCCTTCAATGTGGGCCGGCAGGAAACAAATACGAAGTGACTACGCCAACCGCAGAGAAAGAAACACACACCTGTCTGGAGTGCTAAGGAACAGGGTGTTGTTAGACACTACGCCTGGGTTAGGAGTGTTCGTGGTGGTGCTTGGCAAGAGGTGGGCCCTGCTGTAATCCGGACTTGTTAGGCAATTGTTTATGCTGCCACAAATCAGTAAAGCAGTCCCTTAAGCAGGAATTTTCTCACTATATAATATTTCTTATGTCTGTTTTAAGTCTTCTTTATTCTGAAGGGATTAAGAACTACTATCAAGTTAAAAGTAAAGCATTCCATGAGACTACACCAAACTAAAAAGCTTTGGCACAGACAAGGAAGCTATCAACAAACCAAAAGGCAGCATTCTGGATAGGAGAACATATTTGCAAATGATATATCCGATAAGGGGTTCATATCCAAAATATACAAGGAACTAATATACCTCAACATCAAAAAACCAAACAACCTGATTAAAAAACGTGCAGAGGACCTGAATAGACATTTTCCAAAGAGGAAATACAGATGGCCAACAGACACATAAAAAAGATGCTCAACAGTACTAATCATCAGGGAAATGCAAATTAAAACCACAGTGATATATCACCCCACACCTGTCAGAATGGCTATCATCAAAAAGACAACAAATAACAACTGTTGGCAAGAATGTGCAGAAAAGGGAACCCTGTGCAATGCTGGTAGGATTGTAAATTGGTGTAGCCATTATAGAAAGCAGTATGGAGGTTCTTCAAAAAATTAAAAATAGAACTACCATATTATCTAGCAATTTCACTTCTGGATATTTATCCAAAGAAAACAAAAACACTAATTCAAAAAGATACATGTAATTCCCTGGTGGTCCACTGGTTAGGACTCTGCACTTTCACTGTCAAGGGCCCGGGTTCGGTCCCTGGTCAGGGAACTAAGGTCCCACAAGCCATATGGTTGCGGCCAAGAAAAGAAAAATTTTTTTCAAAAAGATACACACACACCGCTGTTCACTGTAGCATTATTTATAATAGCCAAGATATGGAAGCAACCTAAGTGTTCATTGATGAATGGATAAAGAAGATGTGGTGCATATATACAATATTACTCAGCCATTAAAAAAAAGAAAGCTTGCCATTTGTGACAACATGGATGGATCTAGAGGGCATTATGCTAAGTGAAATCAGAGAAAGGCAAATACCGTACGATCTCACTTATATGTGGAATCTAAAAAACAAAACAAACAAAATAAAATGCAAACAGTCAACAATTGCTCAAATGAAATTTAAAAAGCATGACTTAGCTACATTAAATAGCAGAGTAAAACAAAGTATTGAACAAAGTCAAAATATTGAACCATAGCTTTCCAGTGAGTTCAGAGACTTGTTCTAGTTCCTACAAGAAACAAGATACATATGCAAAATGCCTAGAACTGCATTTAGCACACAGTGCGCACTCAAAAAAGGGCCACCTGGTATAGCTATACTAGGAAGTGTCATTCACAGACCACAATGTTAAGGTAAAAGCAATAATAATGTAAGACTCAATTAGTTGCATGAAACTACCTTTTTATGGTTTACTTGCCAAAGATACTCTTGACTCAGCTTCTCACAACGTACTATTCCGAACAGAATAGATCAACAGAAGGGCTACTTTTTAGAAAAAATTTAAAACAAAACAGCCCAGGCGGTAATTGTGTGTGGAGACTCAGTGAACTGGGTTTAGGCGGAGTTCATGACTCCAAATACTTATCGTGATCATGGCTAAGCCATCTGAGGTCTGTCTGGGTTTCATTTTCCTTCAACAGCATCTGTCTTCTTTCCCACAAATGGAAGAAGTGTCAGGCAGGACTTGACTGACTATAGGGTAAAATCATAGCACCAAATATTTGAGAAACAAAATAACATCTAAGGAACTAACAACACTCTCCACTGCTGAGGTACATACAATCTAGAGTAAATTAGTAACACTAGTATACTCTTAGTCAAAGATCTTAAGGCACTTGGAGACTTCAGGGTAGACCAATTTCTTAATTAGCTATGTGACTGGGTCATCATTCTTCCTTCAAAGTTACAATAAAGTATTTTTATGATAGGACAGTATGCTGTCATTGATTCTATCAGTTACCACACTCCTCCCTAGCAGAAGGTAAGATGCTTGAAGTCTATCAAGCATTTTAAGGACAATATGGGGAAAAATTCCCACTTCCTTGAAAGATCCTGTTTATATGGGAGAATCTTACATAAACATACCTAGAAAACATGACTAGGAATCAGATCAGTCTACAACGACATGCATTTTTACTTTTGTAATCAATGCAAAGAATTTAGCAACTTTCATATTTATAGGGAATATGCAATCTGGTCACACCCATTTCAAAGATTCATTCTTAATACAGATGAAAGCTAACTTTCTTATAACGTGACCATATAATTCTCCAAGCTGGGCACTTTTGAAAGTGAAAGGAGATGCTGTTAATAATTGCAACGGATAACAGGTATTAACCAGAAAATAGGGGGGTGTGTAGTCATATAAATTCACTATAAAAATAAATTGACAATTAAAATGTTACATTTTATGACATTTTTTAACACCATAAACACATACACACAAATAAATTAGCCAGTAATCTTTCCTATAAAACAAAAATCTATATTTTCCCCTTAAAGTAAGGGAGATTCACTTAATATTTGGAGTCTTGGAAAGTCAGTATCCAAATTCAATAGGATGTTTTCTTTTAGGTTAAGAATTTGTCAAGTACCACAGGAAGCCTTCATACATGAACTCTTGAAAGTTAGACATGCGAGCAGAAGCAAGAAGAACTAAAATCCTGCAGCCTGTGGAACAAAAACCACATTCACAGAGAGATAAACAAGATGAAAAGGCAGAGGGCTATATTCCAGATGAAGGAACAATATAAAACCCCAGAGAAACAACTAAATGAAATGGAGATAGGCAATCTTCCAGAAAAAGAATTCAGAATAACGATAGTGAAGATGATCCAGGACCTTGGAAAAAGAATGGAGGCAAAGATCGAGAAGATGCAAGGAATGTTTAACAAAGATCTAGAAGAATTAAAGAACAAACAGAGATGAACAATACAATAACTGAAATGAAAAAACACTAGAAGGAATCAATAGTAGAATAACTGAGGCAGAAGAATGGATAAGTGACCTGGAAGACAGAACAGTGGAATTCACTGCTGCGGAACAGACTAAAGAAAAAAGAATGAAAAGAAATGAAGACAGCCTAAGAGACCTCTGGGACAACATTAAATGCAACAACATTCGCATTATAGGGGTCCCAGAAGGAGAAGAGAGAGAGAAAGGACCCAAGAAAATATTTGAAGAGATTATACTAGAAAAATTCCCTAACATGGGAAAGGAAATAGCAACCTAAGTCGAGGAAGCACAGCGAGTCCCATACAGGATAAACCCAAGGAGAAACACGCCGAGACACATAGTAATCGAATTGGCAAAAATTAAAGACAAAGAAAAATTACTGAAAGCAGCAAGGGAAAAACAACAAATAACATACAAGGGAACTCCCATAAGGTTAACAGCTGATTTCTCAGCAGAAACTCTACAAGCCAGAAGGGAGTGGCATGATACACTTAAAGTGATGAAAGGGACGAACCTACAACCAAGATTATTCTACCAGCAAGGATCTCATTCAGATTCGATGGAGAAATCAAAAGCTTTACAGACAAGCAAAGCTAAGAGAATTCGGCACCACCAAACCAGCTCTACAACAAATGCTAAAGGAACTTCTCTAAGTGGGAAACACAAGAGAAGAAAAGGACCTACAAAAACAAACCCAAAACAATTAAGAAAATGGTCATAGGAACATACATATCGATGATTACCTTAAATATGAATGGATTAAATCCTCCAACCAAAAGACACAGGCTTGCTGAATGGATGCAAAAACAAGACCCATATATATGCTGTCTACAAGAGACCCACTTCAGACCTAGGGACACACACAGACTGAAAGTGAGGGAATGGAAAAAAATATTCCATGCAAAAGGAAATCAAAAGAAAGCTGGAGGGCTTCCCTGGTGGCGTAGTGGTTGAGAGTCCGCCTGCCGATGCAGGGGACACGGCTTCGTGCCCCGGTCCGGGAAGATCCCACATGCCGCGGAGCGGCTGGGCCTATGAGCCATGGCCGCTGAGCCTGCGCGTCCAGAGCCTGTGCTCCGCAACGGGAGAAGCCAGAACAGTGAGAGGCCCGCGTACTGCAAAAAAGCAAAACAACAACAACAACAACAACAAGAACAACAACAACAAAAAGAAAGCTGGAGTAGCAATACTCATATCAGATAAAATAGATTTTAAAATAAAGAATGTTACAAGAGACAAGGAAGGACACTACATAATGATCAAGGGATCAATCCAAGAAGATATAACAATTATAAATATATATGCACCCAACATAGGTGCACCTCAATACATAAGGCAACTGCTAACAGCTGTAAAAGAGGAAATTGACAGTAACACAATAATAGTGGGGGACTTTAACACCTCACTTACACCAAGGGACAGATCATCCAAAATGAAAATAAATAAGGAAACAGAAGCTTTAAATGACACAATAGACCAGATATATTTAACTGATATTTATAGGACATTCCATCCAAAAACAGCAGATTACACTTTCTTCTCAAGTGTGCACGGAACATTCTCCAGGATAGATCACATCTTGGGTCACAAATCAAGCCTCAGTAAATTTAAGAAAATTGAAATCATATCAAGCATCTTTTCTGACCACAATGCTATGAGATTAGAAATCAATTACAGGGAAAAAAACGTAAAATACACAAACACATGGAGGCTAAACAATACATTACTAAGTAACCAAGAGATCACTGAAATCAAAGAGGAAATCAAAAAATACCTAGAGACAAATGACAATGAAAACACGACGATCCAAAACCTATGGGATGTAGCAAAAGCAGTTCTAAGAAGGAAGTTTACAGCTATACAAGCCTACCTCAAGAAACAAGAAATATCTCAAATAAATGTACGACCGGACACTAGAAAACTCTTAGAGGAAAATATAGGAAGAACACTCTTTGACATAAATCACAGCAAGATCTTTTTTGATCCACCTCCTAGAGTAACGGAAATAAAAACAAAAATAAACAAATGGGACCTAATGAAACTTAAAAGCTTTTGTACAGCAAAGGAAACCATAAACAAGACGAAAAGACAACCCTCAGAATGGGAGAATATATTTGCAAATGAATCATCGGACTAAGGATTAATCTCCAAAATATATAAACAGCTCATGCAGCTCAATATTAAAAAAACAAACAACCCAATCCAAAAATGGTCAGAAGACCTAAATAGACATTTCTCCAAAGAAGACATACAGATGGCCAAGAAGCACATGAAAAGCTGCTCAACATCACTAAGTATTAGAGAAATGCAAATCAAAACTACAATGAGGTATCATCTCACACCAGTTAGAATGGGCATCATCAGAAAATCTACAAACAACAAATGCTGGAGAGGGTGTGGAGAAAAGGGAACCCTCTTGCACTGTTGGTGGGAATGTAAATTGATACAGCCACTATGGAGAACAGTATGGCAGTTCCTTAAAGAACTAAAGATAGAATTACCATATGACCCAGCAATCCACCTACTGGGCTTATACCCAGAGAAAACCATAATTCAAAAAGACACATTCACCCCAATGTTCATTGCAGCACTGTTTACAATAGCCAAGTCATGGAAGCAACTTAAATGCCCATCGACAGACAAATGGATAAAGAGGATGTGGTACATATATACAATGGAATATTACTCAGCCATAAAAAGGAACGAAACTGGGTCATTTGTAGAGACGTGGATGGATCTAGAAAGTGTCATACAGAGTGAAGTAAGTCAGAAAGAGAAAAACAAATATCGTATATTAACGCATATAGGTGGAACCCAGAAAAATGGTACAGATGAACCGGTTTGCAGGGCAGAAATAGAGACACAGATGTAGAGAACAAATGTATGGACACCAAGGGGGGAAAGCGGTGGTGGTGGTGGTGGTGGTGGTAGTCAGCTGAATTGGGAGATTGGGATTGACATGTATACACTAATGTGTATACAATTGATGACTAATAAGAAAAATAAATAAATAAAAAATAAACATTAAAAAAAGTTAGACATGCAAGAAAAGAGGACAGATGCTAGTATTCTTATTCCAGTGAGCATATACATCTACAATAAATTTTAAAAGGGCTGAAATCTCACTAAATTAACAGAAATGATGGGAGAAATAACATACACTATTTCTTCTGATCTTTGGGAAAGTGACTTATGCTTAATTCTTAGAGCTGTGACATAGAATAGTTGGATCTAATTTTTCAGTACACACTGCAAGAGAATTCTATTAGTGGAGATTGGCCTTTAGAGGACCCCTAAAACAAAAGATGACAACTAATGTATGATGTGATCCTAAAATCTAGTCCAGTCTATTTCAGGCACATGCAGTAATTCTTCCATGTGAGGCATGGAAGTTAGTACAGGGAATCTTAGCAACATCAAAGAATTTGATGAATCTTAACAACAGTACCACCAGGGGGTACTATAGGCCAAAAGGGAACAAAGTTGTTCTCCTCCCCAGGATGGCTGAGCTGAGACTACAAACTACTCTTATGTCTTCCTATGGACAAACCGCAATCCTCACTCCACTTCATTTGCTTCCCCAGCTATTCGCTTGTGCCTAGTGGTATATTCTGACTTTTCTGCCAGTTTTTTTCCCTGAATGTCTGCCATCCTCCCTGGCCACCAGCCCTACCATTTCTATTCCCTGTCTCCCTCCCATTCACCTCCCTTCTCCTCTCCTTCAGGCATCTGCCAGCCTCACACCCTTCTCTACACATACTTCCTACTCTTGGTACAATTTACCTCTTCCAGCATAAACACCACTGCTTTAAATCAATTATCCCCTAAGTAAAAACATTTTCTAGGGGCTTCCGTGGTGGCGCAGTGGTTGAGAGTCCACCTGCCAATGCAGGGGACACGGGTTCGTGCCCTTGTCCGGGAGGATCCCACATGCCACGGAGTGGCTGGGCCCGTGAGCCATGGCCACTGAGCCTGCACGTCCAGAGCCTGTGCTCCACAATGGGAGAGGCCACAACAGTGAGAGGCCCGCGTACCGCGTAGCCTATTTATAGTGATAGGGATAGGAGTTATAATTTAAGGTCACTTCTATTTCATTAATCTCTGAAAGTTAATTTAGTTCTGTACATCCAAATTAAAAAAAAAAAAAGACCTTCAGAAGAAAAGTTAAATGAAGCCTGAGGATAAATGCTTGCTTATTTCTCAGTAATCCCTGTAAACACATTTCTGGTCAAAGCTGTGTTTTAATTCTTTTCTTTATTCTATACTCCACATCCATGCATATCTCCTTTGTTATCTGCCACTTCCACGTATTTGCCCTAAACTATTGCTTTCTAGGCCAATGTCAAATCCTTTCATCTTTAAATCTCATTGGTTAAATTGTTTTGCAGCTTTAATGAGATAATTCACATACCATACAATTCACCCACTTAACGTATACAATGGCTTTTAGCATGTTCAGAGTTGTACAACCATCGCCACAGTCAACTTTAGAACATTTTCGCCACCCCAGTAAGAAACCCTGCACATATTAGCAGTCACTCTTCAATCCACCCTCTTCCCCTCCACACCAGTCCTAGGAAACAAATCATCTATTTTCTGTCTATATAGATTTGCCTATTCTGGAGATTTTATACAAATATAATCCTACAATACGTGATCCTTTGTGACTGGCTTCTTTCTTTCTTTCTTTCTTTTTTTTAAACAGGTCAGACTTTTCTTTTCTTTTTTTAATAAATTAATTTACTTATTTATTTATTTTTGGCTGCGTTGCGTCCTCTTTGCTGTGCACAGGGCTTCCTCTAGTCGCGGCGAGCGGGGGCTACTCTTTGTTACGGTGTGCGGGCTTCTCATTGTGGTGGTTTCTCTTGTTATGGAGCACGGGCTCTGGGCATGCGGGCTTCAACAGTTGTGGCTCACGGGCTCAGTAGTTGTGGCTCGCGGGCTCTAGAGCACAGGCTCAGCAGTTGTGGCACACGGGCTTAGGTGCTCCACAGCATGTGGGATCTTCCTGGACCAGGGATCGAACCTGTGTCCCCTGCACTGGCAGGCAGATTCTTAACCACTGTGCCACCAGTGAAGTCCTGGCTTCTTTCATGTAATCATGATTTCAAGATTCATCCATGTTATAGCACGTGTCAGTACTTCATTTTTTTTTAATGCAGAATAATATTTAATTGTATGGACATACTGCATTTAACTTATCTAATCACTTGTTGATGGGCATTTGGGTTGCTTCCACACTGTGGCTGTGGCTGTTATGAGTAATACTGCTTTGAAGGTTTGTGTACAAGTTTTTGTGTGGACATATGTTTTCACTTCTCTTAGGTATTGTTATGAGTTGAACTGCATTCCCCCCAAAAAGATATGCTGAAGTTAACCTCCAGTACCCCAGAACGTGACCTTTCTTGGAACCAGGTCTTTAGAGAGGTAATCAAGTTAAAATGAGGTCCTTGAGGTAGGCCCTAGTCCAATATTATTGGTGTCCTTATAAATAGGAAAATTTGGACAAGAAGAAGAGACACACAGGGAGAACACCAAGTGAAGATGGAGGGTTGCACTGATGCATCTACAAACCAAGAAACGTTACAGATTTCTGGACTTCCCTCGCAGTCCAGTGGTTAAGCACGGTCCAGTGGTTCTACTGCAGGGGGCACAGGTTCAATCACCAGTCAGGGAATTAAGATCCCACATGCTGCACAGCGTGGCCATAAAAAAAAAAAAAAAAAAAAAAGATTTCTAGCAAACACCAGAAACTACAAGAGGCAAGAAAGGATTCTCTCCTAGTGTCATTAGAGAGAGCAGGACCCTGCCAATACTTTGATTTAGGACTTCCAGCTCCCAGAACTGTGAGACAATTATCTGTTTTTCTAAGCCACCCAGTTTTGGGTACTTTGTTACAGTAGCACTAGGAAATGAATACAGGTATGTACCTAGGAGTGGACCTGCTGGATCATATGGTACCTCTATGTGTCACTGTCAAGGAACTGCCAGATTGTTTTCCCAAGCAGCTATACCATTTGATTGTTTTTCAATAAACTATTAATGGTTTCAAAACCTCCCTCAAATATAGACAGTCAGCTTTTCTATGTGTTACCTTGCCCTCGACAGGTAGTTTTCCCTGCATCCCTACAATGGTGGCAGTCTTCTTCACCACCATTTGTTAAACCTTCCTATTTCTTTCAAAAATAACAGTAACAAGTGGTTAAGTTACCAACACACTAATGGAAGGGGGTATCTAGAATACGCTATGGTCAGGGCTGCAGAATAATCTTAGTGCTCTAAACCTGAAGATGGGTAAATGGTACTAACCAGCAGGAAACTGTCTTTAAAAGGAGGATTTCCTAGCTGAGATGGGGAAGAAAAGAGGATCCTGAAGGAGATGATGGCCTTTTCTTAAGGGAAGGGAATCTGGCCACAAAGAGATCTAAGTCCCATCTCTGGAAAAAAGGAATTGGCATGGAGACAGAGAATACATCTTCTGGCAGAAACTTTGAAATTCTGAATTTCAGTTTGTTGTTGTCCTAAGAGGAGCTTCAACTCTTCTTCAAACAATAAAGTACTATAATAAATCCAGTAATGATGAAGTTATATATAGATATTTAATCAAATACATGACTATTCTGAACAAGGAAGAATAATACCATTTATATAGTTGAGTAAATAAGATATATACCCATACACAAACAGATCAAGTGCCATGTCTGGCCAATGATGTTTTAAATAGCCGATAAAGCCTGTAGATTTTAGATCTCTGCACAATGAATGGAGGTCAGGTATATGAGTAATGACTTGGCTCTTGGCCATGTTATAAAAACTAGGGGGAAAAAAACACATGCTAAAAGGTTTACATTAAAATCTTATAAAGATCAGTTCATTTTGTTAACAATAACCTATTTTCACTTATTTCATGTACAAGGTCAACTTTTTCATTTTTCACAGCCTCATATAGAAAAGTAAAGCAGAATGAAAAGGGAATGTTGGAGAAATGCATTCTAATGCCAGTGGGCTGACTGCTGACAGTGACGATAGACAGGAAAACACCAGACAGAGCAGATCACTCAAAACGCACAACCGTCCGGGATTATTTAGTGAAGGGAGAGAGGGGAGGGAGAAACCCCCTGAAGGTGTCACTGTGCAATCACTGGTGCCCAAAACTGGTGAGCTCAAGTCCTCAGAGGAGTTCATTTAGTTCATGTTACTTAAGAGGAAGGTAACAACACAGTACTTTCTAGAACATAACATCAAGGAGTTAAAATAAAATTAAGGCTACTAATTATCTCCAATAAGCCATCTTTTTATTTTCCTTCTCCTGAACTTTCTCCCAGTCGATGACTAAGCCTGGTCTGGAACAAAGAGAAGACTGGAACAAAACAATTATTCAGGAAACCTAGGTCTGAAAACACAGCAATGATTGTTTAAAGTTGGAAGAACGGGAGCAAAACTGAAGTCTATATGATTTTACTTAACTTGAAAGACTCAAAAGGAAAAAAACTTACCTTGCATACCATTTCTACAAAAATTTCTTCCCTCCCTAGCCTCCTCTTACCTTGTTACAACAAAAGCCACAGAATCTTTTAGATCAGTGGTTCTCAAGCACTTGGAGAAGCCCAAGCATCATTATCAGCACCACCTGAAAATTCCTTAGAAACGCAAATTACTGGGCCACACCCCAGGCCTACAGACTGAGAAACTCCAAGGGTGCGGCCAGAAACCAGTGGTGGTCCCAGCGCTCCCTCCCACCAGGTGATTCTGATGCTTGCTGACGTTAGAGAATCACTGCTTCAGATAACACGAATGTAAAAGGCCCAGGATTTTTGACTGATAGAACAAAAGGATCCTGAAAAGACTGAAAGGACAAAAGGTAATAGGGAAGGAAAGTCTATTACGTAAACTGTGCATTATTAGCTTAGAAACCAGTTCCTTTCTAGATTAAGGCCCAGTAGCAACCTTCAGTAAGTAGTAGCATAAAGATGGTACCTTCCAGATGTTTCAGGAGTGCCCGGCTGCTATTTCCATGAGCAGATATCAGAATGGTTTTACCACTTAATACTTCAGGAGCAATCCTTTCATTCCAATAAGGAAGGAGTCTCTCCAGAACATCCTTTAAGCTCTCGGATCGTGGCAGCTGATCCAAAGGAGTGTCGCACACTTTATATCTCCGGTCGTTGTAGATTTCGTGGTAGTAAGGATGGGACTCCTCTATGGGCGGTGGGGTCACACTGTA
Organism: Grampus griseus; assembly: GCF_964374135.1. Lineage (NCBI taxonomy): Eukaryota > Metazoa > Chordata > Mammalia > Artiodactyla > Delphinidae > Grampus > Grampus griseus. The sequence continues at coordinate 18,216,397 of NC_139003.1, forward strand.
GCTCCTTCTCCACAGCCTCACTTGTTCCTCGCCGTGATTCAAAGCCATTTGCTCCCTGTTGAGACCGATCAAGGCTCCATAGTGACGCTCATTGAGACGCCAGGAGCTTTCCACGGGAACCCACTCCTGCCCCAGCTCTTCCAGGATCAGCCAGGCTGTGTGGATGGACCGGTTCAGGACGGATGTGAACACAAGATCAAACTCAAAGTTTAGCGCTTTGAGTTGCTTCCCACAGTTCCGAGCTTCTTCCATTCCTTCACTGTTAAGTTTCTGATCCACCCAGCTACAAAAACGGTTCTCTTTATTCCAAGCACCCTCTCCATGTCTTAACATAATCAGTTTGTACTTGGACATACTGATGGCTGAGCTTCTCTAGTGCTTTCCAATGGGCCAATGTTCAGTGACAGCAATACATCTAGAAAGAGAAGAAACAAAAAGTATAAGTTATATTCTTCATTCAACTAACTACCTGGGGGTGGAAGCACAACTTTTCAACAGCCAGTTTCTAAAACACACTGGAATGATTCCTTGAACAGTTCTGACATCAGACATCCGGCAACTCATACATACTGTGGCACATACAGGCAGAGTCTACAGATAATTACAGGGAACCTAGTTACTTGACAAATTTTCTGATGGCTGGGTAGTAAGTTAATTGTATGACATAAAACAACAGAACACTTCATTCTATTGGCATGCTACATTTCCACCAGATAAAAAGGCAGTTTCTGCTTACAGAAGACAGGATTTAATAGAATGAGTTTTAGGTGTCTAAAAGGATGACTCGTAGTTGGGAACTCCCAGGTCTGAGAAGCTGACTCGAGACTGAAGGCACCCTTCTCATTTTGTTTCCCCCTCTGGTGGAGAAATAATTTACCAGTCTCGTCTTATTATTGAAGTTATTAAACATGTTAATTCAATAAACCACCACATTCATCTGGTATGTAAATCATTGATTGGTGGCAACTAGCTCTTCAATGCCACAGGCTACATCACATACAAGAAAATCTAAGGTTCAACATTTAAACATTAAAATGATTTAAATCAACATTAACACCCAATATGGTACTCACCTAAATAATCTTTCACCTGCCTCAAGATAGAGTTTTTGGCAGGAATAAATTGGATGCAAAACAAGCTATCAAATTAAGCAGCTGAGAGATGCTGCCTGTAGAAACAGATTACCAGAAGCAGGTCTGTAGGAGTGAGAGGAAGCACACTGATAAGGAGGCCCCCCTCTCCTTCTCCCAACCCTTCAGCTGTCCTACACATGCCAGCCACATCTCAGCAGGCGAAGACTCTAGTAAAGAGGGACAGGCAACCCTAAAGTGTTTCTGAACTTCCTAAGTGAAGCTGCTGGCCCAAAGATCTGCTGGGCCCACTCTGTCCCCTGGAGAATCTTCGGGCTGGCTGCATCAGCCTGCCTCGCTCTCCTTGCAGTGGACAGATCTACACTGACAAACCCTGCTCAGTTTACTTGCCCAGCGCTTTCCACCTCCAGCCCAGCACTTTCCACACTGGAGAGTACAGATTATATGAACATCAGGGCCTGGGCTTCTGCCATTCTTGGCAACTTCCATTAACTGGAGATTTTCTGTCCCACTTAAACTGTGATTCACCCACAGTTATATAACAGTCAATGACAAAGTTAATTGGAATCTAGATCTAATTTCTTCCTTCCTTTAGTAATTCCTAGAGATTCTCAAGGGGGAAAAATGTCTTTAAAACAAAGCTTCCAATTTCAGTGGAGGGCCAACAGAGGACCCAAGGGAGGAAGCAGATTGAGGTGATTTCCAAGTGGCTGAAAGGCTACAATGGTTAGGTTTATGACTTCCCTTTCTCATCAGGTATCAATAAAATTTGATGCTTTATTTAGTGCATGTGAAGTGGGGAAGCATCAGGTCACTGGAAGAAGCTGGGCTAAGGACTCAGGTGAAGGTACCTTGCAGAGCTAAGACTTTCCAGAGGGAAAGCAATGTCTCTGTTCTCAGCCCAGATGGGCATCGGGTGGCAGAACAGAGAATGGGATGAAAGAACTGGGCAGTGTTTGTCTAGGGGATTACCAGTGCCCGGAAGAGGAATAATCATGAAACTAATGAAGCTCAAGTTTCAGGGCCCCTCACTTGAACAAACTCCTTCTAAGGCACTGGGAGAGACCAAATAATGAATTCACATCGTTGAGAGAGAGAGAGAGAGAGAGAGAGAGTGTGTGTGTGTGTGTTTAATCAGCAAGACACTTCTGTATTGCTTTTTTTTTTAAAGGGCCCACCCCAATCCACTAAGTACTAGAAGTTTCAGGCCCATCAAAAACTGGATCCATGCCCACGCAACATTTACTGTTTTGTTTTCGGTGGTGGTGAGAAGGGGGATGGAGAAAAGAGAAGTTATCAATTGTTCTCTACCTCAGCCCTTACTGTGTCTTGTCAAACAAGAAGCTCCTTAGGCTGATGAAGCTACTTTCCCTTCAAATGAAGAAGGTGTGATAGACAAATATTATAGGCAGAGGCACTTCTCCATCATCTTTTGATTAAAAACTATATGGAGGCAACAAAAAAAATGTAGCAATAATATCATGAACACTGAGGCAACTATCACCAAGCTCTGCAGTATTTTAATCTGCTCTATTTGCTTACTTAAAGAAATAAAACAATTTCTGTTTCTTCCCCTCAAAATATATATATTGGAGCAGAGAAATAGTGCTACAGCCACAAGGACTCTACAAATAAATACACACCTGCGCTTTACTCCGGTGGACAGACGGCGAATACAGGATAAGGTACCAAACTGGAGCATCTACCTCAGGTCAACAGAAAGTCCCTTCCCTCTCTCCTCCTTGCTATCAACTGATCTTTGCCATTTAATTAACTACTGAATATTCACAAAGGAGTTGCTGAGGTTTATAGTTTGCATTCTTTACAATTTAATCATTGTGGGAGCTGGTATGTCAAGTGTCAACAAACATAACACTGTAGTCAGTTTCATTTAAAGTTTCAGGCTGATCTGTGAGGAGCAGTGCTGCGGGGCTGCAAGGTGGTAGGAAAAGTGCTGAACTGCAGGGAACATGCGCTTCTCTGATGGAAGCAACTCGTGTGCATGGACAAAGCATTTGTATAATCTGGTCTCGCTGAGCTAAGGGTACCATTCTAGAACTTTTCTGGAAAACAAGGAGAAGCCAGGGCTGCTGAAAACAAAGACTGGAGAGAATGCAAGACTCAGACCAGACAGAACCTGTGGATTCTGTTTTGTTTTTAGGGTAAATGTCTTTTTTTTTAATGTGATCATTTCAGCTCTTAGAAGCTCAAATGAAAAATGAAGGGAGTAGCTGCTACTTAGCTCCAGCCCATTTCTCTGTGAGACTGAGGCACTGGGGTCCTCAATCTTCCAATTCTCAAAAGAACTGGAAATGTGAATTTTATGTGATATCTAATACAAATACTAGCAACTAATTTGAATACATTTAAAAAATGTGAGCTAAACAAGACATTTCTGAGGGTAGATTGAGTCTGCTAGTGTGTGACTGTGACTTAAAGAGAAACCTCCTCCAGGCCACAGGTGAATGAGGACCACCCCCCCCCCCAGCCCCACCTTCCTGCCCCCTGGAGCTGGTCAGACCCCAAGCCTCCAGGCTCTAACCCCAGCCTTCCTCTGTGGTTGTCCAGCACACTCTTTCAAAGGACAGACCCTCTAATCCCCACGTGTGCCAGGCTTCCTTGTCCCTGACCCTCTCTTCACCAAAACTTCGCCAGTGCCCTGCAGAGTCCCAGCTCTGTAATCAAACTCCTACTCAACTTTGGACTCTTCTGGAATGTTTCCTCTAGCTCTCAACTTTCACCAAGTTGAAAATGAACTGAACACCAAACTATTCCCAGGTGTCTGCTTCTCTCTTCAGCAGGGGTGTTCGTGCCTCGTATCCTGGGGCAGGGGCTGCTGACGAGCAGGGTCCCGCTCCCTCCCTCTCAATAGTACTTCCTGTCCAAATGCCTCCATCCCCACCATCTTTTGGGCAGGTGGGGGGAGCTTTGATTCTGAGCCTTGCAATATTCAGCTGTAGCTCTCTTGCCCTCATGTATTAGCTACAAACTTCCTGAAAACTGAGTACCCTATTTAAAACCCTCAGATTACTTCCTGTTGATCTTAGGACAAAGCTCAAAATCCTTAATGTGACCTGCAAGACTTTGGTTTTCTTTTATTTCCTTGAACATGCCATGTTCTTTCTGGCCTCGGGACCTCTGCACACACTGTCTCCTACACAGAACCCTCACCCAACACCCCCTCCCCTCCACCCCCACTTCAGTCCCTCCCTGCTTTGGGGGCCTGCTAGTTATCCTTTCGATCAGCTGTGTCCATTCAAAATGTAACGCAAGCCACATATAATTGGCTTTTTTAAATTTGTAATTTAAAATTTTCTAAAAGCCATACTAAGCAGCAAAAATAGGTGAAATTTTAATAATACATTTTATTTAACCCTTTGGGTTCAAAAGATTATCATTCTAACATATGATCTATATAAAATTCTCAATGAGGTATTTTACTTTCTTTTTTCTTAGTAAGTCTTTGAAACCTGATGTGTATTTTATACTTAAAGCACATCTCCATTTGGACTAACCACATTTCAAGGGCTCCATAGCCACACGTGACCAGTGGCTACTGTATTGACTGGTGCAGCTTTAGCGCTTAGCTTAAATGTTATTTCCTCTAGGCTAGTCGTCCTCAAACTTTAATGTGCATCAGAATCACCAAGAGGACTGGTTCAAACAGGCTGCTGGGCCCCACTTCCAGAGCCTGAATGAGTAGGTCTGGGGCAGGCCTGAGAATCTGTATTTCTAACAAGCTTCCAGGTGATGCTGAGGCGGCTGGTCTGAGCACAATGTTTTTAAAGCCTCTGCAGACTTCTCTGCCCTTCTTTCCCACCCACTGGGAAGTGGTGAGGTGCCTCCACAGCCCCCTGCTTTAGGACACTAGGTACCGTTGTGATGGGTCACTTGTGACAGATCACTTGTTCCACATCTGTGTGCCCTGTTAGACTGTAAGCCGCATCAGGGTTGGTCTGACTCACTGTCCCGTCTCTAGAACCCAGCATGACACCTGACACATACTAGGTACTTAGTAGGTGTGTTGACTGAATCAAAGGTAGGCAAAAAGAATTAGCTTGTGCCAATAAGGCTAAGGCCTGACATTTTTAGTGGTAACTACCAAACCAAAAATAGTCAGGCCCGAGACTTTAGGAAGCTTTAACTCAAGAATTCCAATGTATTTGATGGCAAAGGCAGCGCCAAGAATAATCATCCATTATATTTTTCTTTTGTTACAGTTTAGTATAACAACTAGACAACTAAACATGAAAGGCCATAATAATCTCCACAGAGAAAAGAGAGACACTGATTGACTTGTCCAAAAACACAGAGCCACTAAATGGAATTGGAACTGCGATCCAGGTCTGTGCCTCTGACACCCGCACTCTTTCTGCCTCACCACGGAAGATTTGTGAGTCTGGGTGTGAGCATCTAGGCTCACTAGGCTTCCCTTCACAGGAGAATCTCCAGTCACAGCTTGTCTCCCCAACCCAGGCAGACATTTCATGAAATGCACACAAACAAGGTGAGTATAAAGGAGGGCTCGGCGTATGACTGCCTGAAGAACCTCAAATCACAAGGTCAAGTCAGGCAATAGTCACCCCCAACTTATAATAAGGTGCCAGGCTAAGAATTAAAAACTATCCTTTCTAAAAATCAAGCTTTGTTTTTTTGTGTTGCTTTTGGTAAAGCTCACCACGCTGGAGTTGGTTCTTAAGGGTCCTCATTTATCCGTTGGCACGGGTTACTGGCACTTGAATTAAGCACTAATTTTAGTCAATGATTTACCTCATACCCCCAAAGGGCCACACGGGTCACTGAATTACCATACCCCAGGGTTCCTTCCTTTCTAAAGTATGGTGTGGCTCAAAGAGAAAAATTTAGTAAACAAACGTATCTTTTACATGACGCTGCATCTCATCTTCCTGCCGCTTCCTCTTGGCTGTTTTTCCCTTCCTCTGGCCATTACTTTTTTAGTCCTCTGACACCTAACTTATACCTTGCCCACTCTACTGAAATGCTCTCTCAAAAGACTGCTGATTGGTTACTTCTTACTAAGTGAAGACCATCTTCACTCAGGACTTACAGGGCTTTGACCCCTCTGAAGCTGACTATTTCTATCAAGGGAAGAAAAAATCTTCCAAGATTTTGGTGCTGCATTTCTCCCAGCTCTTCAATTGTTATGTCCCAGTGTTGAATCTATACTTTGTTTTTTTTTAATTTATTTATTTTTTATACAGCAGGTCTTTCTTTTTTCCAATAAATTTATTTATTTATTTTTGGCTGCATTGGGTCTTCGTTGCTGCACATGGGCTTTTCTCTAGTTGGGGCGAGCTGGGGCTACTCTTTGTTGTGGTGCGCAGGCTTCTCATTGCGATGGCTTCTCCTGTTGTGGAACACGGGCTCTAGGTGCACGGGCCTCAGTAGTTGTGGCTCACGGGCTCCAGGGCGCAGGCTCAGTAGTGGTGGTGCACAGGCCTAGGTTGCTCCGCGGCATGTGGGATCTTCCCAGACCAGGGCTCAAACCCATGTCTCCTGCATTGGCAGGTGGATTCCCAACCACTGCGCCATCAGGGAAGCCCCAGCAGGCTCTTATTAGTTGTCTATTTTATACATATTAGTGTATATATGTCAATCCCAATCTCCCAGTTCATCCCACCAACAACAACAACTACACCCCCGCCCTACCACTTTCCCCAGTTGGTGTCCATATGTTTGTTCTCTACATCTGTCTCTATTTCTGCCTTGCAAACCAGTTCATCTGTACCTTTTTCTAGATTCCACATATATGCGTTAATATACGATGTTTTTTTTTTCTCTTTCTTACTGAATCTGCATTTTCTACCCCTCAGCAACAGTACTATGACGATGAAGACAGCATATGACACCATAGCCGCTACCTTTCTCAGAGTGCTCACCATGTGCTTGGGACTATTTAAATCCTCAACCACCATTCTGCAGAGAAGTTACTATGATTACTCCTGTTTTACAGATGCAGAAACCTAAGAGGTGAGGTTAACTTGCCCAAGATGACAAAGACTGTAACTGGCAGAGCTGGATTTCAATCTCAGGCAGGCTGGACCCCAAAGCCTATACATATGCCTTGACCTGCTCTGCTCCACCGCCATATTGGCACCCAAGGCTCTGTCCTCAGCCCTTGGAAACCCAACTTTTCTCACTACTTAAATTACGTTAAAATGGATGATTTATACATTGACATTCCCAAATACTCATCAGTCTACCAAGTTTGGTCAATTAACTCATTCTTCAAACGTGTTACAAACTCCATTTGAACATGGCATAATGCTAGGCCTGTGAGGAATACAGAATCCAACATGAATGATGTCTCCAAGTGACTAATGGGGGAAAGGATATGTGTGTGTATCACTAAAGCAGAAATTAACCCACATCATGAGAAAGCAGTTCATGTATATGGGAGATGGAAAAGGAGAGTTTTTTTTTTTTTTTGCTTACGCGGGCCTCTCACTGTTGTGGCCTCTCCCGTTGCGGAGCACAGGCTCCGGACGCGCAGGCTCAGCTGCTCCACGGCATGTGGGATCTTCCTGGACCAGGGCACGAACCTGTGTCCCCTGCATCAGCAGGCAGACTTTCAACCACTGCGCCACCAGGGAAGCCCCAAGGAGAGATTTTTTACTTGAATAATGCTTCATGGACATGGCACTATTTAAGCTGAATTTGAAAAGATGTTTAAGATTCAGATTTATAGAAAAAAGAAAAAGAATTCCAGGATGTTTAAGATTCAGATTTATAGAAAAAAGAAAAGGAATTCCAGCCTAAGGGAACAGTGAGTAGAGGGCAAGGGAATAGGTGTTTATGGAGAAATGGTGAGCCATTCAAACTGGTTTGCCTAGAACAGTCTTGCTTTAGGCCTGTTTTCCCAACATACTTATTATAGGGCCCCTTTCACACTTGAAGGTCCCATCTGGAAAATTATATGAGCATCTTAAACTAAGTATAGGGTATAACAAGGAAGTAGGAGGAGACTAGTCTAGAAAGATAAGACTGAATAGTGGCCCCAAAAAGGGCCTTGTGCCAAAGAACGCAGGTTCTTCTGTAAGTATTGGGACATCGTTAAAGGGTTAATAATGTGTATTTTAGGAGGATCAGGCAGCACCTACAAGTAAGAGAGATGGGAAAACCAGGGATGTGAATACTTGTGAGGCTTTTGCAACCATTCTGGTAACATTTAATGAAGACCTGGACAAGCATAATGGCTCTTGAAAAGGGGTAAAGGCGATGATGTGAAAGACACTCCAGCTTAGCTCAGGTGGGGGCAACTTTCTCTGTAAAAGGCCAAAGTAAATTTTTTAGGCTTTGTGGGCTATGTGGTCTTGTTACAATTACTCAATTCTGCTGAAAGCAGCCATAAACAATGCATGTATGAATAAATAAGGCTGTGTTCCAATAAACATATTGGAACTTTTTTGTCTTTTACGTATGGACAAAGAAATTAGAATCTCATATAATTTTCATGCACATGAAATATTGTTATACTTTGATTTATTTCAACCATTAAAAACCATTCATAGTTTGTGGACTGTACAAAAACAGGTAGTGGGTCAGAAGGCCTTAGTTTGCCAAACCCTGGCCTAGCTGGGATTATTCAGATCTACTAATCACATCAGCATTTTGAACCTTTAAGTATCCTGTCATGGGATAATCCCAACATTATTAAATCACCTGCTTTCATTCTTAGCCAGAACTGCAAGTGCCTTGAATAATGGAATCCCATTCATAACTGTTTTTATCCCTCACAGAAGATAGTACTGAGCACATTTAAATCAGTCTGAGTAGTTTATTTTGCTTCATCGAATTTAATAATGGGTTCAAGATAGAAGAGGGAAAAAATTATTCATCTTGTTAACCAACTTCAAAAATATAATCTGTCATTTTGACATGCATTACTTTTATTAGACATCTTTATAAATGCTTCACACTTCAGGTGAATGTATACCTGCTCAGGAATGGGTGCTATGGAATTGCCTTGGCAAAAAAGAAACAAATAGGCGATTTGAAGAAAACACAATTTGCAGGTGACTCATATTTTCAAAGACCTTTTGAAATATATATACGTATATGCATTTTTTCCCACCTAAATTGGCGACAGGGTAAAAAATATCCTTTCCATAAATGTCACCGTAAAGTCGAGTTATGTTTCAAGATTAGCATCCTTTTGGCAAGGTAGGGATGGAGAGGGTGGGTAGGTAGGTAGGAGACTGGTACATATCAGGCCATTGCGTTTACTGAGGTTACTTCTACAATACTTCCAGAATCTCTAGGTAGTATCAACAAATGTAGCTAAAAATCTTGCTGCTGCCTCCTACACCTGCTCCTCATTAAAGCATATAATTTCACGTACCTCTCCCTCACCCACCATAACTGAGTCTCGTCCTCTCTCCCAAACCAATGCTCCTAGGACAGTGCTTCCTCCTTTCCTCAGGTGTTTGAAAAATAATAATGTCTAATACTCTAGTATGGCAACTCATGAACAGGTGGGGAAAATTATAGGATAAAGTCCAGTCTAAACACTTAGTTTGTTTACTGTTTCCAAAATTGAGTAAGAAATGTGATCAATGATATAATGTTGAAGTAATATAAAATAAGGCATGCAGAGCCAGAGTTGCTTTGAGCCAAAGCTTACCCTTAAATATTAAATATTCAAATCCTACCCTAGACCACTTGGATGTTTTCCCTGGTCCAAATCCTCACTACATACCTTTGAACAACTCTTAACCTCCGCTGCATTAGGAATCTAACTCTATAAAGATAGGCTGGCTAGATGTGAGGATAGGAAAAAGAGAGGTTAACCGTGTCTCTGATAGATTAAAAAGGAACAGTGGAAATGAAATCTGGAGCTCATTTCCTTAGGGTCTTAAAATATGCCTTACCCAAGCCCAGCTCATTACGAAAAGTTCAAACATGACTATATCCCAAAGTACCTATTGTTCCATAATCTATTACTTTTCCTAAAGCTTTATGGGAACTGTTCCATTTGTGTTTGCATTATAAGAACAACTCTTTACCAGGAGCAAACGCTATTACTTACAGGTGTTTTCCAGACACTATTACCCTGTCATTCTCCAACTTTATACCTATTAACCACTTGTTACAAAGGTAACAAACCATAGCAGGTAGACCCCTCTTCACAGGAAAGGGACACACATGTGTAATGACATATGTGTGTGCCTGGGGCATGTGGCCTGTTCCAGCCTGCGTGGCATCACCCATGTGCACAACACCCACTCATGACACCTCCTTCCTATCTAATTACTATTCTCAAGGGGCTATGAAGAAGACTAAATGAGATTATGGTGGAGTGGTCTACCAAAGAGTGTGAGGTATTCTGGGTTGAATGGAGCAGACTTTGACTAACACATGAACACTGACACAGACCTCAGGCCCTTGAGAGTGATCCTGGCTTGCTGATGGTATGAGCAGAAGTAAAAGCTGGGAATAAAGCAAAATGAGGGTGGCAGTAAGGAGAAAAGGTTAAATTAGACAGTGAAGTAGGAATGCAATCAAATGTTGTGTTTCCGGAAAGAGGCGTTGCCAGTAAGATACAGTCCTAGAAGCATACCAAATACTAAGCAATATTCTACAATCCAAATGCTTTAGTGAAGTGGCTAACATTTATTTTACATTTTATAAACTATATTTTATCCATATTTGTGGCCAAGTTTCAGTTAAAGAGTTTTGTTATTAAGTGATACTTTTAGTCCTATTTCCCCATATAAATATCCCTTCACACCAGATTTCATTCCAAGGATGTTCAAGTGACCTAACAGTTCAGACACTGGCGTGTCCTCTGTGCTCTAGGCACCAGACACACAAAGATGAGGGCATGGCTGAATTTAGATGTCATTACTTAAAATGAAACATGCCACTTAATTTCAACCAACCATAGGAGGCAAAAGAGGAAGAGAGACTGAAAGATCTACCCGGACACCAACAGTGGTTGCCTCTGAGTGATGGAATAAAGGATGACATTTTCTGCCACATTATACTTCTGTACAATGTTCATTCTGGACAGCAGCCAAATTTTCTACAATGATCCACTTGGTTTGGTTTAAATATGGACACAAAAGAACAGGTACTACTGTTGTAGCTGGGAACTTTTATTTGCTAACAGACTGGTTAGGAATTTACTGCAATGAGATTTTGTTGATGTACTTGTGTTAGAAAACGCCTAAGGATCTTTAGTTTAAAACAGACTTTGAACACAGGCATGGACCTTGGAAATAATCCAATGCGACATCCACTTTTTAAAGATGCGAAAATTAAGAGACAGAGAACTGAATGATTTAAGATCACACAAATAGCTTCAAGACTAAAACCCAGGTGTCTTGACTGCCAACTCAGAGCTCCTTCCACGACACCATTTGTTTGAATTATGCTTCTCTCAACCCCACCACAATTGAGTAGCATCTGTGGTGTGTGAGGTGCTACAGGAACACAAAGATGGATCAAACCTAGTCCCCTGGCCTCAGGGAAGACAGTTTTAAAATAAAAGACAAAATGACATGTGTTCTGCTTTCATTATAGAAAACCCTAATAGCTACTGGTGAAAGATAGCATTTGATTTTTTTCCCCAAAAGTGTGCATTCAGTCAGTTAACATTCTGGTACCACTCACAAGCTATAAAGCCTCCATAATTTGGAAGGGAGGTGGTAGGGGAATGAGAGTTACAATAAGTTAACTAACAACCAATTATCCTTAAAACGTTAACTGTGAACTTCACTTCCATTACACATTTCTGTTGTCCTTCTCCAGTAATACGGCCCCCATCCCTTCGAAAGGAGAAGAAATACACTTATTTTTTCATTTGTAGTGGTTCGAAGAACCTGTGATTTAGCTCCAGACTAGAACCCTCCATAAACCATTGCTGATATTCACCTTTCTCCTTTCATGACATTCAAGTTTTTTCTGTCTACTGAGACTTTTAGGGCCAGGTCTGCCATGGCCCTCAATATAGTGGCACAGCCCTGAAAACACACCGAGCTCCCTCCCAGTGGGAGCCCTACTATTTACGGGGCTCTGTCACCCCGTGCCTCAGACGTCCAGGGGAGTTGAGTTCATCACTCCCTTCAATTCCTGTTTATTCTTGCCGTCAAGGTACCTCTACCAAGCGGAATCCTCCTTTCGGCTGTCAGACCAGAGAGTCTTATTCTGACAAAGGGACAGCTGAGCGGGACCTGGGGGATAAGTGAGGGTCGGAGCTTGAGGGGTGGACGCGCGCGAGTGCCAGACTCCCATCAAAGACTGAACCCGGGGAGGAAAGGAACTGGCCCTCCCGCACGCCAAAATAAACCACCACATCATTGAGAAATGGAAACGTTCGCAACAGCAATATTAAAACCACTCACCTGCAAAAAGGCCACCAGCAGCAGCCGCTCCTCGGAACCGCCAAGCCGCCAATACCTCCCAAGACTCATCACTACTGCCGGCATCGACTCTCTTTTCTAGCCCCGGAGCCACAAGGGGCAGGTCCTATGGCTCTGACTATTGGAGGGTCAAGCTGTCACTCATTTAGAGCCCCACCCTACTCCCAGGAACAGGTCGAGGTCTTTTCCGTTTTTCAAATCCCCGGCGTAGAAAGTAAGGCTCTGAATGGCTTGCTGAGGAGACGAGCACACTTTCGGGCCAGTGAGGAGCTAGCTTTGACGCTAGTGGGCGGGCTTCTGCCTAGGGAAGTAGAAAAACAAAGCCGGGAGCGTCGCCACGGCAATTGGAAAACTTCAGGAGCTCTTAAGCGGTCTAGGTGTTAGAAAGTGTTTGGCGTCGTGAAGGAAATACCTGCCAACGTAGAGAAGGGTCGACGGAATCTTGGAAGTGATGAGGTGATGCCTTCCTTTACTCTTGGGAAACTGCAGCCGGCGGATGAAGGTGGGCACTCCTCGCGGAGGAAAGCGCCTGCTTTCCTCATGGTTTTAAGTCCTAAACGGTGATTAAAGCAAAAGCCTTTAAAGTGCCCGATTTATGGGCAGTAACTCGTCCTCACTCTCTCCTAGTGTTGATAATTTTATAGGGATTTCCCCTTAGGCAATCCCCCGAGATTATTTTGGTTGGGGGAAGAACAGTGAACATGGAAGGCACTAAAACCTTATAGAACAGACGAAGAGAGGATGGAGTGATATGAGAATGATAAATTGGGGGGCCACAGTTACTGAACAAGGGAAATCTATGAAAATACTCGAAGCTGGGCACAGGGCCTCGTAAGCTTCTTCAAGTAGGATTGAACTACCACACAAGCCTTTGAAGCATAAAGTGTCAGAACCTTTGGGTGGGTGTGAAAATAATAAGGATTGGTTTGTTTGCCTGACCACATGGGAAATTCTGCTTCTTGATTTCTAAAAGCTGTCCTACCTAGTGTTTAGTATCCTCTTTTGAGTTTTTCCTATTTCATCCTCATAACAAGTCCAGTAGATACGTGATGGCCAAGCAGGTCCTCAGAATAATTAAACATAAATTTGAAAAGCTAATTTCCACATTTTTAACCCTGTGACACATTATGTATTGAATTCGTTAAGATGTAAGCATTGGTAGTTAGTTCTGTATTTCCTTTATTCTTCTTAGAGCATAACAATTCCTCCTAGGATGTCAAAGAACAGACCCTTACTTCTGCGAGAGCACAAATCCAACGCCTGACAGATCCCAGCAGGTGATAGGTACCATCTAGGGACAGTCAAATTAAACTTGTATGGGATTAACTAGAGGTCAGGTCAGAGCAACTGGAGGAGGCAGCTTCTGGTCTTGACTCCCAAGAATGCAGCTTCCAAATCCTATACTCTTACCCACTTCCTCTTCCTTTTCTCTGTACCAGGTGAGGACAAAGTGAAGGGAAACCTTTTCTGCTAGTGTAACATCAAAGCTTCCTACTTAGAGTGCCCACCATCCATACTCTGGAGGATAAAGACAGGATAAAGACAAGTGTCAGTCTTATAGCATTTAGCGATACTTTTCTGGACTTAAGGGCTCACTGGATTTTGTTTTACTGTTATGTATACCTGTGGAATGCTGGTTTGTCACATAGAACATTAACAACATCAAACATCACCTGCCTTTTAGAATCTCCTTGTACAGGTGAGGAATCTGAAATTTAAGAAGTTTATTCAGAATTACTTAGCTGGTTGGGGGCAGAGCCTGGGCAAGGATCCAAGGTTGCTAATTCATAATTCTGGGGAAAATGCTTCCTCTCCTGCTGCCTCTTGCTCCCCCCTAACACACACACACAAAAGCAATATTTTTTTAAATCAAGATTACTAATTTGAAAACTTATTTCCATTGAGACCAGTCATGAAAATTTACTTCTGATGTAGCAAACAGTATAGATAGTATGAAAATAACTCAGGGTCTCAGTTCACTACTTCAGACAACTTTTGGTATAGTCCCACTTTCATCCAAATAAAAAATGAAAATGCAGTAAAGTATTATAGCCATGTTGTCTTTCTTTCTGTTATGTGAGTGTATCAAAAAGTCAATGTTAACACATATAGTACTTTAAGGATTAGTAGCAGATTGTCTTATTCAGGACCTGAATAAAATACAATTTTATGAAAGCCTACATACTGGGCCTAAATTTCACAGCTATTTACACAGGGCCTTTGCAGGTAGGGTTGAGCTGGTCCACCTTGCATCAAAACATCATCCAGAGACCTAGGCTATTCTGCCTTGGCTCTCTCCTTCCCTCCAGCAAACTCCAGAAAGTAGTTGATCCTATATCCCCTTTACAGATTGTCTCCTTGACAATCTTATCGTCATGATCTGGTTGTTTGCTGCTAGTATCTAGCCTCCCACCACACGCTACCGTCTTTCAGGGTCAGATTAAAATATGCTCCCCGTAATCTAGTGTAACAGGCCCAAAGTGTTTGGCTCCCACCTATTGACCTATTCAGTACACGACCCCTCTACTGAAACCAAAAACTGGAAATGCCCTTTGGGATCAGCCATGTAGAACCTTAGAAGAGACTTTGAAGCCATCTGTCCCTTCATTTTACAAGTTAAAACAGAATGCTCATCTCACAGAGTAGTGCAAAGAATAACTGAGGCCATGTTGAAATAGTTTTTTAATCTCTGAAACACCTTACGTCTGCTACTTCCTTGCACTGGGAACTTTGGCACGTTGTCTGACCTCAGCCTGTGTCTTTATCTGTGAAATAGGGATAATATCTAAGTGGCCATTGTGAAAATTATATGAGATAATGCAGGATGTACCTGGCACAAGGAAAGTGTTCAGTAAATGGTAGTTATTCTTAACTACAGTAATGATAAATGTAAAGTGTTTTAACTACTTACACGTACTCTTGTTTTAAGAACTCAAGAAAGTCTAGGCCTTGTGCTTTCCTCCCCTTTCCCTGCTCTCTACTCACATGGAGACCTGGCCTCCTGCAGAGATTACAGGACAGGAATTTCCTTAGTTATCTTGCTGCCACCCAGAGAGGTGACTGTCAAGATGTGAATGCCAAAGAGAGTACAGATGCACTGCGGGGCTGGGAGCCTCTGGTATTGGGAAGTCTGAACTATATGAAATTTCCCTACTGTACAACATGGAGCATCAAGGGGTGAATGAAGTTGTCATAATTTCTCCTTGTGGAGTTGTTTTTCAAATGCTATATCAGATTTATGTATTATACTTTATATTAAAAATATTATGTTTATTGCATAAGGCTTAGAAAAGAAAAAATTTTAAACACCCACATTCCTACCACTTAGAATTTATTGTTAATTTTTATTTCCTTCTATTTTTTCCCTATAAATCAACTATTTTAAAAAGACAGGAATCCGGGCTTCCCTGGTGGCGCAGTGGTTGAGAGTCCGCCTGCCGGTGCAGGGGACACACGGGTTTGTGCCCTGGTCCGGGAGGATCCCACATGCTGTGGAGTGGCTGCGCCTGTGAGCCATGGCCGCTGAGCCTGCACGTCTGGAGCCTGTGCTCCGCAGTGGGAGAGGCCACAACAATGAGGCCCTCGTACCGCAAAGGGAAGAAAGAGAAAGGAAAAAAAAAAAACAAAAAGGACAGGAATCTGTAGTATATATACTGGTTCATGGCAATATTTACTTAATTCATTATGAACATCTCCTCATGTCATTTAATATTCTTCTTCGATTAAAATTCCATCAGGTGACTGTGCCTTTGGGTATTATGTCTCACAATTCAACCAGTTTCCTACTCTTGGGCGTTGAGGTTGTTTCAGTTTCTTTGAAAGATTCAGGGACGTAAATGGGCTGCTGCTTTCCTTAAATGACAGGGTGCTCTGGGAATGTCTGTTGAACCAAAGGTACTGGCTGCTGGCCTTCTCTGCAGAGAGGCTGATAAAGTCGCCAGGCATTCTTTTCTCTGTGGCCTGGAATTGCAGAGCTAAGAAAGCCAGGGAAGCCTGAAAGCTCCTGTAGGGTAGCCCCTTCACCCCTGCTCCCCCCAGAGTTTCCTGCTTTTCAACCTGAAGAAAAGGTATTGAGGTGAAAGAAATTGAGGGAGGGGTTGGAAATCAGGGCTCAATTAATAAAACCTCACAAAACTGCTGGCATATGTGTCTCCAATTTACAGGTGAGGAAAGTAAGGCACAGAGACAATCTGTGCAAACCTGCACAGCTACTTAGAGAGTCCGAGTTTGACTTGGTTCTGAAATTTGAACTCTCCCCACCATGCTTCCTACTTCTAAAAACGGATGGCTATAACTTCATTCTTCTTTTTTTTTTTTTTCTGTGAGAAATTTGTTGTCAGTCTCCTAAGATTTATTGGTTATCTGCTTCCTTAAAAAAAAAATTCCCTCCTGACTGTCCAAGGATTTCTTCTGCCTCTGGATTTCCCAAGTTGGCTCCCTCTTTGCCAAAAGAATATATCCTCATTCTTTGATAAAGAATCAGACAACTTAGCTTTTGTTCACCCCTGCCTAACATTTGCTAGTTTTCTTACCAAAGTGTCCTCACTGTATGCCTTGGAAGGTCAAACTCATAAAAGGAATTTCTCATAAAGCCTGCATAAAGTTAACAATGTTACACATAGTTCCTTAGCTTTGGGGATTTATAAAGTATGACTATATAGAGAGCAATAAGTCTGTTTTTCTGGTTTGGTTATAACCTGGTTCTAAAGGAATTTCTAAAAGAGGCTTTACAAAATTGTTTAGAGCCATGCAGCATCATTAAAATGGGTGTATAACCTACCAATATGACACTTTTAAGGCAGTAACACATATTTGGAAGTGTAATTTCTGGAATGTTTTGTTAAAGGCTCTATATATAATCTAATCAGAATCAGTTTCAATCAAGAAGATACCTTTTCTCGCTCTCTTTTTTTTTTTTTTTAGTATTTATTTGGCTGTGCTGGGTCTTAGTTGCAGCACACGGGATCTTTGTTGCGGCGCACGGGCTTCTCTCTAGTTGTGGCACGGGGGCTCCAGAGCGTGAAGTCTCAGTAGTTAGTTGTCCCAGGCATGTGGGATCTTAGTTCCCCAACCAGGGATCGAACCCGTGTCCCCTACACTGGAAGGCAGATTCTTAACCACTGGACCACCAGGGAAGTCCCAAGAAGATACCTTTTTTCCATCCTCCCTGCCCCACCCCCCATACTATACCAGTACCCTAGCCCAGACTACCATCACCTCTTCCATGGATTTTCTCAGTAGCTTCCTAACAAATCTTCCTGAATCCACTTTTGCTCTCTTTTAGCCAGGCAGGGTGATCTTTGTGATCATGGTACAGCTAACCCCCTCCTTCCCCCAGCTTGAAACACTGCAATAGCTTCCCACTGTCCCTGGTATTGGCCTTCTTTCCTCTTCCCTATGGCCATTAGACCTTGGCACAAACATTTTCCCTACCTAGAATGCTCTTCCTTTCCAGGTAGTTAAAGCGCAGAATAAGAACCCAATTTTCCTAATTCCCAGGCTGAATCTCTAATGTAAATGTGTTCCTGGGGATTAGTTGTTGTCCAGCAGGGGGAAAACATGATTTGGAGGTTCAAAGGAAATTCAGTAGCGCAGGGGTTAAGAGTGTGGGCTTTGGGGCCAGTCCGCCTGGGTTCCAGTCCAGTACTAACCATATGATCTTGGGCAAATTTTTTTTTTTAACACCCTTGCCTTATTTCTTCTGTTGTATAATGGGCCATGGTAAGGTTATCTACCTCATAAAGCTATATTGTTTAAATAAGTTAACACATGGAAAGAGCTCAGTAAATTTTAACTTTAACAATAGTCTCAACAATAGATTAAGGGCCCAATATAATTTCTTATGTAGAGAGTAAAATCAACTTTGTTAATTTTCTCTTGTTTTCTTCTGGGGAAAAACAGATATAGCAAGCAACTGGGAGGCCCTCCTAGGGCAGCGGAAGGCTGGTCCTAGCAGATAAGGCTTCAGGGTCTGCACTATGTAGGGAAAGACACATGATTACGTAGTCAAAACAGGTGCCAGGCCACAAATGCTAGTGAGCTAACATGAAGCCTAAGGGATTTAAAAAATACACAAGGAAAAATAAATTAAAGAAATCTAAAATAGTATAAAAAAATCACAATAGCGGACAAAAGATAATCTGTTTACAGATGAAATCATTTTCAGCTTCTAAACTAAGCCCTGTCATATAAAATATCTTTTCCATGTATAATAAACATTTTGGAGGCTACCTGAGGTCCCAGAATTTTTTTCCAGAATGTTCTATGGTAGCTTTGAGATCTGTCATTTCTAGCTACTTCTAGGTACTATTTTGTACCTAGAAGAGAGAAGCTACTTTACCTGTAGACTGTTACTCCAGCTTGAATGAGACAAAGTTCTTTATATTCCCCATTTAAATCCGTACAGAATCCTTATTAAATAAATTTAGAAAATAGTTTGACTGCCTTCACTTATTAGTGAGTTTTCAAGTGAAGAATAATGAGAGTACAGAATTTGTTACCAGTTTGATAACCATCAGTGACTTCCGGCCACTGGAGTGTTGGTCTCTTTATGCCAGTTGAGTCTCCTAACTAGTCTCTGCCATCATCTCTCTGTGAGGTCAGATAAGAGGAACAGGTAAGTCTCCTGTCAGTAGCCACAGGATATAAAAATTAGCAAGAAAGGCTATTCTCATACGTGGTGTTCTGTAGACTGTTATTAGACTTACGAGTAATGGCAGAGGCTCTAACACTTGATGGTTCTTGGAGAGATGATGGGCTGAAACTCTGGTTGTTGTGATCCATGATTATTCAGTGACAGCTGGAGCAGAGAACTGCAATGCCAAATGACCTACATTTCTTCACCTTCGAAACTTTAAGCAATTATATAAAGGCCAAGCAGCTATAGCTTGCTAAAACTTCCCTACTGTTGAAAATTATTTTTAGGACCATTAGGAAAAAACCTATGTTCTCAGATTCAAAGTCAGTTATATTAGGCAAAATATTAATAACGGACCAACTTTTAACAAAATATTATGGTAAATATTTCATTTTTTATCCAAAACTGGTAACTGTTGCTTTATATATATATATATTCCTCTTTGCCTAAACACATATATTTCTTTATGCTTTGTTGCTTCTCTACCTTCTCTAAAATGGGTGACAAAGAAGGACAAAAAAAGGAAAAGGAAGAAGGAGAAAATAAGTAAAACCTTCAGAAATGCACAGGTCTGGTCCCAACCAGCAAATCAATCCAAAAAGTAACCAATTATTCATTGAATGAAGGAAGAGAATTAACAATATTATTAATGCCTACCATAAGCTGTGCCAGGAGCAAGAGATATTAAGATACATGAAACATGATCTTTATCCTCCAGGAGCATGGCCCAGTAAGAGCAAAACCAACTCATGAACTATGAATCACGGTCCAACAAATACATGTGCAAGTGCAATCATTGAGGACTCACAGGGTGTTTTGGTTGGATGGGGGAGGGGGAGTTCTAGGGGCTGGGGGTGAGAAGAGTTGGCAGGGATGTGAGAATTATAGATACATAATGGAAGAGGTAAAGTCTGAGCAATGTTAAGAAATGAGTAGACTTCCAGCAAGAATCCAAAACTGGATGTGGTGATAGTTGCACAATTGTATTAAACTCGCTGAAACTCATTTGGATTATATGCTAAAAATGGGTAACTTTTATGGTATATAAATTATATCTCAAACTGTTTTTTTTTTTTTTTTTCTTAAGAACACTGGCTTTAGAAACAGACACATGTGGACAGATTCCTGCAATTGGCTTGTTTCAGAGAGAAAGTGCATGAATGATCTTATTTGTAAAGCCACTGCCTTTGCCCGATAGACCTCAGGGTCTAGTGCTGCCTGTCTGGGTGGATAGTCAGTCTGTCTAGGTCTGGGGATGGTATTAAGAAGCTTATTGTTGCCTCATACTTGAGCCACATTATCCAACAACTTTATCATGCATACAGCTGATATTCTACTTCCTACCTTTATGACACCTATTTCTTTCCATACTTAGTTACCAATTTTACAACTTTGGACTGGTGAAAAATTTATGTCGAACTAAATTTAGACTGATAGAAAAGTTGCTGGAATAGTACAGAGTTTCATGTATCCTTCACCCAGCTTCCCCTAATGTTAACATCTGACATAAGCATACTACAATCGTCAGAATCAGGAAATTAACATTGGTACAGTACTACTAGCTAAACTGAAGACGTTATACAAATTTTGCCACTAATTTCCCACTAATGTCCCTTTTCTATTCCAGCATCTTATCTAGGATCTCACATTGCATTTAGTTGTTAGTTATCCTTGGTGCCCTGAGGTCTGCAATAGCTCCTCAGTCTTTCCTTGTCCTTCATGACCTTGATATTCTTGAAGAGTGTAGATGATTTTGCCAAATGTCTCTCAATTTGAGTTTGCCTAATGTTTTTTCATGATTGAACTCAGTTCTGCAGTTTAGGTGAGAATACCATGAAATATTGTGTTCTCTTCACTGCATCATATCACAGGGTTCATGATGTTGATATATTTTATTATTGGTGGTATTAACCCTGATCACTTGGTTAACGTGGTTTCTGCCAAGTTTCTCCACCATAAAATTACATCTTTCCCTTTGTAATTAATAAGTATGTTGGGGGAGATCTTTTGAAGTCATGAAACTTTATTTCTCCTCAAACTTTTACCCACTAGTTTTATCATCTATTGATGCAATTTGGCTACAACAGTTATTATTGTGGTATTTCATGGTGATTTTATATTTTTCTCTTTCCTTTTACATTTATTAATTCAAGTTCTACCGTAAGGAAGAGTTGTCCCATCTCTACCATTTATTTATTTCATTTATTATTTTTATCAGTGTGGACTCATTTATTTATGGATTATAATCTAATACTATAATTATATGTTTTGCTGCTCAAATTGTTCCAGCTCTGGCACTTAGGAGTTACTTTGCCCCTGTGTTTTGTTTTGTTTTTGGAGCATGTTCTTACTTTCTGGCAAAAGATGTTCTAGTCTCATCTTATATATTACCTGCCTTGGCCCTGGAATCAACTATTTCCCCAAGGAACTCTGGTTCCTTTTATTAGAGAGTGGTGTTTAGAATCCAAGATCTGAGCACAAGGTGTGAAATGGGCTAAGATTTCTCACAATTCCAGGTTGATGAAAATGGGGACTAATTGGAATTCATATGCTTATGGGAATTGGTACAATCAGTTTGGAAAACAATTTGGCATTAGCCACTAAAACGTAGGTAGGTACATTCCATGAGTCAGTAATTTCACTGGAAGAACTCTTGCACATGTGCAACTGGAGTTGTATGCAGTTTTGTTTAGAATAACACATAACTGAAAACAACCCAAACGCCCATCAGTAGGAGAACAGATGAATAAAGTGCAGTATATTCATACAATGGAATATTCTAAAGCAGTGAAAATGAGCTACAGTTATACACATCAACAGGATTGAATCTCAGATGCATATTAGCCAAAAAGAATACAGACAGTATGATTCCATTTACAGAAAGTTCATCAATATGCAGAATAAAGCAATATCGATATTTGTAGGGAAACATAAGTGATAACATGATAAAACTGGAAAGAAAAGGTAACGATAACTACAAAATCCAGGATAGTGATTACAGTAGGGGGTGGAATGCATGGGGCTTCAGAAGTGTTGGTAGTATATTTTTTAAGCTGAATGGTGGGTTAATGGGCATTCATTTTATTTAGATCAGACATATATATATGTGAAATATTGCATGATGAAGAAAAAGGGGGAGGAGCTGGGGGAAGGGAAAGAAGAGAAAAGAAGAAAGGAAGAAAAGAAGGGAGGGAAGGAAATAAAAAGGGAAGGATGGAGGGAGGGAAAGAAAGAAACAAAAGAGCATTCCTGT
The DNA here is from genome assembly GCF_964374135.1 of Grampus griseus. NCBI lineage: Eukaryota > Metazoa > Chordata > Mammalia > Artiodactyla > Delphinidae > Grampus > Grampus griseus. The sequence continues at coordinate 18,238,762 of NC_139003.1, forward strand.
ACATGATGTCTTAAGATCTGGGTGGCAGTTCAAATTCTGACACCAAATATCTCTTTGGCTTTGAATGAGTCACTAAACTTTCCAGAGCCTCAATTTTCACACCAGTTAAACAGGTAAAATGTACTTTGTCCTGTGTACTTCACAGTGTTATTTTCAGGAAAAAATGAAAATATGTATAGAATAGTACTTCAAAGAAGTACTATTCTAAAATATAAAAGGAAAAGAAAGTTAATACCTCAAATTACCTTGCTTCCTAATGCCAGAAACCTAGTGTATCTCGATATTTATATATAATTTTATATTCAATCACTAACTTATATCCTGCCCACTCCTTGCTGAACTAACATATCAGGAGGAAAGCAGACACTTTGCTTATGCCTTTCAAGAAGGTTGGTTTGCTCTTCTGACAAAATTCACGAAGAGTGGCTTAACCAGAGCATTCCTGAGGTCTCAGGCTGCAGAACTTAAGGGCATTTCTCACTTGGGAAGGGCAATGTTGATGTGCTCTCCGGTGGTCAGAGGAGAAAGCATGTGTGATGAAGGGGTTGGTGATTGGCCTCAGTTTCAACAAATACAATAATAATCAATGTAAGATAAGGGCTACTGTGCCTTACTACGGGCCAGACTTTGTTCTAACTTATTCATTTTCATTATCTCATTTAATTCTCGTAACAACCCTGAGAGATATGTCACGTTATCTCCATTTTACAGATGGGAATATAGACTCAAGAGTTGAAGTAAATGACTCAAGGTCACCGAGTGAGTGACGAGGGCAGATTTCCTCCTCGGGGCCACCTGTAGCCAAAGCCCACTCTCGACATCTAACCCAAATGTCTGTTGATCTACTGAGTTCTCCTTGGAGATCTTAACATCTCATGGGTATAATCTCTGGGCTAATGTGACTTCTCATCACCAGCCAACTTCACAAAGAAATCTGTGATTTTATTAGATATTACTATTTTTTTTTTAATTCCAGCTGTACTGGTAGCACACCAATGGGAGCCTCATGGGGAATACTAAACAGCTTGAATTATTTGTGCTAGGAAGGATCTTCCTGTTGTAGTTGAAGGACCCCTAAGGGAAAAAGAAAAAACAACAGGAAAGATCACCAAATGTCTAATTTACCGACTCAACCCGTATACTTTAGTTTTCTCACTGTCCCTGTTGTTTGCTTGGAATAACCCTTTTCACCTGTTTTGACTGGACCCCCCTGGCTGCTTCTTCAGCCTCTGATTTCTGCTATAATGACTGGCTCCTGACCTTCTGCTCTTTTTAATCTTCTATTCTATTAATAAAATTCATTGGTTGATCACTTTATAGATATTCTAGTATTTATCTTTTAATTTCTGAAGTAAAACATATTTGGGCACACTGTGGTTTACAAATATGCCATTAGAATCAGTTGTTATATATTTTATTTATAATTTTTAGTTTATAATTTTTAAGAGGCTGTTCTACAGTTTTGAATGATTCTTGGGAAGATTTTGGTCCTGAGGTTATTCTAACCTTGTAAGATGAATTGGGAAAATGCCTTCTTTTCTGATGCTTTGGAATAATGTGAATATCATAGATATTACCTGCACTCTGAATGTTTTTTCTTTTTTTAAAAAAAATTAATTTATTTGGCTGTGTCGGGTCTTAGTTGCGGAATATGGGATCTTTTAGTTAAGGCATGTGGGATCTAGTTCCCCGACCAGGGATAGAACCCGGGCCCCCTGCATTGGGAGTGCAGAGTCTTAGCCACTGGACCACTAGGGAAGTCCCCTGAGTGTTTGATAGCATTCTTTTGATTAATCATTCTAGCTTGGAACTTTTTAGAGGGTAGACATTTTTACATACTTTTTACCCTTTCAATCCCACCTCTCACCCCTGGTGCAACCCAGTCTACTAAGGTTTCCTTTTTCTTCTTAAGTCAGTTTTTGTAATTTGTGTTTCCTATGTAATCAGACATTTCTTTCAAGTTTACGGCACCAAAATTTTATGTAGTGTTCTCTTAGAACATTCAGATATCCTTTTGACTGTACTTACAACCCTTTTGTTATTCAAGATGGTATCATTTCACTTTGGCTGCAGTTACCTCCTGACTAGTCCCCCCATATCCACTCTGACCACACCCTCTCTATGTGTATCTGCCCCATCTTTTATCATTCCCTGCTATGTCCATCAGTGGCCCAATGGGACTATTTAAGTAGTAAAACAGGGGTAGTTTCTTTCTAGATGATCTGTTACTAATCCTGGCTGTGAGCTGTGGGAAAGTCTTATGTCTATTCTTGGACTTCCAGAGTTGTCATTATGTTACTTACATCTCTAGCTCTCCTCACCTATATATACATACACCTGTCCTTCATGGGTCCTTGCTCTACTCAGCCCAGCTGCATCTATCCTATACATCCTCCCTACCCTGCCTCCATAGCTCATTTCTGTTACTGGGGAAGGAAATTAAGATGCCCTGTACATGTTCTCTTGGATTCCTAGTATTGTGTAAAACAAGTGAGTACCTAATGGTCAAATGAGAGTTCATAGTGCTACAAGCAAACCCTCGACCATGTGGCAGCCTTTTACTAAAGAATCACTAAGGAAACTCCAGTTCAGTTCTACTCAGCCTCACCATGAAGGGAGGTAGAAAATAGACAAAGACAGTGTACACTGAGTCTTCACCTCTTCAGAACTTCCCCCAAATCTGCTAAGCATATCCATCTTTTAGAATTTTAGGTCCCAGCCTGACCGCCTCACACATGTACAGCTCTTTCTTTCCCTCTTCACCTCTTTGCTATTTATGTCTCTGTCTGAGACACCTTGATTCTTATGCACAAATCAGCTCTTTCCTGATCTCTAACTGAAGTTCTATTTCTTGCTTACTCCTGGGCAGTATCCTTAACCACTGAGATTAGGAGTTGAACGATTACCAAAAAAATTTTTTAAAAATTTGCCCTTACGGTGCAAACTGTTTTTTAAAAATATACAATAGAGTGTTTATATTCATAGAAAATATGTGCTTCTTTCAGCAAACAAGGTTATGTATGAAGTCATCAGTTCTGTAAAAGGAAAAGAAGAAAAACAACTAGTTCAAAGAGAGGATTTTCCCCCTTCTTTTTGGTATGCAGTGCCACACACTTGAACAATTCACATTGACTCAATTCAATGATATAGTGTGGTGTAATACACACGCGTGGCCTGGAGTCAGGAGATTTGGGGTCTACTCCCACGATCTGCTATACTAGCTGTGTGACCTCAGGATAAATTGCTTAAAAGTGTTATCCAAGTTATTTGTCTGTAAATTTAAGATGTTAAACTACATAACCTTTAAAGATCTTTTTAATATAGCAGTCTTGGATCCCACAGAGTACATAAGTACGTATCCTATGTTGGGGCCCTGAGTAGTATGGGAGAAATATAGTCTTTATTCTCAAGAAGAATATCATCTCATGAAAATGTGACTTATTTTAAGTAGTCAGTTATAAGATGACATTTTTCTTTTTTGCTCTTTAGGGTGAATTTGGTTCAAGCCATTTTAGCCCCATTTATAACTAACTTTTCTTCATCTGTTCTGCTGTCTCTCTTTCTAGAAAAAGACACATGATACAGTCATGGTCCAAGAAACCAAATCCTGTTATTCAGCACATCTACATGGCTTATTATTTGTTTCTCACTTCTTTTTTCTTCCAAAGTTACAACCTTCAACTGATATAGATTAAAATTTTTCTAATGCTTTTCACAGCTAAGATTATGATGGACTAGACAGAATGACTCTCCCACTACGAGATGACTAGAACCTGGATAAATTTCAAACATAGTTTTAATACATCACTGACATACAAGAAATAAGTGGTATCCCCATGTGCCAAAAATGGAAAATGAAAACAACTAAATTTGGAATGATGAGCAGTTTAAACAAATGGAAAGGCTAGGATTGCCTTGAGGCAAAAATGTCAATACCAGCACTGGGATTAGAAAATTAAGCCTTGGGATTTCTGCAAAGTGGAGAAATAGAGACACAGATGTAGAGAACAAATGTATGGACACCAACGGGGGAAAGTGGCGGGGGGCAGGGGGGATGGTGGTGGGTTGAATTGGGAGATTGGGATTGACACACGTACACTAATATGTATAAAATGGATAACTAATAACCTGCTGTATAAAAAAATAAATAAAATAAAATTCAAAAAAAGGCATATTTCAAAAAAATAAATTAGAACCTTTATAAATAAAATATAATTATTGAAATTAATAACTCAGTGGATGAAGTAAACAGCAGAATATATGCAGGTGAAGAGAGAATTAAGTCTGAAGGAAATGCTCAGACTATAATGCATAGAGACAAGGCAGTAAATTTGAAAGAGAGGTCAGCTACATGGAAGATATAATGAGAAAATATAACACATCTAATTGGAGTTCCAGAAGGAGAAAACAGAAAAAAAAAAGGCAATATTTGTAGACACAAAGGCTGAGAATTTCCCAAAACTGATGAAAGGACATGAATCCACAGATAGAGTCCAAGACAGAATAGATACATAAAAAGAAAGTCATACCCAGATATATTTTAGTAAAACCAAAGAATATCAAAGACAGAGAAGATCTTAAAAACAGGCAGAGGAGAAAGGTAGATAATTTACAAAGGACAACAAGTAGATATCAGGTTTCTCAATAGCAGCTATGGAATCCACAACACAGGAGAATGATAGCTTCAAAGTTCTGAAGAGAAAATAACCATCAACCTAGATTTGTAGGCTTAGCAAAACCTTTTTTCAAGGACAAGGGAAACAAAGACAGACTGACATAGATTGAATTTACCTCCAAGAAACCTTCCCTAAAGGAACTTTTAAAAGAATGCACTTTAGAAAGAAGAAAAATGATTCTAAAATCAAGTTCAGGATACCCACATGCAAAAGAATGAAGTTGGACCCTTATCTTACACCACATACAAAAATTAACTCAAAATGGATCAAAGACCTAAATGTGAGAGTTAAAACCATAACACCTTTGGAAGAAAACATAGGGGTAAATCTTCATAATCTTGGAGTTGGCAATGGTTTCTTAGATATGACACCAAGCGCACAAGCAACAAAAGAGAAAATATACTGGACTTCATCAAAATTAAAAATTTTTGTGCATCAAAGGACATTATCAAGAAAGTGAAAAGGCAACCACAGAGTGGGAGCTATTATTTGCAAATTATATAAATGATGTGTCTAGTATCCAGAATTTATAAAGAACTTGTACAACTCAACAACAAAAAGACAATCAAAAAGTGAGCAAATGAGTTGAATAGATATTTTTCTAAAGAGGATGTACAAATGGCCTACAAGCACATGAAAAGATATTCAGCATCATTGGTCATTAGGGAAATGCAAATCAAAACTGCAATGAGATACCACTTCATGCCCAGTAGAATGGCTATGATTATTTTTTAAATAAAAATAAATATCACAGGGACTCTCCTCGTGGCACAGTGGTTAAGAATCCACCTGCCAATGCAGGAGGCACAGGTGTGATCCCTGGTCCAGGAAGATCCTACATGCTGCGGAGCAACTAAGCCCATGCGCCACAGCTACTGAGCCCTCGAGCCCGTGTGCTGCAACTAGTGAGCCCGTGTGCTGCAACTAGTGAGCCCGTGTGCTGCAACTAGTGAGCCCATGTGCTGCAACTACTGAGCCCATGCACTGCAACTACTGAAGCCCGCACACTCTAGGACCCACATGCCACAACTACTGAGCCCGCGTGCTGCAACTGCTGAAGTCTGCACGCCTAGAGTCTGTGCTCTGCAACAAGAGAAGGCACCGCGATTAGAAGCCCGTGCACCACAATGAAGAGTAGCCCCCGCTAGCTGCAACTAGAAGAAGCCCGCGTGCAGCAACAAAGACCCAAAGCAGCCAAAAATAAATAAATAAACATCACAGATATAGAAAACAAACTTATGGTTATCAGGGGGAAAGCGGGGAGGGTTAAATTGGGAGATTGGGATTGACATACACACACTACTATATATAAAATAGATAACTAATAAGGACCTACTGTATATCACAGGAAACTCTACTTAATACTCTGTAATGACCTATATGGGAAAAGAATCTTAAAAAGGGTGGATATATGTATATATATAACTGATTCACTTTGTTGTACACCTGAAACTAACACAACGTTGTAAATCAACTAGACTCCAATAAAAATTTAAAAAGAAAACAGGTATTGGTGAGGATGTGGATACATTGGAACCCTTGTACATTACTGGTGGAAATTTTAAATGGTGCAGCCACTGTGGAAAAATGTTTGGTAGTTCTTCAAAAAGTTAAACGAAGAATTACCATATGACCCAGCAATTCCACTCCTAGGTATATAACCCCCAAAACTGAAGACAGCTATTCAAACAGATAATTGGACACAAATGTTCATAGCAACATTATTCATAATAGTCAAAAGGTAAAAACAACCCAAATGTCCATCAATGGATGATGGATAAATAGATCTGGTGTATCCATACAATAAAATATTATTCACAAAAAATGAATTAAGTACTGATGCTTGCTGCAATATGGATGAATCAAACACATGCTAAGTGAAAGAAGGCAGACACAAAAGGTCACATACTGTATGATTCCATTTGAAATGTCCAGAGTAGGCAAATCCATAGGCAGCAGGTTACTGGTTGCCAGAGGCTGGGGAGAGGAAGGAATGGAGAGTAACTGCTTAACTGGCGTGGATTTTCCTTTTGGGGTAGTGAAAATGTTCTGGAACCAGATAGTGATGATGGTTGCACATCATTGTGAATGTACTAAATGCCACTGAATTGTACACTGTGAAATGGTTAAAACTGTGAATTTTATGTGAGTTTTACTGTAATAAAAAAAGTTCACAGATGTAATTAGCAAACGTGGGTAAATCCAGGCATTGTATATTGTGATAAATGATTATTTGTGTTACTATAAAAATAGTACCCAACACAACATGTGAGTTGAGAAAGGGGTAATCAGAGTTAAAGCATTTTAAAGTCCTTATGAGACCCTCTGAGAGCCATTGACTTTCAAGTGCTTTTGACTGTAATCCACAGTTAGAAAATTGCCACCCAGTGCACACACATACGTATATGACTGAAACAAAAATTTCATAAAATAATGCTTGCTGTGTTATACGCTGATATCTTCTAATCTAATTAATTTCATTTTTTAAAATGCTGATTGTGTCCCATTTAAGTTGATTTCATGACCCACTAAACGGATTATAACCCACCACTTGAAAAAACTAGTGTAAAGAGCATGTGGTGACACCCAAGTAAAGATATGGGTAAGAAGAGAAAATAAAGAGAAGAAAGGGTCTTGAGCAGTTCAATATGCACTCTAATAACTGTATCCACAAGCATCTGCAAGTGGTGAATTGGCAGTATTTTTCAAAATCTTTTGAAGATATCACCCTGTTAAAGTATTGGAATCTCCATGGGGCAAAATATTTCTACTAGTGCACTGGGAACCTTTTGAACAGTTGTGTATTTGTGTAGTATTCAGTGAATTGCCAAGATAAAGTTATTTTGAGTTATTCAGTATGGATGTAGCTAATGGAAAGCATTTCATATCCATGCACATTGCCAAATAGTCTACTTCAATTTGAGGAAATCAGGTCTGAGTGGTGGCCTTTTTTTTTTTTTTTTTTAAGAAGATGTTGGGGGTAGGAGTTTATTAATTAATTAATTTTTGCTGTATTGGGTCTTCGTTTCTGTGCAAGGGCTTTCTCTAGTTGTGGCAAGCGGAGGCCACTCTTCATCGTGGTGCATGGACCTCTCACTGTCGCGGCCTCTCTTGTTGTGGAGCACAGGCTCCAGACGCGTAGGCTCAGTAGTTGTGGCTCACGGGCCCAGTTGCTCCGCGGCATGTGGGATCCTCCCAGACCAGGGCTCGAACCCGTGTCCCCTGCATTGGCAGGCAGATTCTCAACCACTGCGCCACCAGGGAAGCCCCTGAGTGGTGGTCTTACACCTTGTTACCTTGGACAAGTCACTTCATTTCTCCTGGTTTCAGCTCCCTTATCTGTAAACTTTTTCCTAAAACAGAAATCTGTAACTCACTCTAAGTCTACGGAAACCCCTGACTTCACACACTTACACATATACACACAAATGCATTGCATTGAGATGAAGGAAATTTAATGTAAACTCTTAGGAACCAACCATGGCATTGGCAGTAATCTGTTTTAAAATAGAAAATGATGATATATTAAGCATATTTTTTAAACATCTGTATTGGAGTATAATTGCTTTACAATGGTGTGCTAGTTTCTGCTTTATAACAAAGTGAATCAGCTATACATATACACATATCCCCATATCTCCTCCCTCTTGCATCTTCCTCCCACCCTCCCTATCCCACCCCTCTAGGTGGTCACAAAGCACCGAGCTGATCTCCCTGTGCTATGCGGCTGCTTCCCACTAGCTATCTATTTTACATTTGGTAGTGTATATATGTCAATGCTACTCTCTCACTTCGTCCCAGCTTACCCTTCCCCCTCCCTGTGTCCTCAAGTCCATTCTCTACATCTGCATCTTTATTCCTGTCCTGCCCCTAAGTTCTTCATAACCATTTTTTTTTACATCTTTATTGGAGTATAATTGCCTTACAATGGTTAGTTTCTGCTTTATAACAAAGTGAATCAGTTATATATATACATATGTTCCCATATCTCTTCCCTGTTGCATCTCCCTCCCTCCTACCCACCCTCCCTATCCCACCCCTCTAGGTGGTCACAAAGCACCGATCTGATCTCCCTGTGCTATGCGGCTGCTTCCCACTAGCTACCTATTTTATGTTTGGTAGTGTATATATATCCATGCCACTCTCTCACTTTGTCACAGCTTACCCTTCCATAACCATTTTTTTTTTTAGATTCCCTATATATGCATTAGCATACGGTATTTGTTTTTCTCTTTCTGACTTGCTTCACTCTGTATGACAGACTCTAGGTCCATCCACCTCACTACAAATAACTCAATTTCGTTTCTTTTTATGGCTGAGTAATATTCCATTGTATATATGTGCCACATCTTCTTTATCCATTTATCTGTCGATGGACACTTAGGTTGCTTCCACGTCCTGGCTATTGTAAATAGAGGTGCAGTGAACATTGTGGTACATGATTCTTTTTGAATAATGGTTTACTCAGGGTATATGCCCAGTAGTGGGATTGCTGGATCATATGGTAGTTCTATTTTTAGTTTTTTAAGGAAGCTCCATACTGTTCTCCATAGTGGCTGTATCAATTTACATTCCCACCAACAGTGCAAGAGGGCTCCCTTTTCTCCACACCCTCTCCAGCATTTATAGTTTGTAGATTTTTTGATGATGGCCATTCTGACTGGTGTGAGGTGATACCTGATTGTAGTTTTGATTTGCATTTCTCTAACGGTTAGTGATGTTGAGCATTCCTTCATGTGTTTGTTGGCAATCTGTGTATCTTCTTTGGAGAAATGTCTGTTTAGGTCTTCTGCCCATTTTTGGATTGGGTTGTTCGGTTTTTTGACATTGAGCTGCATGAGCTGCTTGTAAATTTGGAGATTAATCCTATGTCAGTTGCTTCATTTGCATATATTTTCTCCCATTCTGATGGTTGTCTTTTCCTCTTATGTTTTCTTTTGCTGTGCAAAAGCTTTTAAGTTTCATTGGGTCCCATTTGTTTATTTTTGTTTTTATTTCCATTTCTCTAGGAGGTGGGTCAAAAAGGATTTTGCTGTGATTTACGTCATAGAGTGTTCTGCCTATGTTTTCCTCTAAGAGTTTGATAGTGTCTGGCCTTACATTTAGGTCTTTAATCCATTTTGAGTTTATTTTTGTGTATGGTGTTAGGGAGTGTTCTAATTTCATTCTTTTACATGTAGCTGTCCAGTTTTCCCAGCACCACTTATTGAAGAGGCTGTCTTTTCTCCATTGTTTATTCTTGCCTCCTTTATCAAAAATAAGGTGACCATATGTGTGTGGGTTTATCTCTGGGCTTTCTATCCTGTTCCATTCATCTATATTTCTGTTTTTGTGCCAGTACCATACTGTCTTGATTACTGGAGCTTTGTAGTATCGTCTGAAGTCAGGGAGCCTGATTCCTCCAGCTTGGTGCTTTGTGATGACCTAGAGGAGTGGGATATATACCCCAATATATCCTTTGTGATAGGGAGGGTGGGAGGGAGGCTCAGGAGAGAGGGGATATGGGGATATATGTATGCATATAGCTGATTCACTTTGTTGTACAGCAAAAACTAACACAACATAGTAGAGCAATTATACTCCAGTAAAGATGTATAAAAAAATTTACAGCATGAGAAAGAAATATTATTTTCTTGGAATATAGGCACCAAGTTCCCATTGACGAGAAAGGGACTGCATTGTCTTGCTGGCTGTGCTCTGTAAAGCTCCTCCTCTGACCTGTTTCCAATGTCTTCTATGAAGACAAGCAGAAATTTTCTCAAGCCTCTCTTAGCCTGACCTTCAGTGACTGCCTGGGGGTTGAGGAGAGGCATGCAATGATCTGTGTGGGAAGAAAGTAGGGCTGCTATCACAAAGATTACAGTTTATGCTTTCCTTATCTTGCCACCCTTGGTTGCTCTGGCCTTCTGGTTTCCTCCCATTAACAGGAAGCTTAAATAATGTGTTTATAATCAGTTATGCCTCTGAAGTAGATACTTTTGGCACCACTCATATCCCCTTGGCACTCAGTATTCCTGTACTGTACAGGATACTGATTCCTGTACACTGATAGCTTTCTATTGCCAGTACCTGCATCCCTTAGCCTGAGAGCTTCTCTGACCACAGGAGCATGCTGGGTGCCAGGCTGACTGGAAGTGCCAGGGAGTTAACATCCTTGGGAACAGCTCCCATGACAGATGGGAGTTAGTAGCTAAATTCTCCATCTTTCTCATCCTTGGGGTGGGACAATTCTCAGGTGTGCTCTCCACCACCTCCCAGGGTTGCACAATGGAAATGAGCCCCAGTTCCCCATGGTAGTAACATACTTGTGAATGCATCCTCCTCAGGCTACCTTCCCTTCCCTGGCTCACTGTCCCCTCCCCTACCAATGCTTCTGGAGATCATCTTCCAAATAAACTAGCCTCAATCCTAGTCTCAGGGTCTGTTCTGGAGAAACCTATTCTAGGCTAGTTTAATATCAAGCAAACTAATAAAATAATATTAGAATGAACATATTGGGACTTCCCTGGTGACGCAGTGATTAAGAATCTGCCTGCCGGGCTTCCCTGGTGGCGCAGTGGTTGAGAGTCCGCCTGCTGATGCAGGGGACACGGGTTCGTGCCCCGGTCCGGGAAGATCCCACATGCCACGGAGCGGCTGGGCCCATGAGCCATGGCCGCTGAGCCTGCGTGTCTGGAGCCTGTGCTCCGCAACGGGAGAGGCCACAGCAGTGAGAGGCCCGCGTACCGCAAAAAAAAAAAAAAAAAAAAAAGAATCTGCCTGCCAATTCAGGAGACACGGGTTCGAGCCCTGGTCTGGGAAGACTCCACATGCCATGTAGCAACTAAGCCCGTGCGCCACAACTACTGAGCCTGCACTCTACAGCCCGTGAGCCATAACTACTGAAGCCCACGTGCCCTAGAGCCCGTGCTCTGCAGCAAGAGAAGCCACCGCAATGAGAAGCCCACGCACCGCAATGAAAGAGTAGCCCCCGCTTGCCGCAACTAGCGAAAGCCCACGCGCAGCAACGAAGACCCAACACAGCCAAATAAATAAATAATGAACATACTGTTAATAAATCTTCTAACAGTTTAAATGCTTCACTTCACATCCAGCAATCCTAAAGACCTAGAATTTGCTTCTAGTTTACCTGGTGTTATCCCTGAAGTATTATTGTTAGAGAATTCTTCTCAGGTAAAGATCGAGTTTAAAGAATAATCCCCAAACTAAGGAAGTCTGTCCCACATATTTGAGTTCAGATGGATAGTTAGCTACTTGCTTTCTCAAAGCAAATTCGTATAATGTATATTATTTCTCAGCATATTAAGATACTCAGCATATTAAGATACTTCTGTGTACAATAAAAGACATTCTTAAAGTATTGATGTTTTGGTTTTACTCACCTTTGCCCATTTTTGGAAACAAAAATGGAAAGTGAGGATAGCTTTGCTGAAGGAAGAGAGATGGCTGACGCTGGTGTATGTACAGGCATGTGTGTATGTGTGGACCCAGGAGTCCTCAGCATTCTTTGCCCTCCACACATTCTTCCTTCAAAAACATGAACACAATGACAGCTAAAATATTCTGGCAAGTTTAGGTTTATGGATGTGCCATGAGTTAAGTTTGGTAAACAGCTCCACTTAATATTTTTATAGGTCAAGAATCGTAAGAGTATCACAAAATTGAAACAACATCAGGGTCCCATGGCCCAAGATGCTAGCACCAAGATAAATTTTACTTTCCAGCCATTAAAATATTTCTTCTTCAATCCCAATCCCAAATCCAGAGATTCAGGCCTGAAGCTTAGTTCCGTAGCCCGCTTCAAATAATTGTCTTCCAGGTAATTTAATATTAATTTCACTGGTTTTTTTTTTAACAGTGTAATTGCTACCTGATAAGGACTGAACCTTATTCTAATTTCATGTTTAATTGAATTAAATATACTCTATGGTTTATATGAAGAAGAAGAAGAAAAAAACTCCTAGTGCCACAGGTTTGTGTCATGATACTTTCAAAGAAATCCTTGAGTCAACATAGTGCAGTGCAAAGATACCTACTAGTCCAGTCCCAGATTTTCTAATTCCCCATCTCTTTGCTCATCAATTCACAATGAAAGACTTTGTACGCTTTCTGTAACCGGTATCCTTGTAAACATAACACCTTTCTCATCCTCCCTTCCCCACCCATGTTTTCTTTCCAGAGGAAACTGGGGCAGGCGTTAATAAACATCTATTCTGGTTATTCTTTGATCCTCCCCAGATCCATTCTCTGTTCTCCTCTGCTCTGTTCTTTGTACTGGGACGCTGGCCTCTGTGAACTGTGTCACACTCTGACCAGTGGGAGGCACCAGCAGTAGACCAGATTGTGGGAGGAGAGAGATGCCAGGGTGTTTTTTCCCTCCCAGTCACTCACTGCCTCAATGTGGTTCTATCAGTGGCCTCATCACGAGAACTACAGCTGTGGTTGGGTTGGGCAGTCCCCTCTTGACTCCAGCTGTCAACCAGGCTCTGGAAATAGGGTTGACTTCCCCTGCTGTTCAGGCTGGGGATTACAACAGCCCCCTCTGTCCCTAGTTCCTGGGGGAGTCTCAACATCCCTCGCTGGCTCCTCTAACTCTGCCTATATCTCTATAAATTGTTCCTTTATTGAAAAGCCTCTACACAATAAAGTTGGGTATGCTCTCTATTTCTTGCTGAGCCCCTGGCTAACATAGCCTCCGACCTTCAAGTTTTCAGCAGTCCATGACACAGTGACAGATTTAGGGATCACAATCATTTCTCTGAGCCTGGAATCAAGTAAGTACCTGTGCAAACAGAGACATCACATTTCCCTCTGAGCACTCCGAATGCTCAGAGGGAAACGATGTCAGAAATTTAGAAAAAAAAAGAAAAGTAGACATGTTTGTCTGAAGCATACTGTGCCATTTGATCTAGAAGCTCACAGAAAAATATACTTGCATCTTTTAGGGTCAAGAATGGTATTTTCTGGGAACTGAAACAGAATTGGGGAAAATCTGGTCATTTGTGTAGCTATTGGTATATATATCAATTAGCTATGGCCCCCCAAATTCTGTGTGACAAACCACCCCAAAGCTCAGTACCTTAGAATAATAATCATTTAATCTCACAAAGCTGCAGGTCAGCTGGGCAGTGGCTCTTCACCCTCCTTAGATGGATGACTAATTAAGACGTGCTCTTCTTATGGTGAAGACAGAGGTACAAGAGGCAAGCCCAACCACTCAAGCACATTTCAAGTCCCTGTTTATGTCACATCTGCCAAAGCAAGTCACATGGCCAAGCCCAAGGTCAAGGGGTGAAAGGGAGAAGGTGTAAATATTTTTGACAATAATCTACCACAGCAGGTAAACTACAGGAAAGTCACTCAAAGGCAGGCTACAATTTGTTCAGTTAAAGGGAGGAGAATTTTGGTTTCAGTTTTCCTCTCATTCATCACAGGTGAACTAGAGTGACTTTTTAAAATAGGCTAAATTTCTTGGCATCTAGAAAGTTTCTTATTAACAGAGATGATATTGCCCTAGAAACAGAGGCATTTGGAGGTTTCAGATATTAAGCAAATGTTATTGTTATGGAGGTTTCATTATCTGTTCATGACTAAACTGGGATTGCCAGACTTGAGACCTGAATCTAGCCTTGTCCTTTTTTTTTTTCTTGCAACGTTCAGATCCCAAAAGAATTACTCTCATTCTGAATCCTGGGCTGAGAATCAGCACATCTCACTGAATATCCGTTTGTGATTCCACAATCTGGATAGCCAAAAAGAGGTAAAAGGATCCAAAATGAATACTTTCTTATCTACACAGGCTTTCCTTAATTAGTGACTAATTTGCACTTTAACTGAGGTTTATTCAATTTGGAAGGGGTTAAATTTGAAGATTCTAACAGCTCTCACCAGTTTAGTATCTACTAATCTTTCTTAGCCCAAGGAGAGGGGGAAAAGTGCTTCCCTTGCATAGGATTGAAAAGGAGCAAAAAGTCCTTAGTTATCTTGGTCATCTTAGGGAAGGAAAGAATTGTTTAAAATGGTGAGCCCAGCAAAGAAAACAGCTAGAAGATCTTCAAGAAATCTCCATTATGCTCCCAGCACAGTGTGTGAAGCCAATGAGTGTTTATGAATGATAAGTTAATTTCAAAAGAAACATTAGCTTGGGATTCTAGCTGTCGAAGGACAGTATAGAAATTCAGAGTAGAGAGATACCAATATAGTTTGCAGTCATGACAAACCATGTAGATCAGATGATACTGGGACTGGACTTGAATAAGCTGGTTTGAATAAAGAAAAAGGAAAATGCAGTGGGAGACAGTATGAGTAAAGTTTGGAGTTATGAATAAACATGATACATGGGGTAGTCTGTAGGGGGCAGTGAGGAGACCATCTTGATCAAAATGGGGAAGCAGTCATGAATTAAGTGGGTTAGAGACTGTACTGCCAGATCGTGAGGGTCTTAATAGGTGAAGGCATTTCGATGTTATGTGGTGGATATTAGAAGCTGTTGGATTTCTTGGTGGGGAGATTATTTAGTGCAAACATCTCCAGTTGTCACAACAGGCTGGTTTTCCTTATGATGCTAGGACAGATTTTGACTTGATAGTAATGATTGTGGTGGATGAAAAAGGAAATGATTCACATGTATTTTAACTTCTTTACAAATTTGTTTTTAGCCTGAATCATAGGAAGAGTCTCTAGCCTTTTCCCATGGTTTTTGTTGGCAGCAGCTGTATGTTCCCATGGGAACACACATACTTACCTATCCAAACCTTCCTCTTATTTATGCCTTCGGCTTCTGTTCACTTGGATGTTTTCATCTTTTCTATGGAGCATATTCACATATAAGCGTAGAGCACAGCCCATTTTTCTTTTGCAACTGAGGATTCATTCTGAATATTTTCAAATGTATAAAACTCCAGGTAGGGCTTCCCTGGTGGCGCAGTGGTTGGGGGTTCGCCTGCCGATGCGGGGGATGCGGGTTCGTGCCCCGGTCCGGGAAGATCCCACGTGCTGCGGAGCGGCTGGGCCCGTGAGCCATGGCCGCTGAGCCTGCGCGTCCGGAGCGGTGGAGAGGCCACAGCAGTGGGAGGCCCGCGTACCGCAAAAAAAAAAAAAAAAAAAAAAAAAAAAAAAAACTCCAGGTAAAACTCCAAACCAAATACGATGGGAGGAGGCATTTGGATAGACCATGGAGTGATAACATCACTTTGAACACCATCTGTGGTAAACATTTTAGCTTTCTTCAGTGACCAGATAAAGGAAAGGTGGCTCAGAGTGCTTCTTCGGTGGCTAATTCTGGAAAGCCTTTGCTAAATTTTAATCCAAAATAGGAAGACTCTCCCTCCCTCGTGTTCAAGAAGCTTGCAGTGCTGGGGGTGACATTGCCCTTTTCATCTCCTGGAGAGAAGTTCTCCTCTGACCATAACAGCAAATCAGCAAACACTCACTGAACTCTTTACTCATAGAGGACACACTAATTTCTATGTTACTTTGTTCCTTGCCAAATTCCAATGGCTTGAAATCCAAAATAGATGAAGTTAAATAAGAGCAGTTGTATGTTTTCAAGAAATTCTTGAGTTTGGTTACTGGACGTTTTCTAAGATATTTCTTTCCTTAGTTTATACCAAAAACATCTATTGAGCTAGCTTCTAGACTAAGTGCTGGTGATTCAGACATGAATAACACTTCCTCTGGAGTGTTTCAGGTAAGATGAATACATAATAAGCTATAATTAAATTTAATAAGTCCTTCAACAGAAGTGCACAAGTTCTGTGGGAATGCTGAAGAGAACAATTCCGTGGTTCCAGGGTGGCCTTCACAGAGCAGAAGGCATTTGGGCAAGTCTCAAAGGGTGAGCAGGGCCTCCCTAAGTGGAGTAAGAGCACTTCAGGCAGAGAAGAGAATGAATAAAAGCACCAGTACATCAAACTGCAGTGCTGGCTGTTATTTCTTTTCATTCCAGATGACACAAGTCAGGAATCCAGGGAGAGACAAGTGTCTGGGAGGCTGCCCTCCTCAAGGATGGTCTTCTCAGCTCAGCCCTGCTGCAAGCAGAAATTTCACG
This sequence comes from Grampus griseus, assembly GCF_964374135.1. Taxonomy (NCBI): domain Eukaryota; kingdom Metazoa; phylum Chordata; class Mammalia; order Artiodactyla; family Delphinidae; genus Grampus; species Grampus griseus. The sequence goes on from NC_139003.1 coordinate 18,255,487, forward strand.
GCTGCAGAATCAGGCTGGTTAAATCATAAGGGTAGGACTTCCTGGGGAGCAAAATATTTGCAAACACTTTCATGGAAATGGGACAATGGACTCAAAATTACTGCAGGTTTTCCAGACTGTCCAGAAACATGATTTCTGGAGGAGGAGCCATACTCTTCTAGAAGGAATCTAAGGGAAATGCCACAAGGTTTTAAGAACCTCAGGTGGTCCCAGCCTCCTTCCATGGTCCCAGGAATGCTTCCTTGTGGTTTTCCTGACCATGTATTCTTCACTTTACTAAGCTATGAGTTCACTCCCTGTATTGTTTTCCTAGGGCTACCATAACAAGTTATCACAGGCGTGGCTGAAAACAACAGAAATTTATTCTCTCACAGTTCAGGACGCCAGAGGTCTGAAAATCAAGGTGTCAGCAGGATTGGTTCTTTCTGAAGACACTGAGGGAGAATCTGTTCCATGCCTCTCCCCTAGCTTCTGGTAATTACCAGCAATCCTTGGCCCTTATAGATGCAGCACTCCAGCCTCTGCCTCCATCTTCAAAATGCCTCCTTCCCTGTGTCTCTGTGTGTCTTAAAGCTCCCTCTCCCCTCTCTTTATATGGATATTAGTCATTAGTTTTGGGGCCCATCCTAAATCCTGGATGATCTCATCCCAAGATTCTTAATTACATCTGCAAAGATCCTATTTTCAAGCAAGGTCATATTCACAGGTTCCAGGAATTAGAACTTGGACATACCTTTTGGGGGAGCAGTATTCAACTCACTGTGTCCCCCCTTTCATTGCCCACATCCGGTGGCTTCTGAGCGCTTGTAGCTGGGTCGTTAGACCTTGTCCAGAAACTGGATACTGGGATGGAAAGACACAGTACCGTAGCTCCCATTGGCGAGGAGTAAAACAAAGGTCCAGATTATCCAGAGTTTTCTTACTAGAATCTTTGACCAGAGGCACATCAAAGATGTGAGCTCTACCTGCAAAAGGTCCAGAGTAAAAATTTTTTCTAGATGGGGCTACTTAAAACACACCTTTTTTGCTTTTTACAGTCTGTGGTTGTCATATGTTCATCCTTTTGTGAATGGGAACATTCACAAAAAGATTATTTACAACACTAACAGTTAAATGGAATGTTGGGTTCTGATCCCTTAGCTAATAGGTAGCTGCAGGGTCCACCAGAGCCAAGAGGCTCAGCGAGGAGGACTAGTTCACAACATTTATTGAGGGTAGAAGGGTTAGCCAATTGCTTCCTGAAAAATCCCAGATCAGTTTTTGTAGAGCAACAAAATTTCAAACTTTCAAAATGGATTGAGTAAAGCTACTTCTACCTTACTTTCCCACAAATCACTTTTCTCTCTTTGCTTATAGCATATTCCCAAGAATCTTGGAATTCAGGATCACTTTGCCAAGAAAATTTTATTTCTTAGCTAATTACTATATAATGTCTTCCTGGAGTAAAATTACAGGTTGGGGGTCATAAATAAAGCCTGCTCAACCTTGGTCAAATCTAATTTCCCCTACTCCATGCCTGCATGCAACAGCTGAACATGGCTGGAGAAAGACCCAACCTTGCTGACTGCTCTCACTTTAAATTATGATCACTAAGCTCAAGTGGGCCTTTGGTGCTACTTGGCCATCTCTCTCCATTTCTCTCATCTATTCCCAATCCTGAATGACTGTTCCATAACTTCTCTCTTCTCAATCCTCCAACAACTCTTCCTCCTCAATTCTCAAATATCAGCTAACTTCCTTGCTTCTGTGAAAAATATTGCAATTCAGAAGAGAATTTCTACACACTCCCCCACTCTCTACATGGCCATAGCTTCTGCCTTCTCTCTTTTACCCTCGATGAACGTGTGCTCTTAAGGAAGCCCCTCCAGTTGTGCACTGATCCCATGTTCCCTCTCATTTACTAAGGATATCTGTACTTTTCCCGCTTTTGCCTGCCTCATCAGTTTTTCCCTCTTGACTGGATCAGTCCCATCAACATGCAAATGTGCTGCAACATTTCCCATTTTACACACACACATGCACGCGCACACACACACACACACACACTCTCTCTCTCTCTTACACCCCTCTCTTTTGAGCCCCACATCTCCCTCCAGCCACTGTTCAGTTTCTCCACAACAAAACTGTTTGAAAAAGTTACTCTCTTCCTCCTGCTAGGAGCACTTTTTAAACTTGCCTTCCACGACTCCACTCTCTTTTTCACCAGCCTCTCCAAAGTCTCCTTTCCTGGTTTCTTCTCATTTCCTTGACCTCTAAATGTTGGAATGCTATAGAACTTTGGACACCTTTTCTCTCTAACCTCGCTTTTGGGGTGATGCTAGATCATTTCATGCTGTGGCCGCCCCACCTGTATCCCTTCAAGACTCGCCTGTACACACAGAAGGCTGCTTGCTGGCAACCTTTCTTCTGAGTCTCCCTGGGTTAGGGGAGGGGTTAATGGCCCCAGGGGCGAGGGGCTCTCCTGTGAGGAAGCTGGAAGTGCTGGAGAGTTAATGCCCCCAGAGCAGCCCTCAACCAAAGATGGACGGTAGTTTGGTGAATAATTAACCTAGCTTTCCAATCCCTCAGTTAGGATACCTGTTACGGCGCCCAAGCTCGCTCTGCTCACTGCACAACAGGCCAATAAATTGGGAGACGAGTTGTTGGGGCAAGGAATAACGACTTGAGTCAGAAAGCCCGCAGACCAAGAAGATGGCAGATTAGTGTCTCAAAATACCGTCTTCTCTCAGTCCGAATTCGGGCTCCTTTTATACAGAGGAAGGGGGGGCGGGGCCCAGCGAGATGCCAACCAATGGCTGAGCGGGACTGCTAACGGTCACTTGCTAACAGTTGCTCACTAACGGTCGCTCGTTTGGGAGAGGGGCCCACTGCGATGCCGACCAATGGCTGAGCGGGACTGCTAACGTCGCTCGCTCACTAACAGCCGCGAGCCTGCCCCGCCCCTATTACATTCCTCGGAAGCCTCTTCTACATTCTCTCCCAGAATTCCACAATGGGACAAATTTCAGTTGCCGACAGAGATGACTTCTTTCATAATGTACATTTTATTGATTCTCTTCCTTTTCCTGTTTCACTTTTCTTCTCTACTGGTAATTCTTGAACTCTCCTCACAGATAAACTACTCGCACTCAAATTCTTGTCAGGGTCTGCTTCTAGACAAGTAGACAAACTAAGACAAGGACTGTCTATATGCCCGTGACCACCACACTTACATCTCCGGTCCAAACATCTCCCAGCTTCCAGAATCACTGTTCAATAGCCTTCCCTCACAGCTGTGTGTGGGTGTCTAATAGCCGTGTCACACTTCATGTGTCCCTGAGTGAGCTCCTGGTTTCCCCTCCAAACCTGCACTTCTCAAGCTGAGGTCAGTTTGATGCCACTCCTTTCACATGCACGTATAACCCAACGACGACGTCTGTTGGCTCCATCTTCAACATAGGTGCAAATCTTACCTCTCCTCTACCTGTTGGCCCTCACCCAAGCTACCTTGCCTCAATTATTGAGATAATTTATAAACTGTTTTTTCTCTTGGTCTCTTGCCCCATTAAAGTTTCTTTTCCTCACAGCAGCCACAAGGATCCTCTTAAACCATAGTCAGATCATGTCACTCCTCTGCTCAAAACTTGCCAATGACTTCATCTCAGAGCAAAAGCCAAAGCTCATCGTATGGCATATAAAGCCCTATATGGTCTGCTGCCTGTCTTTCCCTCTGACCTCATCTCCTACCACTCCCGTGCTGTTTCTGTTGTAGGATCATTTGTTGCCTGTGCCCCTAAACATGCTCTTCCTAGGGCCTTTGCACTTTTTCTCCTGCAACCTGGAACATTTTTATTCCAAATATCTGCATGGTTTGCTTCTTTACTTCTTTAAAGTCTCTACTGAAATATCACCTTATTTAGAAGGGTCTTCTCTGTGTGGTATGAGGTGCATGTTCTCTGATCACGACCTTGCTCAGCTCTGCTTTCTCCTGCATGCTGCTTTTCTCAGACTCCTATGTTAGCTGGCTTCTGGTCAGATTCAGTCAACTCACAAGCTTGGAGAGTTGGAGGAGGGAAGAGGGAGGGATATTTTCTCTTGTCTCAGCCTGCATCTCCAGGCAGCAGCGTGTCTCTCCTATGGCTCCAGTTCCCTTTGAACTAGCTTCTAACTTCTTCCAGGGCACTCCAGCCTCCAGGATCTGATAGCACAGTATTTTTTGTCCCTCCATCATAGGAATGGTAGTGGCTTCCATCTGTTGCTGATTTCTGGGTTCCTTTACTCTTACTTATTTGGCCTCTCAGGTCTTCCAATATCCATGTAACCAATTCTTTGTATTAAATTTCTCTCTTTTAAAATACTCAGAACTATTTCTATTTTATCCATTGAATCCTGATTGACAGCTTGTATCAGTTTCAGTCCCCAAAGGAAATTTGTAATTTGAGGAGAGTTTAATAAAAAGGACTATTTACATAGGTGAGACTATTTACATAGGTGGGAAGAGGGAAGGCGGGGGGACAATATGGGGTAGGAGAAAAAAGGGTCATTATGGGATTATATGAAATCATCTGTGTGAAGCTTTTGAAAAGTATGAAGCACTGTAGGGACTTCCCTGGTGGTCCACTGGCTGGGACTCCACACTCGCAATGCAGGGGGCCCGCGTTCGATCCCTGGTCAGGAATTAGATCCCACATGCCACAACTAAAGATCCCGTGTGCTGTAACAAGACCCGACGCAGCCAAATAAATAAATAAATATTTTTAAAAAGAAAATTATGAAGCACTATAGAATTGTAAAAATCTTTCATTCAAAAAAAAGTAAATAAATACAAATATATAAATACTGGACTGTAATAAGAAATCATACGTTCTGGAGATTTAATTAATATATTCTGAAAAAAAGTTTTGAGTCTAGCATGTTGGGAAGTTAACAGAGACTAACACTGGTGAGTTATATGGCTCGTGGGTCATTTTTGTTAAGAAAACTACAGCGTATGTCTTTTCTATGGTGTTTTGTTGTTGCTATACTCTGCTGCTAGAGGGGTTTCCATGATTTGATGTTTTGGGCCTTAGTCTGACATCTGTATGCCAATTTATGTATGCCAATATGCAATGTATGCATTTAATTTTTCACTTAACAAGAATTTTTATATTGTGATAGGCTAGAATGGAGAAAATTAATCTAACAAGATGGAATTTAACAGACATCCTTTACTCAGATCTAGAACAACAAACAGCTGTCCAAGATCTGGGTGGGGGAGAGATGATTTAACAGTATCACATGGAAAAAAAAAAAAGGCTCAGGGGTTTCTGTTGGCTAGAAGCTGAAAATGAGTCAATGGCAAGTTGTGGCTTCTTAACAAAACATAGCAAAACAAAACCCTAAAGAAATCTTAGCTTGGAAAAACAGAATTGTAGTATCTAGGCCAAGGTGAAGAAACGTTTCTGTTTCTCCTTCACTAATCAGCCCATACCTGGGGAACTGAGTACTGCTTCAGGCATTGCATCATAGAGGAACAGCATCAAGCCACAGGGGTCCAGAAGAAGGGGATGGGAAGGTACAAGGCTCAGACCATCCACCTGAAGCGTGTCCGCAGGAATGGCGAATATAGTGATGGGTATATCTGCGCTGGGCAGGGAGGTTCAAGGAAGGAGTGTGTAAGAGATAAATTACTTACTCTGTGCCACTCCCTTCTATAGAAAAATGATAGAAAGGGAACTTAATATTGAGTGTCTACTCTGTGCCAGGAAGTGATAACCACTTTACATGTGCTGTCACATTACTTCCCTGCACCAACTCTCTAAGACAATTATCGATATGTTTTCAACACCTTAGCAGCATTCTAATAACTCTCTTCCATTTGAAGATCAAGTATATGCTTGCTAATATAAGCATAGTCTTTTGATATTGGGCTCCAATATTCAACATGAAGGTTAAGCAATCAACTTCAGAAGAAGTCCCTTTGCTCCCAGGATCTGACACAGTGGTGTACCATTCACTTGCTGTACTCAGACCAGGAGCAGACTGGGGCAGGGCTGGAGATGGACTTCAAGGAAAGAGGGATTTATTGGAGAATGCCAAATCCAGAAGCAGTGCCTGAGTAAGAGGCACCCGCCTCCTTCCACCTCAGCTGTTGCTGGCTGGTGGACAGAGACCGATCTTTAGGGCTCTCTCTGTTTGCCAGGTCGTTCCCATCCGAGTGGTATGGTACAGCCAGTCACCCCCCACCCCACCCCGCCTTCACTGCTCTGCTTCGGCAATTACCTGCCCACTGGCTCCTTAGCAGATTCTTACTCCCACTTGCTCTGTCTTGAGACTCGGTTTAAAAACAACTTGAAAATCATATTCAGGAAATTCTTTGAAAAATACTAGGGAAAGTATTTGAATTTCAATCAGTCACTCCTGTGCCTCCATACGAAGTATAAATCCTGCTCCATGCTGTCCAGGACTCTCCAGGTACAAGTCAAACATGTTTTTTTCAGGCTTAGTTTTCCATGACGTCCCTACGTGGATGTAATGTACTGTTTGCCGTTACAGTCCTTGTTTCATCTAAATTGAATTTCTCATCCCTAGTAACACACTACTGTGCCTTTTCCTGTCGTTCTACTTGGAAAGACTTCTTTTTATATATCTTTCAAAATCATACTCAGCATTTCGAGTCCTTTTAAATATCATCTGCTTCATGAAAGCTTCTTTGACCAGCACCCCCCATATCATAGGTGAGGTTTTCCCTTCATTGAGCTCCAGACTTCATGGCTAAGACCTTTGTATGGCCCTTATGTCACTACTTCTCAACTTCTAAGACCGGTTCACATATTATGGTATGCAGATTTAATATATTTTGTTACCTGTGTTTATAAAAACAGAATGCTTAGCGGTTTCACTTGCATAATGGCTCATTTGTAGCCCATGTCCTAAATGGAAAAAACAACTCAAAGAACTAGAAGGTAGCAACACAATTTTGCACTTCAACACTTTTGCAACTGGTCGTTTGAACCATTTATAATTGATAATGTACAATGAGGGAACCGCTCTATTTTTCTTTTACCTTTGCCTTCAAAAACACTGTTGGCTCTCCCTTCGCTCTTCCTTGGAGATACCATGGGCAGATCCAATGGCTCCCCGTTCACTTTCTATTCACTGTTGGGTATTAAATAGTCTGATTTTTCAGGTATTAAAAGGTACTCTCCAGCCAGAAAATTCAAATTGTCATCGATTTCAAAGTGTTTCCCCTCCCTCAGCTTAGAACTGATTTTGGGTTTGAGGATTTACCAGTGGGAAAAGATATGTGGTCTGTTCTTTCACTCCCCTTGCTCTTTGCTTTCTCCTCTCCCAGCTTGTCCTGGCAAGGGCACCTGGAGCCACTCCTAATAAACTCCTGGAATATCTCCTCAAAGTTTGGGAAAAAAGGATGCCTACAGTAAATGAGGTGGAGATGATGGAAATTCCCTGGCAGAGGAAGGGGTCAAAGGCACAGAAAGGCGGGCCTATTAGAACTGACTTATTTGTGCAACACCAGAGAATCACCAGATGACTATGTTTCTCAGGAAGGTGAGTGAACACTCTCTTCACTAAAGAAGTGATGCTTCATGAGGGAGACACTAGAATCTTAACAAACTCAGTGTTTTCTGTCCTCTGTAGGCCATGGTTGTAGGCCAAGTAGGAAATACTGCTGGGAAAACTGGGCTCCCTGGTGTCAGGGGGGATGATAGAACTCTGGAGTAGAAGAAGCAAGTTGAGAGCATGTAATTGTCAGAGCGAAGGTAGGATTGGTGGAATTAATTTGCTGTGTTAATTGATACAATAAGTCTAAAGGAAGACAGGTTGGTGCGATTATCCTAATGGATAACAAGGTCAGAGTGATGAGCAAGGGGACTTGAACCACAGGAATCTGTGCCAAAGACTAACAAACCATGGTATCCTAGGAACAAGCTATAAAGGCAGGCAATTGCTTCATTTATATATCCAAGAAAGATCTTGAGTCAGTCAGTACCACAATGGAAAATCATGGTCTCTTGTCTAGTTTCAAGAGTTGAGGCAGTTTTCAGACTCAGAATCCACTGATTGAAGAGCCATGTCCCCTTGAAGAAAGTCCCTGAAGCACCATAGCAAGTAGTTATCATAGCTATGAGCAATCCTTCCTCAAAAGGGCCTGCAGACATTTACCAGATTAACTACACACTGGGGAAAGTGAATATTCAGGTATTTTGAAGGCTGTGGATAAGTCAACATGAATACCAAGCAACCCAAAATAGCATCGGCCTCCTTATTAGAGTGGGGATGATTAGAGAACAATTGATATATGGAGTCCTACCCCAAGTCAGGGGGCTGTGGTATATTTAGCAACTGGAAGAACCCTCACATTGGTTCTCTGTGGAGTGAATCTTTATAGTAGGAAAGGCTAAGTGGAAACCCCTAAAAGTCCTCCCTGATCCCCATCCCTGGGCAAAGATAGTAAATTGAAAGGACATCCTGCAGTGATTCATGTCACCCTTCAACCACTTCAAGGATGCAGGAGTGATGCTCTCCATAGTACCCCATTCAGTGCACCAGTCTGATCGTCACTTAAAGTATATAGATCATGGATGATAATGATGGACCTTGATTGCCTGGACATTCGGTCACTGGTCCACTATATTGATGACACCATGACAGTTGGACCCGGTAACAAAAAGTGGCAAGAGCTTTGAATGCCTAATTAAGAAATGTGCACCTCAGGTGATAGGAAATAAACCCTACAAAGATTCAGGAACCTGACAGATCTGTGGAACTTTTAGAGGTACAATGGTCTAGACCAGTGGTTGGCAAACTATGGCCTGTGGGCCAAATCTGTCTATTTTGTATGGTCCACAAGCTAAGAATGGTTTTACATTTTTAAATGGTTTTTAAAAATCAAAAGAAGAATATTTTGTGATGTGAAAAATATTTGAAATTAAGGGTTAGTATATGTCAATGAAGTTCTATTGCAACACAGTCACACTCTTTCACTTATGTATTATCTATGGATACATTTGAGTTTCAACAGCAGAGTTGAAAAATTGCAACAGAGACCATATGTGGAACTCTCATCACTTCATGCTTATCACTCAATGAGTCATAACTCACTCAAAACAGTGTTACAAATGCTAAGCATTTTGTTATACCATTTTATTTTATTTTATTTTGTTCTATTTTACGTTACCAGACGTTTTCATGTCTAAACAAGAAAAGCGGACTTCAAATGTTGCTCTTTTAAATCACTGGTGGAGGGTGGTTTGTTTGTTATTGAATTATATTTATTAGGCAATGACACTATAACTGTGCTAAAATAACACAAGATGTGTCAACATTTCCAGGTTAAGCACTCATCACAATATCCCAAACTCACAGGAAAACAACAGTCGGAAAAATTAGGAAATTTAAAATAGAATACCTCATTATAGCAGAATTTCTTCACAAGAATTAAAAATGTAAGTGAGGCTGCAAAGAAAGTGAGTTTCTGAGTGGCTCACTTGTTAGCAAGCAAGGAAAGCCATTTACCGATGGGAAGTTAATTAAATTGTGTTTGATCATAGAAGCTGAATAAATGTGTCCAGAGAAAATAAACCTGTTTAAGATGATCAGCCTTTTGGTATGAACAACTGTTCGGAGTTGAGGACCTTGGTAGCAACATCAATAGTTAGTTTAAAAAAAAAAAAATGTTAATGGTTCTGAGTATTCTTCCTTGTATCTTCATGAATTGACAAGATGGTACTGATGCTGGTCAGCTGTTGTTTACTTGGATGTGTCAATGCCAAGTTTGAAGTGACTGAACAACTGGCTTCTATGAATAGTCTGTGTTGAGCTACAAGCAAGAATATTTTCAAAGAAGTTGAGAAAATTTCGAATTTAGTACAACCTGAAGTGGAATCTGCTAAGATGTATACAACTCCTGGTGATAAAAATTGGTGTGGAGCAGGAAAAGGCTTAGTTGGACAAATTTACAAAGCTTGTGGAAAAGAAGGATACTAAAGACTGTGATTATTCTTTGTGTGATTCATCAGCAGATACTTCAAAGGCAATATTTGAATCTATCATGAGTTATTGAACCAATACTGTAAAAAAAATTAACTTTATTCACTCTTGTATACTTACACAACTTCAGTTCTATTAATTTTTGTCAGCAATAGAGGCTGAATATCCTGACTTGCTCAACTAAACAGCAGTTTGATAGCTTAGCAATGGTAAAGTTTGACTGTGTTTTTTTTTTTTTCAGCTTGAAATTTTTCTGAACAAGAAAAACTACCCTCATCCGCTATTTAACCCTGAATGACTCTGGGAATTTTTTGCTAATTTTTAGGTGGGAAGTGGTATTAAGAATTCTTATCAGGGGCTTCCCTGGTGGCACAGTGGTTGAGAATCTGCCTGCTCATGCAGGAGACATGGGTTCGAGCCCTGGTCTGGGAGGATCCCACATTCCGTGGAGCGGCTGGGCCCGTGAGCCATGGCTGCTGAGCCTGCACGTCCAGAGCCTGTGCCCCGCAGCGGGAGAGGCCACAGCAGTGAGAGGCCTGTGCACCGCAAAAAAAAAAAAAAAAAAGAAAGAAAAGAAAAGAAATGTAGAATCCACTACGTAAGGAATGAAAAATTCTGTAGAAATCCTCTACCCTTCAGGGAGTAGAGAAGGGAACCCTTCTGGTTCGGCCAACGACCCAACTGACTGAGAACAGTGTGGTCAAGAGCAGAGCTACCCAGGAAGCAGAGGTACAGGAATTCCAAACTTCCCAGGAGAAGGATGGGAAAGTAGAGTAATTAACTTCCAAAAACTTTTACAAACTCAGAAAGGAGGAAAGAGGTGATGGAGTTTGAAGGGTACAGAAACTTGCCTGAGATCAAAGGAAGTCAAATTGCCTAAAGCCAGGGCTCTTCTTTCATAGGCCACACATTCCTTTAAGAATTATTATTTTTTTTTTAATGAGAGAAAGTAAACAAGCATTCACAAGCATAGAATTTTGCATTTGATTTCAGAGCCTCCCCAAAGCCTGGGATCCATGAGCACTATGTTAAGAACTCCTGGATGAAAATCGTCCTTACAGAAAGTTCACGGTGGAAAATAAATGGCAGGGAAGGTAAGAAGGGCAATTCTGAGTGTGGTTTGCCCATTTCAGGCAATGAGCGCATAGCAACATCATGGAAGCTTTCTTGCCCTAGGAGGATATACGTGAAACTGTAAAGTACCACGTTAAGGGGAGATTTTTCCCAATGGCCATGTGTTGGAGCAGTCACTGAAATGTTGAAAGCAGCTGCTTAACTTGAGAAAGCCAAGTATTTGAAACTAGCTCGGCCAGATCCCAGCTGTCATCTCCACTCCACCCCCTGCAATCACCATCAGTGATTTTTCAACCTTCAACCAACATTTTGTAGATAATGTGTTGGGAAGTGTGGGAGATGAAAAATATTATTGAAACATGGACTCTAACACAGGGACGTTCATCTCCAAGTGGAGAATGTGAATGGTGCTTGCAACAGCCTGGCCCTGGATTCTTTGACCTTCAACTTTATTGTCTTCAGGACATTTTTAGAAGCACACAACCACGGCTACTCCTTTGGTATTGATACTTAATACTCCTCTGTCATCAAGATTTCAAACTCTGAAATTCTGTTAGGCCACAAACTCTTATTTTTCTGTCTTTCTCATACCTACTAAGTTTTTCTTTACCCTCATCATGAACTCCAGACCCCTTGAATGCTCATACCCGAGTATTCAGGTATGAGTATTCAGCTCTGTCTTGGTTTCACTTGCCTCTTCCTAGCTAGGATACCTTGGACATCTGAAGTGACCAAGGACCACCAGGTGGCAGCAGAGTCTCAACTAAACTGTCCACCAACTTGGGCACCAAGTCAGGTATGGTCATTGTTATTTATAATGGGAGCCTCAAGTTTGAAGGGGAAGTGGAATTAAACAAAGGATAGAGCATACAGGGAGATCAGGCAGCAGTGGGACAAGAAGATCTTGATCCTCATGTAAGTATAAACCAGAGAAGTGGCTAGACCCAAGCAATGGGGGAGATGGCAGGGTTCTCCCAGGTTCATTGTCTGTAACCATTTCATACCTAAACACCTGGGTAGTCTCCTCCTGCTTTGAAACATCCCTTGCCCAACTGCTCTGAAGCTCTTTCTAGTTAAGGGTTAGTTACTTAGTGTCAACAAGCCTCCTGGAATCCTTTGCTCTTAACTGCCTTGCCAATCCCCAGTGCTAGATGGAGTCGACCCTCTTGTCTCTCTCCTTCCAGGCGGCCAGGTGCTCCTGCAGAAAGTTACAAAAGTCTACACATTGGATCAACTCTGAATCCATAATATGTAACCTCAGTGGTAACCTCAAGGCTGCTGAAGTTTCCTCTTTTCATCCTTAGTTAATCCCTTGGGGCATTGCTCATAGAAGCAATTCTAAGCCTTCTCCACTCGCTGAAGTCCCTTTCTGCATTTCAGCTCCTCGACCACAGCAGATGACCTCACATCCTCCTTTGTCTGGAGGACTGGGACCATCCATCCAGTCCTCCTCTGCAGGCCCTCTCCACTGTAGACAGAGCACAGGACCTACAGAGTCCTCCATGGTACATTTCTTGAGCTGAATGGGAAAGACATCAGAAATTTCATCCTTTTCAAGGCAAAGTAAGAAAACAGCTAGCCTACATCTCATCTCAGAATCAACTTACTACTCTGAATGATATATTACTCTCTTAGTCAGCTCGGGCTGACAAAATAACACAGCCTGGGTGGCTTAATCAATAGACATTTATCCTCACAGTTCTGGAGGCCGGGAAGTCCAAGGTCAAGGTGCCAGACAATTCGGTTCCTGGTGAACATCTTCCTGGTTTGTAGACAGCCACCTTCTCCTTACGTTCTTACGTGGTTTTTCCTTGGGTGCATACAGAGCGAGAAAGAGATCTCTCTCTCTCTCTTCTCTTCTTATAAGTCCACCAATCCCATCATGAGTGCTTCACCTTCATGATCTAATCTAACTCCTGTGGCCTCATCTACAAATACCATCACACTGGGGATTAGGGTCTCAGCATATGAATTTGGGGTACACAAATATTTAGTCCAGAACAGTTACAAATGTTGATGGCTGGAGTGTTTCCTAACTTAGGTCTGGGGTGACAGCTCTTAAAAATCTCATCTGCAAAGATAGTGCTTTCAAACTTTTCATTGAAAAATTCACAAACTAACATAAAATCTATTCTGTCCAATTTTAATTGACCTTGTTCTTCCTGTGCAATGATTTCTGATTCATTTATTCAGTCATTCAATTAGTAAATACTTAACTGACTTGAGCCAAGACTCCTAACTACTACGTACTGCCAAATACAGACATGTGATGATGAAGCACATTTGTGGCAGATAAAGAATATTTAACAAGAAGAATCATTCATCCAGAATTTGTCAGACTCCCCCTTCAGCACTATGGAAAGAGAATCCACTCACTGGCCCGCAGGCATAGGCCAGTGTGCTCAGCTGGGTGCCCAGTCAAGAGGTAAGTGCCTCAGGATAAAGTTTTTATTATAATCTCTCCCGATATTCAAGTAGTTTTCAAAGGCTTTCTATTTAATGAAAAGATAATGTGTGACTAGCATATATATGTATGTTCTAGACTGCATGATGGGTACCTCTCTCAGAACAGTCACTTAGAATCCTGCCCCATTTATCTGTTTGTTATGAACTAGATTATTATGGATTATCCCAACTCAGATCACTCCTGAGTAAACTAACAAAGATGAACTTTTAAATTTGCAACACTGTAGACTAGACCTTGGCTTCACAATGACCTCACCAATGCGCTGGCTGGCATCCTCGAAGGTTCAGCTTCATCCTTCTTGTCTCTTAAAGCTATCAGTACTAAATTAAAGACACGTCCAATTTAAACTGTATTAATTGAATTTAATTAATTAATTTACTCTTTTGATTTAATATTAAAAATTAATTTATGAGATAATAAATGTATTAAGAAATTAAATTATTAAAATTAATTCATTCGTTTAATTTATTTTTTGAATTTTTGAATTTTATTTTATTTATTTATTTTTATACAGCAGGTTCTCATTAGTTATCCATTTTATACATATTAGTGTATATATGTCAATCCTAATCTCCCAGTTCATCCCACCACCACCACCACCCTGCCACTTTCCCCCCTTGGTGTCCATACGTTTGTTCTCTACATCTGTGTCTCAATTTCTGCCCTGCAAGCCAGTTCATCTGTACCATTCTTCTAGGTTCCACCTATATGCGTTAATATACGGTATTTGTTTTTCTCTTTCTGACTTACTTCACTCTGTATGACAGTCTCTAGATCCATCTACGTCTCTACAAATGACCCAGTTTCATTCCTTTTTATGGCTGAGTATATTCCATTGTATATATGTACCACATCTTCTTTATCCATTCGTCTGTCAATCTTCTTTTTGTGTGTGTGTGTGTGTGTGTTTTGTGTGTGTGTGGTTTTTTTGGTCAATCTTCTTTATCTATTCATCTGTATCAATTAATTGGTGATATTTACCCAAAACAACTGGGTATAACATAGGACTATAACAGCTATATCAAATATTTGGAGGGCTTTCACATCATTACCAGGTCCAAACTCGTACTGCTCGCTGCATGACGAGCCAATAAATTGAGAGACAAATTTCTGGAGCAAGAAATAGCGACTTTATTTGGAATGCCAGTAGACTGAGAAGATGGTGGACTAATGTCCCAAAGAACTGTCTTACCCAGGTTTGGATGCTAGTTTCTTTTATAGAACAAAGAGGGGGAGGTGAAGAGGTAAAGTAAAAAAGGCAATAAGTTGTTGCAGATATTTCCTGGTTCTGGCCAGACTCCAGAGGGGTTATGTTAATTTCTTCTTTCCTGCAGCGATTCACAGGTGGGCCTGGTCAGGATGTTTCCTGTGAGCTAAACAAAGGTGTTTTGTTTTTTGTTTTTTGTTTTTGTGGTACGCAGGCCTCTCACTGTTGTGGCCTCTCCCGCTGCGGAGCACAGGCTCTGGACGCGCAGGCCCAGCGGCCATGGCTCACGGGCCCAGCCGCTCTGCGGCACGTGGGATCTTCCCGGACCGGGTCACGAACCCGCACCCCCTGCATCGGCAGGCGGACTCCCAACCACTGCACCACCAGGGAAGCCCTAAACAAAGGTATTTTAACTTAATGCTCATTGCACGGGAGGCAGGGTTCCCAGAGATAGGCCATTATGCATATTTTAGGCTATAGGCAACATCCCTTTAGTGATTAACTTGTAGCAAAAGCAATAGAATACAAAGGTTAAAGTAAAAGAAACATCCAATATGGAGTCAGATTTGTTCTTGCTTATTACACAAGGATCAGGATGCTGTGTGGTCACAGTATACAGAATTGAGATCTATAGGTGGAAGATATAGGAAGGCACATTTTACCTCAGCATAAGAAAGACCTCTCTCAACACAAGATTTTTCTGAATACTAGTTGGCAGAAGTGAATTCCCGGCCACTAGAGAAGGCTGGGCATTAGCCAGACTGTGATGTTTGAAGACCTGGAAAACCTTCAGTGCCTCTAAGGCCCCACCAGCATTGATAGCCTGTGAGTCTAGCCTGGCTGGTACCAGGTGAATCTCTTAAATCAGTCCTATCATTTCCGCCACAGCCCAAAATGCACAGCTGCCCTTTAGCCTTGGAGCTCCCTCAGCTGCTGGCTCTGGCCTACCTCATACACAGAAGCAGGGCATAACTCCAGGGAGACAAACCTATTTGTTCAGCAGAGCTTGTAGAGCATGCAGCTGTGAATGTGCCACTTATCCACTGGTAGATTTGCAAGCAGAAGAAGAGCAAAGAGTGTTTTGCTCACCATCCAGTTCTACGAATATGAACCCACTGCAGTGGCTGACCAACAGTGCATCCCTTACTTCAGACAGAAGAGACTAAGGCGATAACAGGGTGAAGAACTCTGTGCTCCAGACAGAGGAAATGAAGATGATAACAGGATGCTCTGTGCTTCTGACGAGCAGGCCCCTTAGATAGTTAGATGTATTGTATCTCAGGAAGAACTTTAATGAATCCAGCTTCTTGCATTTTCCCATACATAGTAAAGCACTAAAATCATTGACTTGAGTTACCTGTTCTTCATGACTAGCAGCAATCTTTTACCAAGATGCATACTTGACTGCGCGTATTCCCCAGCACCCCCCCAAAAAAAAATCATATATGAGCTAGCCTTCCCCCCTACCTCTTCGGAGTACTTTCTTAGAGCTACCAAGAGGCCATAGTCTCCTGGGCTATAGTCCTCAGTAAGAACATGAATATAACTTAACTCACAACCCTCACGTTGTGCGGGGTTTTTTTTCAGTTCACAGATTCATACTGGATGATGTTACACGGTTGATAGTTAGGATGAAGCAAATATTTAAATCCTTGTCTGGGTGCTTGGCTTCCAGCTTACAGGTAGAAATGAAATAAGTTACGGAACATTAGTACACAACAGTTACAGCAGTATTTTCTGCTTTTGAATATCACCTGTTGGTTTAGAAATAAACCAAGCAAATCTGAAAGAAGCTGCACATCTGAAGTTCTGAAATCAGAGAAGAAAGAAGTAGAGGGAGGTATTTTCCTGAGATCATTCTTCTTCCTCTGAAATCCCAAGCAGAAATTAAGGAATTAGTTCAGGAGTTCAAAGGCCCTTAGGACTAGCTGGTTTCACATTTTTGCCAGGAAGTGGGAAGTGTGGGGTCCAAGAAGAGCTACATCATCTGAGAGGCAGGCAGAAGAGAGGGAGCTTTATTTTGGCACATGTGCAATTATTAATACTTTTGGAAGAGTTGTAGGTTCTAACTTCAATCTACTAACCTGTTTCTGGACTTATAAGAAAATACTCGGTATCTGATTTACTCTGAAGAGTATATTTGGGTGATGTGTGTGTTGCTTTATTACAATAACTAACATCAGGAAAAAGAGGTTGTGAAAAGAAAGAATGAGCTGGGGCTTGTGGATAATTTGATTTTCAGAGGCCTGCCACCTCTGACTCCGCTGCCCTTGCCTTGCTGGGAGAGAGAGCGACAGCCTTGGATCAGAAGGCCAAAGCCCCAGATCCAAAGACAGGGTGAGGAGGATGCATATGCAAAGTCATGGTGTGGGGAACTTGGCCAACCATGTAACAATTGATAAGATTGTATTGATGTTTGGATGTGGTAGTGCAAAGTGCAGAGAAACAATACACATAGAAGGCAGTGGGGCTGCTCAAAAAGTGGAACCTCATGACCTTGTTTCTGGTCATGTCTAGAGACTAAGGTCACCAAGACAATAAAAAAGAAAAGGCTGATTTTTTTAAAAAAACAGAAACTAAAAAGTAGTCCTATGTATTTATTGCGTGCTGAATTCTAGGAGAAATATGTAAAAAAAAAAATCAGTAAATATTAATTCCTTTTAAAATAAAAAAAAAACTATTTAAAACCCTGCTTATTGCTATATAAAGGAGTGGCCTGGGACCTTGACAAAACCCTTGGCATTTCTGTGTACTTTGAAAAACATTAATTACATTCTTAATATGCTGTAGAAAGGAATACTCTATTTTTCCATCCCTTTGAGCTTCAGCTTTGCCATTTTGATACATGACCACTGATTTTGTCGAACAGCTCTCCTGATGGGATTGTTTGATGTTTCCTCATGTTTATATTCAAGTTATACAACTTTGGCAGGGATATCAGAGATGTGATGCTAGCTTCTTCTCATTGCCTCCTAGCAGGTGATACATAATTTCAATTTGTCCTATTACTGATAATGTTAAACTGATCACTTGATTAAGGTGGGGTGGTAGGCAGAATTTTAGGATGGCCCTATGACCTTGGCCCATGGTGTTGCTGCCATGATTTTGCTTAGTTATATGGCAAAAGGAAGATTATCTGTGGGCCTAGTCTAATCACATCAGCCCTTACAAAGCAGAGTTTTCTCTGGCTGGTAGCAAAAGGGGAAGTCAGAGAAATGCAAAGTGTGACAGGGATTCAACTCCAGGGAGGTCTACCTTGTTGAGTTGGAGAAAACCTGTGGCAAATAACTGTGATTGGCCTCCAGGATCTGAGAGCAGCCCCCAGCTGACAGCCACAGGGAAATGGGGACCTCAGTCCTACAGCTACAAGGAACAGAACTCTGCCAACAACCTGAATGAGTTTGAAGGAAAATTCTTCCCCAAAGCCTCCTGATGAAATTCCAGCCTGGCCAACACCTTGATTTCAGTCTTGGGAGACCCTGAGCGCAGAACCCAGTTGGATCTGACTTACAGAGCTGTGAAATCGTAAGTGGATGTTGTTTCAAGCCATTTGTGATGATTTGTTACACAGCAGTAGAAAACTAATACCAGAGGTATCTGCCACCTTTCTCCACCGTAAACAAACTCTTTCCCCTTAGTAACTGTTTTAGACAGCTTGGGCTGCTATAACAAGTTACTATGGGCTAGAGGTAGCTTAAACAACAGGAATGTATTTCTCATAGTTCTGGAGGCTGCAAAGGCCAAGATCAAGGTGCCAGCAGATCTGGCACTTCCTGATTTGCAGATGGCCATCTTCTCATTGTATCTTCATATGGCACCGAGCAGAGAGAGAGAGAGAGAGAGAGAGAGGCCGGGGGGAGGGAGATCTCCTGTGTCTTCTTATAAGGGCACTAATCCCATTCATGAGGGTTCTACCCTCATGACCTAATCCCCTCCCCAAAATCGTACCTCCTAATACCATCACATTAGGAGTTAGAATTTCAACCTGTGAATTCCGTAACAAACATTTAATCCGTAACAGTAATTAATATAATTTATGATTAGTTGTAGAGTCCTTCATAGAATCACTTCAGCATAGGTAGGTAGGTAGGCACCATGGGTTGTAACAGTTAAGAGACCTGGTTTCAGTTTTCTCATCTGAAACATCAGAGTAAAAATAAAAATAAACAGACAAAAATTCCTGCTCTCATAGAGCTTACATTCTATTAGGTAGAAACAGAACAAGCAAGCAAACAACAAATAAATAAAACACATAATATGTTAGGTAAATACATGCTATGGAAAAAAGGAAAACAGAGAGGAGAAAGAGGGAGCCCCAGAGAAGATGGATTAATCTTAAATAGGGTGGGGAAAGAAGGGCTTCCTGAGAAGATGATAAATGAGCAAAGACCTGAAGACTATGAGGCAGAGAATCACTCACACTATCTGAGGGTAGATAAAGCATCCCAAGCATTGAGAATAACCCGGGCAAAGGCCCTAGGCCACAAACACAGTGGTAACCTCCAACCACCTATCGTGGGTAACTTTTAAACAATGGTCAAAGTCTTCTCCTTGGTCTTTCCATCTCTCCCTAACTGACGTGGGGCCTGACCATTTTGAACCAACAAAAGTGCTGAAAGGCAGCACTTCCCTGGAGTTGCTGGGAAAACATTTACCCTACTGACAACAAATGAGAAAAAAACAAACTGGATAGAATTTTAAATACAATGTAATCACATTCTACCCTGTAGTACACTCAGGGTGTTTGTTTTCTAAAGTTGAAAGACCAACTGAATGAAAATGACTTCAAGTAAAAATGTTTCTTTGATTTGACTTTCCCCATAGGTGTGTGAAATAACTGATTGAGTTGGATCCTTGTTATTTTTTTAATGCTTAAAAAATGTTTAATGTTTACATCTCTGACTGTAAACATGAATTTCCTATTTTAGAAAATACGAAAATTATGTAAGAGAATAACAAACATGAAATTCACTGGTTACCACATAGAAAAAAAAACCTGCTTACATGTTTATTTTGCTAGATAGATTTTTCTTTTATTTTAAGCTTTATTGATTTGATAATGTAGATAGCTTGTTATAATTTGCATTTTTGGTTACTAGTATGAATAACTTTTCATGTTGTTTATTGGCCAATTTTCATTCACCAACTATTCTTTTGACATCTTAGATTTTTCTTACTGATTTGAATAAGCTTTTTTGATTGTAAGAAAATTACTCATCTATTTTCTGTCACATTCATGGCAAATGGTTTTTCCCAAGATTCTTTACAGCCTATTATTTTTGCATGGTTTTTACGTTCAGTTTTATGTTTCACTCTTAAACTCATGTGTACTCAATATTAAAGCAAAAAAAATGCCTATTTCCAACAATGTTCACTGATGAGGGTCCTTTCAAATTTTACTGGAGATTATTTTCTACAGGAGCCTCTCTCTAATCTGTACCCCTTTTAACTCTATAATGTATAGCAAAATCTCACGATAATGCAATAAGTAGGGTACAAAATTCTAGTCATGTAAAATGCAATTATTGCAAGTTAATGAATGACTAAAGCAGGCCTGAGAGGTTGGGCATTATGGGGTCTTATTGAGAAAGTTAAATCCCTCCAGGTCCCAGTTGGAGTTTGGTACCATCTGGCTGGCATTTACCAGATCTGACTTAAATACTAATGGTTCCAGTCTAGTCCTGAGACTCCCTGGGACTTGTAGGAGAGCAGCAGTGATTCCCAGATTTCCAGTTAGCTGGTACCCATCTTTCCAGCTCAATCCAAAAATACCGGAGGAGAGACATACCTGGAACACATGAGGACCCACTCCCTGGTCCCCTACTTCCCATGACAAGCTGCCTTCCTTTTCCACACCCCGCCTCACCATCCTCCCCTCCCCGTCACTCCCCAACCTCTCTCCCCGTAAGAAAAGGCAAGTTCACTACATAATCACGTAATCATAGAATAGAAAGAGTTAATTTAACACACCTGTAGTGTATATCTTAGACTGGATTCAGGTTTAGCTGATGACTAGTATGGCTTTATTCCCAGCAATCCAAAACCAGTGAACAAATTTTAGGATGGATTCATTATCTTGGTTAGAATTGTGAGATTGAAGGGTCTGAGGCCTGCAAAGTTCTCATTACTTGAGATGTAAATGTGAAAAGTGAAATCAGGAAAAACTAGGAAGTTGTTTTTTAAAATATTTCTCTATATCAGCATTTTAATTCACCTCTGTTTGGTTAAATTCAAGTGAAACAAAAAACGTCATATAACTTATTAATAGGAACCTAATCTTTTTATCCTATACCTAAGCTTTTTAATTAAGGAAATCATAAGCACATGAAGGAAAATTTTTTTTTAATTTTAAAAAACACCCAAAACAATCTCATAGATTATTTATGGATATATAAATAAATAGCAAAAATATAAAAATATGGATGGGAAGTGTGACACCATACTCTGTCATTTACAAGGCCCATGAGGTAGAAACAAAATGATGAACTGAGACCCCCAAGCTTGCCTTTCAGAGTGCCAGGGAAACCGCAGATATGGAAATAATTTGCTCACAGCCCCTTCTGCTGATGCCCCAGATGATTGATAGTGACCAAGAATGACAGGGCCTAGGGTCTCTCCTAGGAACTGCTGGCTCCACTGATATTTCCCACAAGGAGCCCTGGGTAAAAATGACTGTGGGAAATAAGCTTGTTGATTTTTTGATTGATACCGGACCTACTTTCTCTGTGCTAAACTCTAAACTGGCCAAAGCCTCCTCAGAGATAGTGACTGTCTCCAAAACCTCTCCAAAAGCCCTTTTGGAAGCCACTGGAGTGTCAGATAGGAGAGACTTATTTGAAGCAGTTTCCCTGTACATGCCTGAGTGTCCAATGCCTGTGCTGGGACGAGACCTCTTGAGTAAACTAAATGCAAGAGTCACTTTCTCCCAAGAAAGGATGGACATTAAGGTGCCACCAGAACAAACTTGCTCGCTTCCAGCAACATTACTATAGCTAGGAAAGACTGAGTGCCTGGAATTTCCTGAAGAGATCCTGCAGAAGGTAAGATAGGATGTTTGGGCAGATAGGAGGCCAAGAAGAGCAAAGATGGTAGCACCTGTACAGGTGAAACTCCATCCAGGGTCTAAGATCCCGAACTTAAAACAATAGCCCTTAAGGGAACATGCCAGAAAGGGAATCCAGCCAGTGATATCTGCCTTCCTTGAACATAACCTCATCTGCCTCTGCCAGTCACCATACAACACTCCCATCCTACCAGTCCAGAAGCCGGGGACCCACAAATACCACTTTGTACAGGACCTGAGAGCAATAAATCAGATAGCTGAGGACATTCATCTGGTGGTAGCCAACCCCTATACCTTACTTACAACTTTATCCTGGGATTTCTGCTGGCGCTACGGTTTGGGACCTACAAGGCACCTTTTATTGCACACCCTTAAGTCCCAAATCTCAGGATTTTTTGCTTTTGAATGGGATGACCCAGAGACCAAATTGAAACAGCAGTTTTGCTGGATCGTGCTTCCCCCCGGGATTCAAGAACGCCCCCACCATTTTCAGGAAAGCCCTAGCCAAAGAGCTAATGGACCTACAGTTATACGAAGGAACCTTACTTCAGTATGTAGATGACGTTTTGATTGCCAGCGAAACCAAAGATCTCCCAAGAGCCTTTGAAACTTGGTTCAGCCACTTACAACCTGGGTGGCCTTGAGCAAGTTCCTTGGCCTCCCCATTCCTGCATTTCATCTTCCGTAAAATGTGAGTAAGAGTATCTACCTCCAAGGGGTGCTTGCAGGATTCAGTGAGCAACACATACAAAAAGCATTCCGAATAGTGCTGGCACGGGGTAAATTCTCCATGCATGTTGGTTATTATTATTCTTTATCCTTTTAAATCTTCATATCCTCAAGATAGCAGAGTCCCCGTGATCAGATCAGAGGTACAGCTGTGCTCAGACCTGACAGGACCTCACCGGCTGCTCCCCCAGCCCATCCTTAGTCATTCATCTCAGCTCTGAGGTCAGCTCCCTGGCCTGAGAGATTGCAAGGTGCTGGGAAGGGGGAAAAGCCCACAGAAAACTCAGGGACAGCATGAGAGGCCTGGTGAGGGAATCTCTCCCGTCACCTCCTCCACTGAGAAAACCAGGGCCAACCAGCTGGAACCTTACCTGAAAGTTCTCAGCGATGCATGCTGGCGTCACAGACTTGGGAATTACGACCATGTTCCTCCGGATATGGAACCGGATCAGAACCCGTGCAGAAGGGGACGTGGTGTTTCCACTTATCTACAAGGACTGCTCCCTCTACTTTTTTTTCAGAAAAATAAAACATCTCTGCCACTCACTGTATCTTTAGTACAACAGCTAGTATTGACTGAGCACTTTATATAATTATCAGAAGCTTGTCAGTCCTCTGCCAGTATCTCCCTTAATCCTCACAACAACTCCATAACCTTCCTTTTTTATTTTATTTTATTTATTTATTATTATTATTATTTTTTTTGCGGTACGCGGGCCTCTCACTGTTGTGGCCTCTCCCGTTGCACAGCACAGGCTCCGGACGCGCAGGCTCAGCGGCCATGGCTCATGGGCCCAGCCGCTCTGCGGCATGTGGGATCTTCCCAGACCGGGGCACAAACCCGTGTCCCCTGCATCGGCAAGTGGACTCTCAACCACTGCACCACCAGGGAGGCCCTCATAACCTTCCTTTTTTAAAAATAAGGAAAGTGGCTTGGGACAGTGTTTGGGGTCATGAGGCTGATAAGTAGTGGAACTGGGATCTGAACCCAGATCTTTTGGCTGTATAGCCATGCTCTTCTTCCTGGACAACAGGACTCAACAGAAGCCGTTAGATGCCATCCTTGTTTCAGTGATAACCATGGGATTTCCTGGAGTTCCAAACAAACAGGCTTTCAAGGAAGGGCCTCAGTGGGCTTCCTTTCCTGTTTTTTTCGCCTTCAAGGAGTTAAATGAAGACAGCACAAGGAATAAAACACAAGACTGATCTGCTGGACGGAAAAGAAACTATATACCTTGTACCTGGGCTGTGGATTTTTTGTGCTTTGCAGCAATCTCCTTAATCTTGGGATCCTCCAGTAGGGACGAGTCCTAGATTAAGGACCCTTGGCCCTAGAGGGAGAAAGATGGCTGGTGTGAATAATCACCATGGTTACCATATGTAAATAAATATTACTCCAGCGATGGTCCCAAGGCTGATCATCAGTCTTCTCCACGTGGGAGACAAGGCAGCAGGATTTGAAAGCTTCATGTCTTACCCATGGGCTTTGAAGTGTCAGTAATTTTGCAAAGGTTGATCCAGTGCTGGGTGGCTGAACTGGAGTAATTCCAGAGGGTCAGGCATGTTGCTGTTTTTTGTAAAGTTACCATATTTTCCCCACTGTTTGAGTATGCCAGGCACATTGCATTACATGTATTTTTCTTTCTGATGGCTTTTTTTAAAATATATATCTTTATTGGAGTATAATTTTTTGGAGTATTATTTTTTCCAATAATCTTTATTGGAGTATAATTGGAGTATAATTTTATACTCTTTATTGGAGTATAGTGTTGTGTTAGTTTCTGCTGTACAACAAAGTGAATCAGCTATATGTATACATATATCCCCATATCCCCTCCCTCTTGAGCCTCCCTCCCACCCTCCCTATCCCACCCCTCTAGGTCACCACAAAGCATGGAGCTGATCTCCCTGTGCTAAGCAACAGCTTCCCACTAGCCATCTGATGGCTTTTCTTAAAGAATGTCAAGAGAAAGATCAAATGCCTCGCCCAGGTCTATCTGGAGAGCCCAGAGGGCTGTAAGCCATGACAGTGATGCCCTTAGACTGGCAGTACTGGATCAATTTCTCCTGCCTGAGGTATGGGTGACACTCAATCTGTAAAAGGGAACAATCCTCATCACTAGGAAAGTCCACCTGCTTTTTGAGCTGCTCATGGGGAGTTCTACACACAATAAGAGACTGTCAAGCAGAAGCCAAACACTGCCCCCTGCTAGCCTGGCTAAACCAGACCCCAAGAGCTGTCTCACATGACCAACGAAGTACCTGATGACTGACCTTCAAATGAGACTCAGTGCAAAGCACTGAACTTGCCTCCAGATGTTTAAGAAGTAATAGCGCAGGACCCTTACCCTTTACTAAACAGAATTTACCTGGTAAGCACTGGTTTGTATTTCAGCCTAGGTTTGTTCAAGAGCCTTTCGATCTGGAAGTGGTTGAAGTTGGAGATCCCAATGTTTTTCACCAGCCCCTCATCCACCAGTTCCTCCATGGCCTGTCATAGAAAGGGACACCTTTGGGCAGTGCTAGAGGGACCCCAGGGATCCTGGCTTGGCTTAGTCCTCTCTGGGACAGGAGTACATGGTACAGGATCCACTGTCGTAAGGATTAACCAAAGCATGAAGAGGAATTTTCCATTCAGCCCATGGAGAGAGAGGAAAGCGGGAGGAAAGCCTTTTCAATAACATTTTGTAACTTGCCTTTTACTAGACTGAACTAAAATGAAATTCATATATGACAATAAAAAACGCTCCCACCATTTTCCAAAATACCTGCTGGCTGAGAACGTCTGGGCCACAACCATTGAGACCACAGTGCTGAAAGGTGGAGCTTTAGGGCTTCCCTGGTGGCACAGTGGTAGAGAGTCCACCTGCCGATGCAGGGGACACGGGTTCGTGCCCCGGTCTGGGAAGATCCCACATACCGCGGAGCGGCTGGGCCCATGAGCCATGGCCACTGAGCCTGCGCGTCCAGAGCCTGTTCTCCGCAACGGCAGAGGCCACAGCAGTGAGAGGCCCGCGAACCGCAAAAAAAAAAAAAAAAAGGTGGAGCTTCAGGATCCATTTCTGACTGCAGCCTTAGCTTTTAACTGCCACGGGGCAGATGGAGCCCACTGATGGGGAACGGGGATGCTAAGGGCACTGCCATGGCTCAATGGAGCCATCCCCACAAAGGGAAAACCCAGTCGAGATGGGTAAGGTAGAAGCGTCTCTGCACACCAACACTGAGCTAGAGTGTGGAGGTTTGTATCCAGGGATGTTATAAAGGCAGCGGGGGAAATGACCA
This sequence comes from Grampus griseus, assembly GCF_964374135.1. Classification (NCBI taxonomy): domain Eukaryota; kingdom Metazoa; phylum Chordata; class Mammalia; order Artiodactyla; family Delphinidae; genus Grampus; species Grampus griseus. The sequence goes on from NC_139003.1 coordinate 18,281,278, forward strand.
GAGTACTTAGAGCAAAGGCTGGCAGAGTTCCGGGTGCTGACCAAATCCAATACTTCTGCCTGCCTTGAAGTGCAGTCCTCCCACCTCCTGCTTCACAACCTTCTCTCAGATCTTCTCTTGGATGGCTTCCCCCCACCTCATGCTCATTCTCGTAGGCATAAGCACAGTCCAAGTGGCGACATCCTATGTCAGTGGCCACTTTCACAGCCTCTCTGACTTTGCCTGGGGTAGACTGGAAGGAAGAAGAAAAGACCATCATAGACTCTTATCCCCAGACCACCTTCAACAGGCTCTCCTATACAGCCCAGCTTCTCCAAACCAAGGTTTCCCTGGGGTCCCCTTTTCCAGGGGACACCTGGGAAGAAAACGTGCTTTGGAAAACTTTTCAAAAGAGAAGGAAGGAAAGTGAATTAACTTTATGATTATAGCCTCATGTCGTATCCTAGCTCAAGCCCACTCCCTTCTAATCCAGGTTCACCCTCCAGCCGGGAGCTGTCTCCAGGTGTGTGGAAGAGACTGCAACCTCTTTCTAATGACCAGGCTGAAGACTGGATTTTGAAGTAACTCAAAGGAATCTTCAGAGAGAGAAAATGGTCATTACTGCATAAATCCAGGCTCATCGCATACTAGGTGTGTGGCCTGAGCAGATTACTTAACTTCTCTAAACCTAGTCTACAAAATGGGAATAATAACAATAGCACCTGCCTCATGAGGTCACTGTGTTAAGGGCCACAATGAATGTCAAGTTTGCAGCACAGCACTGGGCACACACCTAAGAGTCAATGGATGCAAGGCATTATATAACTGTTGTTTCAGAAAAAGGAGAAATAGAAAACCTTGTAAGAATGGGGTTTATTCCTCCCCCTGACCCCCGCAAGGCAAGAAAGAAAGAGAGGAAGAGAGGAAGAAAGAGAGAAAGGAAGAAAGGAAGGAAGAAAAAGAAAGAAAGGAAGGAAGGAAGAAAAGAAAGAAAGAGAAAGGAGGGAGGGGAGGAAGGAAGGGAGGGAGGAAGGGCATTAAAAATACCACATTCTGTCTAACCTAGCAAAGGCAAACTGAAAAACACTTAATACTGATCTTTCACAAAATCTTTTTCAAACCTCTTCTTTCATCATGAAATAATAAACGCATTCAGAAGCATCCCTGGGCACTTCCCTGGTGGTCCAGTGGTTAAGAATCCACCTACCAATGCAGGGGATGTGAGTTCCATCCCTGGTTGGGGAATTAAGATCCCACATGCTGTGGGGCAAGTAAGCCCAAACACTCTAGAGCCCACGCTCCAGAACCAGGAGCCCACGCACCACGACCTGCATGCCCCAACTAAGACCCAAAGCAGCCAGATAAATACATAAAAATAAAAGAAAGAAGCATCCCTGGATGCCCCTCCCAATCCCTACACCCTGCTTTACCTTCACTGGTAAACACATAAGCCTTAAAAATTACATCATCCCTACACCTTGAAAATGTTTCACTTCATAATCCTTACATCTAATTCTGAAATTCTGAACATAATTTTTTGGGTAAACTTTTTATTTATTTATTCCAATGAAAAATCATTTATTAGAGTAGATCCAGTATTGCTTTGTAGGGCTAGAAGAAGAAATATTGACGAAGCATAGTTGAACCTAGTAATCCAACTTTTAAGTTGTCTTTTAAAAAGTCATTATTGTACAAAAATAAAGACCAAAAGTATATGGTATCTTTGATGAATACTTAGTATCAAATACTTGGCATCACATTGATTATATCTTTATACAATACTGCTTTGAGTGCTATATTCTTTTTTTTCGAAGTTTTGAATTTTATTTTTTTATACAGCAGATTCTTATTAGTTATCCATTTTATACATATTAGTGTATATATGTCAATCCCAATCTCCCAGTTCATCTAGCTTTTTATTTTTTCAGATTAGTGGGGGTTTTAAAATAAATTTATTTATTTATTTTTCTATTTTTGGCTGTGTTGGGTCTTCCTCACTGTGCGCCGGCTTTCTCTAGTTGCCGCGAGCTGAAGCTACTCTTGATTGCGGTGCGTGGGCTTCTCACCGCGGTGATTTATGGGCTCTAGGCGCGCGGGCTTCGGTAGTTGTGGCTCACGGGCTCTAGAGCGCAGGCTCAGTAGTTGTGGCGCACGGGCTTAATTACTCTGTGGCATGTGGAATCTTCCTGGACCAGGGCTCAAACCCATGTCCCCTGCATTGGCAGGCGGGTTCTTAACCACTGCGTCACCAGGGAAGTCCCCTTTCTGGGTAAATTTAGACGAGGTGAGCAGATTCACTGGAGATCTGGAAGTAATTATTTGTCACATCTGTGTCAAAGTCAAAGCTCTGATTTGGAGAAAAGCAGCCCTGTTCAAGCAAGAGAAGCTGGGATGAATCAAGCTGGAATTAATCTGCTCGCCCAGATTATCCGAGAGAGCTTCCTGAGAATGACGCAGTCCTGGGACTAGGAGGGAGCCTACCTTCAAACCCAGGAGAGGAGATGAGAAAACCAGGTGCAGAGAAGGACGGAGTCAGAGGAGAAAGACTCAACAGAGGGACAATAGGGAAGAAGGTAAGTAGAGAACTGGAACCAGTTAGGATGGCGCCATCACGGACGGAAGTGAGAGCAAAGGCAGTTAGAAAGTGATGGGAAGACATTTTAAGCCTATCCTAAGACAGGCTCCGCAGTCTGCTTCCCTGAGCACTCGGAGTGCCTTTCTGGGTTCTGCCAGCTCACTCTAGCAACACCTGGGGAACCCGAGCTCCCCGACTTCCAGCCCAGGCGCCTCTCTCTCTGGGACCACCCTCCCTGTGGTCACAGCCTTCTCAGGCTCTACTATGCTCTGGAGATCGTTAAAGAGCAGGTTCCAACTCAGTAGCCTGGGGTGGGGTCTCAGCTTCTGATTCTCAACACTCCCAGGGACTGCTGATGCTGCCTGGGCAGCCTCCTGAGCCCTCCCAGCCCCTCCTCCCAACCCCCCAGGCCACAGCAGCCAACCCAGGGCCCTCTAAGTGTCCCAGAGCCAGGGGGAGTTGAGAGGGAACGGCTGCTGAGAGAGAAAGTGCCCAGGAAAGCAAGTGTGTTTTTGAGTCCCCAAACTGCTTAAAACTTGATACTTGCTAGCAAAGCTCTCACCACTGCTGGAAAAAGCCAGTCTTGGAGCTTTGCAGCCTGAATCAGCCCTGAGAAAGCAAAGCAACCCCGGTCCTGCCTCCAGGGCCCAACATTTACCTCTCCAAACCCTCGCCTCTGAGCTTTCCCTACTGACAGGAGAAAATGTCCAAAGCCCCTCGAGGGAAGTAGGTGTCCAAATCCTTGCATACATACCTTCCAGGTGCCCAGGCCCAAGTTGGCCTTAGTACTGAGCTCCACAACGGTGGCCACGGTGAGTGAGCAGATTCGTTGTCTTCTGCCCTGCTTAATGGTGCTGACTCTGGCTGCAGAGGGAGGAGCTAGAGGCTGGGGGTGGGCAGACATTTCCAACCCTGGAAAGAACAGGAAAGCCCTTTCAGCCTTTTGTAATATTGATTCATGTGAATGAACTTCACATATTGCAACCTTGTGTCCAGTTCTCCCTGATTCAAAATGCATGGATTATTTTATGAGAGTGACACTTAGAGATTTTATCCATTTTTCTTTTCTTTTGCTAGTTTAATAAATGGAAAATAAAAAAGGTGCATGTATTTTAATTTGTTCCTATCTAATTGCTCAACAGTTGCAAATTTTTTCCCTCAGAACATGGAAATTACAGAAGTATAAGAATATGTTTATCTGTTAACCACCTGGACAGGATGCTAACACTCTTCATATATTTATTTAGTGATTCTTGTCACTTCCTTAAAGAAAAAAAGCTTTGTGATAACAAAATGATATATGCTCATTATAGTAAAACTAGAAAATGTAGATTATAAGCAAGGAAATATTAATCATCTCTATTCTCACCACTCATGATACCATTACAAGAGTGCTGTTTCTGTGCATATATATACAGGGAAAAGAGGAAGGGGCTACGTGCTGAGGCTCGTGGGATGTGTGATCAGCTCGTGGACATTCTTCTGATAGGTTGGTGGTGAGGAAGTCGGGAGTCAACATCATCAACCTTATTGGTTCCAACCGGTCTGGGGTCTGTCTCCATGCTTGTGAGCAGCATACAGTTAACTTCTTATACTTGATGGGGGTTTCAATATCTGGAATAGAGCTTGAAGGACATGGCTCAGGACATTTTCTATAGCCTTTGCAGAGAAACTAAAGGTCCTTGACTTTGTTAAATGGTTAAACTATTATTATTTTTTCTTGCTTGACTATTTTCCTCTCTGCATTTTCTCACTTCTCTGATTAAATTTATTCTTTGCCTAAGTTCTTCTACTGACAAGGGACAGGCAGAGGACTTGCGGGGAGGTCAGTTCCAAGAAGGCCCCATGGGGTCCTGCTCAGTTACACATATAGTTTTAAACTTAGGACCACAAAATACACTTTTCTATACATTCATAAATGCTCTTCTTAAAATTGTTTTTACATCAACCATTTTTAGTTGTTGTAAAAAATTCTGTTTTATGGTTATAAGGTACTCAATCATTCTCCCTATTCTTAGACATTTAGTTTATTTCTAGTTTGTTTCTATTATAAATAATATTTCAAGGAATAGCATTGTGAGTAAAGCACTGGACACATTTTGATTAATTTTAGGCTTGTTCTCCAGAAGCAGGATTATGTGGTCAAGGGAAATTTGTTTTAGTTTATCATGTGCAATGTGGTTCAGAATTGAGGGTTTTTTTTGTATTACTGTTTATAGAATAACACACCTTACTGTTTGTGATGTTTCAGTAATTATTTACAACTTTCTTTTTTTTAATATTATGTTCTTTGTAAAATATAAAAAGAAAAATCAGTGGAGAATGAAGAATAGATTAAGTAAGAAAATAAAACCCATCCATAGTCCCACATTTAGAGGTGATTATTGTTAATATCTTCAGGCATCTGTGGATACCCTATTGAGTTGGGACATCCTAAAGCAGAGGAGAACTGTGCCTCGTTTCCCGGGGTGAGGCTGTGGGGAAGACACCAAGTCTAGGATGGAATCTCCTGGTTCCCAAAGCTGTTGGATCGCCACGACCACAGGAGGTGTCCAGGTGAGTGGGCCTGAGGTAGTCTCAGGGTGTCCCATTGGGAGAACAGCCGGGTTACTGACGTCCACTGGCAAAGGTGGCTGAAAGGAAGTGTAACCGAGCAAGTGGGGCTGTTGCCCTGTGTGACAGCAAGACCAAAAGAGGCAAAGGTCTTTTGCAGAAGGAGAAAGGCTTTATTGCAGGGCAGCCCAGTGAGGAGACAGAAGGCATAGCTCAGCTCTGTCTCCCCAGTGGGCTTTTGAGTGGGGTATTTATCGTGGAAGTAGGGAGTAAGACAGGGAGGGGGCTCGGAAACGATTGGTGGAAAGTTAAGAGGAAGTTTCAGGAGTCCTCTGTGCAGGTGTGAATGTCCTTCATGTCTCTTCATGAGTGGCATGTGCAATATCGGAAGAGTTCCATACGTTACGCTTGGTAGCTTTTCGGCATATGATGTCCAAAGTTCGTGATCAATCATTCTAGTCCCTCAGTGTGCCTGTGTGATGCTCAGTGGCAGGGGCTGTTAGTGTTTCCATACCTGGTTTCCCTGGTACTCTGCAAGACAAGCTTGGGGGCCTCTGTTAATTATTTTGTTGCTACCTTACAGGCCTTGGGTGTGTAAGTTACAGGGTAAGGTTTCTGAAGGAGTGTTGGATCAAACATCTATTTTCTCATAGTTTGTGCGGGTTGATGACTTACAATGATCCATGACCAGCAACCCAGACGTCCAAACTATTCAACTATTCAACGTGAATATTCACGTATTCAACTTTGTAATTAAGGAAAAATGAGTCATCGAGAGCATAAGAGAAAACATATTTGGGGAAAAGATTGCCAGAACAGGAGAAGGCTCTCAAGCTTCATTTCTGCTTCCCAGAAAACCATGTTCTCATGAAAAGGGGTCCTCAGGCATGGGGTTCCCAACAGTATAGGAGGAAACCAACTGTATTGGATTCCTGAGCTTTTGTCTTTGTTTCCATAAAAAATACACATTTCTAAATATCAGTTTATGTTTTCTCATTCGTGTGTTTCTGGGGGGTCAGGTGCATGAACTGACCTCATGGAATATGAACATCATTGTTTCATACAAAGTCCTCTTTGTCTGTTGGATTTACATATTTATCCTGTTTTATTTCTATTGCTCATGCAGGACATCATGCTAACATATTTGGTCAATGCTTTCATAACGCTTATTGGTATGAAGTGTGCCTGTGTTTGGAGTTTATATAAACAGTGCTGTGTTATGCACATTTAGTCCACATACTCCACACGGTGCTCCGCCCTGTGCATTCACCACGTTGTGCCTGCAAACTCCATCTTTATCCAGGTAAAGACACCCTTTCTTCTCAAGGAGGAAGACAGCCCAAATGGTAGACAATCCCCTGAGAAAGTCTGTCAGGCAAGGGAGAAATCAGATAGAAGAGGAACCACCCTGGAGAAGGAGAGAAGGAGAGGAGGGATGCAGTCAGCATGATGCCGAGTGCTTTTGTGCAATTTTCCCATTTAACATCCAAAGTAACTTTACTGAGTAGACACCATTATCAACCTCCTATGATAGAGGAGGGGGCTCAGAGAGGTTAGGTAAACCGTTCAGGTCAGTCAGTTTATCTGAGGGGACAGTTTGTCACCTTAAAAGTCACACAATTAATAAGTAAAAGATCTTTGCTATAGACCCAGATTAGGCTTTTTCTAGAGCAGTGTTTCTCGACCTTAGCTGTACAGTAGCATCACCTGGAAGCTTCTAACTGCAGACGCCTGTGACCTCCCACCTACACGCGCCCACACTCACCCAAGACATTCAGATTTAACTGGACTCAGGTAGAGCCCAGACACTGCCTTTTTTTTTTTTTTTAGCCTTAAGTATTAGTAGATATTTGGTTGAAGTTTAGCATACCCTTCAAGACGAGTGCTCAGGACCTGGGCATAGGCTGATGAATCTCACACAGTGAATGCTCCCACGTAACCACACCCACAGCAAGCAACTGAACATTACAGACACAGAAGCCCCTCACGCCACCTCCCCAGACCCTCAAGGACAACCATTCTCTGGACTTCTAACACCATAGAGCAGTTGTGCCTCGTTTTGAACTTTACTTACATGTTTCAGTGGAACCGTCCGTTGTGCATTCTTGTGTGTCTGGCCCCTTTCATTGAAAAGTATGCTTGTGAGATTCATCCATGTTGCTGGATGAAGTTGTAGTTTGTTTATTCCTATTGTTGTGTCGTATTCCACTCTATGACATCTTGTTCCATGATTGATAAGCATTAGGATTTTTCCAGTTTGGGGGTATTATGAAGTAGTGATGCTTTAAACAGTCTTGTATATATCTTTTGGTGAATATTTCTGGTGGATATTTACATGGGATTGGAATTGCTAAGTCTGAGGGTAAAACCCTGGCATTGTAAGAAGCTCCCTGGGGGATCCTAAGGTGCCCAAAAAATGGAGAAACCCTTCTCTCCGCTAGAGATTATACCTTGAGCACCATGAAGGTACAGTAAGTTCCCTACATACGAACCTTCAAGCTGTGAACTTTCAAAGATGCAAACGTGGAGCTTACTAATGAAGACCTGATGGAACTGGAGGCCCAGAGAAAGGATGAAGAGAGACAAGAGAAAGAAGTAACTGAAGAACCGAAGAGATTCACAACGCAGGAAATGGCAAGGGGATTTTCTTTATTTGAGGAGGCACTGTTAGTTTCTGAGGCACAGCACCCGAACATAGAACAGTACACGAAGGTTGCAGCAGCTGTTTAGAATGCAATGCGGTGCTACTGTGTTGTCCGTGGCGAGAAAAAACCAGCTACTACCCAGACATCACTGGATCGTTTTTTCAAGAGGGTAGATAGAATTGAATCCAGCAAGGAACCAGAACCTGTGCCATCCACGTCAGGCGTGAGTGAAATTGCACCTTGCCCTCCGTCTCCTATTGCTGACGATCCTTCAGCTCTGCCATCTCCCACCTCCTCTCCCTCCTCCAGTCAGTAACTCTTCTTGCCTGTTCACTCGATGCCAGCCCCTGGATGCCAGCTGTTATACTGTACTACTGTACTTTTCAAGGTACTGTACTGGAAGATAAACAATGTTTTATTTTTTGTGTTTGTTTTTGTGTATTATTTGGGTGAAAATTATTATAAACCTATTACAGTACAGTACTGTATAGCCGATTGTGTTAGTTGGGTGCCTAGGCTAACTTAGTTAGACTTACGAACAGATTGGACTTACAAACGCGCTCTCTGAATGGAACTTCTTAGTATGTTGGGGACTTACTGTATTTCTTACAATACGATCTACCAGTCACTGGCACCTAAACCAACTCAAATTCTTGTTAAAAATGAAGATTCCTGCATCCACTGAACCAAAATGGGGAAGCGGGATGTGGTCCTTGGGAATCTACCTTTTTAACAAGGTGATTCTTACACACATCTAAGCTGGAGAACCACTGTATTATATCATATTGCAAAGAAGTCAGATCAGACCCAGTAGTATTTCTCGACCCAAGATCTTTTGAAACTGATGAAAATGCAGCAACTAAATGGAATGATGGTTTTAATTGCCTTCAGTGAGGATTTATGGGTAAGACCTACTCCTCTCAGGCATTGTTAATTTTGAAAGTTTGCTACAAGAATGGAGATAGGGCTTCCCTGGTGGCGCAGTGATTGAGAGTCCGCCTGCAGATGCAGGGGACACGGGTTCGTGCCCTGGTCCGGGAAGATCCCACATGCCGTGGAGCGGCTGGGCCTGTGAGCCATGGCCGCTGAGCCTGTGCGTCCAGAGCCTGTGCTCCGCAACGGGAGAGGCCACAACAGTGAGAGGCCCGTGTACCGAAAAACAAACAAACAAAAGAATGGAGATAAAAACGTTTATAAACTTTTGTCGCTCATGAAAGCACTCTTTGGTTGGATTGCTTATCTCTGGGGCTGATAAAATAGGCTTCATTTACTCACATAAAATGAGAGGCATGAGATGGGTCTAAGTCAAGGCCGTAGCAATCTTATCTGTGATGGACAAAGAACACATGCAGGTTTTCTGCCAGGAATGTGTGAAACACAAACAACCACCAGAAGTGCTTTCCAGGCCTGTTTAGTCTCTACCCAGCCAGAGAGGAGTCTTTCCCTCTGGCATCCCCACACCCTGAGAACAGGACTCTTCTGTCTCAGCTTCCAGGAATCCAGCTCCCACCTGGCGGTTCCTTTGTAATTGGTACTTAATGCCTTAGTTCCTCTGAGCCCAGCTTCCTATCCTACACAGAAAATACTGTAGCTTCCCAACCAGCCCCATTCCACTCCCACTCATGCAGTTTCTAATTTGCTTTTTACTTTTTTTCCAGTAGGCTGTTTGCCCAGGCTTCTTCAAGAACAACCCCAGGCCCCTCCTTTTCTTAACATCCCAGCTCTGTGTGAAGGTCTTAGCTCATTTCCAGTTGAGCCCCAGCCATAGAGCAGGCCCACACCCAAATTCACTGGGTATTATGTTTCACGCCCACACAGCAAGGACCTTAGTATAACATTTGTGGGCCCTGGACACTTGTGTGTTTATGAGCCCCTTCTCCCATCGTATATTTTAAAGTATATTTTATGACTGAGGTGGTATAAAGCCTGGATTTATGGTTATATTGGGCTGGCCGAAAAGTTCGTTCGGGTTTTTCTGTAACATCTTAAGTGAAGATGTTACAGAAAAACCCAGCCCAATATATGTATTATTATATTCATGTTTTCCTCCTGAGTTTTAAAGAAATTAAAACATCTTTGTGGGTCCCTAAAAAATATCATGGGCCCTAGACCCTGTGCCTGCCGGGCCTCATGGATATGTGGGCCCTGCACATAGCCCGTTTCAAGATGGGACAGCCTCATCCTTTTCTTATGACATTTTTTTTTTCATTAATAGGGTTCATTTTGGGGGGAAGTTTTAGGTTTACAGAAATTATCCATACATTATTATTAACTAAAGTCCATAGTTTATATTAAGTTTCACTCTTTACGTTGTACGTTCTATGGGTTTTGACAAATATATAACGACACGTATCCATCATTAAAATACCATACAAAGTATTTTCACTGCCCTAAAATTCCTCTGTGCTCTGCCCATTCATCCCTACCCCTTTCCCCTCCAACCCCTGACAATCACTGATCTCTTTACTATCTCCATAGTTTTACCTCTTCCATAATGTCATATGGTAGGAATCATACAGTGTGCAGCCTTTTCAGGTTGGCTACTTTCACTTAGAAATACTCATTTAAGTTTCCCCTGTGTCTTTTCATGGCTTGAAAGCTCATTTCTTTCTTTGCCAGTATCCATCGTATGGGTATATCACAGTTTGCTTACCCATTCACCTATTGAATAACATCCTGGTTGCTTCCAAGTTTTGGTAATTCTAAATAAAGCTGCTGTAAACATTCATGTGCAGGTTTTTGTGTGGACATAAGTTTTCAGCTCATTTGGGCAAATACCAAGGAGCAAAATTGCTGGGTCATATGGAAATAGTATGTTTGGTTTTATTCTTATGATTTTTTTTTTCCTGAAACCTTGCATTTACTTCTTAAACACCCAGCGCACCTGTCCAAGGTATCAAAACACCCGCTGTGATTTTCTCTGAAAAGTATGTGCTTGCTCCCACAATGAGAAGGCTTTCCCCTCAGCCCCAGCATTCCTTTTCGACTCCATCCTGCTGACAAGTCCATGGGGCTTCTAACTACATGGCCTCTTTATTGCTGTCTGGGGGACGCTATTTCACTGATGAAAACAGGGGAGAAACAAGATCTAAAGGGCCCATTTCTGTTCAGTCAGGTTTTTGCCAACAGACCTGAATTAAGTTTCAGAGCCCTAGATCACATAGAAGTGCAATAGAAATTTCTATTTGTTCATGGTAAGGCAACAAAGTCAGTACAACTGGAAGTTGGAAAGGTGGACTTCTTTTGTGTAAAAGGATCTCAGCTAGAGGAGAGAGAGAGAAAGGGAGGGAGAGAGGGAGGAAGGAAGGAGGGGAGAAAGGGACTCTTCTTGCCTTGTGATTGTTTCCACTGTGAAATGGGGTCTAGAAGAGGAGAGGGGAATAGCAGTGCATCAGTGCCGAAGGTTGCAATTCCAGGCTTAGTTGCGAGATGGCCAAATCGTGATCTAAGTCAGCTGTGACTAGTTGGGTAGGCAGCAATACAGAGGACATGACAGAGACTCATGGCACGGCACAGCATAGATTTCAGCCTGTAGGTAGGGGGGTCTTCTGTCTTTGTGTTCTCACTTGTTTGTGAGTTGGCTTTGATTGACTCTTGAAGTGAACATTAACCTCTAGACTGTGGATTATGACATAGCTCATTGGAGTCAATTGGCATGATATTTGCACCTATGAACGGAAAATCTTCAGACTCCATTAATGTTTGTTAAATTATCTACTTCAATATCAGGTAACATATGCATGTCTCATAAACCCACTGTGGCCACTGGGTTTTAGTAAAATCTCGTGAATCCACGTAGGGGCATCTTACCGTCCCAGCACATAATGATGACATGGCAATGCAAGTATTACTGAATTAGTAAATTCTTTGTGACTCACAGAATACAGAAAGGTGTGTGATCCCTCCTAATATTTCTTCTAGAACCACTTAAACTGTGAGCCAGTGAGAAGGGAGATCTTTATTGGACAGCCGGGGTTAGGAAGGTGTATCAGCTGTTTCTTCGTCAAATATGAGCTCGTTATAACAACAGCCATCTATTTGCTCATGATTTTGTGGGTTGGCAACTTGGGCTGAAATCCGTCAGCAATCCCGTCTCTGCTCCACGTGGTGTCAACTGGGCTTACTCATGTGTTCAGCTTCATTTGGCTGCGGGCTGCCAGCGATGACGGCCGAGACCCCCCTCCACACATCCGTCATCCTCCAGGAGGCTAACTTGCACTTGTTCACGAGACAGCAGCATTTTAGGACCTATTCTTAGAACATCTGCCGTGTTAATTCCGCCACGTTCTATCAGTCAAAGCAGGTCACGGGGCCAACACAGATTCAAGATGTGGGAACACAAACTCCACTGCTTGTTGAGAGTTGTTACAGAGAATTTGTGGCTAGTTTTGATCAACGCCAGGAGGTTTAGTAAGAGCTTTGATTAGGTACTTTCCAGCTTCATGATTTTATACTTTTAAGAAACTGAAGTTCTCTTTTATCTGGTCTGAGGAATATGTATTTATAATAAGTTTTACTTTGTGTAAAATAAATACAAGTTAAGAGAAAATTATTTTATAGAAGAATGAGTGAGGGGCAGTAACCATTTTTCACCCTCTGTAATATTCCCACATCAGTGTATCCAAGAGGGAGAGGAAGCAGCAACTCATGTGTCTGTTAGAAACAAGGAGGAAAGGAACAGTTCCAAGAATGGTGAGACACAGAAGTTTCTGGGCAGAGGAATAGTATAAGCCAAGATCCTGCGGTGAGAGACACTGAAATTCATCGGAGGAAGCCGGTGTGTGGACGCTCCAAGAGCAGAGCTAAGGATGAAGCCAGAGAAGTATAAAGAAACCAGATGGTGCAGAGCCACGAAGTCATGTTCGCAGAGGTAGATTTATGATGAAACTTAAGTTTCAGTTGCTCTTACCTTTTTTCTCAATAGACATTTTTATTTATTATTTTTTCAGATTTATTGAGGTATAATTGACAAGCACAATTATAAGATATTTAAACTGTACAACATGACAGTTTGGTATATGTATACATTGTGAAAGGAGTCTGCTCATTGAGTTAGTTAACATATCCATCATTTCACATATTTACACTTTGTGTGTGTGTGTGTGTGTGTGTGTGTGTGTGTGTGTGAGAGAGAGAGAGAAAGAACATTTAAGTTCTATTCTCTTAGCAAATTTCAATTATACAACAGTGTTATCAACTATAGTCACCACGTTATACATTAGATCATCAGACCCTATTCATCTTTTTTTTCACTCAATGAATGTTTATTGTTATATTTAAGTAAGCTAAAAATGCTTGTGATAAATGCTAAATTGGAAATGCACAGGTTTCTGGGATAGACAATTCTGGGGCAAAGAGCTGTTACATATCACGTAAACCTACAGATATTTTTAATTGGAGGAATTTTAAAAAAATTACTATCAATTCAAAAGAGAGCAAGAAAGACCAAAGAGAAAAAATGGAACTAATAGAAAACAAAAAATAAGATGATGAAAATAAAACCAAAATAGCATTATTAAAATAATCATGACTGGTCTAAAAAACTCAGATATGTCATGTTTAAAAGTGCCAACCCTGGAACATAAGACTGTATATACAAATGTTCTAAATAAAAGTATAGGAAAATATATATCAGAACAAAGCATACAAAGGAATGAGCTAAAGTCTTTCACAAGGATGCAATAATCAAAATCCAGAATATGGGGAGGTGTATAGGAAAAACAAGACAGTTTTCAATAAATAAAATCCATGGAAAAAAAGAGAGAAGTTGGGAGCAGACATCTTAGATTAAAAAAGACATGAGAGATGTATTAAGCTATTGCAGTAAAAGGATCTTATTTGGATTTAAGTTCAAACTAAGCATTTTGAAAGATGAGACAATAAGTGATATTTGAACAATGATGGATATTTGATGATGTTAAGAAATTCAGACCTTATTCATCTTATAACTGAAAATTTGTACCCTTTTAATAACTTCTTCCTAATTCCCCCACCCCCCCCCGCCCCCAGTCTCTGGCAACCACCATTCTATTCTGTTTCTATGAGTTTGGCTTTTCTCATAGATTCCATATATAAGTGATACCATGCAGTATTTGTCTTTCTCTGTCTTATTTCACTTAGCATAATGCCCTCAAGATCCACCCTTGTCGTTGCAAATGGCAGGATTTCCTTCTTTTTAAAGCTGAATGGTGTTCCATTTCGTGTATGTACCACATCTTTATCCGCTCATCTGTTGACACACACTTAGGTTGTTTCCATAAGTGGGCTATTGTGAATAATGCTGCAATCAACATGGGAGTACAGATATATTTTTGAGAGCCTGTTTCCATTTTCTTTGGATCTATACCTAGAAGTGAGATTGCTGGATTATATGATAGTTCTAGTTTTAATTTTTGAGGCGCCTCCATTTCCTTTTCTATTCGTCTGAACCTATTTACATTCCCACCAACAGTGTACAAGGGTTCCCTTTCCTCCACATGCTCACCTTGTGTCCTGTCTTCTTGATGATAGCCATGGTCTCTTTATCTTTGAGTTTTGATAGGTTAATTATAATATGTCTTAGAGAAGGTCATTTTGCATTGAGATAAGGGTGATTTATTTGCTTCCTGAACTTGGATGTTCATGTTTCTCCTCAGGGTGGGGAAGTTCTTCAGCAATTATTTCTTGAAATAAACTTTCTGCTTCCTTCTCCCTCTCTTCTCCTTCTGGAAACCTGATTATCCTGATATTTGTATGTTTCATTGAGTCCCATAGATCATGTAGGATTTCTTCACTCTTTTTCATTCACCCTTTGCTCCTCTCTGGGTTATCTCAGAGTTCCTGTTCTCTAGGTAACTTACTCTGTCTTCCTTTTGATCTACTCTATTGCATTTTTCATTTCACTCATTGAACTCTTCAGCTCCAGAATTTCTGTTTGGTTCTTTTTTTATGATATATATCTCTTAGTTAAATTTCTCACTTTGTTCATATATTTTTTTCCTGACATCACTGAATTGTCTTTCTGTTTCTTCTAGCTCATTTACTTTGTCAGAACAGCTATTTTTAATTCTTTAACAGCTAGATCACAAGATTTTGTGCCTTTGAGCTCGGTTATTGGAGGATTATTGTTATTTTTTGGTGCAACATTTCCTTGATTCATCGTGTTCCTTATAGCTTTGCATTGCTGCTTTTGCACTTGAAGTAGCAGACTTCTCCTCAAAGCTTTACTAGTTGCCTTCAGATGGGGTGTATTTTTCATTGGGGCTATTACATCTGGGGTTTTCTGTCTGCCTTGATATGGATCTACCTGCTCCACACATCTTGCTTTCTTTTGTGGCAGGTTTCTTAAGCTTTTCTGTCTTCTCTGGTTCTTAAAACTCACCTGGCTGGCTGCTGAAACCTCTCTTGTTTTCCAGAAGGTGGCGCTATAGCCCAAGTTTGTGGCTTCTCCCTTGCCCACAGATCCTGGTCTGTTTTTCTGATGGCACTGCTTTTACCAGACTCTCTCGCCACCACACTCAGAGCCAAGCCAGCAACAGAGTGAGGGGAGGTGTGTGTTTAGTCTTGGGGCCTTGGGGGTGCCTGTGGCTGGTGGAGAGATCCTCAGGGGAGGTGCTCTCAGTGGCTTGTGAGCGAGCTTCCTGCTGGAGTCCTGAGCTCAGTCAGCAGCAATTGCATCCCTTAAATGGCCTTTGATGTTTTCATCTGCCCCTTTCCTGATCTCCTCCCTCCCACCCACCATGGAGGTCCTGCCTCTGTGCACTGGGCACTTCTGGAGAGAAATGGGTTTCTCCAGCTGTGTTCCTCACAACTGGGGGTAGCTGGGCACTCACTCACTACTCCCCTTTCCCTGTGGGAGAGGTCCCCGAGGGATAGCTCAGCCCCTCACTGTGTTGTCCTGGGGGGAAAAGCAGCACTGGCCAATTTCCTCTTACCCTCACCACTGTGTACAAACTCATATATATTTTTTTCTAACAGCATGCTGGAATCTCCTCTTGGGAAGGCTGGACTTCAACAAATTCTCTCTCATCTTTGGGTATTTTCCCAAGTCAGCACTCTCCAGGTCTTCCCTGGCCACAGCCAAGAGCGTTTGGGGCAGGATTGCTGGCTCCCCTGGTCCCATGGCCCTTACTGAGGTCTGTGTATTACTAGATGCACAGGTGGGCAGACTCCTTTTGGGTCCCTTGGTGTATAGTGCCGGATCCCACAACTCCCACAAGGCATTTTTATTCATGGATGGATGCCTAATTAGGTGCTTTAAAAAGGGACAGAAAGGGAGGGACATCCTATGCTGACATAAGAATTTTGAAAAGATGCCCACACATTATGTAAGTCAGAGAAAACGTTCAGTTCTCAGTTTTACCGATTTATCTCAACCTTTTTATTTGGGACTTTAAAATATTTAAAAGAAGAATAGAATAATGTTGAAACAAGGTTGTAGAATTTCTTTGCAAACTTTAGAGTAAATTTTAGTCAGGAACTACATCGACTTTTCTTGTTTTTATGACTGTAAATGCTTTTTATAGATCAACTGACTGATTCCCTCTCAACCTCATTTCCATTGAAACTGTACCACCATGTCCATGTTCACCTGGATCCCTGAAATAGCTCCTAACTGGTCTCCATGGACCTATTCTTGGCTCTCTCAGAGCAGTAGTTCTCAGCAGAGTGGGCCCAGCCCAGTATCAGCATCACCTAGTATCTTAGTCAGGCTGCCATAACAAAGTACCACAGACTGGGTGACTTAAACAACAGAAGTTTATTTCTCACAATTCAAGAGCCTAGAAGCCCAAGATCAAGGTGCCAGCATGGTTGGGCTCTGATAAGGGCTTGCTTCCTGACTTGTAGACAGCTGCCTTCTCACTGTGTCCTTACATGGCACAGAAAGTGAAAGAGATGTCTCTTCTTATAAGGGCACTAATCCCCTCATGTGGACCCCACCTTCATGACCTCACTGAAACCTAATTACCTCCCAAAGGCCCCATGTCCTAATGCCACCACACTGGGGGTTAGGGCTTCAACATACAGATTTGTGAGGGACACAATTCAGTCTGTAGTACCTAGAACTTGTTAGAAATGCAAATTCTCAGGCCTCGCCCCAAACCTACTGATTCAGAAACACTGGAGGTGGGGCCCAGCAATCTGTGTTTTCCCTAGGTGGTTCTGATTCATGCTAAAGCTTGAGACCGACTGTTACAAACCGTTCTCTTCACTATACCTTTTTAACAATGAAAATGGATCATGTTACCCTCCGCTTAAAAATGCATCAAGGAGTTCCCACTGCACCCACAGTGAAATACAGACTTCCAATAGAGCCTTCAAGGCCTCTGCACTTTGTCCCTTTACTGCCTTTCCTCCCACATCTTGTGACTCTCTCCCTTGGCTTATCATGTGTCCCACTTGCAGGCTTCCTCACTGTTCCTTAAGATTCCAAGTTCTTTCCTGTCCTAGGGGTAAAGAAAAAAATGTTGCCTGCCATTCCAGTACTACAAAGATCAAACCATTAGCCCCTTCAGTCGCCTTCAGGGGAATTCAGGGATGGAGAAAAACGGGAAGCATTCTGTGCTTTGAATATACCGGCCCCTAGATAGTTAAGATACATATCTAAGGAAAAATGTCCAATGACCCCAGAGTCTTACATTTCCCCATACATAGAAAAGCACTAAAATCATTAACTTGAGATGTCTGTTCTCTATGATTAGCAGTCATCTTTTGATGCCGGACTACATTTTCTTTCCAAGCAGAAAAGAGTTCAGAGACATCCTGGCTCCTCTCTTACCTCTTTGGAGCAGTTCCTCGGAGCTCTCTGAGTGGTCCTTTCCCAGGCTATAGTCCTCAGTAAGCTCCGTGAATAAAATTTAACTCATAACTTTTACATTGTGTGTTTTTCGTTTAGTCAACACAGGGCACAGGCAGTTGCTTTTCCCTCTGCCTGAAATCTTCTTGTCTGGCTCTTAGCAGAGCTGACTGCTCTCTGCCTGTCTCGGCAAAATTGTCTCCTGAACTGATGCTTCCTTCCTTGACCAACCCACGTAAAGTGGCATGATTACCCGCTCCCCCCCAACTAGTCTCTACCATCAGGTTTATTTCTCACATCATCTCATTACAATCTGAATTAGTGTGTTTACTTGTTGTTTCTTTCTCCCATCACAAGAATGTAAACTCCACGTGGAAGAAATCTTATCTGTCTTGTTCACCACCATCACTGCCTGGGAGAGTACCTGGTACATAGCAGGTGTTCAGTACATACTTCGTGTATGAATGAATGAATGAACGATTGTGGCTGGTGAGTGTCTTGGTCTTCAAGGGAGTGGGCTACACAGCCTGCTATATTGCTTCAAAGTTTTGAGTCAGTGCAATTTTTAAAAAATAGCCAACAACTCTGTCTTCCTGCTGCTTTACTCTGTATCTGTTATTTATCATTTTTTTCCATGATCAGAGGGAACTATTTACCCTCCGAAGCTGGTGCTCCCATTTCTTCTCTGTATGCAGCTGCCACCACCCAGCATGGCTGATAGTGGAAAGTTCCCAGAAGATAAATTTGGTATAAAAGGTGAAGGAAGGAATATCCAAGAAAGAGCAAATAAAAAACTAAATGAATGAATGGATTGTAGAACATCCAAACCAATAGAAAGAAACCATCAGGATTAAAGGAAACTTTTTTAATAGGGAAAAAGTCAGCAAAGCATGACAAAAATAAAATAAGGTTCGATAATAGAAATTTGAAAAGACATTACAATAATATGAATACGTTTAAGTTACCTATTAAGAGTCAAAGAAAACTGTCATCTTTATATGGGCAGGGACACTGTCTTATTCGCAATTTATTATTACATAGAATAACCCTTGTTGAGCACTTACAATTCTTCTGGAATTGTGCTAATGCTTGTAAAACAATTCATCTGTACAATAATCCTCTGGTATCTTTTAAGGATTATGCATGATAAATATTTATTGAATTAATATGATTAATTCAGTACATGATGAAAGCCTATCAAACTGGGTTAGAAAGCTAAATCTATGCAACATGTTTTTAAGAGATAAATAAGGATGAGTTACAATAGCGGAAGAGCAACACCTCCCACTAGATTAATGAGGAAAACAACAAGGAAGTCACAAATACTTATCCCCAAAAATAAAAATCACCACAGATACAGGGGAAATTTTAAATTTTTTTGAAATTATTTTACATAATTCCATACACATAAGTTTTAAAGTGTGAAATATTTTTATGTATAAGTTGCTAAAGCATACTAAAAAAAGTAGAAAATCTAAACCTATAACTAACTATGGAGAAGATGAGAAATTTGTCAAAGAGCAGTATCTCTTTCCCTCCCACCTCCTAAAAAATTACAGGTCCAAATGGGTTTAGAGGTCAATTCCCTTCTAACCTTTAACAAACAAATAATTCCTCTGTTTTGATTTTACCAGAGAAAGAAGAAAAGCTTCACAGTTTCTCTTACGAATTCATCATGACACTGTTACCAAAACTTCACAAAGATAGTTCACCAAAAGAAAACTACAGGCTCTGTGGCAACATGGATGGACCTTGAGGGTATGACGCTCAGTGAAGTAAGTCAGACAGAGAAAGACAAATACTGTATGATCTCACTTATATGTGCACTCTAAAAAAACCCCAAAAAACAAAACTCATAGAAAAAGAGATCAGATTTTTGGTTGCTAGAGGCAGAGGGTGGGTGTCGGGGGAACTGGTAAAGGGGGTCAAAAGGTACAGACTTCCAGTTATCAGGTAAATAAATCCTGGGGATGTAATGTACAGCACCATAACTATAGCTAACATTGCTATATGGTATATTTGAAAGCTGCTAAGAGAGTAGATCCTAAAAGGTCTCATCACAAGGAACAAATTTTTTTTAGTATATGCGAGATGATGGATGTTAACTAAACTTATTGCAGTAATCGTTCCACAAGATATACGTATGTCCAGCTATCATGTTGCACACCTTAAACTTTGCGTTGTATGTCAGTTATATCTCAGTAAAACTGGAAGGAAAAAAAATAAACTACAAGCCAATACACGTATGGGTATTGGTGTAAAAATATAGAATTTTAACGGTGTTAAAATATAGAATCTAACAACACTTTTTCAAATATCTGCCTTACGATCAAAAGGAGTCCCATTCTTAGATCATGTTTTAATAGGTTAAAGGAGAGAAAAACAGTATGATCTGGTGGCTGGGAGTGGAGGGGCCAGGAAGAGTGACAGGGTTCCAGCACAAGGCTCCCACAGCTCTCAGAGGACACTGAAGGATTAAGTAGGGAGGAGGCCAAACCTTCTCTCAGACTGGCTGCAGCCCGAAGAATTAGGGAACAGCTCCAGCCCGGAAGAAGCAAGATAACTCCATGCCCCGGTGCTAGTGGCCCATGGCTTTTAGTTTATTCCATAAAAACCCTGCCACCCTGATAGTGTTAACACAGGAGCTGGGGCAAGATGGTCAGAGGGCAGAGGGTGCCTCGATAGCTGTAGTATGATGGCTGGAGAAGACGCAGGTGGGAGAAATGGAGCAGACAGAGAAACAGGATGTTACTATCAGGCTGCTCCCCCTCCCCCAACACTTTTGGTAATGATCAAACATTTCCTTTGCTGAGTATCTGAGTTCAATTAAGGGAAGTCTCCTCTTAAATAAATTAAGTAGAGCACTTGACACAAAGGCCACCCCTTCCAAGATGTCAGTCCTCTTGCCCCCTTTACAAATAATTATAATAATTATTATAATTAATTTAATTATATTTATTTTTATAATTATATATATAATTATAATAATTATAATATAATT
This sequence comes from Grampus griseus, assembly GCF_964374135.1. Lineage (NCBI taxonomy): Eukaryota > Metazoa > Chordata > Mammalia > Artiodactyla > Delphinidae > Grampus > Grampus griseus. The sequence continues at coordinate 18,301,806 of NC_139003.1, forward strand.
ATATAATAATTATTATATATAATATATAATATATATATATAAAATATATATATTATATATATATAATATATATATATTATATATAATATATATATATAATATATATATATATTATATATAATAATTATATAATAATTATATATATAATTATATATATAATTATAATTATATTTATAATTAATTATATTTATAATTAATTTAATTTAATTATAATATAATTAAATACTATTTATACTTGTAAATAGTGCAGAAGTACAGATGTCTGAGTGTTAGAGCTTTCTATAACCATCACTGGTCTCGTGGTTCAGGCATTTCTTCTGTTCCTGCCCCCATCTCTTCCTGCCAGCCTTCAGATGATCTAATTTCATGATAAACTGCCATTGAAATCTGGCTCCACTGTTTCGACTTCAGAAGAAAGGTCGCTTGATCAAAACTATAAGCAATCTACGAGGCCAACAGCAAGCGTGCATGTTCCTTCGTACTCCCCACTGCCCCTGGCCCTCCTCCCTCAGTCTCTCACTTCCTGTCCTTTCCTGCTCACCTAGCGAAAGATGGAACAGGCACACAGGTGATGGTGCTGCCACTCTCATCAATTCACTTTTTGCCCGACATTTATTAAGCTACTAAGTGTCCACCATGGGCCAGCCACTCAATGCCAGGCTGCAGACCCAGCCCTCCCAGAGGTCGTGGTTCCCCACACAGGTAGTGGAGGGGGATGAAGGGCTCGGGCCCATCCCTCCCCACAGGCCACAGCATGGCTTTGGCCCCTCAAGGGCTGGCGGCCACCAAGAGCAGAGCTGTGGCGTCAGGACAGTGTTCTCACAGAACAGGGCAGGTAGCCTGGACAGGCCAGGGAGGCCAGGGCAGGAGGCCGAGGGCCCCCAGGTGCCTGAGCAGGCCCAGGCTCAGGCTGGTGAGCCTTGAAGTTTAGCCTACGTGACTTAGTGCACTCTAGGAGAAAGCATGGCTTTAAGCTGTTATTTTGTTCAGAACCTCAAAAACAGGTATTCTTTATAAATGGTTCAGGGACAATCTTAAGGTCAGAAGAAAATAAGGGAAAAGGCTGTATTTAGGGAAGATTAGACGGCTCCACGGGACAGGGATCAGCCGTGGGGTTTTGATGGTGATGGTCCTGAGGGCAGCAGTGGGGCCTGGACCCGAGGAAGAGCAGCTGATAAGGACATTTCCAAGGGCCATCCCCACGAGCTCGCCAGCTCTCCAGCTCTTCTCACTCGCCAGGATCAAAGACAGACAAGTGCACTTTTTTGTGTTCGTTTTTTTTCTCTCACAGTTTCGTCCTTACCTCATTCCTCCACTTTGCTCAGAGTTTCTGGCCCACTTGACATATAAGGCTGAAGTCCAATAATCAAAGGATCTCCCTCCTTTCCAACATTCTGCTCAGAAAAAAAGCACAAACAGCAGCGGATGCAAAGCCCTCTTACAACATTTTCCACAAACCCCAACCCTGACCTTGGCTCAGGCCACAGTACATGAGCACACTGAAGGGAAATCTGTTGCCGTCCCATTCTGTAATAACAAGAAATAACTGAAAACTTTATGAACCAAAGCGGAGTATGCTTGCTGATAGGTTTCTTGAAGACCTCATCAGCAGAGCCGATGAGCTTTGCCCTCTCTCCTGGGAGAAGAGAGCGAAGGTGGGTTTATCCAGCAATAAATTCATGCTGATCTGCTAGAGTTTTTGTTCAGCTCCCTCTCTGCCTTTCCCTGACCGGCAGGAACACAGGCAGCAGCCTCATCAGATCTGGCAGCAGGCACTTAGTCTGCGCCACAGATGGACTGGTCCAGCCTCTGCCACCACAATCTTCTCCCCTTCAGTTGTCCCCATTCATTCCGATACGCAAATGTGTAGAATGGTCATGTTCTATCTCCCTGCCTCCTTCCTCATGTTCAAATATAGTTCTAGTATTATTGATTCTTTCTTTAAAGTGTTTACCTTTCTGTTCCACAGAAACAGAACCATATAGAATCACCCAAAACCACTGTCATTGCCCTTTGCTCCTCTCTGGACCTCTCTTCCTCCCACTGCCATTAGATTATTAGAGTTGCCAAAAGTGTGTCCCAGGGAATAGATGTTGTGTGAAAAAAAAAAAAGGATGTATTCAAAATTTTTTGGAAAATTCAGGGTTAAACAAGTGTAAACAGGTCACTTTTGCACAGGACTTGTCAGAGCCTTTAATACACTAATCATGTGCATTGTGAATCTTGAAGTGGAGGTATAGATGTGGTTTTTCTAAACTTTTTTGATCCTGGAACACCATCCTCCCATTTCTACGTACTTTTGTTAGTAGATCATCCTTGACGCGAGTGAACTGCGGAGCACACGATGAGAAACAATACTAAAGAAAACTTACTCCTCAAAAATTATGCTCTAATAGTCCAGGGTGCTCTTACGACCTCCTTAGAATTTTGTGTTGTATGGAAATAGAAAGTATTCTTTGATATTTTATAATAAATAAAAAATACATACCACATTTCGTACCTACAAAAAAATAAACATAAAGTATGAATAAGCTATAAAGACTAGATAACCCACAAAGACCTACGGTACAGCACAGGGAACTATGTTCAATATTTTATAATAACGTATAATGTATGTATAAAAATATGAAAAAGAATATATATATATAGAATAACATATATACAGAGAACTGAATCACTGTGCTGTACACCTGAAACTAACATGACATTGTAAATCAACTAGACTTCAAGTTTTTAAAGAATTTTTTAAAAAGAATAAAATAAAGGATGCTTGTGCCTGCCGCCTCACCTCCACACCCCCAGCTTGATGAACTAAACCAGGGGGCAGAAAACTTTTTCTGTAAAAAGCCAAAACTTATCCAATGAGCAAATTAGCTTGGCCCATGTGGTGTCCACATATTCAACTCTGCTGTGTAGCATGAGAGCAGCTATGAACCGTACGTAAATGAATTGGCGTGTTGCAAGAAAATGTTAGTTACAAAACAGGTGACAGGGGTTTCCCTGGTGGTCCAGTGGTAAAGAATCCGCCTTCCAATGCAGGGGACGCGGGTTCCATCCCTGCTTAGGGAGCTAAGATCCCACAGGCCGCGGGGCAGCTAAGCCTGCGCGCCGCTGCTACTGAGCTCGCGCGCCTCCCCTGGAGCCCGCGTGCCGCCAACCACAGAGCCCACGCATCCCGGACCCCGTGCCACAACTTGAGAGAACCCCACGTGCCGCAACGAAGATCCCGTGTGCCGCAACTAAGACCTGATGCAGCCAAAAATAAATAAAGTAATAAATAAATCTTAAAAAACAAAAAAGCAGGTGACAGGCTAAATTTGGGCCATGGGCTGTAGTGTGCCAACCACTGCACTAGACCAGTTCTGGAGCGCCTGGGTACACCTGCCCTTTGGCATATTTTGCTCATGCCAAGGGTCAATCCTCTTAATGGACATTTGGTTTGTTACACTTAAAAAATATATTTTTTTTTGGCTATTTTGAAAATGCTACTGTGAAAAATTTTGACAGTTCTTCTAATACACCTGAGTAAATTTCTTTAGGGCAACGCCTTCCAATGTTTCACACTTTTCCAAAGAGGATTTGGGAAAAAATATGAACCTTCTCACACTCTTTATGTTGAAATCTAATGTTTTTGTCCAAAGAAATGTTGCAAAATATATAATTTTTGAAAGAGTTGCAAAGGACATAATCCCAGTTGATTATCAATATCGACATTTTAAAACAAAAACTTCACTCCTAAATGTAAGATTTTCTTTAACATTTAGAAACTTTTCATCTTGCCTCTTGCTCCTTTAACTCATAATTCCAGGCTTCCACCCTCACGGAATTTTATCCTAATGTAGCACCTTTTTATGCTCGAAGCATTTTTCTTGTTCACTAGATCATGTTTCTCTCCAACAAAAATAGAGATTTAAAATTTTAATATATTTTATTTCCTGTGACCATGAAATTTGAAAGATTAGGAAATTTTTCTTCTGAATTGAGTTATCATTAGCATTACTATTAGCACAAAAATGATTTTTTTAAAGAAACAAATATAATTTAAAATTTTTATAAATCATTAAAATCTGTAAAATTTCACTGGAAATTCATCTCTAAAAAAGACAAATGGAGATTATTTAAAAAGCAGTTTCTGTATCCATGTGTGCTGTGAGAGTTAACTCCGTAGGCCTGAATGACATAAAATGATAAATGTGGCTACGTGGCATGTGGCTGTGTGTCACTGGGCATGAAAATAATGATTTAATAGTGTTGCTTTGTAACCTTGGGTCTGAGGACTTTCAAGACAGTTCATACCAGTATGTCAGCATTGTTTGCTGACAACAGTGAAATCGACGGTTTTACACCTCAGTGTAAATTTTCCTTTACTGCCAGTTATGTCAGCGAGAAAATGCTGATTAAGCCAGTAAGGTATAAGAAGCATTGTCTGAGATCCCATTTGGACGCCCTCATTCCAAGGGATTCTGTACATAAGTTGGTGGTTCTTGATTCAGGAGACAAAGTATGTCCTGGCACAGCCCTGATAGTGGGAGAAAAATGGGAGCTCAGGAGTCTCTGCAGACCCTCTGCTGTGAGGCAGGCTTTGGCTGTGATGGATATTCTTACTTTGATGCTGTTCTATACTGTGTCCTTTTCCTACAATAACCTGTAGATTTGTGCATTGCCATTTTGGATCCTGTGAGTCTAATTTAGCATTTGAACCCCATCTGGCCATGTAAACCCAAGGCCTTTTACAAACATGAGGTCACTTAGGGGTCATTGCTACCCATTTGATCTTAGCCTGAGGAACTCAATCTTTCGGGGTCTTCACTTTATTTCCTAACTGTATTAGAACAGTTAGTACTCACCAGCAACAACATGTCTGGAGGATCAAACAGCATTCAGCCCACTCAAAATAAGAGACCTAAGAGAATTAGGAGGTGGGCTAGGAGAAATGGGCCAGGCAGAATTCATTTTTCATGAGGAAAGACGTATTGCAGAAAAAGACCTTGTAACACAGATAGGGCACCTGGAAGGCATCCTATTCCAGGGAGGAGGACAAACATAGCAAGTCACCTGGGATGATAACACAGCACTGATAAAATGGGCCCTGTAATTAGGGCAGATATTAAGACGACATGCCCAAACCCAGCAATGAAAACAAGCTGGCAGGTCCACACAAGCTGGGTTATTAGATGTCTTCATGCGAATGGAGTCTGAGGTATCCCAGGCACCATGGCCAGGGGTGCTCAGAGCAGAAGCCGAAGTGAATGCTTGTGGGGGACTTACAGGCTCCCCAGTCCATGAAAATGTTTAATTGGGGAATGCAGCCCATTGAGACCCTCTTTCCGAGAGTCAGCACCATGACTGAGTGCTAACAATTCTTTCCCCCATCGTGCAACTCATGGTAATTGGACACATTTTATTTACTTCTTTATTTATTTTTGGATAATATCATGCACTTTCTTGACAACTTTTTTGCTGAACAATATCTTGGACATGTGATCATAATAGTACATGTAATATAACAAGGTGTGTACTGGAAAAGTAGTTAGAATTTTGTGTCTAAATTCATATGAGATTAGCCAATAGTTTTCTTTTCTTGCCCTACACTTTTTTTAACAGCATGTTGTTTATGGAATTTAAAAACACAGGCATCAAAACTCATTTTACAAGGTTGCAAATATACTAGAGTGCTGGCCCGTGACAAGGTCTGGGAAGGCGACACGGTGCTGGCAGTAGGGTTGAAGGGCAAAGGGAAGAAAATGGAAGTGAGAACAGATGACAAATTGAGGGGCCTTGCGTGCACCGGAGGGAACATGCTGTGCACTGAATAATAGTTATTTGTTATTGGGTTTTCTAGTCTGATAAAACAATTGGCTGGCTTCTTTCAATCTCTCTTTTTTTCTTCCCTATATTTTGGAACAACTTATATGACATGACAATGATCTGTTCCTTGAAAGTTTCTAAAACTCATCCTTAACATTGTCTGGACCTGGTGCCCTTTTTATAGGTAGTTGTTTTATTACTCTTTCCACTGGACACATTCTACACAGGACAAGAATGTTTCCCATAGATCCTGTTGTGGACCTTTCTTATTGGGCAGGAGTATTTATTTAAGCCATATACCCAGAGGAAGGGAATTTGGCTGTGTACTCAAGACTTTCTATTTTTTTACTCAGACATTTTGAATCCTGGAATAACAAAGACATGGCCTCAAGTTCGTACTCTGTCGAGAAATAATACATAAGGAATGGTAGGCGAAATAATGAAACCCCCAAAGGTATTCACGCCCTAATCCCTGGAACCTGTGAATATGTTAGGTTACACGGCACATGGGAATTAAGGTTGCAGATGAAATTAAGTTTGCTAATATGCTGACTTTGAGATGGGGAGACTACCCTCGGTTATTCAGGTGGGCCCAATGTCATCACATGTGTCCTTATAAGTAGAAGAGCTTAGGAAGAGAGATGAGAAGAGAATCCGAGAGATGGCAGCATGAGAAGGGCTCAGCCCAACATTGCTGGCTTTTGAAAATGGAGGAAGGAGGCCACGAGCCAAGGGTGCAGGCAGCCTCTAGAAGCTAGAAAAGGCAAGGAAACAGAATCTCCCCTAGAGCCGCCAGACTAGAAAGCAGCCCTGCCAACACCTCGCTCTCAGCCCAGTGAGAACAATGTCAGACTTCTGACCCATAGAAGGGTAAGATAACAAATTTGCATTGCTGTAAGCCATTAAGTTTGTAGTACAGCAGCATTAGGAAAGTAATTCATATACCATATGCAAAGAGAGATTTTGTTGAGAGGGAAAAGAATAATTATAATGTGCTTATATCTGATTCAAATTGTAACCTTATATCCAGAGTACTACTTCCTATAATTCAGGAAGCATAGATAAAATTAATGTCATTGAAGCTAATGATACTTATGATAATACTGATGATGATAATCACATTTACTGGGAAATTGAATTAAAGCCCCTGAAGGACATTATCTCTATGGAGGAGAATTGGTCTGAAGATTTAGATTTAATTAATGATTGATTACAGTTCTTAACCATTCAACAGATGTATAGCATACAGTGCAAATAGCTAAAGATCAGGGAGGTAAAAATTTGTACAGTTAACTACAAAAATGTGAGATAGTTTATGCTAGAATCCCTGAATGCTTCACCTATTTGTTTAAATCTAAAAAGAACCCCTCACCGGCTATTGAAAATGTTTGGAATCTGTATGTACTGTTTGATGTCTATCTGATTAGGCAATGTTACAAGGCAAATAAGTACTGTCAAACTAAGAGTGTTTGTTTTATCATAAAAAGGCCTTTGACAGCAGATTGGGGGTGGACTGTGCTGTTAGGGTTAATTCCACCAGGCCTGGAATTAGCCTGAACAGTCTTACGAAATAAGAAATGCGGCTCTGTGATGATATGCATGATTTGCCCCTGGTATTGGTGAGGCCCCCAGAGGAGTATGGCACGGGGGCTGGTTACATAGCAAGAATGTCTCCATGACCCGCTTAGGCAATGCTGGGGCTCCATGAGAATCTGGGAACTGATTCCCTTAAACTATTCTTGTTTTCTCCTCCCTTAGAAAGTCCTCATTAGGACCACAGTCATGTCTCCTTTTGCAACGGGAAGGAAGCTTCTCTTGGGTGTAGGACAGCAGAGGGGGGAGGTGGTGGACATGACAGTAGGGTGAAGGAGGTGGTGCTTGTCTATTTTCTCCATGTATCAGTGTCTCTAAACATGCATGGAGATCATCCGCTAAATTTGAAAGGAAAAGTGTTGGTGATTTTAGGAGAAAGGAGAAGGCATAAAACAGTTTTGAAGGAGGGTAAGCAGTAAAAGACAGAGAGCAGAATTGGCCTCTTGGATTTTTTTTTCCCACCAATCAATTGTCTTTTGCCTCTTTTCTCTTTGGCTGCTGGAAGCCGTACTGTCTTGTGCTTTTCTTTTTGGCCCTTTTCCCCACGATCGGTCAACAGGTCCCTTGTGGCCTGCTGGTGAATCTCTGTTAACCGGGTTACGTGCACAAAGCTTAAGATCACAGCTGAAGTTGCCCTTCATCGTAAGATGGAAATTGAAGGATCTTGTTTTTATTTACAAGAAGAGGGGTTTCTCATGATCCCTTCCACCCCTGTCTTTCATGGTAATCTTTAAAGGCAAGTCCTGGGGCTTAAATTCCCAGTTCTAGGGTTTCTCAGTGGTCATTACTAGCATTGTCCTTGACAAGGGAAGCCTGGAGACAGCCACAGCTGAGCTGTTGCATTAAAAATAATTAGAAGAGGGCTTCCCTGGTGGCGCAGTGGTTGAGAGTCCGCCTGCCGATGCAGGGGACATGGGTTTGTGCCCCGGTCCAGGAAGATCCCACATGCTGCGGAGCGGCTGGGCCCGTGAGCCATGGCCGCTGAGCCTGCGCGTCCGGAGCCTGTGCTCCGCAGCGGGAGAGGCCACAACAGTGAGAGGCCCGCGTACCGCAAAAAAAAAAAAAAAATTAAGAGAGGCTGCCCGCTGCCCGTTCTTCCCTCCTTCTGACCAAACAGATTTATTGGGCAGGAGGGGTCGGTGTAGCTCTGAAGGGGAGCTCCATGCTAGTCTTGAAGGGGATTGACCAGCTCCTCACACAGAGCCATGACCTGGACTCAAATGTGAGTGGGCAGATGCCATGACAGGTTCTAGGGCCAGCTTTTCCACTGTCAGCGTGCCCTATCACTTAGCCTCTGTGAGCCCTCAGTTTCTTCATGTGAAAAATAACAGTGCTGTGGTGATTCTCAGCAGAGAGAAGGGGCTGCCTGCCAGAACAGCTTGGAATGGTATTCTTGTCTCTTGGGGAAAAAAACTTCAAAGTCATTCTGACATACCCACCATCCAGTACTAAAAGGCTATGAAGGGTTCCTAACAGATCTAACATGTAGTCTGGAGAACCAACTCTGCAATAGTAACCTGTGTTAAAGCTTGAAAATGTGGCTGTCTAAAGGCTTGATACAGAGTGAACCTACGCGTTTGAAGGACTGAATCTAGTGACTTTGGACGTGGACCCCAAATTGCCCCATCCAGCTGAATGTGCATGCCAGACTTTGACCAGCAGAGGCCAGCACATACCTACATACCTGGCTTTCCAGACAAATCTAACACAAAACTGGCCCTCAGGTATCGTTTCTGGGGAGAGACAAAGTAGCTTTAACGAAGCCTACTTGGGTGTATCACTTAAAAGCTATTTAGAACACAGTCGGGAACTCAGGCCCAGGCCCAGAGCTAGACCAAGGCCATTTTCGGAACCGGGAAAATCTTGTCTTTGAATCCTCACCACCTCCTGTTTTGTCCCTCTTTTGCTTCTCGAAGTATGGTTGGGGGCCTGGCAGCATCAGCCTGAACTAGGAGTTTGTCAGAAATGCAGAATTTCAGGCCCCACCCCAGATCCACTGAGTCAGGATCTGCATTTTCACAAGATTCCCAGGTGATTTGCGTTCACGTGGAAGTTTGAAAAGCACTAGGGTAAACACCCCTTCTCTGCATACACCCCCCCCCCACCCAGAAAGCCACCCAGATCCCAGCCTCCCTCCGCACCCTCACCTGCGCACCCTACAGCACCACACAGGCTTTCCTGCTGCTTTCAGGCTGGAAGAGGGCCGGTGGTGTGGCCTGGGGTGAACAGCTGTGAGATTCCCTCTTCAGGACCTCAGAGTGTTTCCACCCATCCAGCTACGTTTGTCTTTAGGTAACTGCTGAGCAGGGGAACACTGGGGCCAGATCCCCAAAGACGTTGAAAGCCTGTCCACAGCCCACAGTCCAGAACTGGTTTGCATAAATACAGAAATCAATGGCTTAGGAGTCCAAAATGATTGCTTTGTGTATTACCACTTGGAACTTTATTCCTTAAAATAGTGGAAAGAAACAAGCCAGCCGCTTTTTCTTCCTTATGTCACCACAGGGAGCACGTCCCACACCTTGTGCTTCCCCCCCCCCCCCCCCCCCCCGCAGTTGCTCAGTGCATCTTTGAGGAAGGAGCTCTGTCTGGAGAGTTCCTCTCCCTGTCCAAAGAAGTTGTCTTTGGCTTGCTATGGAGGAGAAAGCAAATGGAAGCAAATTCCTTTTGTGGGGTGAGTACTTGTCAGGAGCTTCTTCAGGGGAGATTTGTCTTTCTGCAGAATAAGGGGTTTTAAGTTGTAGCCTCATAGTTACTTTGGTGAGAGAGTGTTTCCCCAGGACTGTCAAATGGGTCCTTGGAGATGGATGCCCGGCCCCGGGACTGTGGGAGAGACCCTTTGGGAAGAACGGCTGTCACTGTGGGAGCTGCTGCTGATACTGTGTGAATGCAGGGCGCTGGCCTGGGAAGAGCTCGGCCTCTCAGAAGGCAGTGTGGGATGAAGGATGCTCCCACAGGTGCGAGACGCTCTGTGCTCAGACAACAGAGGCAGGAGCCTGCTGACACCTCCCCAGGCATCTTCCCCCTCATTCCTCTCAGCCCTGCCTTTAGTCTTTGCCTTCCTTCCCTCTCCCTTTTGCGGGGAGACGGGGTGGGGGGGGGGATGGGGCAGGGGGGTAGAAAAAGAATACAAGACAGGAAGAAAGTCACCGTATGAATTCCCGAATTCCCTTCCTTCAGGAAGTACACGCAGGAGAAGGGGAGGAACTGATAACAGGCCTGCTCCGGGCCCAGACTTGGAGGTATCTGTGAAATAGGAGCACTTGCTTTCTTCCTCCCTCCCTCCCTTCCTACCTTCCCTCCTCCCTTCCCTCCCTTCTGTGTCCCTGTTCCCTCACGCTGGGCACTTTCTTCCCTGTTTCCTCTACACTAAGAAGCAATTATAACATGAACTCATCTTGTCAACAGGGCATGCCTTCGTGTGTCGTTTTCCCCAATCCCTCCCCCCTACAACTCACATGAATGCTCCAGGTCTCTCAAGCCCAGACCCCATGGGTGCTCTGCTCTCTTCTTCATAATCACACCCACTGAAAATGTATCCACCTTGAGCCATAAATGATCCATGGATCCTTGAGCTACGTCTTTCTGGCTATTTGCATTTAAAGCCTGGAGCTGATGGGACTTCCCTGGTGGTCCAGTGATTGGGACTCTGGGCTTCCACTGCAGGGGATGTTGGAGAGGAGAGGAGGTTTGATCCCTGGTCGGGGAACTAAGATCCCACCTGCCAAGCAGCACAGCCAAAAATTAAAAAAAAAAAAAAGCCTGGAGCTGAGTTGAAATCTTGAGGGTGAGTTGGTAGAGAAGGTCTGAGGAGTGAGGCAGGTCTGTTATTCCATCTGCAGAGAAGGCTGGATTCCAGGGGACAGTATATGGGGAGAGGGCGCTGAGTACGTCACTCATCTCAAGGGTATTTGCCTCTTCCTATGGCCCCTGCTTTTGAATTTTCCCACCTGGAAAAGGGCTGGACCTAGGGTAGGCATTCAACCAATATTTCAAATGAAAAATAGAATGGAATATGTAGTGGCAACAAAACTATAGTCACGGTGGTGATGGTGAGTTCTTGGGTAAATAATGTCTATTGAAAAAACTGGCGTCGTGAACACTGAATTATTGATATGACATCAGAGATGGATGATGTGCATTGCATCAACATAGCAACCCTGGCCATTGAACCTCTGAGTCTAACAAGATTTGTCAGCATAAACACATTACTTGTAAACAATCAGAGAAAAGTTGAGAAAGCTAGTTTTAGTGTTTGTGATATTCAGTACTGTGTTCCATGATGTGTGGAAGGCCCTGCACCCCCATGACAAACCCATGGCCTTTGCTTCTGTGACTCACGCTGACGCCTTTGCATGGCCTTGCACAGCCCCTAACATGACTGCAGCTCTTCAGTGCAGGCCCAGGGCCTCGTGTTCTTTGCTCCCCCTGCAGAGGGCCTGGGACAGGGCCTCACATAGAGTAAGTGCAGTCCTTGGGGAATGAATGGGCCCAGAGTCTTCTGCTTCCTGGGTGAGGATAGATAACGGCCTGTGGGGACTTCCCTGGTGGCACAGTGGTTGAGAATCTGCCTGCCAATGCAGGGGACATGGGTTCCAGCCCTGGTCCAGGAAGATACCACATGCTGCAGAGCCACTAAGCCCCTGTGCCACAACTACAGAGCCTGTGCTCTAGAGCCCGTGTGCCACAACTACTGAGCCCGTGTGCCACAACTACTGAAGCCAGTGTGCCACAACTACTGAGCCCGCAAGCCACAACTACTGAAGCCCATGCCCCACAAATACTGAGCCCGTGTGCCTAGAGCCCACGCACTGCAATAAAAAGTAACCCCCGCTCTCAGCAACTAGAGAAAACCTGCATGCAGCAGGGAAGACCCAATTCAGCCAAAAATTAGATAAATGAATAAAATAAAATTTTTAAAATATTTAAAAAGAAAAAGAAAACGGCCTGTGTAGAGTGAAAAATGCCTACGAGCAGGGGAGGAAGAGGCATCACTGGGCGGCCCCAGGGTGATGAAGCCACCTGTCGGCTTTGAGGTGAGAGACTGCCTGGGCCGCGGTGGTGACAGTCCTATACCCTTGGTGAGATCCCCAGTGACACCTGTCTTCACCTTCCCTACCTGGCAAGGATCTCTCGTCCGCTAGGTGTAGACACCATGTCTCCTCCCCTGGGAGGCCCTTCCTGACCCCTCCGGGCAGCAGCCGGGAGTCAATCACTAAATCCTTTGTGCTTTCTCGGCATTTTGCTCAGACCACCTGCACCTTGCTAAGCGTATGAGCTTTAGCCTCTTCCACTGGCCTGAAGCTTCCTGAGATCAGGAGCCACGCGCATTTGCATTCTCTCAGCTCAGCGCTCACTCCAGTGAAGACAGTCACCGTTATCTGATGGGTAAGTGAATGAGTTAAGAACTGAATAGATACAGTATCCATGGTGGGCACAGTGGGAAAGCGACCGGGGACACCTTTCCAGATGATCTTTAAAGGCTTTACAGAAGGAAACTGGGGAGATGCTGGCAAGGCACATAACGGATCATTCTTCAACTGCAGAAGCGCTTGAGGTAGGTACAACCTGTGCTTTTTAGTAAAATCTGTGCACCTTTATGGACCCAGGCTGGGTCTGAATTTCTGTTCTACATCTCCATGGCTCTCCTACTCACTCTGACTTTTATCACATTCATCTCCTGGGTCAGACCTAGTACACCACGTTCAAAGTCATGTTCATAGGCAGGCGCAGCACATCATGTATAAGAGCAGCTCTGCTTCCCTTGCCAGCGCCTACCTCCAAGTAGATGCACCCAGACCAGCTATCAGTTCTTCAGAGAGAGACAGAGTGACCTGTGGCTAGGAGCTGACTTAGGACCAGACCTTTCCTGGATGACTCTGCCTTGTTGCCGGTGTTACCCAGTGTTGGCTGGGTGTGAGAGCCCTCTTGGGAGGGGCATTGACCTGCAGCCAGGCTAGAGGCTGACGCTCTCATTGCCAGAATGCAAGAGGCTGAGCAGGCCTTTCTGATGGGAACTTGAGGACACCCCTAGAAGCGCCTGATGGCCAGCTCCCAGGGAAAGACAAGTTGGCCTAGGGAGACACTGTCCCCAAAGAGATGGATGTGTTTTATTCATGGGAGATTGTTTGAGGTGTAGAATAAAGGTTCAAAGCTTGAGCCGAAGCCGACTCTGAGTGATAAGGGCACAGGGAAGAGGAAGTGTCCCCCCCAGCAGCCCTCTGCAGCCCACCGAGTCTGCTCCTCGGGTCAGCGTAGGCCCAATCTGAGAGGCCTGAACATAGTTTCTTATTATCCCAAAACTGATATAGGTTAACAGAAAAGAGTCGAGAAATGAAAACAGTCCTGTGTCTACTGTAGGATAAAGAAGCAGCTCATCCCTGCTCCCTCGGAAGAGTAAGCAACTAATCAGTGCAGAGTGTTTCTGTAATTCTAGCATCTCTCTTCAGCATATAATCACATAAATTAGATGAGCAAAACTAGATTAGGGCTTGGGGTAGCAATCGCTTTATTCTTATAGTAACACCGTGAACATTGTTATTGGTGCAACTAAGCTGGGTCTTGGGAATTATTATAGATATTATTATTAGAGATCATTAAATGCAGTGGGATCCTGAGAAAGCATGGTCTGCACCTGTGGGGACCCAGGTAAATGCTGAGGGGGCCTCAAGAGCCTCTGCATGGGGTTATGATCCACTTGCTGGATAAAGCCATAAGGGGACATTTTGGAACCAATAATCAGGTGTAAAAAGAGAAGGAAAGACCAGGCCTCACTTTTGAGGGGCAGTGTATGGGGTGGGCAGGGAACTTTCCTGGGGTAGAAGCAAGTTGAGGTGTCAAGGCTTAGGGATGCTGACTTGATTATGTATTCAAAGAATGACTGGGGTGGGAGAAATGTACTCTCGAGTTGTCCTCCATCTGGACCAACAAAACTAACTCGAAGTTTTAGAAGAGATGTGCTTGTCTGACACTGAGGGATGAGCTAAAGAAAAATCATTTTAAGAAACTAAAAGGGGGACTTCCCTGGCAGTCCAGCAGTTAAGACTCTGCGCTCCCAATGTAGGGGACACAGGTTCGATCCCTGGTTGGGGAACTAAGATCCCACATGCCAATCCGGCATGCCACGCGGCATGGCCAAAAAAAAAAGACACTAAAAGGGAAAGCCCAATAAGGATTTTAGCGATGGCAGGAAGAGGACCCTCGGTGAGCATGGCCATAGAGTGACCTGGTCAACACAATGATGACGACTTTGGAAGGAAGGGCACTGGAAGGGAAAGTAGGCCCACAACTGCTGAAGTCGCAGGCAGTGGAGCCACAGCAACACTGTGTGGAAAAGAACACCCCACACAGAAGGTGAGCACATGTCCAGCATCAGAAAATCAGCAGAGCCAGGGACTGACCTAGAGGTCCCAGCAAAACAGAGAACACTAGGAATCCTGGGGACGTTGGGAGAGACGCCAGGGTACTTGTCATTAGATGGGATCTGAATCTGAGAAAGCTTTTGTTTAATCTTAAAGGACAAGTTGTCCCCACCAAGCAGGAAGACTTGAGGACATAGAAGTATTAGCCACTATGACTATTATAGATACTATGGTTGTAAGGCATAACTGCCACAGGATTTCAAGGTGTAAATTTAGCTGCTCACTTCTCTCTAGGCTTAGTTTGATCATCTGTAGATCAATGAGTTTGACCGGACAATATCTGTTTCCTTGCAACTCTAATAGATTATGATGCTTAGAGTTTGGAAAGGAAGGAAACTCAGTAAAATTGGATCCAATGAAAAAAAACATGACAAGAGGCAGCAAAGGAGAGGTGAGCTTAAACTTCTTAAATAAATATGATAAGGTCACTTGTCAGGAATAATTCTTACTAAAGTGTCCAAACTATCTCTGTTTGCCTGGGACCATGGAGAGTTCCTGATCACAGGACTTTCAGGTTTTTTTGTTTTTCAAAATTTTATTTATTTATTTATTTTTGGCTGCATTGGATTTTTGTTGCTGTGCGCAGGCTTTCTCTAGTTGCGGTGAGCTGGGGCTACTCTTCGTTGCGGTGCATGGGCTTCTCATTGTGGTGGCTTCTCTTGTTGCGGAGCATAGGCTCTAGGCACGCGGGCTTCAGTAGTTGTGGCACGTGGGCTCAGTAGTTGTGGCTCGAGGGCTCAGTAGTTGCTGCTCAAAGGCTCTAGAGCGCAGGCTCAGTAATTGTGGCGCACGGGCTTAGTTACTCCACGGCATGTGGGATCTTCCCGGACCAGGGATCGGACCTGTGTTCCCTGCATTGGCAGGCAGGGTCTTAACCACTGCACCACCAGGGAAGTCCCAGGACTTTCAGTTTTAAAATCGGAAAAGTCCCAGGTAAACCAAGATGAATTAGCCACCCTACTTAGGACCTCAGATGCCCCCAAAATAATATTGCATGGAGTAAACATAGGAATGAGAACTAGGTAGTTTAATACAAATAAATCGGAATTTGATAAATGAAGGATGTGTGTTCTTGTAAGAAAGCACACTTAATAGAAAGATAACACTGCACTAAAGAAGGAAAAAGCACACCTGAACAACAAATCTGTGACTCTTAGAGAATAATTGGGTGTGAAAATAAAAGGAGAAAGAAATAGATATTGTATTATTCAGGGAGCATGCTTCCAAAAGCCCAGCCAGGCATATAATATGTATGATAGTTTACCAAGGCAAATCAAGAGCTTAAACAAACCCTAAGATTATTAGGCAAATTTTAACAATTCTAAGAGTAAATGCCTTTCTGTGTTGAGTTGAAGGAAGAGGAGAGTAGGGTTTGCTTATTTTGTCTGGGGATCAGTAAAGTTGTATTTCATGGGCTATTGCTAAGAGAGTATTACATTCCAAGTTCAGGATGGCACTGCTGGGACCTTCAACTTTTAGATTGCACATCTGAGGCATAAAGTTCTTTGTTATGGGGTTTCCCTGGTGGCGCAGTGGTTGAGAGTCCGCCTGCCGATGCAGGGGACGCGGGTTCGTGCCCCGGTCCGGGAAGATCCCACATGCCGCGGAGTGGCTAGGCCCGTGAGCCATGGCCGCTGAGCCTGCGTGCCCAGAGCCTGTGCTCCGCAATGGGAGAGGCCACAACAGTGAGAGGCCCGCGTACCACATACACACACAAAAAAAGTTGTTTGTTGTGTACTATGTTTGGTATAAGTTTGTCTCACTGTTTCTCTACTAAGAACTCTTTTTAAATGCGGTTTGTCATTGTAGCACTTTTTACAACGAAACTCTACTTGAACAGTTCCAAACTGTACATACTGTATGAAGCTTCTCCTCTCAATGGGTTTCTTATTTCTATGTGGAATTTCATATCTTGCAGTGTCATGTAAATAAATGTTCTTGGATTGGAAGAATCAATATTGTGAAAATGACTATACTACCCAAAGCAATCTACAGATTCAGTGTAATCCCTATCAAAGTACCAATGGCATTTTTTATGGAACTAGAACAAAAAAATCTTAAAATTTGTATGGAGACACAAAAGACCCCTAATAGCCAAAGCAGTCTTGAGGGAAAAAAACGGAGCTGGAGGAATCAGACTCCCTGACTTCAGACTCTACTACAAAGCTACAGTAATCAAGACAATATGGTACTGGCGCAAAAACAGAAACATAGATCAATGGAACAGCATAGAAAACCCAGAGGTAAACTCATACACCTATGGTCAACTAATCTATGACAAAGGAGGCAAAGATATACAATGGAGAAAAGACAGTCTCTTCAATAAGTGGTGCTGGGAAAACTGGACAGCTACATGTAAAAGAATGAAGTTAGAACACTCCCTAACACCATACACAAAAATAAACTCAAAATGGATTAGAGACCTAAATGTAAGACCGGACACTATAAAACTCGTAGAGGAAAACATAGGAAGAACACTCTTTGACATAAATCACAGCAAGAGATTTTTTGATCCACCTCATAGAGTAATGGAAATAAAAACAAAAATAAACAAATGGGACCAATGAAACTTCAAAGCTTTTGCACAGCAAATGAAACCATAAACAAGACGAAAAGACAACCCTCAGAATGGGAGAAAATATTTGCAAATGAATCAACGGACAAAGGATTAATCTCCAAAATATATAAACCACTCATGCAGCTCAATATTAAAGAAACAAACAACCCAATCCAAAAATGGGCAGAAGACCTAAATAGAAATTTCTCCAAAGAAGACATCCAGATGGCCAAGAAGCACATGAAAAGCTACTCAACATCACTAATTATTAGAGAAATGCAAATCAAAACTACAATGAGGTATCACCTCACACCAGTTAGAATGGCCATCATCAGAAAATCTACAAACAACAAATGCTGGAAAGGGTGTGGAGAAAAGGGAGCCCTCTTGCACTGTTGGTGGGAATGTAAATTGATACAGCCACTATGGAGAACAGTATGGAGGTTCCTTAAAAAATTAAAAGCAGAATTACCATATGACCCAGCAATCCCACACTGGGCATATACCCAGAGAAAAGCATAATTCATAAAATGAGTTGGGAAGTATTCTCTTCTTCAGTTTTCTGAATGAATTTGTGTAAAGTGGATATTATTTTTTCCTTAAATGTTTGGTGAAATTCATCAATGGACCTGGAGGGTTTTTTGGCAGAGAGAGGTAGATTCAATTTCCTTAATAAATATGGGGCTATTCAGATAACTATATCTTCTTTTGTGAGATTTGAGATTTTGTTCCTTTTTCAGAATTTGTTCATTTTATCCAAATCATCGTATTTATTATCAAAATATTGTTCATAATACACTATTACCTTTTAATATCTGTAGAATGTGTGGTGGTATCACATCTCTCCTTCCTGATATTGGTAATCTGTGTCTTCTCTCTCTCTCTCTCTTTTTTTAAACCTGATTAATCTGGTTAGAGATTAAGCAATCTTATTGATCTATGTTAAAAAAAAACACATATTTTGGATTCATTTGATTTTCTCTATTATTTTTCTGTAATCCATTTAATTTATTTCTGCTCTGACCTTTATTATTTCCTTTCTTCTCACCTCAAGTTTCAGGGTTTGTTTTTTCCCCTAGTTTTACATGGTAGAAATTAAGGTTATTTGTTTGAGACCTTTATTCTGTTTAATATAGGTATTAGCCTTTTAAATTTCCTTCCTAAGTACTGCTTTAACAGGATCCTATAAATTTTAGCATGGTATGTTTTCATTTTCATTCAGTTCTAAATACCTTCTAATTTACCTTTGATTTCTTCTTTAACCCATGAGTTATTTAGAAATGCATTATTTAGTTTCCAAATATTTATTTGAGGTTTCTCCAGAAATATTTCTGTTTTTTCTTCCTTCCTCCCTCCCTCCATTCTTTCCTTCCTTCCTTCCTTTCTTTTTTCTTTTTCTTCCTTCCTTTCTTTTTCTTTCTTTCTTCCTTCCTTCCTTCCTTCCTTTCTCTCTCTCTCTCTTTCTTTCTTTCTTTCTTTCTCTTTCTTTCTTTCTTTCTTTCTTTCTTTCTTTCTTTCTTTCTTTCTTTCTTTCTTTCTTTCTTTCTTTCTTTCTTTCTTTCTCCCCCCTCTCTCTTTCCTTCTTTCCTTCCTTCCTTCCTTGCTTCCTTCCTTCCTTCCTTGCTTCCTTCCTTTCTGCACTCTCATAGGATTTATTTTGCCAGTTAAATAATACATCACCTTTGTGTCTGTATCAGATGGAATATAAGTATATTTTAACTGACAAATAATACAATATTATGGCATCTACTATAGGTTTGCAGGACTGGTTATGTTGTGAGGGTTTTTTTAAATTTTTTAATTTTTTTTAATTGAATGAAATATTCTTTAAATTCTGTAGTGCTTCACAATTTTCAAAAGTTTCACATACATGATTCCATAAAAGCCAATAATAACCCTTTTTCTCCCACACCTGTGTTGTCCCTCCCCCTCCCCTGGTAACAGCTAGTTTGTTCTCTATATCTGTGAGTGTGCTTCTTTTTTGTTTTATTCACTAGTTTGTTGTATTTTTAAGATTCCACATATAAGTGATACCATATGATATTTGTCTTTCTCTGTCTGACTTATTTCACTTAGCATAATACCCTCCAGGTTCATCCATGTTGCTGCAAATGACAAACTTTCATTCCTTTTTATGGCTGAGTAATATTCCATTGTATATATATATGCCATATCTTCTTTATCCATTCATCTGTTGAAGGACATTTATGTTGCATCCATACCTTGGCAATTGTAAATACTGCTGCTATGAACATTGGGGTACATGTATTTTTTCGAATTGGTGTTTTTGTTTCTTTTGGATATATGCTCAGGAGTAGAATTACTGGGGCATATGGTAGTTACTATTTTTAGTTTTTTTGAGAAACCTCCATACTTTTTTCCACAGTAGCTACATTCCCACCAACAATGTAGGAGAGCTCCCTTTTCTCCACATCCTCACCAACATTTATTATTTGCATCCTTTTGGATGATAACCATTCTGACAGATGTGAGGTGATATCTCATTGTGGTTTTTGTTTGCATTTCCCTGATGATCAGCAATGTTAAGCATCTTTTCATGAGCCTGCTTAATTCTGGTTTGGTCATAGAACATACTTTGTATGACTTGAATATTTCTAAATTTATTGAGACCTGTTTTATGGACAAGATTATTGTTTATCTTGGTAAATATTCCATATGCATTTTAAAATAATATATATTATCCTGTTGTTGGGTGGGGTATTCTATAAATTTTTATTTGATCAAGTTGATTGTGTTGTTTAAGTTTTATATATCCTTACTGATTTTCTGACTACTTATTCTATCAATTATTACAAAAGGAATATTGAAATCTCTTATAGTTGCAGTTTTCTTTTCAGTTCTATCAGTTTTTGCTGCATATATTTTAAAGGTCTATTATTGGGTACATAAAAGTTCAGTGTTGTTATACCTCCCTGATTAATTGAACTCTTTATCATTATGAAATAACCTTCTTTATCCATGAAATATCATCTGCTCTGAAGGTAAGTTTGTTTGATGTTAATATAGTCCCTCAAGCTTTCTTTGGATTAGTGTTAGCATGGAATATAATTCTCACCCTTTTTCTTTTCACCTAATTGCTTCCTTATAATTAAAATGCTTCTTATAAACAGTATATAGTTGTATTGTGCTTTTTATCCAATCTGATGATCTTTGCCTTTTAATAGGGGTGTTTAGACCATTTTCATTTAATGTGATTATTGAGGTAGTTAGGTTTAAATCTGTTACATTGCTATTTATTGTCTATTTGTCTCAGCTGTTCTTTGTTCTCTTTTTTCTTTTTCTGTATCTTTTAGATGAACTGAGTATCTTTTATGATTTCAGTCTATCTCTTTCGTGAGATTATTAGTTAAAACTCTTTGCTTTGTTTTTTAGTGGTAGCTTTAGGATTTAAAGTATACATTTTTAACCTACACAGTCTCAATGCAACTTTTTTTTTGGGGAGGGGGCTGCATTGGGTCTTAGTTGCAGCAGGTGGGATCTTCGTTGCAGCCACAGGCTTCTCTCTAGTTTCGGCACACAGGCTTAGTTGCCCTGGGGCATGTGGGATCTTAGTTCCCCCATCAGAGATTGAGCCCGTGTCCCCTGAATTGGAAGGCGGATTCTTAACCACTGGACCACCAGGGAAGGCCCTCAATGCAACTGTTAAAAAAGGTTTCATGTTCACTGAAATTTACCAATGTTAGTTTTAATTTGAGATTATTCTTCAGAGCAATTTATCCAAATGTGAAGAGTATAGCGCACTAGCTAGCTTTGTTAAAAGTTGTATTGAATGTTACTATTGTGAACCAAAAAAAAAAAAACACCAAAGAGTGTTGTTTTAACCCACCAGTTAAAACGTGCCAGCTTTAACCCACCAGTTCTACAAGGGTTAAATTGTAACCCACTGCAATTGCCAGACAGTGCACCCTGAGAGGAAGAAACACTGGATGAGGGCCTCTGTGCTTTGGATAAACAGGCCCTTAGTTGGATGTATCTCAGGAAGAATCTCAATGACCCCAGATTCTTGCATCTTCCTATACATAGAAAAGCACTAAAATCCTTAACTTGAGATATCTGTTCTTTGTGATCTTTTACCAAGATATATACTTGACTGCATGTATTTCCTAGTGAAAAAAATTCATATATAAACTGACTTCTCCCCTACCTCTTTGGAGCAGTTCCCTCAGAGCTACTAGAAGCTGTCTCCTGGGCTATAGTCCTCAGTAAGTCCCTGAATAAAACTTAAATTCACAACTCTCATGTTGTGCATTTTTCTTTAAGTTGATACTATAGATATTGATTTTGGATTTTCAACTTAAAAGCTTGAGTTATTAAGTTGAGTTATTAAAGTCACCTGAACGGAACAGACAGGGTTATGCTCTCCTACCTGGCCCTTGCAAGACACTCTGAAGGGTTTGTACACTTTGCCTTTGACAGGTGAATGCCAAATAACTTTCACTTGCCCCACAACAAAGCCAATGAGATTCAAAGGTTAATTTAATAATTCCTGTTAGACAAATTCATCTGGGGGTCAAGATAACTATAAATACACAGTACATTCAGTGCTTAAAATTAGATCTAGGAAGGAGGGTGAAGTAAGATGATTTGTTTAGCATTCCCTTTGGAGATAAAAGCCAGTAACGCACTTTTTCCTGGTACAGTCATTTCAGGCAATTTGCCTAAAAGATAAGATTATTTCGGGTAATCCTAAAAAGATGTGAAACCGCTCCCCACTCCAGTTTTTACCCTTTCCACAGACACTGAATAGGTAGGTCATAATTATCAGTATTATTTAACTTTTCTATTTCTAATACAACATCAGTTTTTTGCTGGTTTACTTGCTTTAAAATTTCTTATTCCAATTTCTTATTCCAAGAATGGAAGAAGATTAATAATGGAATAAAGTTTTGCCATTTTTCATCTAAGAGAAGATAAAAAATGTGCTATGCTAAAATTTGGGACCAAACCCAACACAATGATGTTTGAATCAGGGTTAGGGTTTAAAGACTCTATTGCACAAACACAGAATAGGAGAGATGGAGGGACCTAATTCTTGGAGAAATTCATAATAAAAAGATAACGATTGGCTACCAGCAATTCAGTAAGAAAAATAATAGTATAAAAAAATAGAATGACCAGTCAAGAAAGCTATTGCCTCATTACACTTGGCTCTGGTAAGATCCCTTTCCAGATAAATTCTCTTTTCTTCCTATGTGTGCTGAGACCATGAAAAACTGAAGTGTGCTGATGAGAAGGTTAGAAATCATGTCAGACAGAGAATACACTAAAGAAATAGGAATAATATGCTTGGAGAATAAACTGCACAAGAGATGATACTGTCTTCAGAAATTGAAGAACTGTCATACAATATGAAACTTTTATGACTGCAAGCACTAAGACCAAAAAGAAGATGTTTCCAGGAGTTCCATGGGGCACAAAATAGAGACATTATGACGTTATGATTGTCCGACAAACTGGCAAGCTACCTCCCAAACCTCTGAACTCGTCATCTTTTCTTGGGTTGGGTGGCCAACAGTGTGGGATGCTGGAAATGATTCCTCATTGAATGGGGAACAGTAATAGAACTTTGTGGCTGTAGTTCTCAAACTTTTTGGTTTCAGAACCCCTTTATATGCTTAAAAATTATTGAGGACCCTGAAGGGCTTTAGTTTAATGTGTGCTATATTAACTAATATTTGCTATGTTAGAAATTAAAACTGAGAAAATTAAGAAATCTTGATGTATTAGTTCATTAAAAATAGCAATAATAAAACCATGACATATTATACAAATAACATATTTTTAGGCAAAAATGACTATTTTCAAATACAAAAATTGAGTGAGAAGACTGGCATTATTTTGCATTTTTACAAACTCTTTAATGTGTGGTTTAAGAGAAGACAGCCAAATTCTCATATCTTCTGCATTTAACTCTGTTGCAACATTACATGCCATGTAACCTCTGAAAACTCCACTGTATGCTTGTAAGAGAATGACAGTCAAAAAGGAAAATGCTGTCTTAGAAGTACTATGAAATAGTTTTGGCTTCAGGAACCCCCTAAAAACATCTTGCACATACCAGCCACATTTTAACCCTTTTATTGTCTAATAACATCAACCCACTTTATCAAACAAATAATACTACATGAATAAGCCAGGCTCTCCTCTTTCAGTGCAGGACTGAGAGGATTCTATCAATACTTTGGAAGAAAGCATCCACATGTGAATTCATCAAAATATAAAAGGATTGTTTATTGATTGATTGATTTTGCCACAATCGAGATGTATCAACCTTCAACCAGAAGTTCAATCCTCTTGACAGCATCATATCATTGGCTGTTATAAATTCAAATGATTCACCTGTAAAGAAACTATCTTGAAAAAATGTTACAACTGGGTCATGTCAAAGTTGACACATTTATGAGGAAATTTAAATTTGAAGTTGTCCAAAAAGTATTTCTTGATTCACAAATCTAAAAGCAAAGTGGATTTTCAATTTACAAGTAATTTTCCCTGTTTCCTCAGTTCCACATAAACTTTATTACAATTATTCTGTGAACGTGTTGGGATAAATACAAAGTTAAATTACAACTGAAGAACACTCCATCTTGTACTAAAAATTTTAAGCTAAATTTAAACTTACATGTTTCCACAACACTAAAAATTTTCAGATCATATTTACGAGAATGCACTTGTTTATGCATGACAAAATTTATATTTTTATAAATTTGTAAAAACATGTACTTACACAATATGTGTTAAACCTCTGGCAGATTGAGATGAAAATGTGCTAATTTACAAACAATAAAAGCTTATTTCCACTGAAAGTATTAAACCGACCAGTCTAAATATTTGCTTTTGTGGTACCATATTACAAAAGCCCAATAACAAAACAAATTCCATTTCTCTACTTTTTAGTACTGCTATAATATTTAGATTATTCTCAAAACAATCCAAGTTTATGGCCTAGTCCACAGCTTATTCTTAATAATTAGATAATAATCACAATATTTGTTTAGTAAAAGATGAAGTTGCCTAATCATTTTCCAAAAGGATCTAACTTCCTACACTCCTTTTGCTTCTTCTCATTTGTTGCTAACAATTTCCATGCATCTCTCAAATTCTTTTTTTTACCTAGTCATCTGATTTTTCCTACTCTTGCGATCTGATTTCTAGGCAAGGCTGCACATCAATCAATTCAATCGCTTAAAACCTTTTCCCACATACACTTTTCCAGCTCAAACATTCATATTTCTACTAATTTAAGAGAAAGGCTTCTTTGGAATGCTAGGTTCCCAAAATAAGACCAAAACAACCTGCTGATAAGAGGATGCTGACCTGACCGAGGTAAGGGAGAATGCTGCCTCTATGGAGTCTCATTAGCATCTCAGGGGGGACAGGCAAAGTTGGAATATTTATTGAGACTTTTAAAAATATATATTTACTTGTTTATCTTTTGGCTGCGTCAGGTCTTAGTTGCGGCATGTGGGATCTTTCATTTTGGCTCTAGTTGTCGTGATGGCTCCAGAGCACGTGGGCTCTGTAGTTGTGGCACATGGGCTCTCTAGTTGTGGTGCGCAGGCTTAGTTGCCCCATGGCATGTGGGATCTTAGTTCGAACCGGCATCCCCTGCATTGCAAGACTGATTCTTAACCACTGGACCACCAGGGAAGTCCCTTATTGAGACTTTTGAAGTCTGGTCTTTTGAAGGAGGAGGGGGCAGAGGTGGAGCTTGATTCGAACTGGGGAAGAATCAGAATGTAATAGACTAGAATTGGTGGATCCAGAATGGTAAAGGTTTTGAGGATAGGATTTAAAGATTTTCAGGGTATAAACTGTCATTTAATGTTGTGTATTAATTAAGAGTTGATGGGTCTTTTATTGTCCTGACATGAACAATAATGTTATCTTCAATTTTAATTTTCCTGGGCAAGAATCTCCTGGAAGAGTAGGCTGATGAATAAAGTAAATTCATGTTAATGTAGACATAGACAGTAAGCTGTGTGTTATAGATGGTTTCAGTTCTCAGTGTGATTCTCATTTAAAGAAAACAGAGGACCACAAAATTTTTGTGGAGAAGAGGATGCCTAGTATATAAATATTTTAAATAAATTTTGTATTTTAAATATGTATTACATGTATAAATAATATACATTATTAAAAGAAATATATTTATAAATATGTATTTAGCGAATGAATGAATGAAAACTCTAGGTAGGGAGGAGAAACTGACCAAGCAGCCTGATTCAGTCCCCCAAGTTTCTCCTTCCTCCATAAGTTCTAATATTTAATGTCTTTGTCACCACCATGCCCAGATTTCCCTGAGTACAGTTTACAATTCCAGCCAATAAAGAACAAAAATATACTTTCTTCTGAATTCCCTTGGCATAGCTAAGTTAGGCAAGAATTTTAGAAATTGTTAGATACTAAGAAAACATTGAGAGACGTGAACAAAGAAATAACCCTAACATTCAAACAAAAGAATGACACCTATAATAACCAATGGTATGTCCACTCACACCAATCAGTGCTGAGTAAACAGAACCATCCACTTACTTGGTGAAAATTCCATGGTTGTTTCCTCAAGGCAGCATTGCTGATAGCACTTTAATCACTGCTTAGCAATGGACACACTCTGATTTTCTGAGACAATTCCCATAATAGTGCACATCCACAAGATGAAGTTAAAGCTCCTTTGCTTGGCACTCAAGACCTATGCAGTCTGGACCAGTCTACCTTTCTGGCCACATTCTCTGTCCCTTCTCTTTCCCCAATGCCTTCCTGACCACTGATGCCAAGATACTTGCCATTTCCTGGACTCAGCATCTTCATTCATGTCAAGGTAACCACTTCTTAGAATGCCCTTCCCAAACTCTCTGTATCATGCTGCCCAACTTACCTAGTACAAATAGGACCCCCTCTGTGAAAACTTTCCCATCCTCCCTCCTGTGCATCCCTACTGCCCTTGCCCTGCCATCTCACCGTTAGTTCTGTACATTTGCTCTAAGCAGGTGGTTGGTGCACCGTTCAACACATTGGTTGAACTGCATTAACTTGACTTGGTTTGGTTAAATTTAGCTTGACGTAAGCCTGCCACTTTGCACACTTCTATTGTTCTGCTGTATTTTTAATCCCTGTGGTGGTTTCCTTATTGCATTACAGAGTGAGCAGATGCATGAGAGAAATGGAAAAAGAATAAGAACATCCAAGAAGTTCGACTCTAAGTTCCATGATGACTCCCTGTCAAAGCTGTGTTCCTCTTGCTTCTGGTTTCCAGGCAGGAGACAAATAGAATCTTATTTAAAAATAGATATTATTAATGATTACTCTGTTTCTTCACCTAAAGAATAACTATCTCCCACCTATAGACAATTGATCCTGGATGTTAGGAATTGATCCAGGATGGAGAGCAGATTCCATTTTGTGTGGTTTGAGACCCATGAATGGCTCTCTGCCCTTTGCCTCCAGAGAGCTGCCTGGGGTTAGGGAGGCACGTCAGGCAGAAGCGGCCTTCACAGGCTGATCATGGTGTTTCTTACTGTGAAAAAAAAAGTTTTTCCATATCTCTCATTTCGCCCACCATCTTTGGGAACCCTTGCCTGCCTTACCGGGTCCTATCTCTAGTACTTGTGACAGCCACCACCCCTAGACCCCCTTGCCGATATGTGTATCAAGTATCATCTTCTTGGTGCAGCTGCCGCGTTGGGCAGCCCTGGAAGAGGGTCTAGGGGTACAAAGGGAGGAGTACATATATTATTTATGGTGCTTTGTCTCGGCTGTGGCAGACATGGGATTGGGAAGTGTTAGTGCCAAGCCCAAGTGGAGGGACCCATAGACTGGCCTAGGCAGAGGCAGGCCTTCATTGGGATCACCTAAGCCTTGCATTCCGGGAAGGATACTGTCCCCCATTGAGGCTGAGGGCCTATGTTACACCCATTGCTTTGCAAAATTCCTTCTTCAAGAGAGCGAGAGGGGGAAGCTTTGTCCTTAAACCCACCTCCTACATAGACAAGAAAGTATGCAATCTGAGTAAAACGCAGAGCTAACTAACAATCTAGAAAGGAATCCATTATTTCTCTGTGTTGTTTATCACAATTCATATCCCGTAGTCATTGATAAAGAGACACTTCTTTTCACTGAGAAATACTGTAACTTAATGACTCTTGAGTACAGATGGCATCACACGTTTTTATTAATCGTTATTACTTTCACGAGTAATACCCTATGCTTATTGCATGTAGCTAGACTTTACTCTTTATTTTTATTCTTTTAGTTGTCTGCCTGACTTTTTTAAAATCTTTATTCCATTACTTATGAATTCTGTCAATTTTTATGGTTTTACTCTTTTGTTAATACTGGTGGAAAAAAGAAAACCCCGAGTTTCTTCTTGCATAGGATAAATAGAAGAGATGATGCCTGAGACCTAGAATGCTTATGTGACTCACAGTATAAATGGGAAGTGAAGCCTAGAAGACTGTTGGCTCTGGAAACAGGGAGACCTGGTTAGAATCTCAGTTCAGTCACACAATAGCTTTGTGGCCTTGGTCAAACCCTCTGAAGCTGTCTCTTCATCAGTAAAATGCAGGTGATGAGAAACCTATTTCACAATAGCTTTGTGAGAGCTACATGAGATAATAAGTATCACCCCCTTACTCTATCATTATTATATTAAACCACATGAACTTGACATTTCCTATATTTTAAAAACCTGAATATTTATACATATATATAGTTCAATCTTATGTTAGTTAGTATGATGCAAAGCTGTAATCCAAACTCAAGCCTTCTGTGTCCCAGCCCCTTGCACTTCCATACTTTGCTAACTTTTGTTGTCAGTGAAACTTATTTTCAGATGGACATGTAAAGGAAAAAAAATGTTCCCCGCAATTCCAGTTCTACAAGGTTCAAGCCTTTAGCCACTGTAGTTGCCCTGAGAGGAATTCAGGTTGGAGAAAAACAGGAAGTATTTTGTGCTTTGGATATACCAGCCCTTAGATAGTTAAGATACATATCTAAGGAAAATTTTCAAATTTCAAAAATTTCAAAACTTTCAAATTTCAAATGATAGTTAAGATGCATATCTAAGGAAAAATGTCAGATTCTTACGTCTTTCCATACATAAAAAAGCACTAAAATCATTAACTTGAGATGTCTGTTCTTTGTGATTAGCAGTAGTATTTTTGATGTTTGGCTACATGTTTTTCCCAGCAAAAAAAAAAAAAAAATTCTATTTATCTTGGCTCCTCCCTTATCTCTTCCAAGCTGTTCCTCAGGGCTGTCTGCGAGGCTGTCTCTGGGCTACACTCCTCAGTAAGGACCCCAAATAAAACCTAACTCAGTTTTTATGTTGTGCATTTTTATTTCAGTTGACAGACAAGTGTTGCCAAGTGGAATTACGGAGCAGCTTAATATAGGAGATGTGTGAAGAGAGCAAATAGTAAGAGTGGGAGAGAAAGAGAAGGTATGGGCTTGGTGCAAACATCTAAAGTTTATGAATATAACGTTTGCCCAGTTACCCTGCCTCTCATAAGAGAGCAATGAGGTGTATGTGGTGGAAGATCTCCATTATCTTTCTTAATGCCAATGTCATTTGTTAGGTAATGTGATGGTTAATTTTATGTGTTCACTGGACTAGGCCACAGGGTGCCCAGACATGTGATCAACATTAGTTTGGGTGTGTCTGTGAGGGTGTCTCCGGATGAGATTCCATTTGAATAGGTAGACTGAGGAAAGCAGATTGCCCTCCACAATAAGGGTGAGCCTCATCCAATCAGTTAAACACCTGAATAGGAAAAAGGGTGGAGTAAGAGGGAATTCTGCCTACCTGACTGCTGGCACTGAGATGCCAGCCTTGTACTCTGACTGGAACCTACACCCCCAGCTCTCCTGAGTCTCCATCTTGCTGACTGCAGATCTTGGGACTTCCATGCAGCCTCCATAATCACATAATCACATTTATCCTTATAATAAATCTACCCCCCATCTATCTAGATAGATACATGTAGATATATAGACATATTGATATCCTTGTGAGGGTTAAAGGAGATCTCTCTATATATAAATTCTCTCTATTGATCTTACTAAAGGATCCTGATAAAGATCAAAAAGAGAGAGAGACATTGTAGCTTAATTTTGCAGGTTCTTGTGAGGATTAAAGGAGATAATATATAATATACAGTAATATATTTATTATATATTTATGTATATAGAGAGAAACAGAGAGAGTGTGTGTATATATATACAGAGAGAGAGACAAAGAATGTATATCTATCTGTCTATCTATCTATGGAGAGAAATATAAACATCCTATTGGTTCTGTTCTTAGCAGAACACTGACTTATACAGGGATGGATGCCAAAGGTTTCCTTTAACAATGGTCTCTGGAGCTGCCATCCATAATTGTACCTAAGGATTTTTGTTTGTTTGTTTGTTTGTTTTAAAGATAATGGTGTTAGCCATCACTTTTTTTTTTTTTTTTTTTTTGGCAGTATGCAGGCCTCTCACTGTTGTGGCCTCTTCCGTTGCGGAGCACAGCCTCCGGATGTGCAGGCTCAGCGGCCATGGCTCACGGGCCCAGCCACTCCGCGGCATGTGGGATCCTCCCGGACCGGGGCACGAGCCCGTGTGCCCTGCATCAGCAGGCAGACTCTCAACCACTGCGCCACCAGGGAAGCCCAGCCATCACTTTTAGATTTAGGTTTTCAAAGTCTGAGCACACAAACCCCCTAGTCTGTCTTTAGGCAGCAAGCTTTGTTTTGTCTGTGAGGCCATTATGCAAATAGAAACGCTTCCTGTGGGTGAAGAGGAATGTGTCTCAGATTTCAGTGGCAGTGTCCTGGGCAGAGTTTGACATGGTGTGTCATTTGAATTCTGCACTTGAATTCCAACTCTGCTATTTATTGGCTATAAGAAGTAACTTTTTTGAGCTTCAACTTTTTCACCTGCAAAGTGAGCACAGCAAAAAGTAGCTCAAGAGGGGTCTGGGAAACACTTAAGAGGACAATGTATGTGAACTGCATACTCACTGTATGCAGAACTCATTGTAACTCAATAGTGTTTAAAGAATATTAGTTGTTGGAATGTATTCTTGTATGCTGAAAGGAGTTTGGGTTTTGGACTTGTGTACTTAGGTTAGTTAATCTTTTTGAGTGTAAGGATCTTCATGTACTAAAGCTCAAAAAGAGAGAGAAAGAGAGATTACAGCCCACTTCTGCTGGTTCTTGCGAGGATTAAAGAGAATAATGTATGAACCATCTCTAGCAAAAATCCTGGCAATGCATGTGCTTCCTTTTTCCTATAAAAGTATAACTCTTGGGCTTCCCTGGTGGCGCAGTGGTTGAGGGTCCACCTGCCGATGCAGGGGACACGGGTTCATGCCCCGGTCCGGGAAGATCCCACATGCCGCAGAGCGGCTGGGCCCGTGAGCCATGGCCGCTGAGCCTGCACATCCGGAGCCTGTGCTCCGCAACGGGAGAGGCCACAACAGTGAGAGGCCCGCGTAAAGCAAAAAAAAAAAAAAAAAGTATAACTCTTTATTAAATTAATAAACGATTAGTTACTTTAATGTTACTCTAAGTGTATATTTTTAAATAAAGAAAAATCAGAGAACTGCTCACACCCAAGTTTTGGCAAGTGGTGTCTGCATGCATCTTCCACTGTCACCCGTCACTATCACCTCTTCCAGCTCCACAGAGCTTCTCACCCTGAACCCTTCTTAGCCCATCAAGAACGTGTAACTGTGAAACACAAGGCCCCCCAAGATTCTACCACAAGAAACAATTGTTGAGATGTATGGCTGACAGATATGTATTATCTCTGCTATCTGGTACTCAAGACTGTCACATAGTTATGAGATTTCACAGGAAGGAGAAAGAGATTTCAGCTTTGAACACTTAGATGAGCCAGAAAAAGGAAAAAATTCTAAACTCATCACATATTCAGAGCTCCCTCGCCATGATCCTTGTTTATTTATAGATCTTATAACCACTCTTTCTGAGAGATCTTAAGGTACAAATCAGTTAATGGTATACTCAACCTGGTTCAAGCTCTTGGAAGATCATTTTCTCCTTGGCAGTGAGATAAGAGGCAAAGAGAAGGCATTTGTAAAATATTCAGTCCTGGCCTCATCCTCTTTTTAGCTCTGTATAGTCTGGGGCAGGTCACTTAACCCCTCTGAGGGTTAAAGACCTCACCTGTAAGGTAGGACCAATGCCTACCTACAGGCTGAACTAATAAAACCTGAATGTAAGTAGGCTGCACAGAGGAGGCGATTTCATACACTCCCTCCTTCATTTCAGAACCCACTCTAAGGATGGAGAGAATGATGCAGGCTTGAGATTGAACAATGACTCGCATGTGACACTCCTTTGATGAGATGGGTCCCTGATCCAAGATGGCCCTTGGTGACTGCTCTTCACACACTGGAGGTGCCCGTGCAGTGTGGGGCTTCTGTATGGGGCCTCTGGAGTCAGACTACCTGTCACCTCGTCATATAAAACTCTTGGCGCATTGCCTTTCACTCGAGTCATCTTAGCAGGACCTCTTGGTTGTATGTCTCTAGATTCCACGTCGCCCCCATAAAGTAGGACAGTCTGCTCTCCGGCAGCTCTTTAGAGGACAACATTCATTCCCTTTCACCTGCCCCTTCACTTACTCTTCCCTAAGGGTGGTGGAGTGACAGTGACTTATTTGGTGAATCTAGGACTTTTCCTGAATTTGAATTGTGCATACTTGGGACAGCATTTTCCAGATCTTCTCTCTCTCTCTCACTCTCTCTTTCTCTCTCTCTCTCTCTCTCTCACTCTCTGTGTGTGTGTGTGTGTGTGTGTGTGTGTGTGTGTGTGTGTCAGAGAAAGCAAGCCTGTCTTTGGGTTGCATGCATTTTCCACCAGGTAAATGACTAACCTCTGAAAGGGAGACACAGTGGTCCAGCTTTGCATGGCCCTGGTGGACACATTGAATCCAGGTGCATGGGGCACATGATGGATGCTGGCTGCAAAGTTCAAACCCTATTCTCCACCTCAGGCTTGTCAGAAACAAAGCTGATATTTGATGTCTGTATCCTTGTGTCTATGGCTCAATTTATTCTCAGCTCAGGAAATGAAGAGCAGTCACCCTCAAACTCCAATAGACTGTGACTAATACATGTTGACAATTACTTTGACTTTTGTTTGCCCAGGGATTTCCAGGCTAGGAACATACAATATGCTATTTTTCTGAACATCAGATAAGTGTTCGCTTCTCAAACAAGTTCTGATACTCTTAAAATAGACAAATACAACTTTCGTATATGGGGGCATTAAATCAGATTATGATTTGGGTAAATATCTTTCTAAGCTTTGCTACAAGGGTATCTCTCTTTGAGATTTTTTATTTTTTTTATAAATTTATTTATTTATTTGGCTGCGTTGGGTCTCTGTTGCTGCACGCAGGCTTTTCTCTAGTTGCGGCGAGCGGGGGCTACTCTTTGTTGAGGTGCGCGGGCTTCTCACTGGGTTGCTTCTCTTGTCACAGAGCACGGGTTCTAGGCGCGTGGGCTTCAGTAGTTGTGGCACTCGGGCTCAGTAGTTGTGGCTCGTGGGCTCTAGAGCGCAGGCTCAGTAGTTGTGGTGCGCAGGCTTAGCTGCTCCGCGGCATGTGGGATCTTCCTGGAGCAGGGCTGGAACCCGTGTCCCCTGCACTGGCAGGCGGATTCTTAACCACTGCGCCACCAGGGAAGCCCTCTTTGAGATTTTTTAAATGACTACTGAAGAGAATTTTTTGCAAATATTTGCTTTTGTTTCTGCCTTTTTAAAATTAATGTCTATATATAGTTTGGGCATTGGCAATGCTACAAAGCTGATCCCTCTTCAATGCCAGAGTTAAATCAAGGCCAACTCTGGGCACATGGTCCCAGAGTTTACCCAGATGACTGATGCCTGTTCACTGGACAAAAGCAGCCCTCTGAGAAAGGCTGTATTGCAGAGTGTTAGCAATGAATCCCAGAGTCAGATACCTGCCTTAGACCCTGGCTCCATCTTACTCGCTATGATCTGTGGTACCTTTTAACCTTCCCATGCCTCAATTTCTTCTTTCACAAATTGGGGGAATAATAGTAACTGTCTTGTAAGTTTCCTTTAGGGATTACTTAATTAACAGGCTTGGAATAATGCCTGGCATGGAGTAACAACACTGGTTCTGGAGCCAGACTGCCTGACTCAACCTGCCACCTACTCAACCTCTGTAGGTCTTGGCTTCCTCATCTATAAAACTGGCATAACAATACTTACCTCTTGGGGTGATTACAATGCATAATTGGGAACATCTGTGCAGAGTTTGTGGCAAGCAGTTGCATAAATAAGACAGAAGTTTATATTTTTCTATCATGTAAAAGAAGATTGAAGGAAGGCACTCCAGGTCTGATAAGGCAGCGGCACCATTAAAAGAATCTAGGCTCCTTCTGTCCTGTGGCTTTATCCATGCTGTCTCGTGATTCAATCTGGCTGCTTGAGCTCCAGCATTACATCTACAATCCAGGCAGCAGAAGGGAAGAAGGGGCAAAGAAGAGATGGTATACACATAACCCTTTACTTAGTTGTTAGGTTTACCGAGAAATGTTCTCTTAGAAAACTCAATTCCCTTTGCTTGGTTAGCATGGAATTAGAGCCTTTTCTCTACTATAATTTTACTTCCTATAAAAACTTGCTGGGGATTTTTCTGCATTCATAAGCAGAACGAATCACATAGTTTCAGAAAACATTTTCCCCCAAGAAGTTTCCTATATACATATATGAAACAAGTTGTATGTGTGTGTAGACATGCTGCAGTCGATGGGCTTATAGTGTATATATTTGTCATTTACATTTTATGGAGGCTGCCCTCTGATAATCTTAACTTTTGGGGGGTCAGAAACCCACCTGAGAATCTAAAAGAAAGCTTGGAAGTCCTCCCTGGAAGAATGCACATAAAAACATACACTCCTAATGGTGCATGTAGTGGGTTTTTATTGCATTGAAAAGGTATTTCTTTCTCAGAAATAATATTAAAAAATGTACAGTGATTTATGACTCATTCACTCTCATAAATGTTCAAGCTTGGCGAATTGTTTTGACAATGGGCTTTCCTTTGCTCTTAACAAAAGTCCGTGAGTTTCTCGGGAGCGTGCTCCCATTTCTCGACAAAGTCTTGTGATTCTACTGGTGACTCAAAGCCCTGATTCTGAGCAAACTGATGATGCCTGCAGCAGCAGACAAGGCTTCTTTCAGGATTTTCGCAGAGTATTCGAAATTTATAATGCAATGTGGGGCCTCCTCACACCCAAGGAGTCCCTCCCCCGCCCCGAGGCACTCCCCACCCCATTATTCTTTCAACGTTGTTATCCCTATATGAAATCATCACAGTCGTTTGTTTAATAAATTTATTTCCTTAAAAACTATCGTCTTAAAATCTTATTCATCGTGATTACTGAGCTTTTTGTCTCTGCACCAAATTGTGAGTGAGTGCCTCTCTTGACCCACCCTGATCTTGGCCCTCGAGGTTGGGCAGTTTGAAATAGGTTGGACTGAGGGGTGTGGGGAGGATTTACTCCACAGAAACTGGCAACCACTGCAAATCAGACCTCCCCCGCTCCCCGCTCCCCAGAGCCCTGGTTATTAAACACTATCCACAGACCACTGCCAACAAGCCTCATTGCCAGAAGCCCTTGTACTTTATCCTCCAGCTCTTCTCTGAATGTTGGGTTCCTGAACTTGCTGTAAGTGAAAACCAGCGCCCCCTGGAGGACGATGCTTCCCCTGCAGCTCTCTTAAGAGGGGGGCTGTTTTTCCTCTGCCAGTCTTCATTCCACTGAGCCTAAAAGTGAGGTGAATATCCTCCTGGGATATCGCAGCTTTTCGTTTATTTCCTCTCTCAACATCTCAGATACTTTGAAGTACATGGCATCAAACTGTAAGCCCCACTGTCCCTTCTACTGACCCCAGGGTCACTCTTCCACTTTTCACCACCCCTTCTGTAACCATTCTCCAAGACTTCCAACATCCGTATAATTCTTGGTGCCTCTGGTATCTCATTTAGTTGACCCCCTTCAATTGTTATGAACTTTTCCTCTCTTTACTGTTACTACCAATACATCTCCTACCATTAAATCTCAAATTTCAGCATCGCATCCTGACCAATACCTCTTTCCCCTGCTTCTAACACTCACACTTCATCAATTCCTTGGCGCCATTAAGACCCCTGATCCACTCATCTTATCTCACTTCACTGTCCATCACCTCCACCTTCCCTAGACAGTCATCATCGCCTCGTCCTTGATTCCCTCTTTATCCAGCTTAGATTCCATGGTCTATTGCAATAATTGTTCTTCCCATTTATGTTTAGCTGGCAAATGGATTTTTTCTGTTCCCACCAATAGGAGGATCAAAGACATTTTGTATTCAGACAGAACAGACAACAGTATGCATTTACAGATTTTCCCCAGGGCTCAGTTAACTGTCTTTCTTTCTGTTGTAGTTCAAAGGTATCTGGACCTCTGGACATCCCACCTTGATCCATTATACCAATGACAGCATGCTAATGGGACTGTCTGAGCAAGAAATGGCTAGCACACTGGAGACCCTGGAAAGAAACATGTACTCCAGAGGTCGGGGAGTAAACCCCATCAAGACTCAGGATGCGTGCCACACCAGTAAAGTTTTTAGGGGTCCAGTGGTTGGGGCATTCTGGGACATTCCATCCAAGGAAAGGAAAGCACAAATTATTGCATCTTGAAACTATCATAATGAAGATGCTTTTCTTGGGAAACAGCAAGAGTGCCATTAAATGATAAGCTCGGATTGTTTCTTAGGCATTTGGGGCGTCTTGTGCCAGAGGACAAGCAAGCAAGAAGAGTCACCATCCTTCCTTGCTTCTCCACCACGCCCCTCCCCCCACCCCATGTACACACAAAACAACTCAACCACCCTCAAGGTCCACGGAGGCCTCTTCTCACCTGCTGGAATGTGTCTCTCTAGGTATGCACATGCATCACCTCCCTCTCCATCCTCCTTCCGACGCTGCCAACCCTGCCCTCATCTCTACCCTGATCACCTCCTTTGTCTTCATCATGTGGCTTAACATTGTCTGGCCAAATATTACATTAGCTTGTTTTTAGGTATGTTTACTATTTATCTCTCCCTGGCTAGAAAGGAAGCTGCATGTGATCAGAGACTGTCCTGTTTATCTCTGTAATCCCAGGACCTAAAACAGTAACTGTTGGCATTAAACATT
Source organism: Grampus griseus (assembly GCF_964374135.1). Taxonomy (NCBI): domain Eukaryota; kingdom Metazoa; phylum Chordata; class Mammalia; order Artiodactyla; family Delphinidae; genus Grampus; species Grampus griseus. The sequence continues at coordinate 18,338,430 of NC_139003.1, forward strand.
CAGTAAATATTTATTGGATAAGTGAATGAGTTTGTTGACTGAATACACTTCTTCCATAAAGGTACCAAACTTGCTAATACTACATGTGCTTTACCTATGCACAGAGATCTTTTCTTATAGTAGATTTTCTCAGGACGGGTATGGTGCTGGCCACTGAGGATGAAACGGGGGCTGGCAGCCAGGAAGTTATCAATCATGTCATCCAAGTCCATGCTCAAGTCCAAGCTGCCTACAAATACCAGAACCTGGGTTAGCAATTCTGTAGGTTCACTGACCTGCACCCACCCCACTCCACCCCTCCAAAACCAGGACCCCAGACAAATGAGGAGACCCCTCAATCTCACCAGTCACCTATTCCTAAATTGGAGCGCAGGAGACTTATTTATCTGCACTACTGTCGCAGCAAAAATAGAAATGAGACTTTTCTGATCAACAAGGAAAATAAGGAAACAGTGAACAGTCTGGGGAAACAACATAAACAGGCCTGAAAGAGTTAAGCAATCTTGGTTATTCTTTAGCTGTTACTACTAACAAACACTTGTAGCTAGACTTGTCCTTCACGAAGCTGACTGCTCTCTGACTCCATACAAATTACCATTTGCACCTGACATTTCTTCTCCCCCTACACTCCCTTGCAGCACTCTTCATTTCAGAAAGAAGGTCACGGGCCAGTAACTTCAGGGACACCAGACCCGGTTGCTGAGCCACCTGATGCCAGCGTTGGCCATGAATTTGCAGAAGAAAAGAAACGCAAGACCTTCACTACTTTGATCCTTATCACATACCCCCAGACTGCAGACTGCGAGCCCCACGCATAAAATCTTCTCCGATTCCCCAAGGAGGGAGGCACAGTTCTTGAGGCATTAGCGTACTGTGTCCTCCCTTGGCCTGGCAAAGAAAATAAAGCGCCTCTCTATTTCTTATCTTCCAATTCTCTGTCTCCGTATTGCTATTCGGCATTGGTGCACAGGGAGCCAGATTTGGCAACGCTCGCTACGCGGCCCATTCCCCTCGCAGTGACGGATGGGTAAGTCTCTCCTCTTGCCACTAGTGTACTAAGTCCCCTCCCTCGGGAAGCAGGAGCCGCAGGCCGCAGAGGTTCTCAGCCACAGGGCCACCCCACCTCGGGATAAAGAATTCATTAATGCCTTAGGCATTTAATACAATGCCTCCCTCAGTCATCTGCTTTCTCTTAGGCTGTTTTGACTGGGAGAAAAAGGGTGGAGTCACTGCTGCAGGGGCGGGAAATTGTGCTGAAGCCCACAGATGCGCAGACGTGCTCTCACGCACGCGCATGCGCTGTAAGAGTGTGGCCGGCACCAGTGCTCGTGGTGTGGATAATGAATGCTCTTTGCGAATAACTCCACCCCTGGGGGTTGGTTCCTTTTTATTTTGATGCTCTTAGGCAATGTGAGGTGAGGGAGGCCTTTGCCTCTATGCGGAATTTAAGGGGAGGAGGGCGCCAAAAATCTCAGGAATCGAGATAGGTTATATTTTAATGCAATATTTTAAAAATTGAAATTAATGCCAAAAAATCCATGATGAACAAAATATCAAAATTTTAAAAGAAGGCCACTTAACTAACTTGTTGGTATTGGGCCAATTAATATTACCAAACCTCAGTTTCTTCAATGCCCCAAATGGGAAAGGAATAGTCAGTTGTCTTGACCAGGAGGTTGTAAGGGTCAAATCAGACAGTGAATTTGAAGTGCCTGATACATGGAAGGCACCCATGGATATTATTATTCACAGGAATTTATTGAACAGTTGTGCTAAAGGTGACACAATGTTTGCTTCTCTCTCTCTTTTTTTTTGCTCTTCTGCTGTATCTATGAGTCTATGAGGAAGGTTAATATTGACAGTTCTCCCAACGATGTTTGCCATCTAAACCTCATCTTGCAAACAAAAATAAATATTGACACAGCTCCCCGACAGACCAGTTCCCTGAGCTTCTTATGTCCAGCCCACTCCATGACAGGAGCTGAAGCCTCTGTCCTTTTCCTGTGACCTCCACGCTTTCTCATCTCTCCCTGCTTCCCACTTCCAGAGGACCAATCTCAGGCGTTCTCATTCCAAACTGATGATTGCTCAGCCAAGGGTACCAAAGGATGGAGTGGGCAGAGGCGGGGAGAAAGACGCCTTTGTTGGCATGACAGGAATGCTCACCCTGTGGATTTCTCCTGGGGCTGCTGTTGTCAGGTGCCTGGTGTGTGGTTATCACAGTTTTGCTGCTACCTGAAATGAGGAGTAGTGGTGAGGCCACGGTATGGATGGAGGGCAGAGTTCCAAACTGGAGACCATGACTCAGTAGTGGACCACGAAATCATTTATCATGGAATCAGGAGTGAATCATGGTTGCAATCAATACTAGAAAAATAAAACAAAACAGAATATGCAATATCAGAGTATGCCACAGATAATAAGGATGAAAATTGTTTTGTGGGTCTTTGGTGTCTGTGATACATATACATATGTGCACTGTGTCACATATGTGAACGAAGAATGTCACCTGCCATATCGGTAAAAAAAGAATTTGTGGCCATCAAGCCATCAGCCGCTGGCAGCCACCCCCAACGGTGCACCCTGAGGGGATTCAGGATGGAAAAAAAAACAGGATACTGTCCCTAGATAGCTAAGGTGCATATCAAAGGAATAACTTCAATGAGCCCAGACTCTTGCATCTTCCCATACATAGAAAATTGCTAAATTCCTTAACTTGAGATATCCGGTTTTCTTTAATTAACCATAATCTTTTGATGTTCCAACTACCAGGTCTTTGTTGCAAAAACTCCTACATATCCTGGCTCCTCCCTCACCTCTTTGGAGCAGTCCTCAGAGCTCTCTGAGAGGCTGTCTCCCTCAGCAAGTCTGCTGAATAAAACATAATTCTCAACTTTTAGGTTGTGCATTTTTTTTTCAGTTGAAAACAACGTATTTCCTACTGTGAGTCGTGGTAAAATAACTTGAAAGCCACCGGTGTAGTGGATAAGAGTTCAGGTGCCATATAGTCAAAGTTCTTGGGTTTAAATCTTGACCATGCCACTTACTTGCTATGAGACCTTAGCAATTTCTTTCCCTTCTCTGTGCCTCAGTTTCCTCATGTGTAAAATGGATGAATAATAGTACTCACTGCAAAGAGTGGTTATGAAGATTAAATGATTTAATGCACACGATGCTTGTAGAATAGTGCCAGGCACATAGTAAACTCAATAGAAATTAGCTATTATATTATTACTATCAGCAACAGCACCTTCATGTAATGTATGTAAAGTGTCTAAAGCAGTATCTGAAACATAATACGGGCTCAGTTTGTCCTTGTGCAAGAGACTTTGCTGCTTACTTTATTCTACTGTATTCTCTTCTCCTCTGCTTTCTGGCACACAGGAAGATGACACTTGCCCATCTCACTGAAGATAGGCAGAACCTCGCAAGTAGGTCTGGCCAGTAGATTGTAGATGGAAGTGATGTGTGCCACTTGCAGGCCTGAGCAATTCATTACTCATTTGTGACTTCCTGGTGCTCTTTGGCTCTCCTGAGGCAAACCCTGAAGACTTGGGTTGGGGCAGCAGTGAAACAATGTGGTGGAACCTCTAGCCTGGGTCCTTGAGGGACTGCGAATAGAGCCTACTAGCTCCTTTCACCTCCAGCAGCCTGTGTGGACAGGTAGCATGTAACCTTTGTATGTCTGTTGATAACAGCTTTATGCAGATATAATTCACACGCCATCATATGCACCCTATTAAAGTGTACGATTCGGTAGTTTCTCATATATTTACAGAATTATACTAGATTTCACAGGACTTTGAATGCCAAGCTAAAGAGTTTATGTTTTAGGGCTTCCCTGGTGGCGCAGTGGTTGCAAGTCCGCCTGCCAATGCAGGGGACACGGGTTCGTGCCCCAGTCCGGGAAAATCCCACATGCCGTGGAGTGGCTGGGCCCGTGAGCCATGGCCGCTGGGCCTGCGCGTCCGGAGCCTGTGCTCCGCAACGAGAGAGGCCACAACAGTGAGAGGCCCGCGTACCGCAAAAAAAAAAAAAAAAAAGTTTAAGTTTTATCCTGTACTTAATAGGAAATTGTCTTTTAATTGCAAAAAATGTTTATTAATGAAATAATCTGACAAAGAGTATCCTCCCTTACATTTGGCTTATTCCTAACTTTATCCCTATGTTACACGTTGTTTTCTTCATGTTTGTAATCATGTCCTATTTATGATTTTGTTTTCTACTTTCACCTTAGTGTTATTTCATATACACTTTTCTCTATATCTAAATTGTCTTCATTTTTAATGGCTACACTTCATCTCTTGCTATTATTGGACATTTACAGTTTTACATTATGTGTATAGAACTGTTTTTCATCCATACAGGTGTGTGTGTGTGTGTGTGTGTGTGTGTGTGTGGCTAGACTAGGGTGAGGCAAGTGAAGTGCCAAGGGTAGAAAGCTTAAGGAGGTGTCCACGTTCAGGCCTGCAATTTTTCACCTAAGTACCTCACTTGCCTCACCCCAGTCCCAGCCCTATACCTATAGTATGGTATGTGTGTGTCTGTGTGTGTGTGTGCGCGCACGCGCATGTATGTGTGTTTTCGTTTCAAATTATTTCCTCAGGATGAGATTACTGGTTCTCATGATGGGATTATTGGTTTCGAGTACATTAAGATTCATATTGCTCTTAATAGGAATTACTAGAATGTTTCTCAGAAGAATTCCATTGATGGATTTCTAAAGAATAACTTTGATATGTGTACAATGTCATTTTACAAAGATTACAGAGGCAACAGGGCCTATCAAAACAGTATGTTCCAAATACAGTACTATTGTTGCTACAGAAGAGCCACAGGTCTGACTTTTTACATTTGATAGCCCAGTCAGAATACTCCATTTTTAACCAGTTATGCTTTCATGCAGTCAACTTGTAAACTCAATCATCAAAGAAAGAACAACAAAGCCATTCATAATGAATATACGTCCCTAACAGATAACCCCTCTGTGTATAGCAACCTGGTCACTCAGGGTGACTTTGGACGGCAACCTCTATGCCGACAAAGATCTTATGAATGCAGCGTGGTAGGCTACTGCTGTTCTACCACAAACCAAATTCCCAGCGGTAGGCTCAAATTAAAATTCTCTTACTGGGGGGACAAATAGTATCAGAATTTGCCTACTAACAACAGTTTTTATAATAGTCAAAAGGAAAAACTCTCTGGGCTAGTCTGTTTTGTATAAATTTTTCCTAGGGGGGGCGCTTTTTAGAAGTCACTAAACGGAAAATCACCAGAATGGAGTTTAGAGAGGTCTGGTTCCTGAGTCATTCACCGGGCAGAGGTAGTTCCCAATCTTGCATAATTAGGGGAAATATTAAAGGGAGATGGAGCAGAAAGATCAAATTTGTGGTAGGGTGCAGCATCATGGAGAAGGGTTGTTGGAAAGAATCCAAAATTGTCTACAAAGGTCTTCCAGCAACTTTCCTATGGTTATCTTGGAAACTAATGTGTTTTCCTACCTGCCAATTAAGGCCGATTAATTTATTATCTAGCACCTCCTAATTCGGAATATTTTGAAGCCACAATATTAAAGTTAACTTATCTTTTGTGGGTTTCTGCCTTATTCATCTAGAGAGCTTCGCTAAGTTACCATGTATGAAATGTGCTGCTTTGATGGAGTCATACTTACCAAAGACTGAATGTCCTCTCTGTGTTCTGGATTAAGCTCATCAGGGATTTCTAACCTCGAGAGATGCTGGCTTTTGGAGGAATTGCTGAACCACACTCAGTGTGTACAGACACAGCTCACATCTAGGGTGGAGTGTGAAATTAGCCCTAGGAGGCTACATACAGGCTGGACAAACCCTAATCTCCAGGTGATGTTTTGTAGCAAGATTGCAAGCCACTTCTCTGGCGTGCACCTTTCTAAGAGCAAAGTGTGCTAAACTACAGCAGCAGTCTGTGTGTTCCTACACGTTAAAGACCCGGCTTTGGTCACATTCCCAAAGAGCACGATACTGGTCTTGAACAATAGACAAATGTACCCATATGTGCGCTTTTAAAAAATGAAAAAAAAAAAACCCTTCCCAGGCTACTTATTTATGAGAAGTCTGTTACTTTTGCTAAAACATTCGCGTTTCCACGCTCCACAGCAGTTGGCTGAGCCAGCTGCGCCGCGCGGGGCGTGGGCGAACCAACGGCTAGAAAAGAATCCGGTCCCGCTAGGACCTAGCAGGAGGAGCTTCCCGGCAGAGCCACCCCACCCCGGGCTAACAGAGGCGCTGCGTCCTGATTGGCGGGCGGGCCAATCAGAAGCTGCCTTTGCGTAGCCGGGCGCCTATCGTACCCGCCGCTTCTGCGGGCCTCACCGGCTATATAAAGGACCGCGCTACAGCCTACGCTTCATGGTCCTCTGGTCGGAGTCAGCGGAGCGCAGCAGTCATGGCCAACCACCTCGTGCTCTACACCGGCGCAAAGATGCCCATCTTGGGGCTGGGCACCTGGAAGGTAGGTGCCCTGAGGAGCGCAGTCCGGGGCTCGCTTCAGGCTCGGCGCGGCCTGGGGCGGGAAGAGACCTACAGTGACCCTGAGCGACCCCGCCGCGGACGCCCCGCCTGGGAGGAGCCACGCTCGGGCTGGCCGGACCCCCGGCGGGGTCGGGCCTGCAGCGCGGGAACCTGGACGCCGAGGCGGGCAGGGCGCTGGCCTGCGGTTTCGACCCAGGGGCCTTGCGTGGGGGGCTTGAGAACGCCTCATGGGCGGCCGACCCTGTAACCCCTGGTGCTTGGGACCCGCGGGCCGCACTTTGAATCCTACCCCAGCTGGAAAGTCACTAACGGGGCGCCGAACGAAGGGGGCTTCCCGTGTCCCCGCCGCTGTGGCCCCGAGGATGGAGGTCGGGGGCGGGGCCTGAGAGATGGAGGGGAAAGAGACTTGGGCTTCGGCGTCCCTCGCTTAACGGCACCTCTTACGCCCGCTCCTTTGTCTTTCTTCGAAATAGTTTGTCCTTAATCGTATCCGGTTTTGCTCCCTCAGGAATAAGCGTCCCAAGGTAAGCTCGGAGACTGCAGGTGATTCCGTTAGGCGGCACGAGTTTGCCCAGGACCCGTCTATTTACATGTCCCCAGACGCGAGCCACTGAGCCCCCCGGAGCCGGGCGTGCCTCTCGGGGTGTAGTGTGCTGGGCGGAGAATCTGGGCCGGGAGGTTCCCGCCCGTGCAAAACTGCGAGCTGCCCTCAGTAGTAAAACTCTTCGGAGACCTCGGTACCACTGAAATCTGTGCACAGAGTCCCCAAGAAACGGTTAGGAGTAAAAGGGGTAATCTGAGTATCTGAAAATTAGCGCAGAGGGGTGGTATTATGGGCTCCGAGGGAAACCCAATAATTTTAAGCCGCTTATACGTTAGCTTCGGGTATTGTATATTACATTGCACAGCTGTGACCAGGGTTTTCCTTGGAACTTTGAATATAGGATTGGGCATTGGTTATTTACACACAGACAAGGAAAAGAAAACACTGCATGGATTGAGGGCGCCGTGGAATGGTTTGAAATAGAGTAGCGGATGGTGCTTACCTCAACCCGAAAACCTGCAGTTGAAAATTTGTAAATATAAGGGTGAATACAGGGTCGTAGAGTTGTCTCACACAGAAAGTGTTTCTTGGCCAAAGTGATCAGAGTATATGTGACTTGTGTTTCCTTCCAAAAGCCCAATGGTGGCTCTAAGGGTGTAATTGAATTATGACCATTGTACCAAGTTAAATTACATCTGTCACAGGTTATTCTCTTGGAATGGATGTGAACAGACACTTTGTTGGCAATGGCACATTACAGTTTTTACGATGGTGAACCACCATCACATGTAACTGGAACAAAAGTTCCACAAAACAATACTTAACAATACTTACTGGGTGGGATGCATTCCAATATTTTTATTCTAAGCTCGCGGTTTCAGAAATTATGGTCCTGACCTTAGGTTCATCATTTCAAAATCACGAGGCTGGGGTAAATACGGAGTAAAAGTTGATAAAAGCGGGTTTTAAATCATTTGCTTGAGCACTTGACACTCCCCCCACCAACCCCAAAGCTGTATATTTAGTTAAGATAGCTCTGTAACTGTACATTTAGGTCATTCATTCCAGCAGACTAAGTTCATTGAGGGCAAGGGTAGCGTCTACCTTGGTCACAGCTATTTACAGCACTGCTCAAGGTGCCTGGTAAATGGTAGGTGCCCTAAAGATATGTGTTGAATTAATACGAAGAAGTAAAATAAACTAGATTTTGGGGGCGGCGAGGAGATGTTGTACAGAATTGTGTAGAGGCGTGGTAGGGGAGGTGACAGTGAAATGGTATAAGTATGGGCTTGGAGTAGATTTCCTTTTTTTTTTTTCAAGTAAAAAAGGTATATGAATAGTGTTTTAATACCTTTCCCCTGTGTGTGTGTGTATATATTCCTTCACAGATGCTGGACAAAGATGGGGTTACCTAAATACCATTTGCTTATCTTTGTGAGAACTGGGGGAGGCTCTGGGAGTGGGTGCAGCACCTCGTTCCTGTGGATCTTCCATGTGACGGTGGCTGTGTTGTATCCTTCAGACTCCTGGCGGGGTTCTGGGAGTCTCCAATCACTGTTCCTTTGAAGGTCCTCACACTCTCCGTTCTCTCTTTGGAGGTGAAGGTTTCAGGCCGATGGGAGAGCATCTCTGCCTCAGAGCCCATGTGGCTTAGAGGCAGTTTCCCTTGGCAAGCTTGACGTCCCCAATGGACGGTAAATAAGCCATGAGCATTGTATTGCCAGGAAGCGACTAAAACAGAGATTACTTCTGATGCTGACCAGTGTCCTGTTGCTGATAAATGTTTGGCCCTAGCTGAAAAGTTGATGGTAAATGGCCGTTGTAACTCACCCACATACTCAAAACCTAGGAATGGAGGTAGAGTTTCTCCATCTCTTTTCCATTATCTCTGTATCTGCCCGCACCCAGGAGCCTTTGAGACATTTTCCCCTAATTTCTAGCGGCGCCCCCCCTCACCGTAAAGTTCAACATCACAGATAGACTGTACATCTGTCTGTGTCCATTGGCTCTTTGACGGGCCACAAACCGTTTTATAAGCTAAGATTTTTTTTTGCCGCTGATAAACCAGTTTTTGCCTCTTTGAGGGTGATATCACTTCCTTTAAGAACAGGAGAAAATGCTGAGAAAGAACTCAAGGCAAGCTCATGATGGCCTGAGATCCCGGCCTGGGGAAGAGGGGAGAGGGCAGAGGTGCTGGCACTGGAGCTAAAACAGTAGTTCACAAGCCTCATCTCCCTGCAGGCCTACACCTGGAGCTCTTCAAGGGCAAAGATTCTTAAATAAGACCTGCCTGCCCAGGGCCATTCCTGGTCCATCCCCATCTCAACCAGGTGGAGACAGTGATGTCTTGGAATTCAGGACAGATTGATTCATGTTGAGCGGGAGGAAGTTAATCTTGGTTTCATAAGTTGGTCTGTGTTTGTTGCCAAACCGAGTTATGAGCTTTGGTGTAAAAACCATAGCCAGAATTGACTGTTGTCCTGTGATAAGGCAATGAAAGAGATTCTTCAGCAGAATGCTCTTTATCGTTGGAAATTGTGGTTTACATTATTAAACTGTAAAATAAATTTGGACATAGTTGAACACGATAAGCCAAGTGAGGTTGGCTTCTCTGCACCAAACAATGAAAAGCGTCTCTGTTGCCGTGAAAAATTGCACATTGTTGCCATTCTCAGGGTTCTGCCAGATGCTTATGTTGTTGGAGTCCTACGAGTGTGGCAGATTTTAAGCCTTGTTGATACAAAGCTGCCAGATCCAGGTCTCCCAGCTGTGCGGAGTGGGAGCGTTGTGTGTAAGCACAGGGCAGGCGAGAGGCGAGCAGGCCCAGCTCGCTCAGGTTTACCCCAAGTTGATCGGGACTGTATTGTCAACTGATTAAGTTAGAGCAGGGGCTGAAACCCTTTTCGTCCCCAGAATATCTGCGTTCAATATCAGAATACCTTTTTATTACGGAGGGGCTGAATTGGAAGCCAGAATGTTATCTGTGAATAAGAGTTAGGACAAATCAAGGCTGGGACTGTTGCCTAATCCCCATTTCTTTGTATGCTCTTCCAGCAGCTCAGGGGTTGGTAAACCGCAGGCCACAGCCTGTTTTTGTAAATAAAGTTTTATTAGAACACATCTCATTCTTTTACATGTCTTTTATGACTGCTTTTGTGCTGCTCCAGCAGCAGAGTTGAGCGGTTATGACAGACCATTTGGCCCACAAGGCCTAAAATATTTTCTGTCTGGCCACTTTCAGAAAAAGTTTGCCAACTCCTCTTCCAGAAGATTCTAAGTAAATTAATTGGAACCTGGAATACATTTTGAGAAATTAGGTCACAGATGTCTGTTTAACATGCATCTAGTTAAAATGCTTTATATTTACAATGAAAAACAAAATTATATTGTGACATCACTAGTATTTAAACAAAACCAATAATAAGAAATAAGCTTAGTTTCTCTTAAATGCAGGTTGAGTTTCTCTGCAGAAAAGCTGGTTTAATCAGAAGAGGTTAAACTGTTTTTCAGTGACAGCTTTTCCGGAATATGTTAGTTTATAAGGCCTTAGAGGTTGATGCCCTATTTCTTTATTAATCTAAGTTCACATCAAAAGTTATGGTTGGGGACTTCCCTGGTGGCTCAGTGCTTAAGAATCCACCTGCCAATGCAGGAGACACGGATTCGAGCCCTGGTCCGGGAAGATCCTACATGCCGCGGAGCAACTAAGCCTGTGTGCCACAACTACTGAGCCTGCTCTCTAGAGCCTGCGAGCCACAACTACTGAGCCCACGTGCCTAGAGCCTGTGCTCTGCAACAAGAGAAGCCACCGCAATGAGAAGCCCGTGCACCGCAACAAAGACCCAATGCAGCCAAAAATTAAAAAAACAAATAAAAAAATAAAAAAGTTATGGTTACCTGTTTCTTGCTCCAGGGTTACCATTGGCACACTGTTCTCATACTTCTTACCCAGGATGGTTTTTCTTCCCCAAAGTGAAGTTTCCTTTGTTCCCTACCCACCTCCTTCATTACAAAAGCGATACCTGCTAACTAGAGAAAATTTCAAAAAAAAAAAAAAATGTCTGAAAGGACACAGTCCTTTCCTCTCAGAAATCCCCATGTTAAAACTGCAGAGGAGTCAATCTCTGAGATACTTTGTTTTTACCAATGACATTGTTTTATAACCTTTCTTCTTTGGATCTGTGGTGTTTTTGTTGTTGTTTTTTGTTTTTGACTTGCAGAGGGAATAGAGGGAGGGATACTATCTTAAAGTAACGTGCATGGGCTACAAGCAAAGTGGAAGATGATGAGGTTTTTAAAGGGTGAGAGAGAGAGAGAGAGAGAGAGACTGACAGTAGTTTTCCTGGGAGTGTTATATGAAAAGAAAATAGGCTCAGTTTGTGAAGCTGATGGGGGCCTCAGGGGCAGAGACTTGTCACCACTGTCATTTGCTGCCGTCAGCCCAGAACATCATCAAGTTGCTACCCAAGCTAGAGCTGTGGAACTGTAAGGTCTGAGGGGAATGGGAATAGGTGCCTGTGGCCAAGTCACAGGGCAGATTAGTGGCAGAAATGAATTTCAAACATGATTTTGTCTGTAGGATTTGTATTAGTATTATTTTAAAATAAATTTAAAGGCTTTGTATAATCTGGTTATTTATAACTTGGGTGTTTCCTCTACTGGTTTTCTGCAGATTTCCTATTAGATGTACGGAAACAGATCTTTACGATTTGTTTTCTTTTCAAAGTCTCAGTCTGGACCCCTGCCTTCCATGGGCAGTTTTCAATGTGGACATGGGATGGGGAGATGGTGTAATTGTATGTTAGCATTCCCAAGTTTACTGAGTCATTTTTTACCGTATCTTAAAGTGATGAGGGAAGTTAGTTTAGTCTCTGTGGGAAGGGCTCTTCATTGAGATAGTATTGAACATAGTTTGTGGATTCTGGTATATTTTCATCTCAGAGGATGATTTTCCAAGCCCAGGAGACATGTCCTCTCCCTGCCTCACAGCCTCTTGGGGTCCACCCCAGAGTACACAGACCTCTCAGCAGAGGCTGGCTCTCAGGTCCTCGTGCCAGGGTTTGAATCCTGACATCTTACTGCACCATCATGGCCAGTTTCGTAACCTCTCTGCACCTTAGTTCCCTTATCCACAGAGATAACAGTATCTACCAGGGTCGTGGTGAAGGTTCAATTCAATAATACGTTTAAAACTAGTGAAAATTGACCCATCACAAATGGCAGCTGTTGTTATTTTCAGTTTGAGCCATTGTGGGCTAAACACCGCACGGGGCAGGTTCCATTTTGTTACATATCTGCCCTGGCACAAGCCTTCTCGCAACCGGCATGCCTGTCCCAGAGGCGGGCCTGGCCTGCCCAGCCCAGGTGAGAGCCATTGGTTTTTGGCTGTACACAGAGCCGGCGGCCGCAGGCAACCTTAGTCCCCACTGCTGCAAAGGCGTCTCTGAAAAGGGGAGGCCGGCATGTAGCACCCGTTCGCAAGAGTCTTTTTATGAATTGCCACAGCTTGTACAAATTTAATTTGTAAAATGCGTGACAGTCCTTGCTTCTGCTTTGCTTTCCCCTTTGAAAGCAGTTTGGGCTTAGCTTCCCGGCACGTGCTTCTCTCGCTTATCAGCCCTCTGTCCAGGGAAGGGTCAGGGAGCTGTAGCTTCTTCGTGACCTTTTGAAGGTCATTTCTGTCCTTGGCTTCTCTATAAAAACATCACAGGAACGTGTTTTTAAGTTTTTTTGTCAATTGTTCAGCAGCCTTGATTATCCCACTCTGCAGTCTTCCGGTTCCAAGGAACTGAATAACCAATTTAATCTTCAGCAGGAAAAAAAATGTGTCCGGGTGGGGATTCATTGACTTACAAAATGATGTCAGGTGTACCAGATTCAAGGCTATAAAAGATGTGCCCAGGAGCCGTCTCTCACCAACCCTCATCTGTCCCTCAACCCCACTTTCCTCTAGCAGCTCCTGGCTCACATGCTTCCAGCACCGGGACCCCAGCAGAAGAAAATCTTGTCTTGGTAGCATCAGCTGAAGTCCAAAGATTGATTCTCATGGGCCTGGCTGGGGTCATGTCTCTGGCCCTGCGCCAGTCGCTGTGGCAGATGCAGCGTGTGGCTGGGCTGGGCCTGGGAAAGGTTCCTGCCCCTCTGCCCATGGTTGGGGGCAGTAAGGTGCTGGACTGGCACAGTACAGGCCCACAGAGAAATCCAGTCAGGGCGTCATCAAGCCTGAAGAGAGTTGATGCGCGCCGGCAGCCAGTTCCCCGGCTGGGTCTCCTTACCTGCTCTCTTTCCTGGGGAGGGGTGTGCTCTGCTCTGCTCTCATCAGCAGCTGTGCCCAGGACGCCACAAGGAGGCTGTGGTACTTACTCCGTTCTGGTTATGCCACGGTTTCCCTGCTCTGTTCCTTTAACCGAGAAGGGTGGGGGGAAGGCTGCAGGTGTAGCTTCTTGGGTCCTCCAGGGAACTAGGAGGTTGCCAGATTGTCTGAAGATGTTTTCTGATCTCATACCTGAGGTCAGCATCGCCTATCCACGCCCCCTACTCCCTCCGTGGTGGCCAGAGAGCTGGGCGAGGGTCCCCCGCTCCTCTGCCCTGGCCTGTTCACAACAGCCGATGTCAAAACAGCAGATGTCTGCAGCTGCTCATGGCCCTGGGGAGTTTTCCTGGTCATTCTTTTCTACCCCAGCTCTCCAGAGGAATGCGCTGTGTGCATGCAACAGTCTGATGCACACGCGTTTGCTTTCCACCTTTCTGGTCTGAGAGGAGCATCGCGGAGATGTCTGTGCGGCCAGACTGGGTGCTGGGGGCGCTCCCCACGCCTGTCCTGCTCACTCAGACGCGCAGATGGTCAGGGCAGGCGCGGCATTCAGTCTTTTTGCCGCTCTGACCACAAGCCATATGGTGGTCTTCCACAGCTCCCATTTCCCCCTCCTGTCAACTCATTTCTGTCCGCTAATACCTCTGAGGGCCCACCTCCCACCTCCACCTCTTAAAGCAGATTCTTACACAGTGAGATTGGAGCACAGGCCTTTGAATCTGCACCAGTAATGTTCCTGACTTTGATACACTCAAAACTGCTTAAAAACAAGTGATGGCCAATACCAGAATCCACGAGTGGAAGGAGAAAATAAATCCTAGGCATTCACTCACGGAACTCGGGAACCAAACGGGAATTGGAGTGAATATTTACAGCCTTTTGAAATATTTTGAGCTGTTTGAAGGAAACGGTATCCCTTATTGTCTTGGGAACCTAATAGATCCAGAGAGTGGGGGATTTTTTATACCGTCAGTGGGTTCTGAAGAAACAAGGAAGGGAGAGGCTTTGGCCCATCTAATTAAGGTGATCTGTGCTCCTAGTAAGTGGTGGTCAGATTTTCCTAAAATGAAGCAACATTGCATCTCACCTCGGGATGTTCAGACACTTACCGTGGCCTGCCTTTGCTAGCCTTAAAAGAAGCAGGAGCCCCTGAGGAGCCGTGGGTTCCTGCTGCCCTTGCTTCTGGGTTGTGTGCACACTGTGTGTTTTGTTTCATTTTTGGTTTTATCCCCATGCGTTCCATTTCCTGTTTCTTTCAGTCCCCTCCGGGCAAAGTGACGGAGGCTGTGAAGGTAGCGATTGACCTTGGATACCGTCACATTGACTGTGCCCACGTGTACCAGAACGAGAACGAGGTGGGGTTGGCCATCCAGGAGAAGCTCCAGGAGAAGGTGGTGAAGCGTGAGGACCTCTTCATCGTCAGCAAGGTACCCTGCTCTGCAGGGGAGCCTGAGGGAGGGTTCTTGTCCGCATTCATCCAGGGGCAGCATTAGCTTAGGGGCCACGACCACGCTCTGGGGCCTCCTAATACAGCTGCGGTTATCACCTGGCAGGCAGTTCTTCCAGGGGAGGTGTGTTGACTCAAGGCCATGGGGGCTCTAGGGCTCGCCCGTCTGTGGCCGCCTGTCTGTTGGATGGTCATTCCGCCCGGACCCATTGGTTGGAGCCCCTTGCTGATGCGGCCAAAGCTGTGGGTTGGCACCCCCGTTCCAGGGAGTTACCTTTGAGGACAGTACTTGGTTCCCACCTGCAGACTGATCTCCGCCGCTGGCCGCTGTCTTTCACCCAGAGGCTGGTGGTGCCCAAAGGACACCGGGTGGGAGGGTGAGGCTGGCCCCACGAAGACCAGCCTGTGGGAGAGTAGGCCAGAGAGCTCATGTTTGGAGCCTGGGGCTGGCTTGCTGACCTGTCCATTCTACTTGGTGCCTTCAGTTTGGTCCTTGTGAAAGGTTTCCTTGATCTGATCACCCTCCCTTCCTTTGGAAGAGTTAGGATCCACGTGTGAAATGGAATCTCCCTTCCCACTGTGTACAGCGTCACAGTGAAGTGGGTGGGTTGTGGGGAGAGGGAAACAAGTTCTCTGTCCCCGAGCTGTCTGGCTCCCGGCCGGGAAAGCACTTCCGGCACGCAGGGTAAGACTTGTTCTCTCGCTGGCTTCAGCTGTGGTGCACGTTCCATGAGAAGGACCTGGTGAAAGGCGCCTGCCAGAAGACGCTCAGCGACCTGAAGCTGGACTACCTGGACCTCTACCTTATTCACTGGCCCACTGGCTTCAAGGTAGGTACCCGGGGCTCAGGTGTAGCCTGTGGCATCACCCTCTCCTGTTAGCAGGTCGTGAGCAGGTACACAGTCTGTGTGTGTCCTTGCTGCTCTGCTCAAGGTATGGTGCCTGGACCAGCAGCAATGGCATCACCTGGGAGCTCATTAGAACTCAGTCTCAGGCCCCACCCAGGCCCTTTGAATCTGAACCTCAGGTGACTTGCATGCACGTTTCAGAGTTTGAAGAATGCTGCTCTTTGTCATTTGGTGATTGTATAACTTGAAACTTTGTGACAGTGAACATGGCTCAGGTGACACTCCTGCCCATGGCCATAAGATGTCATCAGTGACCGCCCCTCCCCCCTGCCTCAGGCACCTACACACACACCCATTCATACCCTGTACATGTTTGTGCGTGTTTCTACATTCCACACACACCCCATCCTGCGGGAGCTGAGTAAACCTTAGCAGCCTGCCTCTTCACAGAAAGCTCTAGAGCTATTATGTCCTTTGCCTCCTTTCTAGCCACGGGGCTCAGTTTTCTGCTTTGTCAACCAGCTTGAAGGCATGCAGGTTTTTACCCTGTAACTCTTATTTTATTGCCCTGTGGTATATCGGGGCCTTACTTTCAACCTTTGTTTTTCACAGTAAGCTGGCAAGGCTCGGTGAGGTGGTGGTTTTGTAGGTTTGGATCCAGCCAGGACATGGGCCCTGTGAATCCTGGCCCTGAGTCCTCCCTGCCCATGCACACACTGCCATCCACGGCAGGGTTCATCTCACTGACCGAGAATTGTCCATCTCCACCTGATGGCCAGCACCAGCCCAGGAGTCGTCTGCCGTTTCTTCTTCACACTGACACGGATTTGCTCTTGATTATCCTCTAAAACTGTAGCCAGCTATTGTAGCTTAGAATAATTGTATCAGAACTTTGCTTTCAAAGATGCAGCTCCCCCAGCAGATCTACGCAGGGCTGTCACTGATTGTCTTTGATTGTTACCACAGCCTGGGAAGGACTTTTTCCCATTGGATGGGGACGGCAACGTGGTTCCCAGTGACAGCGATTTTGTGGACACCTGGACGGTAAGGCAGCCCCTGGCTTGGCCTCCCCTTCCTTACCAGCTCCCCAGTCTCCTTGCGAGGGGCCAGGTGTGAATACCCAGCTCTGCCATTTCTTTCGCTGTAATTGTCACTCTCTGTTTTTTGCTCTTCCTGTCTCATTAAAGCCAACCTGGCTTTTGTCTTGGTGCCTCTTGTCTTCCCAAAGATCTCATTTGCTATCACCAAATAGGGCAGGACCTGGTAAGGTGTCTGGTGCGAGAGGTGCTTCTGACCCTTGTCCTTTTGGGCACATGTCAGCAGCAGGCAGACCCTCTTTGGTCTCTAGGCCATGGAAGAGCTGGTGGACGAAGGGCTGGTGAAAGCTATTGGAGTCTCCAACTTCAACCATCTCCAGGTGGAGAAGATCTTAAACAAACCTGGCTTAAAATACAAGCCGGCGGTGAACCAGGTAACATCCGGCAGGGAAGCCACTGTGCCTGTTTGTTACTGTGTGATCCTAGCAGTTACTTTCTGTCCGTGTCACCTGGGGCGCAGCCGGGAGGCAGGTCCCTGGACGCCGGCAGAGTCCTGATTTATGGCTCAGAAAGACAGTGACACATCTGGGAGTGAAACTTGCAGGAGGGAATGGGTTTGAGCTTGCCTTGTGAAGACTCAGGGTCCTGAGATGAGCTGTGTGCAGACATTGAGATCCTCAGACCTGTCACAGTTGATAAATGGCCAAAGCCAGAAAAACCCTCAGGGCCCATGGCGACGGTAACAAGATTATTCTCGTTAATGTCAAGGACAGTTGCTGGGAAACAGAGACAGTTGTTAACAGCTTATCTAGGAGTTGGGACATTGGTTACATATAACTTTATGTCTGGGGAGGGAAGGGCTTAGCATGGGGAGACTTCCTGTGTGTCCCATGGCCCCTGCCCACAGTGGCACCATCAGCCCTCCTGTTTGCATCTGCAGGTCGAGTGCCACCCGTACCTCACTCAGGAGAAGTTAATCCAGTACTGCCAGTCCAAAGGCATCGTAGTGACTGCCTACAGTCCCCTTGGCTCTCCCGACAGGCCCTGGTGAGTTTCCACGGGATTGTGTTCTCTTGTCAGCTAGTGACGGTTAGAAATGGCTACAGAGAAAAACCCAGCATCAAGGAAAATGCTTCTGGGGCCGATGGGCAGACGTCCCCAGGAGCCTCCTGTTGGGGTTCCTGGTTGGTGTTTCCAGTAGCGAGATGCCTACTCTTTTTCCAGCGGGTCGGGAGTTTGGAACTGAGCTCTGAATCAGAAGACAGGCAGGCTGCCCTCCAAGGTCGATGAGGGTTAGGGTTAGGGTTGACGGCTGCCTGGAGTGGTGGCGATGATGGTTGCTCACGCAGACCGTGTTTCTGTCTCCAGGGCCAAGCCCGAGGACCCTTCCCTACTGGAGGATCCCAGGATCAAAGCAATTGCAGACAAACACAATAAAACCACAGCCCAGGTATAGCCATTTCCAGGCGCTCATGACTGTTCCCAGAACTTCCTGCATTCGTGGTGGTGGTTCCCATTAGCCGGGGGGGTGGGGGGAGAGTGACCGAGCCCTGTCGAGCGCTCCCTGGACGTCTGGCTCGGGTCCTGGAGTGTGGTGGAAAGGGACTTAGAAGACTGCGTGTGGTCTGGGGATAATCGGACCTGCCCTTCTACCTCCGAGGGCTGGCACGAGGGTCAGCCTCAGCACTGTTTGGGAACACCCGTCTCTATACTCATAGAAGGACACTCGTGATCAGCTGAGCACTGCCAAGTGGTAGAGCGCGTTCCCAGACAGGGAGTCAAGTACCCGGGAGATGCGGAAGCACGTGGCAAGGAGGCTGAGAGCGGGGCTCGGGGGTCAGAGCCTGAGTGTCTCCCCTCCCCCTTGCTGGGCATGACCCCATCACCTCTGAGCCTCGGTTTCCTCGCTGTGCAGTTCTGGGCTTTCTTTCTCCAGGTGATGGGTGTGTAAGATTAGGTGAGATGAAAGTGTAGAGCTCCCGGTATACGGACGCACTCGGCACCTCTGTTCACAGGTTCTGATCCGGTTTCCCATGCAGAGGAACTTGATCGTGATCCCCAAGTCTGTGACGCCCGAACGCATTGCTGAGAACTTCCAGGTAAGGTCCTGGCTGGTCGGCCCAGGGTCTTCTCGGTGGAGGAGGGGCCAGCTCTTCACAGGACCTCTGGATTGTCGTGTGTGTGCCCACCCCGCCCCGTCTCCTCTTGGAGTGGCAGGGAGCCCACCGCGGACTAGGGACAGTGGTTCCTCTGGGAGGCGGTGCTACGCCCGGCAGGCCCTGGGCCTCGGGCCCCGCTCTGCATGCACACACCTGTGCTGAGGCTCCTCGGGGAACTCATCATTTGCCGAGAAATGTTGCTCTTGAGCGATGCTGCCTGGGTTTGCCTCAGGGCTCCGTTAGTTGCTGTGCCTCCGTTTCCCCATCTGTAAAATAGTACCTATTTCAAGAGTTGTCACGAGGATTAAAAAAGATGCACCGCAGGGCTTCACGCAATGCCTGGTGCCGTCATCAGCGCTCAGCAAACGCTGCTGTGCTGACACGCCCAAGGCCTGCAGGGACCTTCCAGGGCACCAGTGAGGTGCTCTCTCCGAGCACCTGCCAGAGCAGAGCAGACCTCCTGGCACCTCCTGCCTGCCTGCCTCTCATACCAGTGTTGGGGGCTGGGCTGGGAGAAGAGCTCTCCAGGAGGGTCCCTGCGCCTGTGAGCCTCTGCTGTCACTGAGCAGAGCAGCTCTGCCCGGACCCCCTCTGTCTTCACCTGAGCCCTGGTTCCCAGCAGCTCTTGTTTCCATAGCAAGCAGCTGATTTTTGCCTGTTCCACTGGCCAGGCTGTGGCTGTAACACGTGCTGCTGGTCCCTGGGGCCTGGGGAGGGTGGAGGAGATAAATAAAGTGGTAAAACAGTGACCACGAGAAACACATATCCTGCTAGAGGTGCATTTTTTGTTTCATATTTTATTTTTTCAAGGTGTTAGAAAAGAAACATTATAAAATGGCTAATCTCTAGTACTGACGTAATTATTTTGCATCTTACTGTGTAGTCTGCACATTTTTGCACGGTTGTGATCACAGAGTATGCAGCAGGCTTGCTTTCTGCACATTCCGCGATCATCCAAGCTGAGGGCCCTCCTCTGGTCCTGGGCAGGCAAAGTTCTCCACCTGATACGCCTTTCTCGTCTTTTCTGTCTGTCAAAACCTTATCTGGCTTCTTAGGCCCATCTCAAATGGCATCTCCTTTGACCACAGCCTTCGGCTTCCCAGCTGGAATTCCTTCCTGATTCCTCTGGATTCCCTGCGTGCTTTGTGGAGCCTCTTTCCTGCAGTGCGCAGCTAATTATTCCCTGTAGCATAGCTGTTGAATTACCTCGTCCTTTGCTTCATTGTAAACTGAGGCAAAGACACTTCTTACCCATCACTGTATTCCCCCTGGTGCTTATCACAGTGGAAGCGGTCGGCAGAGGTTTTGAAATGAATGGAAGAAATAAATGGAAGAAAAGGTATCATTTTGTTCAGAGGTTCTGGAAGGGAAGGTCTGTTTTCATTGTTCACATAGTACCCCGACAAAACATGTGCGTTCTCTGAATAGTCATGTGAGAAACTTTCTCTGAGTTTAGTCTACCTTCCTGCCCCTCCGCACTCCAGGCAACATCTCACCAGTGATCCTTCCTGGAGCTGCTTGTATGCTTCCCTATTCTGTGTTTGATAGCTGTTTACAGAGCTTATTGGAAGGTTGTTTTTTTTTTTCTTTTTTTTTCTTTTTAGGTCTTTGACTTTGAACTCAGCAGTGCGGATATGACCACCTTACTGAGCTACAACAGGAACTGGAGGGTCTGTGCCTTGGTGAGGTGAGTCCCGGGAGAGCCCCAGGAGGG
The DNA here is from genome assembly GCF_964374135.1 of Grampus griseus. NCBI lineage: Eukaryota > Metazoa > Chordata > Mammalia > Artiodactyla > Delphinidae > Grampus > Grampus griseus. The sequence continues at coordinate 18,359,001 of NC_139003.1, forward strand.
TATCAGGTGCTGCAGATGAAAGAATAGCTCCTGGAGGCCTTACTGTCCAAGTCCTGCTATTGCAGCGACTCTGACTTGTGCATGTTACCTTGCCTGTTACCTTGCCTTCTCCTCCGTGTACAGCAGGAAACATTTATAGTGTGTCAGCTGAGCCGCACTCAGCCCCCCGGGAAACGCAGGGAGCTCTGCCCTAGATGTCTTCTCCCGCTCCCATGCACTGTTGGCCTAACCTGCAGTAACCACATATATTGACTTTTAATTCTTAAATTTTAGTGGCACATCTGAAACCAGATGATCCCAGGTGGCGCGTGCCCCGCCTTCTTGGAAAAATTTGCATGTGACTCTTCACCTCTAATGACTAATGAAAGGGTTCTAGTTGGAAGACCATGGTGCTTGGGGCTCAGCTCCGACAGCGATTAAACCATGTGACCGAGAGAATCACTCGGCCCCTCCAGCTATATATATGCTGGTTCCTTGTATTCCCTCTGACTTGTAGTGTGGAATCTGAGGGAGATGACAAGGAAGGTTGTTTTTTCTCTTTTCGTTTTTGCACCACTGCATTAACTCCGTAAAGTTTAAAACTCATTTTCTGCTTTCAAGAAGAATCTCCCCACTTCACAGTGGAGACTAAGAACCTCCTCTCTCATGATTTTTATCATCCGACTTCTCTGTTTCTTCTCTTCTTCTCAAGTAGTTACTCTTCTAAGCAAAATCTGAGCATTCCCTAAGGCTGGCTCGGGTGCTAGCTCTCTCCTTCCAGCCTCTGCTCCCTCTCCAGTTCTGAGTTTGCACTGCTGGTGGCTTCCCACCGCCCTGGCAGGTGTTCGCCAGGTTTGCATCTTGGCCGATAACTCTCTCCTGAGCTTCGTTCAAGCACGCGCCTGTGAGTGTGTTGCTGCCACGCCGTGGCCTCAGATTCGGAATAGGCCAGAGGCAGAGTTTACCACTGGCCCTTTCTGATGATCCTGTTTGCGTTAATGGTGCTTACCCTTTAGACATGAAAATCGTTTTTGATCTGGCGGGCAAGGGAGAGAGAAGAGAGAAGTGAATCAGTCGCCAAGTTACATCTGTTCTGCTTTGAGAATCACTGATTGTTCATTCAGTTTCCTTTTCCCTTCCCGCTGCTGACGCAGCATATTGAAGGGCAGACAAACCACAGGGGTTTTCTGTTCGGCCCCTTTACGTATAGACTCCTTCTACTCTCTAGTGCTATTCTAGAAACAGCTGTCAGATTATCCTGTGGCCACTGATGTTTAATGGGTCAGGGTTGGAGCGGGGAGGGAGCGGCTGGCTGCAACATCCCCGGGTCACCTAGGAAGCGTTTTCTAACCATATGTACACATACATATGTGCATCCACATTGCCACAGTTTGGCATCTATCGCTATACGGAGCCCCTGTGGCTAATGGCAGTGTTATATTTCTCAGGTTTGATAGGATGCCAAAACAAAACAAAAAAATCCATGTGGAACTTTTGAATTGCCTAAATATTTGAGTAGGAGTTGTATGCCCCAAGCAGGGTTCACCCTGGGCCTTTCACACTCTGCCCAGCCAGACTTCCCAACGCTATTGCCATTACATTCCCAACACAGGCCATCGGCCCTGCAGATGGGACTGTGAACCTTGGCCAACACGTACGCCTGCGTCAGTCCACCCCCAGCTCAACGTCCAGCCTGTCCCCTCACCCTGTGTTTCCTGTAGCAAATCCTCAGCTACTCTCCTGGCCTCACTTCAGCTCCCACTGGTACCAGGAGGTTTTGGAGGTGACAGTGGCTTCTTGTTCCACGTGTTCGGAGCACTTGCTGTGTCACGTGTGCAGAATTGTTAACATCTCTTATGTTATTATCACCCTCTTACTGTTTAAGGCAATAGGTGCTCTCTGGTCCTGCAACTAGACTGAGTTACCAGGCGGCAGGAATCGTGTCTTGCCGCCCTGCACACCCTAGGCACAGTGCTGGGCACACAGGGAGGGTGGTGTCCATCACACAGGTGCTGATGGATGAGAGCCCCCTGGCAGAGGACTGGAAGGTGGGCCACGACCCCAAGGGCAGACCCAGGATCTGCAGTCTCAGAAGAGGCTCGTGCCCTCTGAGGCCTCTCTTTCTACCTAAATGAGACACCATTTCTGACTTTTTGAAGTTTGTTGTGGTCAAAGTCTCTTCGTCAAAAGGTAATGTGTTTTTTTTTTTCCTGATAGCTGTGCCGCCCACAAGGATTATCCCTTTCACGAGGAGTTTTGAAGCTGTGGGTGCCTGCCCTTCCCCAGGTGACCTGCTTTTCCCCGCCTCACTTTTATTGTGTGTAGTATAGTTTGGCCTGTGTCCCTCAGCGGTGGGTCAGCGACTTACAGATGAACCAACGAGGGCTCAGCCAGCTTGGTGTTGGGTCCGAAGAGCAGAATCAGTAGATTAGAAGTCTCTTCAGTTTTCTTTGCCCTTCTTCTTGTCCATCTGGGGAAAGCACAACCCAGTACCCTTTTCTAAATTGAATTTACAAAATCAAAATAGTGCCTCTAACAATTGCATTTTGATTGCTTGGAACTGTAATCCTTTTAGCTAGACTTTTCTTTGCCTCAAATAAAATATGCTCTTATGAGTTTGATGCTGTTTATTTTGTTTTGGTTTGTTGAGACGATGTACCACCTTCCCTGCCCCTCAACCTTCCTCCTGTCGATACCCATACAGCAGGCCACTCAGCTCTGCAACAGGAGGGAGGACTTGGTGTCTTTACTTTTAGGTGGGGACCCATCACCTCGGTACTTCACCCATTTAGCTTTAGGGGTCTGGGTCTCATCCTGGCTGCGCATCAGAGACACCTGGGAGGTTTTGAATGCTAGCGTGTCTGGCCCTCATCCCTGGAAGATGATCTCATTTGTCCAGGTGTACCCAGGACATCAAGAGTTTGCAGGATCCCTGGGTGACTCTAATGTGTAGCCAAGGCTGAGAGCCTCAGCCCTACGGCCGAGCCAGAACACAAGTCCATTTGTTATTTCACAAATTACTTGGTTGTGCCTCCTACCTATGCAGGCCAAAGTCCTATGGTTACTAAGCAGCACCACTCACAAGAAACTGCTTTCATGAAGCTCGTTGTCTGGACCAGAGGGAAGAAAAGCATCAATAATTGGTATTAGCTTGGGCCACTATAACAAACTATTGGGTTGGCCAAAAAGTTCGTTTGGGTTTTACGGAAAAACCAATTGGCCAACCCAATACTAGAGACTGGGTGGTTTAAACAACAGAAATGTATTTCTCAAGGCTCTGGAGGCCTGTAGTCCAAGATCAGGGTGCCAGCATGGTCGGGTTCTGCTGAGGGCCCTCTTTCTGGCTGGTAGACGGCCACCTTCTCGCTGTATCTTCAAGTGACAGAGATGGATGAATACTTTAAATAGGGTTACAAAAGTAAAGGCCTTGTATTACTTTTACAAATGCTGTTGCTTTTAAAAAAATTAATACTGTTTCCTTATCCAGAATTAAATTAACAAAGGCCAGGAAAGGGGGTCGGATAGACAAGTGTTGACTTCAAGTTTTACAAAGATAGGTTGCTTTGCTCCTGGCTTTGTTTGTTGGATGATTATGGCCCCTGTGGTTAGGTGACAACTGCTTTGCAGATTATCCATGTGTCGGATGGATAGCGTTTAGTTGGGCAACATTGGTTGCTGGGTCTCACCCAGGGATGCAGGAGAGCAGCCCAGCCCCTGATCAGCTGGAGTAGAGCCAGGTGGGGGGCACAGAGCACCAGGCACTCACCGCTGCTCACTGCCTGGGCCCCTCGCTTCCTGGAACCTACTGGTCACTGTGGTCCAGTCCCCACTGCTGGATAGGCAGGTCCCACCTTATCCCAAGTCAAACTGCAAACCTCTTCAGTGACCCTCTAAATCACCAAGAGCAGACTATCATTAACAGCTGTGGCAAGTCCTCTGCGATCTAGTTCCCAAATGATCTCTCCAGGTAGTCAAGAGTTGGCTTAAGTGCACTTTGGAAAAACTTTAGGGTAATCACTAGTAAGAGATTTTAAATCAGATGCCTGCTTTCTAGAGCCCTGCTTAAAAATTCTCTCAAAACAAGACCATTGAGAAGTCAGCCAGGAGCACAAACAAGATAAAGGGCCCTTTGCTAGCCCTCCTCCCTGCTTTCTAGAAGACCTCCGATTATATCTAAGAACTGTCCCTTGCCTGGGGTGAAGGAAGAGGAGAGGGATCAGAGCTGTCACAAAGGACTGGGGCTGCATTTTGAAGACAAGATAGAGGAGTATTTGCAGCATAAGGCTGGAGCAGATAGACGCCAGAGGGTCTCCATAGGTAGAGATGCTGCATTCCCAGTGGAGAGCCCCTTTCCCCCTTCCCTTTGGGGAACTAACCCCACCCCCATCCCCCCACCACCATCCTGGGCAGGTTGCATCCCAGCCTCAGGACTCAGGTAAACTCCTGGTCACAAATGTACTGACCCTGCAGGGGCCAAGTTGGTGGGAGTTACAGAACAAGGGTGTAGGTTCCTGCTTTGAGGAGCTCTGCTGGGGCCACGAAATATACTCGTGGAACAGTTGGAATTTGACCAAAACAAAGTTCCAGCCAAAGAGTGGAATTGTTAAGATAATGAGACCAACTGAAAGATGGAATAAAATTTGATTGACTCTCACAGGCGATTAAGACTCGCACTTGAAAATCTGCTCTGAACAATAATGGCGCAGGTTGATGGCAGACAGCACAAGGTCTGATTTCACGTTTCTCAACGTGAAACTGTGTCCTCTGTGTTGACACAATTCCCAAACAAGCTGTCTCAGTGCAGTGTCTGTGGTGCTCGCTAATGGAGGGCCCCCTCGCTTATGGTGGAGCTGCCAGCAGAGCCCTGGGGGGACCACCAGCAGGAAGAGCACTGGCTGTGTTGGGCTCAGCCCGGAAAGGCTTCCTAGGGGGACTGTCTTTGGAGGCTCAGGTTCTTGGGGTCCAGCTCCAGGTCACACTTAGTCTTTCTGACCCTTGAAGGCATGTTCTAGCTGTACTGCAAGGAAGACATTGGGCTCAGGAACCTGAAGGGAAGCTTCCCTTCCTTCCTTCCCCAGAGTTTGGCTTCTCAGGTCTTCCTCCAGCCCAACTCCCAGCTAAGCCTGAGGGAACACCAGTGTCTGTCTTCCTCTCTCTTGTGTCCGCAGTGCCTAGAACCGTGCCTGGGCACACAGTGGGCGCTTGGTAATGGCAGTCGCATGTACGAGTAAGTTGATGAATGAAGAGCTTATAATGACTAACTATGAAAACCTCCTAGTGTGAAATCAGTGTACTTCAGACCCAAAGAGGGGCTGCTCATTTCTGACTAGTGGCCTAAAATACGTGAGATGGTAGCAAAAAATTGTATAAATATAGACAGACTGAATCTTCATTGCAGCTCTGCTCTTCCTAATCTGTGAGTCTGGCAGATCATTTAACCTACCTCTGTTTCCCCAATCTACAAATGTTTCCCTCCCAGGGGTCATAAGGATTAAACGAGGCCATGAGTGTGAAACCCATCTCCCAGGCTTTGCACACAGCCCTCGATACATGCTAGTCATCATTGTTGATGTTGTTAGTATCGTCATTATTATTATAACAAAATGTGGGCAACAGAAGCAAACCCACTGTCCCCCCCAGTTTCTAGATGGTGCCCCAGGGGGTGGAGCTGTGTCCAGTGTGGGGCTCTTTCCTCTGCAGGACCAGCTCTTTCTCCGCTGCCTGGACCCTGTCCAGCCTCATGCACAGGAAGGGCAACTCCTGATTCATTTATCTGTGAGCAGCACAGTGTGAACTTTTGTTTCCAACCTCAGGGATTGTGCTTTCTGGCAAGATGAGTGAGCCCTGAAGAAAATGCTGCCCATGTGTTTGTAAGAAGGTTTTTCTTTTTCATACTGATAGATGGAATCATAGGCTGTTAGAGGTCGTCTAAGCCAGTGTGTCCTAATCCAGTGTTTTCAAACATATTTTTGGCAGTGCACTCTTTTCTTTAAAATAACTCCGCTATGTATCCTCAATATATACACTAGATGATGGCAGAGCTGCTGTGGTTTAAGTCGGGGAGGAGGCTGGGAACCAAATCAGTTATTACCCCCATACACAGCCCCCAGCCGGGAGGGCCCTGGAACACAATTTCAAAGCCTTGGGATCCAACCCTTTGTTTTTCTTTTGTTTGTGTGTGTGTGTGTGTCTTAACAATTATAACACTTATTTCACACACTTACTGGAGTCCAGGAATTCCGGGGCAGCTTTCCTGGGTAGTTCTGGGTGGGGGAGTCTCTCAGTAAATATGATGGTTGGGACTCATCATGCTAAGGCTCGGCTAAGGCTGGAGGATCTGATTCCAAGATAATGCACTCAGTCACTGGCAAGTCAGTACTGGGTATTGGCAGGAGGCCTCAGCTCCTCCCCACGAGTACCTTCCATAAAGCTGCTGGAATGTTCATGACATGGTGGCTGACTCTCCCTGAGTGAGTGATCCAAGAGCGCACAAAGTGGAAGCCACAATGTCTTCATTGTCTAACCTCAGAAGTCAGACACCGTCATTTCCACCAAAGATCAACCCCATTCACTGGGAAACCGTGGAGGCTGGCTACCACAAACTGCAAACCTAGAACTGCATATTGTTTAGAAAGCATTTCAGAAGTGACTACAAATGTGCAAATGGTATTTCAAAAGAATATACGTTCAGATTGGCATGCCTAGCCAAGCAACACTTTGGTTTTACAATGAAGAAAACTCTGAGGATCAGAGAAGTGAAGGGACCAGCCAAAGCTCACAGAGCAATTTTTAAAATTTTATTGAAATGTAGTTGATTTACAATGTTTTATTAGTTTCAGCTATACATCCTAAAAGAGATGAAATCACTATCTCAAAGAGATATCAGCACTCCCATGTCCATTGCAGCATTATTCATAATAGCCAAGACGTGGAAACAACCTAAGGATCCATCAATGATTGAGTGGATGAATGGATAAAGAAAAGAAAAAATAATGTGTATATATATATATATATATATATATATATATATATATATATATATGGAATACTATTCAGCTATGAGAGAGAAGGAAGCCCTGCCATTTGCAAGAACATGGATGGACCTTGAGGGCATTAGGCTAAGTGAAATAAGTCAGACAGAGGAAGATTATCTACTTATATGTGGAATCTAAAAACATTGAACTTGTAGACACAGAAAGTAGAGTGGTGGTTGCCAGGGGCTGGGGGTGAGGGAAATGGGAAGATGTTGGTCAAAGGGTACAAACTTCCAACAGTTCTGGGGATATAATGTACAGCACAGTGACTGTAGTTAACAATACTGTATTGTATACTTGAAAGTTGCTGTGAGAATAGAGCTTTAATGTTCTCATCATAACAACAACAAAATGGTAATTACACAAAGTAAAGGATGTGTTAACTAACCTTACTGTGGTAGATATTTCCCAACGTATGTGTGCATCAAATCACCACATTGTGCAATCCCTATCAAATTATCAATGGCATTTTTCACAGAATTAGAACAAAAAATTTCACAATTTGTATGGAAACACAAAAGACCCCAAATAGCCAAAGCAATCTTGAGAAAGAAAAACAAAGCAGGAGGAATCAGGCTCCCTGACTTCAAACTATACTACAAAGCTACAGTAATCAAGACAGTACGGTACTGGCATAAACATAGAAATATAGATCAATGGAACAGGATAGAAAGCCCAGAGATAAACCCATGCACATATGGTCACCTTATCTTTGATAAAGGAGGCAAGAATATACAATAGAGAAAAGAGAGCCTCTTCAATAAGTGGTGCTGGGAAAACTGGACAGCTACATGTAAAAGAATGAAATTAGAATACTCCCTAACACTGTTTACAAAAATAAACTCAAAATGGATTAAAGATCTAAATGTAAGGCCAGACACCATCAAACTCTTAGAGGAAAACATAGGCAGAACACTCTATGACAAAAATCACAGCAAGATCCTTTTTGACCCACCTCATAGAGTAATGGAAATAAAAACAAAAATAAACAAATGGGACCTAATGAAACTTAAAAGCTTTTGCACAGCAAAGGAAACCATAAACAAGATGAAAAGGCAACCCTCAGAATGGGAGAAAATATTTGCAAATGAAGCAACAAAGGATTAATCTCCAAAATATACAAGTAGCTCATGCAGTTCAATATCAAAAAAACAAACAACCCAATCCGGCAGAAGACCTAAATAGACATTTCTCCAAAGAAGATATACAGATGGAGAAAAGGGAATCCTCTTGCACTGTTGGTGGGAATGTAAACTGATACAGCCACTATGGAGAACAGTATGGAAGTTCCTTAAAAAGCTAAAAATAGAACTACCATATGACCCAGATATAGCTGATTCAGTGTGTTATACAGCAGAAACTAACACAACATTGTAAAGCAGTTATACTCCAATAAAGATGTTAAAAAAATACATGAAACAAACAAAGAAACAAAAAATCATCACATTGTACACCTTAAACTTAAACCCAAGTTATACGTTGATGATCTCAATAAAGCTGGGGGTGAAAAGACAGTCTCAGGGGAAAATGCAGACTAAAATTATGACCAAGAAAAAGGGTGGGATTTGGGGTGAATTTTGCTATCAGGGAGGGACATACAAAGGGCTTCCAAGGTACCACTTATTTCTTAACCTGGGTCCTAGGACATATGTGTTTGTTTTATTTGGCTCCTTTAAATGGTATACATCAATTTTATATACTTTTTTGGGTATATGATATATTTCAAATAAAAATTTCCTGAATCAACAAATGATCTCATGTGATGCTTACAGCAATCCTGCGAGACTCACGCATCACGATTCTCATTTTACAGACGATGAATTTAATCCAGAAAAGTTCACTGATGTGCCAAATATCTAGTCAATGGTTCTGTTACCAAACCCAGGTCCGGCTGCTTGCTGCTCGAAAGCCAGTTCTCGAGAGACGAGTGTTGGTAGGAAAGGAGAGTTTGCTTTATGTTGGAGGCCGGCAACCGGGGGAGAGGGTGGACTCCTGTTCGAGAACCAACTCCCGATGGCTGCTCAGGGGACAGGGACTTTTAAAGGGGAGTTTCAAGGTTGTAGGTGGAGGGAGGGAGCAGAACAGCACAGTCAGACAGTCCTCTTGAAAGCAGTAATATGGTGGTCTGATCAGTGTCACCTTGGTTGTTTTAAGTACAGTTAATCTTTAGTTCCTGGGTTTGTTCCCATTTCTTTGAGGGCAGTTCTCGGAACTGCGGCAGCTTATGTCATGGCTTCAATCGGTCATCATATAGTCTTCCTCCTCCTTCAGTATCTGCAAAACAGCTCACAGGAGATGGCTCAGAATATTATCTATAGCCCTTAAGGAGGAACCAAAGGTCCTTGACTAAGTTTAATGATTAAACTATTATTATTTGGTCTCCTTTGACTGTTTTCCTTTGTTTCTGCATTTTCTCACTTCTCTGATTAAACTTATTCTTTGGCTAAAGTTTTTTCACGGACAAAAGTTAGGCTGAGGACATGGGGGGCAAGGACCATAGGGTCCTGCTCCGTTTCAGTTCCACCTTCTCTTTCTGTGATCTATCCACTAAATCGCACTGAAACTAATTTTTATGACGATTTCTGTTGCTATCTTAACTGTACACACAGAAAATCTAGCATGCCGAACTGCAGTTATTGAGCAAAAGAAGTCAGATTCTTCAAACAGAATTATCTTTTAAAAATCAATGTTCTCTCCTACCGTCTTTAATTTTCTATGCTGGGTAGATAACATAGCCATTCACTAGTGATAAGCAAACTATGCAAGAGTTGCAGGCCAGGAAAGTGAGAGGTGGTCGGACAAGAAACAGCAGATTTTGGAAGAGAATTCTAGGGGTATATGTCTTAAAGCTGGGACCCTGGAAGGGAGAGTTAGCCTGAGGCCCCAGGCTAACAGAAGCCAGACATGTTTTTGTGGAACTGGAGCACAGGGTCACCAGGGACCAGAGAAGGGGGCACTGACCACAGAGGACAGGTCCCCCTGGCTCAGCATGGTGGGGAGGGCATGGGGAGGCCCAGCATGGGAGAAGGGGGAGGAAAAGCAGAGGGGCTATAAACTCACTCCTGCTGCACGGTTTCACGTGGGTCTGCAGCAGAGGCTCCGGTCCTGGACCTGGGCGCTAAGGAGAATTATGTGGCCTTCCCTCCCAGTCACCATGAGTCAGCTGTTTTGGACAAGAATATCAGCTCTGGTAGGGCTCTCAGAGGTCACGTGGTCACAGCCTTCATTGTACAGAAGGGACCAAGTGACTCAGTCAACACGAGCCAGCCAATTAGTAGGAGAGCCAGGATTAGAACTTATATCTTTGGTTGTTTATCCAGTGTTCTTCTTCTATAGGTCACCTACACTGGTGTCCATCCTCTTAGTCTGGACACATCATTTTGGAAACTCCAAACCCTCCATCGGTGGCATAATCTGGACTAGAGACCAGACTGGCTTGTCAGCCTGTGGGAAGCCAAGGGGTTCAAACTGTGTTTGAAGGAAGCCTGGATTTGTGCACCAGGGCTGAGGTCGGGAAGGGGTGCCTAGGTCTCCTCTCTCCCTCCTGCCTCAACTGGAGCAAATTCCTTTTCTTCTGCTTTGTTTGTTGAAATTATAAGATTTCATCTGCAGAAAAGTGTTCTGATCCTTAGGAAAAAGGATCAGAAAGATTAAAATCATTCCATGGAGAACGAGATTATATCTATTGGGGCTCTCTCTGCTCATTTCCCAAATTTCAGTACCTTTCAATAAAAATTCTTGGAGACCTAGTCACATGTTCAGCTCTGTAGCATGTGCTAAGGGGCACAGAGAGGGAGATCACGCCATCCTCAAGGCACAGATCTACAAAGGATTCCTGGGCTAGTTGCTTGGAGAAGGGAAGCATTTAAAAAAATTTTTTATTTTTATTGAGCTACAGTTGATTTACAATGTTTCAGGTGTACAGCAAAGTGATTCATTTATATATATTCTTTTTCAGATTCTTTTCCATTAGAGGTTATTACAAGAGATTGAATATAGTTCCCTGCACTATACGGTAGGTCCTTTTTGTTTGTCTATTTTATATAGAGTAGTGTGTATCCGTTAATCCCAAATTCCTAATTTATTCCCCCTTCCTTTTCCCTTTGGTAACCATAAGTTTGTTTTCTATGTCTGGGGAAGCATTTTCGAATGATACTTCTGCTTGCCTATTTCACGCACCATGTTCCTACCATCATCCTATTTAACTGCATCTCATTTCTTTGATGTCCTGGAGAAAGGTTGCAAAGGGATAAGGAGATAAGATCTTGGCATCTACAACTTGCTGACTTTCTGTCACTGTAATAGGGATGATTGCTTTCCATGTGTGCACGGGAGTTCTATTTCAAAAGTTTTCCAGATGATTTTCTGTACAGGGTAACATAAGGCAATAACTTCATCACAGTAGGATAAGGAAGGACAGAACAGGATGTCCAAGGTTGATGTTCCTAAATTGGGCACCCCTTGTGTACGTCCTGTTGGCTCCTGGGAATACTTGGAGGACAGGCAAAAGTTTAGATAGCAAGAAGAGTTTAAGAAGGGAGTTTGTGAGAGTAAACTGACAAGCTCCCACTGTATCCAGAATTCTTCCCTGGACCCAGTACCCACGCCCCCATTTATATGATTAAAATGCTGCTTGGATATTATGGGGCACACATAAACCGCTGGTCTCAGCCCAATCCCTGGCCTGCAGCCTCACCAGAACATTCCTTGACAGTGCTTCTTTGGTTTGGGTGGGCTTGACCCAAGAACAGAGACTGGACACACTTCTAGGCACTGTGGGTCAAACGGAAGTGGGGTGGGCGGCAGAAGGAACCTAGTTCATCTAGTTCATTGCCTGTGAGCAGAGGGGGCGGTCCATCCACGCTCACCCCTGCATTTTCTTTTCCTCCTAAGCTTATACTGCCATGTGATATTTGCTGCCCCCTGCTGGCTACACATGAGTGAAGACATTTTAGTGACTGCGGGAGCCCTTGTTTGCTATTGGCAGTTAGACCTTCATAGTAACCATCACACAGTACTGTGGCCAAAACCATCAGTGGGGAACTTGTAAAAGCATATCAGGCACTGTACAAAGCTTTTTACATACATTGTCTGATTTAATCTTCAAAGTGATTTTGTGAGGTAGGTATTAATATTCCCACTAAACGGAGAATCTGAGTCACAGAGCAATTAAATGGCTTGTGCAAGATCCATGCTGGGAAATGGCAGGGCTTGGATCCAAATCCAGTTGTGTCGGACTTCAAAGTCCACAGACTGAACCACTCTGCAAATTCACGTTCCCAGCAGGCTATATCGTGGATGGGCTCACCTCTCCCATATTCGGTCAACACAGCCAAGCCACAGACCCATGTGCCTCCTTACTCCGTCCATCCACACCCTGGCAACCTCCCACATAGTTTTCTCCTCCAGCACCAAGCCCACGACCATTCCAGTCTCTTCTTTCCTTCCTGGTCTTTGTACAATGTGTTTCCCTCCTGCGGACCACAAACACCCACCCAAATCCAGGGAGCTCTGGATAGAATTCGAGAGGTCTCGGAACTTGGACGGGGAAAAAAATTATGTTCTACTGTGAATACAGAAAACAAACAGAAATGGTACCTGTGATTTTGTTGCTAAAAGAAATCACAGGCATTTCTGTATCATGTCACCATTGTCACAGATATCTCAAAATATCATTTAAGCACATCACTCCTTTGAAATTACAATAGTTACTAAATCTGTCATTAGACCTGTTATTTAATTGTTAATTAAAAAGCATGTGTATTACTATATCACAGATTTGGTTTTTTCAATATTTTGATTAGCATTCTTTCAAAATTATGGAATTTCTTTGTTATACTGTGCATTTAATGTCATGTACTAAAAAATTCTACTTAGAGGGGTGTCCAAAGTCTTCTGCAGCCTGCCCAGGGGTCCTGGCATGATAAATGGTTAGGATCGCTGCCCTTGATTCTATGCTAGGCTTTGGGTCTCCTGACCCAGATCACATAATATAGCAGTGACAAGCAGTTGGAGTTCTCCACATAGGATGACCATGTGATTTATCTTCCAAACCAGGACCCTTCTGAGTTGAAAGGGGACACTATTAATAATTATACTGGGACAAGTGTAAACTGAGACATTTGGTCACCCCACCCGAATAGAATGCATTCTGGAAACTGAGGAATTAGATAAGAAAATGCCAGGTGATTCAATGTAACTTACAAACATCAACATCAAAACTCACCCTAACTGTAAATAGTGCTGCTGATAAAACTAGATTATCTCTTAAATTCCAACCAGAAAAAAATATAACGAATATAAAGTATACTGACTTCAAAATAAGTAATTATAGTATGTAATAATAATATAACATACTAATGTACTCCTTACTGTAGACCAAGCACTGTCTGTCCTAATTGGTAGGTACTATTATTATCCTCATCTTATAAAAGAGGAAAACTTGGCCGGCATCACACAGCTAGAAGGAAGCAGAGCAGAGTCACAAATCCACACACGCTGGCTGCCGTGTCTGTGCTCCAAGCCGTGGCCTCCACTGCCTCTTTGAGACCTTGTAACATCAGGAAATTTCACGATCTGAATGAAATCCAGGAAAATAGCAGATGGAATACAAGAGATTAGTCTTGTTTGTCTCCAGCACTGTACAGGGTAAAAGCTGCTTTTATTCTAAATCACAAGATCCAGTTATTTGAAAGACATTCCCCAGAGCAGAAAGGGGAATCTAGAAGGTTCCCACAGAGCAATTCCTTTAAGACGCCTAAATTGTAAGTAACTCTTCCCAGGCGTTCACCATTTTCCTTTGATTGCAACCGCTAGCTCCTGTTGGAGAGGCAGTGATCAAGAGCATGGGCTTGAAGTTGAAATTCCGGGCACGTATTACCAAGCTGAGCAGCCTTGGGTAAGTCGCGTGGCCTTCTGGCCGCACTTTGCTCATCTGTGGAATGGAAATAATGGTAAACCTCACCGGTTTTGGTGAGGAGTCAATGAGCCTGGTCAATATGTAATACACAGCAGCAATTATTACTATCATTATCATTTTATTCTAACCATTCTGTCCCCAGACGCATCTCTCTTTATTACTCTGTTTCCACGTGTTCTTCAGCTTTACTTCCTCTTCAACTATTTTTTCCCCATGCTGTAGCTATCTTTGGGTGACTGTGAGAACATGTGCTTATACAGCATTTGCACCAGAACTCATTTGGCTGATGCAACGTAAACTCTGACAGCTGGAAGTGAGACCAGGGGTACATGCTCTCAGGTTTATCCCATCTTCTCGATTTGCCCACTCCGCAATAGCGTTCGTGCCTGAGCTCTTTATTTGCATTTTGCTGAGCTGACATGAATTTTTATAAGTTTGGGGGTGTCTGGAGAATTCTTCAGTATGAATTGAGTTGACAAAAAACGGGATGGATCATTTATCACCTTCGTGGAAACAAGATGAATTTCTGTTTTCAACTGAAATAAGAAATTACGAAAGATTGCTGGGCCTGACCGTGTGAAAAATTAAAATGGTAAAAAAGGAAGAAAATTCAAAATAAAAAGGGAAGACATAGCTTTGGAAATGTTCACACCGATGTGAAAAAGGGTTAATAAATATGGTTTTATAAGACCACTTTTTAAAAACATTTTGGTTGCATCCTCCATGAAGAAAAATAACAGTTTACATCATGACCCACTACATACATTGAAAAAAAAAATTTCACACACAAAAAACTCACTATGTGTGGAATGGTATTTTTATTTTTATATAATTTTCTTTTTTCTTTCTTTTTTTTTTTTTTGGCGGTACACGGGCCTCTCACTGTTGTGGCCTCTCCCGTTGCGGAGCACAGGCTCCGGACGCGCAGGCTCAGCGGCCATGGCTCACGGGCCCAGCCGCTCCGCGGCATGTGGGATCTTCCCGGACCGGGGCACGAACCCGTGTCCCCTGCATCGGCAGGTGGACCCTCAACCACTGTGCCACTAGGGAAGCCCTCTTATATTTTTATTCTATTATAATTTTTTCATTAATACTGGTCATGAGCCACTTAATCAATTTCATAATCTACTAATGAATTGTGACTTGCCGCGAAAAAACAGTGATCTCAAGAGCTCTTATAAATACATTATTGGATAAAGAATATACGCAGATATTTTTATGTGTAAAACAATTTTTTGCCATTTTTAAAATATAGAAAAACCATTTTTAAATAGAGAAAAATCTCAGCCTCAGTACTCACCCAAGACATACAAATTATAAGCGATGATAAAATACAATTTCACCAATTAAATTAATCATTATAGTAAAGGTTTTTCTTTAATTTATTTATACCCCACTTCAATTCAAAACAAATTTGAGGTGGTTTTATCTACCAAAACTGCCAAACACAATGGATGGTAGAATCTATCGATGCAATTCTGAGAAGCAATTTGGTGGTACATTTGTGGAGTCATAAAAATGTTCGTACCCAAAAGGAGTTTCACTTCTGGGAATTTGTCCCAGTGAAGCAGCTCAAAGACAAAGAAAAATCTCTATGCACAACTTTTTATATCATTACTTAAGTAGTAAAAAATGAGAAGCAGTCTAAATAGCCAAGAATAACACCATATTTACATAAGCTATACTACATCAATTTAAAATATTTTGCAGCCAATAAGATGATAACTGTGACTATGAAGCAACATGAGTAAATGCTCATGCTAACACATGCAGAAGTTATCAAACAAAACTCTCTGCACGTTCCAGTTACTATGGCTGCATGAAAAATTACCCTAAAGCTTAGTGGCATGAAACAACCATTTATTATGGATCAGAAATTCAGACAGGACACAACTGGATGGCTTATCTGAGGCTCATTAGAGGACATGACTGGCATCTGACACTGGCTGTCAGCTAAAGCCTCAGCTGGATCTCTCGGCTGGGATACCTACACGTGGCTTGAGCTTTCTCAGAACGTAGTAGCTGGGTTCCAACGCTGAGAGTCCCCGGAGAGGGAGCCCGGCAGAAGTCAACTCACCTTACATGACCTAGTTTTGGAAATTATGCAGTGTCACCTCCATCTCCATTCATGGAGACAGTCACAAAATCCCATCCAGTTTCAAAGGGGAAGGAAGAGAGACTCTACCTTGTCACGGGAGAGTGACCAGTTTCTAAACAAGCCTGCAGGACTCGAAATGCTCCTGTTTTTCAGGAAATACAATCTGCTGAAATCTATGACCTGGTTAGAACCACATAAAAGTCATAAAAGGATTAGGATTAAGACTGGGAAGAAACATGGAAAAATGAAATCTTGATTTAAAAGAAATCCTGTTGGGACTTCCCTGGTGGTGCAGTGGTTAAGACTCTGAGCTCCCAATGCAGGGGTCCCAGGTTCGATTCCTGGTCAGGGAACTAGATCCCACGTGCATGCTGCAACTAAGGAGCCTGCCTGCCTGCCACAACTGAGACCAGGTACAACCAAATAAATAAACAAATATTTAAAATAAAAGAAATCCGGGCTTCCCTGGTGACGCAGTGGTTGAGAGTCGGCCTACCAATGCAGGGGACACAGGTTCATGCCCCGGTCCGGGAAGATCCCACATGCTGCGGAGCAGCTGGGCCCGTGAGCCATGGCCACTGGGCCTGCGCGTCCGGAGCCTGTGCTCCGCAACGGGAGAGGCCGCAACAGTGAGAGGCCCGCGTACCGCAAAAAAATAAAGAAAGAAAAGAAAAGAAAAGAAATCCTATTATTGTTTTGGCAATGTTCTTTGAGTAATAAGTAAAAATTATTAATAAAATTATATGAACAAGGAATGAAGCTGACAAAACTTCAGAAATTGTTCCCAGGAAAACCCCTGCTCCCCTCGACTCCTCCATTTCTAAAATTCCACTGTTCTCACTTGCAGTTGTCACAGCTTAACCCATTGCATCAGCAATGCCCCTCCTCTTATCAGAAGTGGACCTGAAGTCGAGGCCCAAGCCTCCAGGGGGCAGGTGCATCCCCCTTGCATCTTGCCCTTCCAATCCTTCATCACTGGATGTCTCCCCAGTTGGGTAGCCTCATCTACCGGTGACCTCACTTTTTAGTTAGTAAAGGAAAATGGAAAGGGGAACATGTCTCATGTATTAATAAACCCTTGTCTCCACCTGAGAACACCTGTGTCCTCACTTGTCTTCCTTCCTGGAGATAGAGGTCCCTGCTTCCTTCCCCAGGTCAGTCTTTCCACCTTGTTCTCCTGATCCCCTTTCTCATCTTCTCCACACGACGTCCTGCTCAACTATCACCCTCCAGCGTCCTCTCTCTCTCTCTCTCTCTTTTTTTTTTTTCTAGCATTTTTAATCTTTTCTCATCGACTGGATCCTTTCTCTCTACCTACAGTCACAGCCAGGTCCTTTTACTCCCATTCATGCTACCCTCTCATATTGTCATCTGGTGTATACTTACTTGCCTACCCCATTAACAAACCTTCAAAGGAAACATTTACTCTGGCTGTTTCCATTTCATCACTCACTCACTCCTTAACACCAGTGATTTACCTGACGGGTTTCTTTCCCATCACTACCTCACCTGGCCTCTTAAATGTCATCTTGATCTCCTAATTGTCAAATCAAATGACCCTTTCTCCATTTCATCCTCCCTTCCCTTTGCAACATTAAGTTGCTTTGTTCACCATTTTCTCCCTATAACACAAACTTCCAGACTTCCCAGCCCCACTCTGTCTAATTTCTCCCTCACATCTTTGACCAAATTTTCTGCTTCTTCAGCTCACTGTTCTCATTCCACTCACATTCCTTGGCTACATCCAACTATTCCAGAGCTTCTACTACCACCTAGTCACTCCTCCATGGATCTGGGTACTTAACTCATACCACGTCTTGGATGTGCAGTATTAAAAATTCAGTTTTCAATGAGGCCTGTAACTGATGAAGTGTAATCAGGTAGGATAACTATAAAAGCCCTTTAGGTGTCTTCAGTCTTTCTTGGTCTAAAATGCTCAGTTGTTCAGCTAGCCTGGCCTGTTTCTGCTGGGAGAAGAGGCCCCCGGCCTGGGGTGTGCTGGTCCAGCTCTCCAGTGGGGTCCCTTGCTCTCCAAGACGATGCTTTATTCTGGCCTCATGTACTTTTATGGCCTCAGATCTTGCATAGCTGCTGTCTCGCTTGAGTTCTGCTCATTCAGGGCCTGGGGAGGTCTTGGGATGACAGGGCCCCATCTTATTTATTTACTTATTTTATTTATTTTATTTTTGGCTGCGTTGGGTCTTCGTTGCTGTGCACGGGCTTTCTCTAGTTGTGGCGAGCGGGGGCTACTCTTCGTTGAGGTGTGTGGACTTCTCATTGTGGTGGCTTCTCTTGTTGTGGAGCACGGGCTCTAGGTGCTCGGGCTTCAGTAGTTGTGGCTCGCGGGCTCTAGAGCGCAGGCTCAGTAGTTGTGGCGCACAGGCTTAGTTGCTCCGCGGCATGTGGGATCTTCCCGGACCAGGGAACCGTGGAACCCATGTCCCCTGCATTGGCAGGTGGATTCTTAACCACTGTGCCACCGGGGAAGTCCAGGGCCCCGTCTTAACTGTCACTGGCCGGGGACTCCTTAGCCCCCGCTCCATCCTGCTTCTCCCTTAAATCTCCTGATCCAGAAGAGGGCAGGGGGGCATGCTTTTTCTATACCTCCCTATGTCATATTTACCCTTCCCCAGATTTCCACGTGAGCCTTAAAAACAGGGCAGGAGACTCACTGTTGATGAACCAATGGGGAAAGAGGGAAGGAAAGGAATTTGGTGAATCCTCCCTCAAGATACTATCCTGGCTTGAAGACTCCTGTCCTGCCACATAATCCTATATTGAAAGTCGAAAGTTGACTGTCAGCTTCGCCTTTCACTAGGCAATCCTTCTATAAAAAATTCTCTCTCTAACCAGACATATGGCTGCCTTTGGCAGACTGTGTGTAAAAGTCATGGACTCATGAAGACAAAAGAGAAAATCATATACAATTTCAAATCATTCCAGGAGTTATATTCTTTTTTTTGCGGTATGCGGGCCTCTCACTGCTGTGGCCTCTCCCGTTGCGGAGCACAGGCTCCGGACGCGCAGGCTCAGCGGCCATGGCTCACGGGCCTAGCTGCTCCGCGGCATGTGGGATCTTCCCGGACCGGGGCACGAACCCGTGTCCCCTGTACTGGCAGGCGGACTCTCAACCACTGAGCCACCAGGGAAGCCCCAGGAGTTATGTTCTCAAATCGCTAGATCCATCCCGACCCCAGCGGCTTCTCCGACCTCTAGCTTTTACGATCTCACTGCCTATTGGACATCTGCAAACACCTCTAAAGCCAAACTCATCATTTTCCCTCTACAAACCCCCTGGGTTTGCTGGTAGATCCTCGGGCAAGTTACTTTGTCGCTCTGTACCCCAGTTTCGCCATCTATAAAATGAAGGCTATAATAATACCTTAGAACTGTTATGAGGATTAGGCAAGATAACATGTCCGAACAGCCCAGGGTGCTGCCTGGCATGTGCAGGTGCTATGAAAATGCTTCGCATGCCTCAGTCTGGATGGTCGTCAGCGGGAATGATGACTCCTGCACACACAGTCCATTGCATGGGCCCCAGGCCCTTCCCTGCCCACCTCGTGCCCTTCTGTGATAAGGCTAAGTTGTCAGGCACGTCGTCCCTCCAGGGCAAGATTTCCAGCACATGTCCATGGCAGAGATGTGCCTCACTGGGCGGACATGCCCCGTCTTGGTGACTGACTCATGATCCCTCTGCCTGGAATAGCCGCTGCCCCACACCCACCCTTCCAAGTCCTATCCACCTTCACTGGCCATGCTTCCTCACAGCCCAGCCACAGGATTCCCTTCCTCTGGGTCCAGGATGCTCGTGTCTGTATCACTCACTTGGCGACTGTATGTAAAAAGATACCAAGATCCTGGGTACCAGCAGGTCTAAAGCCAAGATGACCCCAGATGGCCTAGCAGGGATGGGATAATATCAAGACTCAGATGAGGCTTTGCACTCAGGTACCATGCCAGCCAGGCTCTGAGGCAAGCTTTGGAGTACCTCTGAGGGGAGCTAGATTGCTCTGTTTGAGAGTCAGAGCCTACCTGATGGGGACATTTGACCCAGATGAAGTACATTTCTGCCAGGCCATTCTGATCTGTCCCACAGGCAGACCCCGCTGTGTCCTATGGGACCGGCAGGACTGAATTGCTAACCCCAGCTGCTCGTGGCCATGGAAAGCCATGCCCTCCAGAGGACAGGTCTCCCCTGGAACCCTCAGTTTCTAGAGTGGCTTGTCAGGGACCACTTCTTTGGGCTTCTGTCTTTTCCTTCCACTTCCTCCTCTGCTGGCCTGGCTCCACCAAACCTGCCTCAGGCCTACAGTTAGAAAGTTCCTGGACAGGATTCCATGGACAGACACTACTGTGGCTTCATGGTCCTTTCGGGGGTCAGGTGCTGCTACAGACCCCTTCTGACCACTAATGTCCCTGCTTCAAGAGCCTAAGACCAATATTAAAGGGTTAATAATCAAAAAATATATAGCAACATGGCTAGTGGGCTATTTCCTTAAAGTACCAGAGCACCGGAACAGGGCCAGATGCTGTTGCAGAGAGAACAGACCTCACACGCCCAGTCTCCCCTGCCCCACCCCTGGCTCTGAGAACATTCTGGGGAGCTAAGCCTGGAGGGCTGCTTCTGCTGGCTGGGGCAGAATTCAGCAGCCTCCTGCAGCATTCAGGCTGGGATTTGCACCCTGCTGCGTGTGGAGTCCTGTGAGCTCCTGTCCCACACATGGATCTGAATTCACAGACTGACTGAAAAGAATTCCCCGGGGGAAAAAAAGGGATGCAAATTCTAACCTCCATTGTGTCTCAAGAATGAAAAAGCATGTCCTAAAATTCGAGTGACCCCAGACAAAGCCAAACTGAAAAGCCCTTGGAAGAGACCACTGGGCACATTCTGAGAGAGGAAGAGAGTGGCCTGGACCCAAGCCAGACCCTGCAAAACCCAGGTGCTGTGGCCCAGGGCCGGCTGGAGTCTCAGCCACACCACCCTGCACACTGGCCTTGAGAGAAATGGCTGTGTGTGTGTGTGTGTGTGTGTGTGTGTGTGTATGTGTGTACATGTGTATATGTGTGTTTATGTGTGCATGTACGTGTTTGTATATGTGTGTGTATATGTGTGTGTGTGTGTACGTGTGTATATGTGTGTATATGTGTGCGTATGTGTGTGTTTGTGTGTGTGTGTAAAAGAGAGGGACACAGAGCCCTACCCTCAGAGCTGCAGCACCTGTGGTCTGCCCCCCCCCCCCGCTGAGGAATCCCCCGAGGGACGAGGACAAAGAGGCCACCAGCAGAGCCTCTCACCTCACGGGCCTGTAGGCAGATCTGCCAAGGGCTGTTCCAAGGTCACAGGCACAGGCCACGGTGGGTTCAGGACCTCTGGGGGCCTCGGGCTGCCAGGGGCTTGAGAAGTGCGGGCAGCAAGGAGCCCCCAGGACTGAATCACAAGCATTTGTGAGCACTTTTAGCAAAACTCAGAGATACTCAGGGTGAGGCCATCTGCAGGAAGATCGGGCTCCCCAGACTGAGGGGCTGGGCTCAGGGGTGTCGGTCGTAACGTGACTGTAAGCTGCTCGGTGATCCCAGGCTGAGGAAGACTGGGGCCTGGGGTGAGCCGCCTCCCTGTGTTTCCGACCCGGGGGGGTGACCTGCCCTTGGGCTCTGTGGTCCCCATCCAGACGCTCCAGCCCCACTGACAGCAAAACACCCTCCGCTCCCTGGAGAGCAGAGTTTCTGTACACGGCGACTCTCCTCTCCTCCCACCCCACCCCCATGCCACCTCCCAAGGAGCTTCTGCTCAGTGGGGTTGACGGCCTCTCCCCTGGGCTCAGTGAGTCCTCTCTGAAGCCACAGAAGGGCCTGGACTGGCCTGGCCTCCCAGGTGTCTGACGCCAGGCGGCCGGCTCTGTGGTCACGCACGGGCCTTCCAGCCTGACACCTGGGTCATCGGGACAGGTTACTGCTCTGACTGGGAGGCTGAGGTAGCCGGGTGGTGGATACGGTTTCTACAGGATCTAACCCTCGGTAATTCTGGGATGACTTGGACAGTAGCGCCCTAGGAGGCTGCTCAGGACTCCTCTGCCGGTGCCCAGCCTGCACGTGGCTTCATGGAAGGTGCAGGGCTGGGCCGCTTCCCCACTCCGGCCGGGGCTTGGGGGGCCACAGAGGAGAGTGGGAAGCGAAGACACCAGAGGCCTGGGAGGCGGGTCCTACCAATTCTTCCCCCACCTTCAGTCTGAGCTCCAACCACAGTGGAAATCTACACTCTAGTGGAATGGTTTTTTTTTTTTTTTCTAAAACCTTTGTGCTTTTTTGGTTCCCTAAGTTGCTGAGGAAAAGTTCCTTTTGGAAAATTCCAGCTCAGTCTCAGCTAAACAAAAAGGAAAAGGGGTTTTTCCACAAGGGGTTCTGGGTTGATAGGGGCACACAGAGCCTCCAGCTGCCACTTGTCTGAAAGCTGTAAAGAACCAGAAGCCGGGATGGGCAGGAAGGAACTCCTGGCGGGCGCCAGACCTGAGGTCAGCCTGACGACACCTTGCTTCCCCTCTACCGCATCACCTCCCCCAGACGGGGGGAGTCTCACCCTCCGACTTGCTCTCCTTCTAAGACCCAGCACTTGGGTTTCATCTGAACCCTAATTATCCAACATATTAAATCAGGTAATAAGATAAAAGCACCCAGTTTGAATTTCTATTCCAAAAGGAAAACCCTCTGACAGGGGTTGGTCCAGGGAATCCTAGAACATTCTTTCACTTTCTGTCTACCCACAAGAGCCACTCTGATGTCTTCTCTTCTCCTCTTCCTCTTCCCCCCCTTCCTCCTTTTCTTCTCCTCCTTCTTCAATAAGTATTCAAAGGCTTTTAAAAATTGAGATATAATTCACCATTTTAAAATGTACAACGGAGTGGCTTTTAGTATATTCAGGATTCCAGGTGGGTTTTTATCCCATTGACGTCCTCCTGGGGAGAGAGAGGAAAGGAGCTGGGGCTGGAAGTTTCCCTGACATGCACGAAGGCGGCCCTGGCAGCTGACATCCTAAAGGTTGCTCCAGCCTGGTGACACAGACACACCCCTCTCTAGAATTTCTGGGGAACCTGTCTGTGGAGCTGGAGTCCTGCCATTAATGGGACAGGTGGGTTCTTAGCTAAAGTTTTCCATGTATCGGAGCCTCTTACATCAGTGGTACCGGAATCAACCCATCAGGGGTTGGAGACCCCTGACCCCGTGACGAAATCAAGCCCTGGGTGTGAGCTGACCAGGATAGGGCCCCAGATTCGGGGTCTTGGAGCCAATTGCCGTGAAAAGAGAGTCCTGGGATCCTGGCAGAGCATTCAGAGTCATGAGACTCAAGGCCCTCCTCCTACAGATGGGGAAACTGAGGCCCAGAAACCATAAAATTGCACAACCTGGTAATAGCAGACCCAAGCCCCAGCTCTTCTGACTCTGGGCCAGTGTAATTCACTCAACAGTAAATAGTCGTTGAACCCCTCCTAAAGGTGGGTTGAACCTATGGGCCAGGGACTTCGTTGGGTGCTAAACAGGAATGGCTGGAAATCTACATTCAGGGAGCCCACATCCTCCCAGCTCTAGGAAGGGGACCAGGGAGGGCCGAGAGAGGTGGCCACTCCACAATCAGTGGAGGGTTAACCCCGAGAAGAAAACCCCTCAGTAAGGCTTGGCTACCTGCCCGACATCTGCCTCAGAAAGTCCTTTCCTGAGAGCTACTCTCATCAGCTCCTGTCAGCAGCCCCCTCTCCTGGCCTCCATCTCTGGCCTTAAGTTAGTGGCAGAAGCTCCTTGGCGTAGAGTGATGGTGTGTTGGAAGCTGGCTCATACCAGCTCATGAGAGCTGATTTTCAGGAATTTTGCAAAAACACACTCATTTTAAAAATTAAACGATACAGACTTATAATTAGATAAATTATATTTGGAACAAAGGTAATACTCAAAACTCATCGTTTCCTAATCATTTTATTACATTTTACTATTACCTATGCTCTTGGGGTGATTGATGACTAAATCTGTGTGGTGAAATACTATAAGATTGTGCATTTCCTCTGTGTTCAGTGATGTCACATTGTGGCTGGAAATAGGCCACGGTGGGAGTATTTACACCATGGAAATAGGCAAATGCTACAAATGAAGGTTTGGTTTTGTTTTTACATTTACCATCCACTAAAAATTCCTCAGACCAAAAATCCCCATCCACATATTCAGCCAAAAATCCCCATCCACATATTCAGCCAGTTGCACATATAGGACTGTGTGTGTGTGTGTGTGTGTGTGTGTGTGTGTGTGTGTGTGTGTGTAACAATCTGCTCAGGCATACCTCATTTTATTGCGATTCACAGGTATTGCACTTTTTACAAATCGGAGGTTTGTGGCAACCCTGTGTTGTCAGCTGACAGTTACCATTTTTTCCATAACGTATTTTTAAATTAAGGTAGGTGCATTGTTTTTGTAGACATAATGCTATTGCACACTTAATAGACTGCAGTATAGTGTAAACTTAACTTTTATATGCGCTGGGAAACCAAAAAAATTCCTGTGACTCACTTCATTGTGATATCTGCTTTATGGCCGTGGTCTGGAACCGAACCCCCAGTTCTCCAAGGTCTGCCTGTATTCAGGATTCCCTTTCCCTTCAAGTTTCTGTCTGTTTTAAAAAGTGATCATTCCTCTCCTGCTCATTGCCTTCATTTTCTCTTTTTATAGAATGAGCTCAGTGAGGCTTCAGGACTCCTTATTCATGGCTCTGGTCCCTAATTTTAACTTTCCCCCGACTCGCCCAGGGTACTTGTTAAACACGCAGACTCCCAGACTCCATCCCCAGAGGGTCTGACTCAGTGGGTCTGGGACAGGAATCTGCACCTTTACCAGGTTTTCCAGGTGATTCTGAGGCATGTGGTATAAGAACAGCAAAATATTTCCTTGTGTCACTGACAAGCTGTAAACAGTAGGGTGTTTTTTGCTTTTCCGTCTATAGAGGGTTCATTTCTGCTACTCCATTCCCACTGTCTTTGTCACCCTCACTAGCACAGTTGTTTGACGTTCCTCTGTGTTAGCGTGGCCAGTCCCCGTGAGCCGGCTCCATCAACCATGCTCTGATGAGCCGGGCCTTGGATCAGGTACAGCCCGGTAGCTCTCCGAAGATAATGAAGTTAATGAAAAACCAGCAGTCAAAGCGGTCGTTTTCAGTTTCACCACTTGGTGGCGCCATTGTTCCACTTTCCACTCTGGTCAGTTTTTTTGATGGGCGTCCTGAGAATTCCTGCTTAATTTTGCTGATGGCTTAGAGGGAATATTTGTTGTTGTTCTGATGTGTTTTTCGTCCTCTGTTATAATCTTCGATTCAGATAGACAGTGACACAATGAGGAGCCTAGAATGAGGATTGCGTTTTGAAACTCTCACCCTCACCACAGGTTTTGGGGATACATTTTTGATAGAGTTAAAGAAGATGGTCCCAAAGCATCAACAAAGACCAGGATTAGTGACAACCAAGTCGGGAGGGGCGGACACACACGTCAGCGTCGTGGGGAATCATTCTTCTGGCTTCCCTCTAGGCCCTAACACAGAGCTTACGTATCCATGTAAGGAAGAGACCAAATAGATTATCTCCTGTGTGCCAAGCAATTTTCATCATCTCATTTAATCCTCACCATAACCCTGTATTTTATGTCTCTCCGGAGGGAAAATGGCAGGCCTGAGGAAGATGAGAATCAGAGAGGTCGCTCCAAACCCCACACTCTTTCTGCACACAGCATCATCTCTGTTCGTTCACTGATCAAACACTGATAACAAGGCATGTTTGCAAGCAATGCCATTTTGGACAAACCGATGAGGACTTGGGCCTCTGCCTACCTTTGGGCAGGAAAATATTGAGCCCCCAGCTGCCAAGCAGTGGACCCAGTGATTCACTTCTACTGTCAAGGGCGGAGCAGATTAAAAAATAAATGAGAGGAAGGGAAATGTGGGACTTTCTAATGAATGGGCAAACATAGTCCCATCAGCAGCTAAAAGCAATGAAGCAAAACAGAGGACTTTTGAGTGAGCGAGGAGGAAGCCCAGAGGCCCACGTTGCCTTCAGTTTCCTAAGGACACCACCTGTCCCTCTCACACCTGCAGACCTCTGCCCCAAAAGGCACTGGAGGGGCGTCCAGCTGGAGCCACATGGGATAAACAAAATAGATGATGTCCAAGCTCTCTGTATCCATCCCTTATCTCTAATGTGGGTACAGGCAGGATGGGGTTCCAGGTACAGATAGAACTTTAAAAGGGCTATATTTGGGAAGTACATAGTGTCATTAGGGGGACAATTAAAAGCACATCCGATCTGGTAGGATGGAGTCTTGTCTGAGCAAAACCATGAGAAGTAACATGTAGAGACTGTTGAACTCAGGCCAATCCCGCAGAGGCTGGAGAAAGCACCCATGTGGTCCTGTTTAGGTGGGCAGCATATTTTATTTTAAATGCCTGCTGGGCTCTTTTGCCTCAGCGTCTTCCATAAGCCTTCCACACATCCAGCTGGCCACCTGACCCCGCTATGGGCAGCATCTAAGACCGTATCACGCCCTTTCCCGAGATCAGCTTACATTATTCACATCCCTTTCCTCTGCCTCCTGGCAGCCCTACTCTCAGGACTCCAAATCTGCCTAAACAAGGCAAAAAGGGGGAAACTCAGCTAACCAGCGACCAGTTTGGGTGATGTGCAGCTGAGTAACTATTTGATCAATTCGCTTCATACTAAACTATGTATGTCAATGTCATTTAACTGCAGCTTGGAAGGGTTGCACTCTTTGGCCTCTCTGTGGCCACTCATGAGCTGGGCCTTTGCTTCCATGTATCGGTCAATGGCCAAATCCAGATGCGGTATCACTGTGGATCCAGCCCACGTGTGCTGGGCACCACTGACACACTCCGTCCCTCACGTGCTCCCCTGGACAAGGGCTGCTCTGCGCCTGGCAGCCTTCTGGGCACTGGAGGTCACCATGGTGGGAATTAACCTGTAAACGTTACTCAAGATATCAAAGCTCTGCGACCACATTGTCACGGTTCTCCGCAAGTCGTGCACTCAAATGCTGGCACCCAGCGGCCCTGCAGCCATGGCCCGCGGCTCCGCTCCCACAGGACGGCCTGGACTCCCCGCTTGGGCCCCGAGCTGGCGTCTGCTGGCCTCCAGAATGGCATCCCTAGAACTCTCCCTCTCTTACTCTATTGCGGCCACACGGTCTTTCTGCTGTTCTTTGAACACAGGAGGTACACGCCTACCTCGGGCCCTTGCGGATTTGTTCCCACAGCCTGGGGACAGATTTTTACCCTAGAAATCCCTAGGGCTTGCCCCCTTGCTGTATTTAGGTCTCAGCTCAGATATTGCCTCAGAGGAAGAAGCCTCTTCTCACCATTTGATGGAAACCAGCCGGCCCCTCCTTTTCTCCCACTTCACTCTGCTCTAATTTGCTTCCTAACACTTTTCATCACCAGCTATTATTTTTTTAAATTAATTTATTTATTTTTGTCTGAATTGGGTCTTTGTTGCTGCGCGTGGGCTTTCTCTAGTTGCAGCGAGTGGGGGCTACTCTTCATTGCAGTGCGAGGGCTTCTCATTGCGGTGGCTTCTCTTGTTGCGGAGGCACGCAGCCTTCAGTGATTGTGGCACGTGGGCTCAGTCGTTGTGGCTCACAGGCTTTAGAGCACAGGCTCAGTAGTTGTGGCGCACGGGCTTAGTTGCTCCGCGTCATGTGGGATCTTCCCGGACCAGGGCACGAACCTGTGTCCCCTGCACTGGCAGGTGGATTCTTAACCACTGTGCCACCAGGGAAGCCCCACTAGCTATTACTTTATAACTTTTCAATTATGTCTTGAGTGCCTGTCTCTTCTGCTAGAGCATAAGCTCCCTGAAGGCAGGGATTTGATGTATAATCTTTTTCCCACCATGGGATCCACGAAGATCCGCAGCGCCTAGTATTCTGCAGACTCGACAGCTGCCTGTTGAACGAATGAGTGAGGAGCAGAAGGTCATTCTCCCATGAAACGCGATGGGTTCTGGAGAAATTGAAGGCTTTTTGGAGGGAAACAGCCCCAGTCACTCTTTGGCTCTCCGGCTGCAGTGGGAGACCTGTATTCATGGCCTCATTCCTCTCCTCAGAACCTCCTTCCAAAGTCCACCTCTCAGCGCCACCTGGGAAGCCTGGTCCCTGGATGCCAGCCTGTGGCGGGATCTCACCTGTCTCTGAAGCCTTCCCACCCCCACCCAGCTCTCAGCTTCCTGTTCTTCCCGTCCACCACCCTGGCAAGGGAGCTGCTTCCCCAGCTCCTGCTTTGGTTCAGGTCAAGACCAGCTCCGAGAAACGTGCGTCCATCCTAGACAGCTTTGTTCTCAATGTCCATCACTGACAATGAGGAGGTACAGCCTCACATGGAAAGGCGGGAGAGGGCAGGACGGACCAGAAAGAAGCCATGTGGAGGTGGACTGCCCCTCTTAGACTCTTAGGATTTTTCCTTCTCCAGCTAAGAAGGTGGAGTCACACTCTACTCCCTCCCTGGGGGCAGGGGTGGGTCCTGATGCGACCCCTTCACTCTTCAGGTTTCCTATTTTGGTCTCCAGGCCCCCCTTTTCAGAGGATGGTTCCTGATGACGGCAAAGTCACGACAGACTCCATGTCCTTCTCCTTCAGGTGATGTCAAAGGTGACATTGGGGCTTCCCTGGTGGCACAGTGGTTGAGGGTCCGCCTGCCGATGCAGGGGGCGCGGGTTCGTGCCCCGGTCCGGGAGGATCCCACATGCCGCGGAGCGGCTGGGCCCGTGAGCCATGGCCGCTGAGGCTGCGGGTCCGGAGCCTGTGCTCCGCAGCAGAAGAGGCCACAGCAGTGAGAGGCCCGCGTACCGCAAAAAAAAAAAAAAAAAAAAAAAGGTGACATTGAACGAATCTAGCAAAGGAGTCTTTTATAAAGCTTCTGATTCTGAAATGGAATCATTCATAAAAGACTGAGCAAGATAGAGACCAGATAACCTAGTCTTCTCGGTTGATTAATGAGGAAACAGGGGCACAGAGATCCTAGTTGTCATGGAGCTGGTGAGGGGCACAGCTAAAGGCTTGAACTCTCCTGACCCGCTGTCCAGCCCAGCCCTGAGGGCCCACCAAGATGATGCAAAGACAGTGTCTACCCAGTAGGAAGTCTCGTTTCCAGAATGCACATGGGTTCATTCAACCTTGCAAATAACTCCCCCAAATGGTCAAGGCTGCAAACATACCCCATCAGCCTAAATTGCTGCTTAAGGATCTGCCACATTTACTCCAAATTTTCATCCTCTTCCCCCCCTTCATTTCCTTTCATACTCTTTTCAAACCCACCCCCCTACGCCCAAGCTTTCAAATTACTATTTAGAGTTTAGCGTCAGGCCCTCACTTGTACCAATTCAAGACTTGTGTCCATGTGACACCAGTTTATGGTTGGAGGTTATTTCTTCTCCCAGGGTCAGTGCCCTTCTCTCCCCGCAGCTTCCCCTAAGGTCAGTAACTCCTGGGAACTCTGGCTCTTAATATGTGAAATCCTCTCCCCCTGGCAGTATGTGAAGAGGCCATTGAACAGATGGCCTCACATGGCTTCGCTTCTACAAAGCCAGTAATAAATTGCATTCCTGGAAAATCTATATTTCAGTAGTCACACTATTTACTTTTCTCATTTATTAATCCTATTAGGAATATTCCCTCCAGGAGAAGAATAAAGGTGAAACAAAAAAGCAAGACAAATGGACAACTCTGAAAAAAACACCCCATTCAAAGGCCTGCTGTTTCCCTCGGGCACTAGCTTATGTATCACCTGTGTGCAAAAAGGACGTCTGACTTGTTGCAGATATGAGAACATCTGCTGCTCAAAGTGGCTTCTGAATCTCCCCACCAAGACCCTGTGATGTCCCAGCCCACGGAGTCCGTTTTTCAAGGTAAGCTGCCGCAAACGTTTCTTTAACGTTTTGGCAGTCGCCCTATCCCACGTTACAGGAAATGTTGAAAAGACAAAATATGGTTAAAAAAAAAAACCAATGGAAGAGCAAGCAAGCAGGGGCTGTTTAGTTGGCTGGCTGGTGATAATAAGTGTGCAGTTGGCTAAATATTGACCTGAATTCATCAGCAACACGTTGAATGCTACTGCCCTCATTTTAGCCCCAAGCCTGGCACTCGGTAAGCCCGGGATTATTGCTAGCCCACACGCAATAATCATCTGTGGAGGAAACACAGCTCATCCTTAGGGATCAGCTGCCTTTTCTGTTAAAGCGTCCCGGCATCTGTGCCTGCTCTAAACTCCTGTTCAATGGGGCTCCACTTCTTCTCCCTAATGTTTGTTAGTTCTCTGCCTATTTTATATCCCTTATTGGATTGTTAGCTCCACAAGAACTGTGATTTTTATTCACCCTTTTTACGAGTCCCATGGCATTCAGTAGGGGCACAATAAATAAATGATGCAATCATGGAGGTTGGCAGCCGCCATATTTTTTGTTTCTTTGTTGGTACATTAGTTTAATTTCTGCTTCCTAACTCTTGTATTGTAACTTTAGAGGTGGGAGAAAGATGCTATAAACCAGATATGCATAGGGAAGGGAAATTCTTTTTCTCACTTGCCTTCATACTTTAGCCTTCTTGGGTTTTGAGAGAATAGAAAGGAACATGGTAAAAAAAAACAAAAAAATCAAGAAATGCAACCCATTCTTGGAATATGAAGTGGAGGCATAGGTTTCCAAAGTTACAATATTTTCACCTCTAAGATGAATTCCTATTCTAACTACCTCACAGGGCTATCATGAGGCTCAAATAAGATAATATGCATTTGAAAGCTCTTTGCTAGTAGGAAAGCATGATATGGGTGTAAGGTATTATTATCCCTTTAATCTTTCTGTTCTCATAATGGAGAAAATTTTCCAAAGGCAAATTGGGAGCTCATTTCAGGCTCTCAGCTGCCTCTTGTTACATCGTGTCCGTGACAATTAATGCTGCAGAAGAGTCTGGCTGAATTCAAATAAACAGCACGTGAAGCACATTTGTCAGTCCTCTAACGCTGCTGAAATCAGTGGGATTCTCCCGCGGGCCTCTAGGACTCACCGTGGGCTGAGAACACCACAGATGCCATTCCGGGTAAGACCTTAATTTCACGCGTTCCTGTTTTCTGCCCTTACCAGGCCACCAAGGCTCGTTCTGCAGGAGACCGTGGCTGTTCCCTGGGATCGTAGAACACAAAGTCCCCAGAAGTGAATTTGGAGAGCTCTGCCCAGACCCTCCGCCCCCTTTGGGACCGAGGGACCCGCTTCCCCGGCTGCTGGGAGTCGTGGCAGCTGATCCCTCTTCATTAAGTCCTGATCTGGGCACAGCCCTCAGCCTGAGAGTCCCTGTTCCAAGGCCACATTCCCTCCCATACCCAGTGTCTCGTCAGAGTGGGGAGGGGCAGGATAAAGGGCTGGCTCCCTTGTCTCAAAGTGGGACAACTGTGAAGGGCCATCCCTCTCCAGAGCTCCTGGTAGGAGCCACTGAGGGCTCTGGGGCAATTTTATTGTCACCCAGCTTCTCCCTTTTCCCAGTCCTGTATCCCTCACCCCTCACAGGTGTCATTCTTGAAAACACTCCCTAATAAATCTCCTGTGTGCTGATCTCCAGGCAACTCTACCTATGAAATGGCTCAAACAGTTTTATGGTGAATGGGTTACTGGTCTGCAGGGATTGGTCCTCTCAGCCCTTGGAGAAGCTAGGTGGGTCTCACGTCAACCCGTGTCCCCCAGCGAGTTGCCTTGTCCGTGAGCCGCATTCTCTATGTACCCTACATCGCCAAACAAGCCTTATTTTCTAGGTCCTGTGATGTTAAAAAGGCTGGGAAGCACTAATGGAATGTGTAGCATGCTCAGAAATTAACATCTTTTAATATAGTATGGTTGCCTTTCCGATACCCATTCCCTCTCTTCTTTACTAATTCTACCGTCATTTTAATTCCAGGCTGCCATTTTCTCAGCCTAAAAACAAAGCAAAACGAGCTCCCCACATTTCCAGCCTCCTCTGCAGCCAGGGAGAACCACATCCGTAGTTCTTGCCCAGCAGAGAGGAGCGGCCATTTGTCAACCCTCTACCTTCCCCCATAAGGGCATCTCCTCACTTGCTTTTTGGTCCCTTCTGTGTCTTCCTGCCTGGAACAGGGATGGGAGGCTGATGAGCGAGAGGAGACCCATGTACTAGTGTCTTCATCATCTATTGCTGCACTAAAACATTTACCCCCAAACTGGAAGCTTTAAACAAACATTTATTATCTCACAGTTTCTGTGGGTCAGAAATTATAGGGGAAGGGGTCATTTTTATATATGCTCAGGGTCCAACAGCCCATAGGTGGTATAATGTGGGAGGGAACTACACAAGGCTGTAAATTCCAGGAGGCAGGGATCACGAAGGGCCCTCTTGGAGGCTGCCCAGTGCCATCACCAGCTGTGGCCCCACGAGACACAGCCATCCAGATGCAAAATATACTCACTCTCCCCCCGAAGCTGCAGATGTCTCATCCCACTGCAGCATCAACATACAGTTCAGAACCTCGTCCTTTAAGTCAGGTCCAGGTGTGGATGAGGCCTGCAGCTCCTCCAGGGTGGTTCCACCCCGCATCCCACGCGTTCTCTATGGCACAGCATTTCAGCCTCAAGCCTCACACATCGGTGTGTAAAGCAGGAGGGAAAAGAATAATTTGGCTGTTATTTCAGTCCTCTCTCTTCCTCCCCATCCATTGCATGCTAAGAATAGAGGATGACTATATGAACCTGTACACACACACACACACACACACACACACACACACACACACACTTCCCGCAAAGCACATTGTGAGAAATGGTGCTCTAAGCAAATAGGCAAGACAAGGAAGAGGGTGCTCGAGCAGGAATACCAAAACTGATGTATATATATATATATATATATATATATATATATATATATATATATATATATATAATGTTGAGCCTTCTTTTAATTTATTTATTTTTATTTTTGGCTGTGTTGCGTCTTCGTTTCTGTGTGAGGGCTTTCTCTAGTTGTGGCAAGCGGGGGCCACTCTTCATCGCGGTGCACGGGCCTCTCACTGTCGTGGCCTCTCTTGTTGCGGAGCACAGGCTCCAGACGTGCAGGTTCAGTAGTTGTGGCTCACGGGCCTAGTTGCTCCGCGGTGTGTGGGATCTTCCCAGACCAGGGCTCGAACCCGTGTCCCCTGCATTAGCAGGCAGACTCTCAACCACTGCGCCACCAGGGAAGCCCCCAAACTGATATTTTTGTGATGAGAACAAGACTGTGATCAGAAATGCTGCTCGCCAGTGGCTGATCCGGCAGAAACCAACCGGGGATCCAAACTCTTCTTCAACCCTCCCCGAAGCTCCCCATAGAAAGTGGTGATGCAGCAAGAGTGGGATGGGACGGGAGATGCTGGCAAGTTTAGGACTGAGGCGGTAAGAGTTGGGAGCAGGAAAGGAATGAATAGTAGAGAAGTTTCTCGGGCGGTGCGCCCTAGGTTCAAACCTTCCGAGGTGTTCTGCAAAGCCCTTTGCAGGACACAGAAACACCCCTCGGTGAGACTATCTTTAGTTGCTGAATTGTTTAACTGTGACCCGAGGTCCTTCTTTCCTCTCTCGTTGACGGCACATCTCCGGCATTGCATTAATTTCTGATAACTCTCTCGGGCACGGCCAGCCAAGCACCTTCTTCACTGCGCTGTGTGAAAAGCCACACCTACATGTTCTCAGAGGATGATTCCAGGCACAGATATAAAAGCCAGCCCTGAATACCAATCTGCTGGCTTTGCTGTCTGTGCAGATGTTCCCAGAGATTCACACTCTCTCCGTGCTTTCAAAGTTCATTCTACAAAATTAACGTTAATAACGAAATGAAACTCACTTGTGTTTTTCAACTGAGGCCACCAAACCAGATTTGAGGTTCAACCTTTTTCATTCTGTACCCAAGGAGGGAAAATTTAAGAGCATATAGCCAGTAGCTAGCATCAAATCACCTTGGCTATTAGTCTCTATCTGATCCTGGTCCCTCATTTCCAATAATTCCGCCTGCTTTGTTTCATCTGGCCACGCCTTTGCTGTGAGCCTCAGCTCCAACTGAATCCTGGCCTTGGTTTCAAGGACTTCAGCACATCCAAGAATAGGATAACACCTTATCCTGTATCCTCCGAGGACTGAGGTCCCATTTGGAACCCAAATCCTTGAAGGGAATTGTTGACTTACCTGGCAAAAGTCCCCCCGCTCCGGTGCCTACTTGTTCCAGACTTGGAATCTGGGTTTGTTGGAATCCTAACTGTTCCCAGGTCAAGGTCGGTGGTCTTTCAACCACCTCACAAGTGTCCCTGACTTGTCTGACCACCTGTGAGAAACGTGGCTTTCACAGCTGAAAGGGACTTTAAATGTCATCTAGTTCAACCACTGCAACCTATCTTGCCTGACAATAAACTCAGGAAATTATTCAAACAACTCTTCAGATTCAGAGCTCTCCCCTTGTCATGCTGAATAAGAATGACTTAAAGTCAAATATTTCAAAAAATTTCTCTCTAATGCCAAGGGCCAGGGCTGCCTTGGAGGTCTAGGGATGCTACTGGGTTGACCAAAAATTTCGTTCAGGTTTATCTGTAAGATGCTACAGAAAAACCCAAATGAACTTTTTGGCCAACCCAATATTTTTCAGATTGTTTTAATAACCGTCTAGCTAATGGGTAGAGGAAGCCTGGCCATCGTTGGCAGACACATGGAGCCAAGTTTCAGACAGCAAAGAGGGGATGGGCGTGAGGGGAGGCAACCCCACACACTTTGGACTTCTAGAGCCATGGCCAGCTTTTCCTCTCTGAGATGGGCAGGGACAGCCCAGCTGCTCCTAATTCAGTCCTGGGATGAGGCCGTCTCCTCAAATACTGTGGCCAAGGCCCTTAACTAAGGAAGGAAGACAACCTTATGGGCTTCAGTTTTGCAGTTTGGGGATGATCTAGGAGTATGTGGACCTGCACTGCTCTAGATGGCCCTTTAAGATAAACAACAGCTTCCCTGACTCATGGTCAGCTCAGGAGCTATGGACAAGCTGTGCAAACAGGCCCCCACCTCCACCCAAAGCTTCAGAGCTTCTTTGCAACTCAACGACTCTCCCAGAATAGTCCTTGTAGGCTGCCCCTCGTTCAGTCATAGAGCTCAACACCGGTCCTAGACCCTGTCCTGGTCCCCATTTTGTCTGAAATTGCACCCTTACAGACCAGCCAGGTCACAGGACCCCAGACAGGCTAGATGGCCATACTCATTAGGGGAGGCTGGAGTGTGGGCGTACTGCATTTTGTAGACGTGGAGAAAGCCCAGTCAACTAAATCTGGGAAACCCATGAAGTGTGGCAGATTTGGGGCAAAGTAGAATCAATAGGGACAAAAATAATTCAGAAGACACCCTGCTGGGAGCTCCAAAGCTTCTAAGAGGAGGCTGCCTGACTGCACCAAAATCAACTTGACTGTCCTGCAAGTCAAGGGCACACTAGGTCATGGTGATGGCAATGGCTGGGCAGAGGAAGAAAGGCATAGAACCACACGACTCCGAAGCTTTGGCTGGGCCACTTCTAGAATATTTATAGAAGCAGGCAGTTTGGAGGTATCTAGCCAAATAGTGTCAAATTACTTAGTCATTCAACTACATGTAAATATATCCCTGGGAAGGGATGGGGTTAACCCAAGACATTTATAGGGGTTGGGGGAGGGGCGGTGAAACTGTGCAGCTCTCAGCCAGTGTGTGGCCTGTCACACAGAGAGCCCTGATGTCTGGGGGCCAGAAAATTCCAGTGGAACCCCAAGCACGGGGGAGACTCCGCAGGGCCTTCTGAGACCCATGGGCGGAGCACGCTCCTTCCCACCGCTGGCACGAGCAGGGCGTGGAATCCATGGGTCCCTCAGATCCGCAGAACGTAGCAGGGAAAGGCGATTCCAGAAGGAGAGAGCAGGCCTGATTAATGCACTGCAGCCTTTGAGAAGATTAATGTGTGGACAAGGGGAAACCAACGAAGGTAATTTATTTAGACTTTCAAAAAGGCTCCACGCTAAGGGCTATTTTTAAAAGTCACCGTGGAATCTCGGTTTTAAAGGACTAGCTTTTTGAGGTTAATGTCAAAGAGACACCCACATTTTCCCTCTGCTCCTGCCACAAAATGTGAACGAATCACGACTTTTACCCCGTGGGGCATTTCCAAGCAGATTCCTACCTCCTCTGCCCCCTCCAGAAGTGATTTTCGATAGCTCCCTTATGAATTCCCATCTGGTTCCTCTCTTAACGCTTTCCACCTAATGTGTAATTGTACGTGTATATCTCGTCCCCCAACAGACTGGAACCCACCTGAAGACAGGGGCAGAGTCTTCCCATTTTTGCATCCCATCAGCCCTCTGACTGGGGTTCCCTCCCCCTGAATCAGAGAAGACACCATGACCCCAGACCAGCAATCTTAACCACTATGGCTTACGCCTGGGGCTACGTCCCAAGTGCCTCAAATTCAGCATGGCCAGCCCTGCAGCCCTCATCCCCAGCCCGTCACACAAGCTGATGTTCCTGTGCCCCCTTTTGGTTAGTGGCATCGTTCCCCACCCACCTGGCGGTGCCCACTTCTCTTCATCCTCACTGCACCCACCTTAGCCGGGGCCCCCACTGCTGCACCTGCATTCCGACACCTTCCCACTGGCCAAATCCTTCAAAGGCCAGTGCACAGGGCTCTCCATGTCCTCTCCTGATTTCCCAGTTTCCCCTCCAGCCTCACCTTCTGTCCTGTGTGTGCAGAGCTGGAGCCGCTGCCAGGTGGGGGCCCCTGCAGGTCCTTCACCCACCACGATAACTCCTACTGTCCTCCTGTGACCTTCTGCTCTTCCTCGCCTTGCTGCTTCCAGCTTCTTCCTGTAGTGAAATACTGCTTGTCCTTTATATACCAACTCAGGTGCTGTCTCCTCTGAGAAAACTTCTCCCAACCCCCGGTCTGGGTTTATTGTGTTTCCTGCGTGCTCCTTCCTCCAACTCAACAAACATTTCTCGAGCAGCTACTATGTAACAGGCATTATGAAACATGAAATGAAATTCACAAAATGAAACATGGCTTACAGAGGTTCCTGCAAAGAAGGAACAGATTGAAGGTAATGCTAATAATGTAAGTACAAACGAATAAGAATTTTCTTCTGAACTGACATTGCCTCATACAAGCTCTTTGTCAACCACATTTTGAGATAAAAACAATGATTTAATCAGACCTGACAAGAAAACTGCCAAAAGAATACAAAACTATCACCAAGCCTTCTTGAAATATGGATTTGCGTCCTCTGTCGTTAAGGGCAAACCTTGCCCTATTTATAATTCTCATCTCGATATCTTAGTTAACAGTGATAATGCATGTGTACAATTTATAAATAAATATACATACCTTGGAGTATATACATAACGCTCTCTCTATATATAGATATAGATATAGTAGATATAGGAACCTAGAAGGTTTTGCTTATTTATTTGTTATTTTCTAGTTAAGGTGTACAATCAAGACTTCAGAAACCATTTCATTCAAGAACTGAAAGAAGACAATATGGTAGAACTGGGGAGTAGAGGAGAGAAATTAATCTAGCAAGGTAAGCAGGGCACATATTTCTACTTATCATACTATTTATAATTGTTTATTTTAGGAATTCTTAACCTGGTATGTAGGGTTAAATTATACCCAATAATTTATGTGTATGAGTATTTTGTGGAGATGATGCATAACCTTCATACAATTCTCTAAATGTCTATGTCTTAGTAAATGTTAACTATTGATTTAGTTAATGGTCTGCCTCTCCCAACTAAATTGTGTTCCTTGTTGTCAAACACCTCATCTTTATGATCATCATAATAACAGGTATGAAACAGGCATTCAATAATTATTGGATGAATGAACGATTTACTTATTGCTTTCTCTTCCAGCATTGGAAGACAAAGAAACCAGAAAACCAGATGCAGACAAAAGCAGTTCTTTCTCATAGAAAGAGAGTTTTGTAGGTTTTATTCAATACACGCTTACATAGCACTTACTGTGTTCAGAGACTAGCCTAAGTCTTTGAGCAATATTAACTCCTTCAGTCCTTGTAATTAAACTGAGGAGGAAGGTACTATCATGGTCCTACTTCTTGGGTGGGGAAGCTCAGTCACAGAGAGGTTAAGTGGCTTGTTGAGGGAACACAGCTGGTAAGGGGCAGAGGCAGGGGTCAAACCCAAACAGTCTGGCTGCAGAGTCTGTGCTTGTGACCACCACACTGTGGCATAACCTGCATGTCAGCTCATGGGTAAAGTGTCGTGTCATCAGAAGATACTCAGTGTAATCTGCCAGCAAAGACACCTGCCGTAACCTCCCTTACTCCGTGGCAAAGAATGCCCTTCGAAAACAAAGTAGGAAAAAGCAGAGCTAGGTTCAAAGGGCTGGGGTTCCTACAGCTGTGAATGATGGGGCTTGAGTGGATAGATGTACTTTGTAAGATAGCAAACTGCTGACAAAGTTGTGAGATAATATTTAACGTTTGATTGTGGAAATTCTCAAACATATCCAAAGGTGTAGAGAAAAATACAATGACCCTCCAAGTACCCCTCACCCAGCCCAACAGTTACCAACACGTGGCCAGTCACATTTCATCCGTACTCTCACTTGCTCCCCCATTTTATTATTTTGAAGTAAACTCCTGATGTTGTGTGATTTCGTAGTGGGACTTTAAAATATTGTACTACTCACTTAGAAACTGTCTAGCATTGGAGCCAGGAGACTTGAGTTTGAGCCTTGCCTCTAGAACTTTCCAGCTGTGTCCTTGGGCAATAACGTCTCTGAGCCTCAGTTGCACCATCTGTAAATGATGGATGATAATACCTGTCTCACCGCATAGTTTTGAGGGGGCAGATAATTCAACACACGTGAGAATAATTTTTAAACTGTAAGGTCTTAATTGAACCTCAGTGTAACTCTGCTTCCACCCTGCCCCACCATGAGAACTGTGATGGTTAATTTTATACGTCAACTTGGTGAGACTATGGTGACCAGTTATTTGGTCAAATACCTGTCTGAATGTTGCTGTAAAGTATTTTTAAGGTGGGATTAACATT
This sequence comes from Grampus griseus, assembly GCF_964374135.1. Taxonomy (NCBI): domain Eukaryota; kingdom Metazoa; phylum Chordata; class Mammalia; order Artiodactyla; family Delphinidae; genus Grampus; species Grampus griseus. Next base: position 18,398,157 of record NC_139003.1, read on the forward strand.
TACAATCAGCTGATTTTAAGTAAAGCAGACCACCCTCCATAATATGGGTGGGTCTCACCCAACCAGTTGAAGGTCTTCAGAGAAGACTGAAGTTTCCCCCAAAAGAAGAAATTCTCCCTCCAGATTGTAGCATAGAAATTCTCCCTGGTTTTTCAGCCTTTGGACTATAGGCTGCAATGTTAACTCTTACTCAAACTTGCAGCCTGCCACTCGACTATGGATTTTGGGCTTGCCAGCCACACTGTCATGTCTGACTTCAAATTGGGATTTGCCAATGGGAGTCAACAGCAGGCAATTGGAGGGAGAGAGAGATTGGTGTATTTATTCCCTTGGCTTTCTCCTCATAGGTCGTTCCAAGCTGCTCTTCCAAAGTGGTCTTCTCCACTGTCGAGGTTCAGTACTGCTTCCTCCCCTCCCCTCCAGGTGATGGGATGACAATGCTCTCCCCACATTGTCTCCAGCCCCAGGTACTATCCCTTGTGGTTTCCTCACACTGTGCCCACAATTTTGCAAATAGTCCCTTTATTAAACTCTTCTCAATTACCCATTTGAGTATGCCATCTGTTTCCTATAGGGACCCCGAGTGATACATATGGTAGAGAAAGCAGTTTAACAGACAATCACATGCTAGGTATGTGGATTAAACAAATTCACTAAGAATTCCATTAGGAACACTTCAAGTGCTCATCAGCATCATTTTTCCAGAGTCCCCAGACTGCCATGTTCCAAGCTCTCCAGCTCTCTGGGAAACTCAGCTCATGCCTCCCCCACCCCCTCCCTCTCCAAGGTGTTCTTTACTGGGAGCTGGCACTCAGATACGTCAAGTCTGCCCTTGACCCTTTACTGCATCTTAGCGGGGGGGAAACCAACTCCTCCCCTTTCCCACAGCATCACTTCATCTCCTTCCTTCCACGCCAGCTGCATCCTCTTTCCCCATCCTCTGAGCCTTACTCCCTCTGGGACCAGCTAGCCCACAGCCTCTGAAACAGCTCAGTCAAGGCCAGAGTTCCCCATCAATGCCTCATGATCGCCTCCCCAGTTCACCGTCCCTCACATACACGTACAAATACAAAAACGCTTCGGTTAGTTAGGTTGCTACTGTCATTTTTCTTTTAGATGTGGTGACTCAATAGTTCGGCCATTTCTACAGAACTACATGGTTAATTTCCACGCAGAGCTAATTGGATATCCTTCCATTTCCCCACTAGTCCCCTAGCCTGGCTCCTGCCACCCCTCACTCCCATAAATATTTATAACTTCACTCCAAATATTAGCAGTATGTTTTGAAAAACACATCCGATTATACCAGGAATCTGATATTACATTCGAAGCTAGTCACAGCCTTTCCTTCCTTGACAGCTTACTTTGAAAACTGGAAAACAAGCTTTCTTTTTTATAAAAAAATTAATAAATAAAAAAACACAAAAACTTGACCTCTATTCACCAGCACAACAGTGTGTGGAAATTTTGCTTTAAATAATTAAAAATATTAATAAACTACAAAGCAAGAGATATCCATTTTAAGGAGACATTGATACAATGTAGTGATTTTGATGTTCCCCTGATTTCATTAAAATGGGATTATGGGTGGGTGGGTGTGTGTAGCCATAAGAACAAACTCAAAGACCAAAAAGTACAAAAGCTGTTTGAAAGCTAGTTAAAATGGCCTTCAGGTTTTGGGGAGCAGCAATAAAGTCCACACCATCTCCCTGCCAACCGCCCTCTCTGTCACAAACATGCAATTTGGATTCAGCCAGCGTTTATGCTTTTGGACTTTATTACTCAGCTGGTGAATGGCCCCTGGACGTGAACATTACCCACCTCAGGGTCATCAGTCAGCAGGGCTCTCTTTGACATCCTTCTCCACCCAAACCTCCATTAGACCATGGCACCTGGAAATGGGGGAGCTTCCCCGAGCAAATCCGCCCAGCCCGTGTGGCCAGGGAAGGCTCTTCTACTCAATAGTGGGGAGAAGTAGTGTGGGACAAGGCTGAGAGTCTCTGGGAACCAGGCCTGCTGGGGACCACAGCAGGGACCCAACCCCCCACCCAGCCTGACCCCCTCACCTGGCCTCACTCCCCACCTAGAAGAGGCGGCAGAAACCAGAAGGTCCCCACAAGCTTCACAGCCTTTAAGAGGCAAGTAGCTCTTCTTTGTCCTTATCAGCCATTAGCCTCCACGCCTTGGGAGGCACTTAGAAACAGTAGGTGAGAAGTAAAGAAATACGCCCAGACTTTCCCCTTCTGCACACACTTCACTATCCTGCTCTCTAAACTCTTCTTCTCCAAACCTGCCTCCTTCACTCACTCCACCGTTTCTCTCAAACCCACTTTGAAAGAGGGTATCAAACAGCCAAAGGAAAGAAAGAGGTTTTGCATGGAAATGTTGTCTTCTACATTTTCTCTCTGGAATTAAACTCCAAGGCTGTGTGATGAGTGCATCTGTTGGGATGTTCAGTTCTTTCTACTACTCTGTCTTTGCGTGTCTTAGGAGGGGCCTGGGCTTCAGGATCAGGTAGATCTGGGTGCTATTAATTACTAGATGACTTTGCAATAGTATTTAACCTTTCAGGGTCTGCAGTTCCTCATTTGTCAATAGGGCCTCATAAGGGGATAATTATGAAGATTAAGTTTAGTTAATGAATACAAAGAAACTATGGGCAGAACTTAAAATATTTGGGGTCTTCAATCACACAAAAGATACCATTACAGGGGCACAGAATTTGCATATTCTTTTCAGATGAATAGTTAAGGCCCATTCTGAATGTAGACAGTATGAGACTTACCAAGGGGGAAACCCCAGCCTGGAAACTCTGAGAAACAGGCAGAGCGGCTTCACCCCAATACTCCCATCTCCTAGGTTTCTAAACTAAATCTCTCCTGAGAATTAAATTCTCCCCTTGAGTTTGCGTGCTCCCAGCTGCACTGGGCCCCAGTGTCTTCTGTTATTTAAATGGATCAGAAGTTCAAACGCGGACACGATCCTGTTTCTGTCTTTAGCTATGACACTTCTTCCCACCAAGTCTGCAGGACTTGCATCAGGTCTCCTGGTTCCATTCTTGTCCCCACTACAGTCTGCACTCACAACAGTGAGAGGAAATTTCCTCTTTTTTTTTTTTTAACATCTTTATTGGAGTATAATTGCTTTACAATGGTGTGTTAGTTTCTGCTTTATAACAAAGTGAATCAATTACACACATACATATATCCCCGTATCTCCTCCCTCTTGCGTCTCCCTCCCACCCTCCCTATTCCACCCTCTAGGTGGTCACAAAGCACGAGCTGATCTCCTGTGCCATGTGGCTGCTTCCCACCAGCTATCTATTTTACGTTTGGTAGTGTATATATGTCCATGCCACTCTCTCACTTCGTCCCAGCTTATCCTTCCCCCTCCCCATGTCCTCAAGTCCATTCTCTAGGAGGTCTGCATCTTTATTCCTGTCCTGCCCCTAGGTTCTTCATGACCTTTTTTTTTTTTAGATTCCATATATATGTGTTAGCATACGGTATTTGTTTTTCTCTTTCAGACTTACTTTACCCTGTATGACAGACTCTAGATCCATCCACCTCACTACAAAGAGTTCAATTTCGTTTCTTTTTATGGCTGAGTAATATTCCATTGTATATATATGCCACATCTTTTTTATCCATTCATCTGTCGATGGACACCTAGGTTGCTTCCATGTCCTGGCTATTGTAAATAGAGCTGCAACGAACATTGTGGTACATGACTCTTTCTGAATTATGGTTTTTCTCAGGGTATATGCCCAGTAGTGGGATTGCTGGGTCATATGGTAGTTCTATTTTCAGTTTTTTTAAGGACCCTCCATACTGTTTTCCATAGTGGCTGTATCAATTTACATTCCCACCAACAGTGCAAGAGGGTTCCCTTTTCTCCACACCCTCTCCAGCATTTGTTGTTTGTAGATTTTTTGATGATGGCCATTCTGACTGGTGTGAGGTGATACCTCATTGTAGTTTTGATTTGCATTTCTCTAATGATTAATGATGTTGAGCATTCTTTCATGTGTTTGTTAGCAATCTGTATATCTTCTTTGGAGAAATGTCTATTTAAGTCTTCTGCCCATTTTTGGATTGGGTTGTTTGTTTTTTTGATATTGAGCTGCATGTAAATTTTGGAGATGAATCCTTTGCTAGTTGCTTCGTTTGCAAATATTTTCTCCTATTATGAGGGTTGTCTTTTCATCTTGTTTATGGTTTCCTTTGCTGTGCAAAGGCTTTTAAGTTTCATTAGGTCGCATTTGTTTATTTTTGTTTTCATTTCCATTTCTCTAGGAGGTGGGTCAAAAAGGATCTTGCTGTGATTTATGTCATAGAGTGTTCTGCCTATGTTTTCCTCTAAGAGTTTTATAGTGTCTGGCCTTACATTTAGATCTTAAATCCATTTTGAGTTTAATTTTGTGTATGGTGTTAGGGAGTGTTCTAATTTCATTCTTTTACATGTAGCTGTCCAGTTTTCCCAGCAACACTTATTGAAGAGGCTGTCTTTTCTCCATTGTTTATTCTTGCCTCCTTTATCAAAAATAAGGTGACCATATGTGTGTGGGTTTATCTCTGGGCTTTCTATGCTGTTCCATTCATCTATATTTCTGTTTTTGTGGCAGTACCATACTGTCTTGATTACTGGAGCTTTGTAGTATCGTCTGAAGTCAGGGAGCCTGATTCCTCCAGCTCCATTTTCTGTTCTCAAGATTGCTTTGGCTTTTTGGGGTCTTTTGTGTTTCCATACAAATTGTGAAATTTTTTGTTCTAGTTCTGTGAAAAATGCCATTGGTAATTTGATAGGGATTGGATTGAATCTGTAGATTGCTTTGGGTAGTATAGTCATTTTCACAATATTGATTCTTCCAATCCAAGAATATGGGATATCTCTCCATCTGTTGGTATCATATTTAATTTCTTTCATCAGTGTCTTATAGTTTTCTGCATACAGGTCTTTTGTCTCCTTAGGTAGGTTTATTCCTCGGTATTTTATTCTTTTTGTTGCAATGGTAAATGGGAGTGTTTCCTTAATTTCACTTCCAGGTTTTTCATCATTAGTGTATAGGAATGCAAGAGATTTCTGTGCATTAATTTTGTATCCTGCTACTTTACCAAATTCATTGATTAGCTCTAGTAAAGTTCTGGTAGCATCTTTAGGATTCTCTATGTATAGTATCATGTCATCTGCAAAGAGTGACAGCTTTACTTCTTTCTGATTTGGATTCCTTTTATTTCTTTTTCTTCTCTGATTGCTGTGGCTAAAACTTCCAAAACAATGTTGAATAATAGTGGTGAGAGTGGGCAACCTTTTCTCTTTCCTGATCTTAGTGGAAATGGTTTCAGTTTTTCACCATTGAGAACAATGTTGGCTGTGGGTGTGTCATATATGGGCTTTATTATGTTGAGATAAGTTCCCTCTATGCCTACTTTCTGAAGGGTTTTTATCATAAATGGGTGTTGAAGTTTGTCAAAAGCTTTTTCTGCATCTATTGAGATGATCATATGGTTTTTATTCTTCAATTTGTTAATATGGTGTATCACATTGATTGATTTGTATATATTGAAGAATCCTTGCATTCCTGGGATAAACCCCACTTGATCATTGTGTATGATCCTTTTAATGTGCTGTTGGATTCTGTTTGCTAGTATTTTGTTGAGGATTTTTGCATCTATGTTCATCAGTGATACTGGCCTGTAGTTTTCTTTTTTTGGTGACATCTTTGTGTGGTTTTGGTATCAGGGTGATTGTGGCCTCGTAGAATCAGTTTGGGAGTGTTCCTCCCTCTGCCATATTTTGGAAGAGTTTGAGAAGGGTAGGTGTTAGTTCTTCTCTAAATGTTTGATAGAATTCACCTGTGAAGCCATCTGGTCCTGGCCTTTTGTTTGTTGGAAGATTTTTAATCACAGTCTCAATTTCAGGGCTTGTGTTTGGTCTATTTATATTTTCTGTTTCTTCCAGGTTCAGTCTCAGAAGGTTGTGCTTTCCTAAGAATTTGTCCATTTCTTCCAGGTTGTCCATTTTATTGGCATATAGTTACTTGTAGTAATCTCTCATGATCCTTTGTATTTCTGCCGTGTCAGTTGTTACTTCTCCTTTTTCATTTCTAATTCTATTGATTTGAGTTTTCTCCCTTTTTTTCTTGATGAGTCTGGCTAATGGTTTATCAATTTTGTTTATGTTCTCAAAGAACCAGCTTTTAGTTTTATTGATCTTTGCTATTGTTTCCTTCATTTCTTTTTCATTTATTTCTGATCTGATCTTTATGATTTCTTTCCTTCTGCTAACTTAGGGTTTTTTTGTTCTTGTTTCTCTAATTGCGTTAGGTGTGAGGTTAGGTTGTTTATTTGAGATGTTTTTTGTTTCTTAAGGTAGGATTGTATTGCTATAAACTTCCCTCTTAGAACTGCTTTGCTGCATCCCATAGGTTTTGGGTTGTCATGTTCATTGTCATTTGTTTCTAAGTATTTAAAAAATTTATTTATTTTTGTCTGTGTTGGGTCTTCGTTTCTGTGCGAGGGCTTTCTCTAGTTGTGGCAAGCGGGGGCCACTCTCATCACCGCGCATGGGCCTCTCACTATCATGGCCTCTCTTGCTGTGGAGCACAGGCTCTAGACGTGCAGGTTCAGTAGTTGTGGCTCACGGGCCTAGTTGCTCCACGGCATGTGGGATCTTCCCAGACCAGGGCTCGAACCTGTGTCCCCTGCATTAGCAGGCAGATTCTCAACCACTGCGCCACCAGGGAAGCCCCCTAGGTATTTTTTGATTTCCTCTTTGATTTCTTCAGTGATCTCTTGGTTATTAAGTAGTGTATTGTTTAGCCTCCATGTGTTTGTATTTTTTACAGATTTTTTCCTGTAATTAATATCTAGTCTCATAGCATTGTGGTCCGAAAAGCTACCTGATATGATTTCAATTTTCTTAAATTTACCAAGGCTTGATTTGTGACCAAAGATACGATCTATCCTGGAGAATGTTCCATGAGCACTTGAGAAGAAAGTGTATTCTGTTATTTTTGGATGCAATGTCCTATAAATATCAATTAAGTCCATCTTGTTTAATGTATCATTTAAAGCTTGTGTTTCCTTATTTACTTGCAATTTGGATGCTCTGTCCATTGGTGAAATTGGGGTGTTAAAGTCCCCTACTATGATTGTGTTACTGTCGATTTCCCCTTTTATGGCTGTTAGCATTTGCCTTATGTATTGATGTGCTCCTATGTTGGGTGCATAAATATTTACAATTATTATATCTTCTTGTTGGATTGATCCCTTCATCATTATGTAGTGTGCTTCTTTGTCTCTTGTAATAGTCTTTGTTGTAAAGTCTATTTTTTCTGATATGAGAATTGCTATTCCAGCTTTCTTTTGAGTTCCATTTGCATGGAGTATCTTTTTCCATCCTCTCACTTTCAGTCCATATGTGTCCCTAGGTCTGAAGTGGGTCTCTTGTAGACAGCATATATACGGGTCTTGTTTGTGTATCCATTCAGCCACTCTATGTCTTTTGATTGGAGCATTTAATCCATTTACATTTAAGGTAATTATTCATATGTATGTTCCTATTACCATTTTCTTAATTGTTTTGGGTTTGTTATTGTAGCTCTTTTCCTTCTCTTGTGTTTCCTGCCTAGAGAAGTTCCTTTAGCATTTGTTGTGGTGCTGAATTCTCTTTGCTTTTGCTTGTCTGTAAAGGTTTTAATTTCTCCATTGAATCTGAATGAGATCCTTGCTGGGTTGAGTAATCTTGGTTGTAGGTTTTTCCCTTTCATCACTTTAAATATGTCCTGCTACCCACTTCTGCCTTGCAGAGTTTCTGCTGAAAGGTTAGCTGTTAACCTTATGGGGATTCCCTTGTATGTTATTTGTTGCTTTTCCCTTGCTGCTTTTAATATATATTTTTTGTATTTAATTTTTGATAGCTTGATTAATATGTGTCTTGGCATGTTTCTCTTTGGATATATCCTGTATCAGACTCCCTGCGCTTCCTGGACTTGATTAAGTATTTCCTTTCCCATATTAGGGAAGTTTTCAACTATAATCTCTTCAAGTATTTTCTCAGACCCTTTCTTTTTCTCTTCTTTTTCTGGGACCCCTATAATTCGAATGTTGCTGCACTTAATGTTGTCCCAGAGGTCTGTGAGACTGTCCTCAATTCTTTTCATTCTTTTTTCTTTATTCTGCTCTACAGTAGTTATTTCCACTATTTTATCTTCCAGGTCACTTATCCATTCTTCTGCCTCACTTATTCTGCTATTGATTCCTTCTAGAGAATTTTAAATTTCATTTATTGTGTTTTCATCATTGTTTGTTTGCTCTTTAGTTCTTCTAGGCCCTTGTTAAACGTTTCTTTTATTTTCTCCATTCTATTTCCAAGATTTTGGATCATCTTTACTATCATTATTCTCACTTATTTTTCAGGTAGACTGCCTATTTCCTCTTCATTTGTTTGGTCTGGTGGGTTTTTACCTCATTCCTTCATCTGCTGTGTGTTTCTCTTTCTTCTCATTTTGCTTAACTTACTTTGTTTGGGGGTCTCCTTTTCTCAGGCTGCAGGTTTGTAGTTCCCGTTGTTTTTGGTGTCTGCCCCGAGTGGCTAAGGTTGGTTCAGTGGGTTGTGTAGGCTTCCTAGTGGAGGGGACTGGTGCCTGTGTTCCTGTGGATGAGGCTGGATCTTGTCTTTTTGGTGGGCAGTTCTGCGTTCGGTGGTGTGTTTTTGGGTGTCTGTGACCTCATTATGATTTTAGGCAGCCTCTCTGCTAATGGGTGGGGTGTGTTCCTGTCTTGCTAGTTGTTTTGGCATAGGGTGTCTAGCACTGTAGCTTGCTGGTAATTGAATGGAGCTGGGTCTTCGTGTTGAGAGGGATATCTCTGGGAGAGCTTTTGCCGTTTGATAATTACGTGGATCTGGGAGGTCTCTGGTGGATGAATGTCCTGAGCTTGGTTCTCTCACCTCAGAGGCACAGGCCTGACGTCCGGCCAGAGCACCAAGACCCTGTCATCCACATGGCTCAGAATAAAACGGAGAAAAAAAGAAAGAGAGAAAGAAAAAATAAAATAAAATGAAATAACGTTATTAAAATAAAAAGTAAAAAATAATTATTAAATATAAAAAAAATTTTAAGTAATAAAAAAATATAAAAAAGAAAGAAAGAAAGAAGAGAGCAACCAAACCAAAAAACAAATCCACCAATGATAACAAGAGTTAAAAACTATACTAGAAAAAAAAAACGGACAGACAGAACCCTAGGACAAATGGGTAAAAGCAAAACTATACAGACAAAATCTCACACAGAAGCATACACATACACACTCACAAAAAGAGAAAAAGGGGGAAAAAAAAATATCGTTGCTCCCAAAGTCCACCTCCTCAATTTGGGATGATTCGTTGTCTATTCAGGTATTCCACAGATGCAGGTACATCGCGTTGATTGTGGAGATTTAATCCGCTGCTCCTGAGGCTGCTGGGAGAGATTTCCCTTTCTCTTCTGTGTTCGCACAGCTCCCGGGGTTCTGCTTTGGATTTGGCCCCTTCTGCATGTAGGTCGCCTGAGGGCGTCTGTTCTTCGCTCAAACAGGACGGGGTTAAAGGAGCCGCTGATTCGGGGGCTCTGGCTCACTCAGGCCGGGGGGAGGGAGGGGTATGGAGCGCGGGGCGGGCCTGCGGCGGCAGACGCAGGCGTGACGTTGCACCAGCCTGAGGCGCGCCGTGCGTTCTCCCGGGGAAGTTGTCCCTGGATAACGGGACCCTGGCAGTGGCCGGCCGCACAGGCTCCCGGAAGGGGGTGTGGATAGTGACCTGTGCTCACACACAGGCTTCTTGGTGGCGGCAGCAGCAGCCTTAGCGTCTCATGCCGTCTCTGGGGTCCACGTTGTTAGCCGCGGCTCGCGCCCGTTTCTGGGGCTCCTTTAGGTGGCGCTCTGAATCCCCTCTCCTCACGCACCAGGAATCAAAGAGGGAAGAAAAAGTCTCTTGCCTCTTCGGCAGCTCCGGACTTTTCCCGGACTCCCTCCCAGCTAGCTGTGGCGCGCTAGCCTCTTCAGGCTGTGTTCACGCCGGCAGCCCCAGTCCTCTCCCTGGGATCCGAACGAAGCCCGAGCCTCGGCTCCCAGCCCCGCCCGCCCCGGAAGGTGAGCAGACAAGCCTCTCGGGCTGGTGAGTGCCGGTCAGCACAGATCCTCTGTGCGGGAATCTCTCCGCTTTTCCCCCCTGCACCACTGTTGCTGCGCTCTCCTCCGCGGCTCCGAAGCTTCCCCCCTCCGCCCCCAGCAGTCTCCGCCCGCAAAGGGGCTTCCTAGTGTGTGGAAACCGTTCCTCCTTCACGGCTCCCTCCCACTGGTGCAGGTCCCGTCCCTATTCTTTTGTCTCTGTTTTTTCTTTTTTCTTTTGCCCTGCCCAGGTACGTGGGGAATTTTTTGCCTTTTGGGAGGTCTGAGGTCTAATGCCAGCGTTCAGGAGGTGTTCTGTAGGAGCAGTTCCACGTGTAGATGTATTTCTGATGTATTTGTGGGGAGGAAGGTGATCTCCACTTCTTACTCTTTCACCATCTTGAAGCTCCTCCGAGAGGAAATTTCTCAAAAATAAATCAGACCGTGTCTCTCCTCTGCTCATCATCCCCCAGGGGCTCCCATCTCCCTCGGGGTAAAATCCCAGTTCTCCATAGTGGCCTGCAAGGTGCTCCATGACATGGTCCTCCCCCACCCCACCCCTGCTGTCTCTTCCAGCTCATCCACTCCAGCCACACTGACACCAAACACACCAAGCGCATGCCAGCCACAAGGCCTTTGCACTTGCTTCCCTTGATCTGTAAGGGTTTTTTTTTTACACCAGAAGTTTGTATGACTTGCACCATCACTTTTTTAAGACTTCTCAAGCATCAGTGAGGTCATCCCTAACCATCTAAAATATAAAATAGTTTGCACACACACACACACACCACACCACACCACACCACACCACACCATACCATTACTTCTATACCTGTGTGTTGCTTTATTTTTCTTCATAGCACACAACATCATCCAACATACTATGCCTTTTCAAATGACCAGACTTTATGTTTAGAACAGTTTAAGGTTTACAGAAAAATTGAGCAGAAGGTACATAAAGTTCATAGTTTACATTAGGGTTTATCTTTGTGTTGTACAATTCTATGGGTTTTGACAAATGCATAAGGTCATGTATCCACCGTTACATGTTATCTATCCACCATGTGGTATCATACAAATAGTTCCACTGCCCTAAAAATCCTTGTGCTCCACGCATTCATCTCTCCTCCCTCCCCCAAATCCCTGGTAACCACTGATCTCTGTTCTGTCTCTGTAGTTTTGTCTTTTCCAGAATGTCATACAGTTGGAATCATACAATATGTAGTCTTTCAGGTTGGCTTCTTTTACTCAGCAATATGCATTTAAGATTCCCCCATGTCATTTTGGTGGCTTAATAGCTCATTTATCTTTTTTAAGTCACTGAATAATATTTCATTGTATGAATGGATCACAGTTTGTTTATCCATTCACCTATTGAAGGACATTGTGGTTGCTTCCAATTTGGGGCAATTATGAATAAAGATGCTATAAACATTTGTGTGCAGGGTTTTATGTAGGTATAATTTTCAACTCATTTGGGAAAATACCAAGGAGCATGATTGTTGGATCATACAGTAAGCATATGGTTAACTTTGTAAAAAACTACCAAACTGTCTTCCAAAGTGGCAGTATCATTTTGCCCTCCCACCAGCAACGAGTGAGAATTCCTGTTGCTACACATGCTCACCAGCATTTGGTATTGTCAGTGTTTTGGATTTTAGCATTCTAATAGATGTGTATGATATCTTGTTATTGTTTTAATTTGCAATTCCCTAATGATATATGACATTGAAAAAGCCTCTGTATTTTTTTTCCTAGTTCATCAGCCCTATGGTATCAAAGACTCCTCTGTTTCACTCATTGCTATTTCCCCCAGGCCTCAGAACAGCATCTATATAAGGTAGGCTCTTTGTAAGTGTTTGTTAAATTAATTAATTAATTTTAAGAGGAGCGGATTTTATCATTTTTAATTCTCAGTTGCACCTCATGTCCAAGATGACCCCCCAACATCTTGTGGAGACTGGTCTTCCACCCCTAGACCACTGTGGACCTGACATTGTGAGATGGAGCACAGCTCCAGAAGGGGCAGGGTGACAAAGGCAGTCTCTTTTATTTTTTAATTTTATTTAAAAAAATTTTTTTTAGTCTTTTTTATACTGGGGGAATGTGGTGGGCCGAATAATAGCCCCCTAACGATGCCCACATCTTAATCCCCAGAACCTGTGAATATGTTGCCTTAAGTGATAGAAGGGATTTTGCAGGTGTGATTAAATTGAGGCTCATGAGATAAGGAGAGTAGCCTGAATTAGCCAGGTGGGTCTAATTAACCAAAAGCGTCCATATATAAGGGAGGCAGGCAGGTCAGAGTCATAAAAGTCATGTGATGATGGAAGCAGAGGTCAGAGTGTTGCAGGGCCATGAGCCAAGGAATATGGCAGCCTCTAGATGCTGGAAAAGGTGAAAAAGAAGGATTCTCTCCAAAACCTCCAGAAGTAACACAGCCACACCGACCTCCAGACCGGTAAGAGAATAAATTTGTGTTGCTTTCAGCAATTACGTTAGTGGTAATCTGTTTCAGCAGCAATAGAAAACCGACACAGGAGGCACCTGCATATAAGAAAATAATGAAATTGTGTGAGAAATGCTAGAATCAAAACTCATCTCTGTGATAGACTGAGCTTGAAGATGAGGAAATGATTAAAACCTCTTTAGACGAAAGCATTGTATTTTCAACAGTGTGCTCAAAAGGCAAGGAGGAATAAGGGGTCAGTCCCCTGGAGCTCGGCCCACCAATGGTGCAGAGAAATTGAGCATTTGTTTCCCGTAGACTGTGTGTTGTTTACCTCTGTATGCCCAGAGCCTGCTGAAGCATTAGGCACAGAGTAGGTGCTCACTGAATGCGTGTGGAATGCATGGAGTGGCAGGAAATGGAATAGAAGGGAAAACTGGGGCAGAGGTAGAGGTCTTACTGGAAACGGGAGAGATTTAGTTACCGGCAGCTGTCCAGGTGCCAAGACTCCTCTGAGCCTATAGAGGCCCCTCCTGGAAGAGGGAAGAAGACAGAACTACAAAGGTCAGAGGAGGTGCTTGTTGCTCAGAGGAGGTCTGTTTTGCTTCCATTTTCAGTAGTGCCTGGATCGTTCTGTAGTTCCTAAGCTGCACCTACCCTGACCTACAAACCTGTTGAGCTCGTCCTGGGCCCTGATGGGGCACATCCCCTTGGACTCAGTTTGTATAATCAAGGACCAGGTAGTCGGCACAGGTTTGATTTCAGACAACGGACCTGCTCTAGCTATGCAGATGGCAACTGGCCTGTCTCTCCTTCCTTTATCTGTTTCTGTGGCCTCTGTTTTGCCCAGACTCAGCATATACACAAGGTCGGCCCCATTCACTGGTTTCCGTAAGAAAGCCAAGCAAACCAAGCATTTTACGGTTTTTAATATTAGTGAAGAAGAATCCCAGTGTGTAACCCATAATCTCCCACCATCTTATCTTATTCTTCCTCCTTTTTACTCTCCTCTTTCCCATCTCCAAGACAAAATAAACACATAGATAAATAAGGTTTGCTTTCTTAAGCAGAGTAACTCTGGCTCTTTCTCTGAAACCTTGGCACCAGAGAACAGCTATGCTTCAAAGGAATTGACTACACACGTGAGCTTATCATGGCATTTTTCTCAAAAAGGCAAGTCTCTTCCTAAGATAAATTCTTGTATCAGCTACTAAGAGGATAGCATTTTTTTCATCTCATTGTGCCGGGGAACTGCAGCTGAGTGGAGTAAGTCATCTGTCACACAAACCATCCCCTCCTGGCTCGGACCCCAGGTGCTCATGGCTGAGCTCTGCAATAAAAGAGCAAGTCAAGCCTCCCAGAGTTTTTCATCATTATCGCCACAGGGCTCTGAGAACACAAGACACCGCCATACTGGTCCCAGCAGCTCTGCAATGGTGGAAGATAGCACCAGGGACTTCAGAAGTGCCACGTGAAAACTCCTTTGCTCAGATAGGTAGGCCTTCAAATCAGACATCAGCTAGTGGCAGCCTCAGTGGGGACCCAGGTGGAGAATTCATGCCTAGATGTTCCTTTTGGAGTTGACGCGATCTGGCATCATCCAATGAATAGGAAAAGTAAAACTGTGCTGTGTAACCAAGATAACTAATGCATAGAATTCACATGAGACACCCTCACTCCAGGATGCCTGGAATATTCTGGGAGGAATTTGAGCTTTAAAAAGATTAACTGCCCTAGGTTCTCAACAAGGGGACCCATTGGGGTCTCTCTGCTAGATTTCTATCACGAATGGGAAATAATCAGTCAAATAAAACATGTACTTTGTCAATGTGTCTTCTATGGCACATAGTGTGGCTTGTCTTACTCAAGTTTATTTAAGAATAACTTCAGGGCTTCCCTGGTGGCGCAGTGGTGGAGAGTCCGCCTGCCGATTCAGGGGACACGGGTTCGTGCCCCGGTCCGGGAAGATCCCACATGCCGCGGAGCAGCTGGGCCCATGAGCCGTGGCCGCTGAGCCTGCGCGTCTGGAGCCTGTGTTGCGCAACGGGAGAGGCCACGGCAGCGAGAGGCCCGCGTACCGCCAAAAAAATAAATAAAATAAGAATAACTTCAAAGTGTGGAGGAAAGAGAGCTTGGCTATCTTGGCCCTCTCTTGCCTTCTCCAATGCTATCCTGTCTCTCTTTCTTCTTCCTCTCTGTGGGACACAGATATGGAGACAAAGCTTCTTTTTTGCTGATCCAGGAAAGGGCAGAGTTAGTTCCATCTCTGATTAAAGATACTCATGAATTTTCATAACAAATTCCTTATCCCTCCATCTTTCCCACACCTCCCAGTCAACTCTGTTGATTCATGTGAGCTAAGGTCTTGGTACCTTTGCATAATGGATGCTAAAAGCTACTTCTGTGTGGTTAAAAGTCCTGTTTCTATAAACCTCAGATCGAGCCAGTGGCTTTATAGCCTGCTCAATCATATAATCATTTTTACAAAGCGTGAGGTAGAGCCCTTTCTTCCACTTACTCAACACTCATTCTGTTGTCATCAATATCCTTCTAATCTCTTTAAGTTGTAAATAGATGAGCCACAAATTGGCAAAGATAAGGAATCTACTGGAAGAGAGTTGAAAGTTCAGTGCTATTGTAAGCTTTACTTGGTGTCAATACCAATTTATTTCATCTAATGATCTGCATGGGAATAAGCATAAAAAGCGTAAGCATGTTTGTGCTCATGGTTATAAATCTTGTACTTGAGTTCACGGAGACCCTTTGGTCTATGCCTGACTCTCTCCCATTGCTCAAGGTTGTTCGCGCCTTCCCATGTGCATGGGAGCCACCAGACAGAGGTCACCCAGGTGCAGCAGGACCCCCTGACCTCATGCCATCTTCTCCTTCATCCCCACGACTCTGTGTCCTCCCTAGCACACAGGAATGATGTCCTAACTGGCTTCTCAAAGGCTGGATGTTTTAGCGTCAGCATCCTTTCTTTCTCCCAAAGCTGACTTGCCAGCGCTTCTCTGGACCATCCACTCTACCTGCCTTTTCTTCTTTACACCAAACTCCTATGGATTTTCTCTTCTGTGGGTTTATTAGTATTTTTAAACCAGCATTAATATGTATAGTTTTCCCCCATAGTGTACGTCATATAATTTTTAAATTCTCTCTTCCTGCCCCATCACATGCATACAGTGAAAACATTATACCCCATACTTCACCTGTTAGAATTCCTTTTGCCTATCACACTTATGTATTTTCAACTCATTTTCTACCACCCTGTGCTGAGAAACTTAGACTTACCATGACCAAAGTCTTTTATACCAAGTAATATTGGCTACCATTTGTCTAGATCTGTGTAATACCTGATATAGAGACCAGGAACTTGGGAGTCTGTGTTTAAGGGACTTGTTTAACATTAGACTGCTAGCAAGTGGAGGAGCTGGGGCTAATTTCATGGTCTTTTTGACTCTAGGACACATTTTCTTAACCCATGGCCTGGTTACGGTCCGGAGTATTTGGAATCAGCACTGATACTAACATTTGGTTGTTGTACTACTCCCCCAGGCTTTGAGACTCCCCATCTTTCCGTATAACACCTGTAATTTTAGGAAGGTTGGAGGGAACTTGTGCATTCGGTCTCACCTTTATTCTGCTAGCCCCAGGCTTCCTGAGCCTAGTCAATCCCACTCAGCAGTTTCACCAAGCCACACCCCCGATCATCAAAACTCCTATCCTTTCCTTCAGATGGTGGATGAAAGCAACCTGCTTTATTTTTAGACCTTAAGTATAAAACAAAACCTACTTGAGAAGCATTCTAGCGGTCACTTTAGAAATTGTTTACAAATGGTAGTGTTTGTCCTTGAACAATAAAGTTAAAATTTGAACACGACCTTCCCAATCTTCCAAGCCTGAAGATGAGAAAAACCTATGGACTGAAAATAACCAAAAGGATTTGAAACGGCTTGTGCATGCCAAATCCCTTTTGCGATTAAAATAGATTTTTTAAAATAAATAACAAAATTCAGTAAACACATATGATTCCACTTGAATAAGATCCAGAGATATTTATGGTTTAGGGTTTCACTGTTTTTCTGGGCTCGTTGAGGGACATTGAGCAATTTATTTTCAACCTCTCTTTCTGTTGTTTGATTTGGAGGTCTGGGCATTAAAGAGGCAAAAATATCTAGAGCTGGGGCTGAGTAGGTGTGAATTCCAGATTAATGACAATTAGTACTTTAATAAGGTATCAGGTTGAATAAGGTCCTTTTTATACTGATGTCACTCTGCTCTCAAA
This sequence comes from Grampus griseus, assembly GCF_964374135.1. Lineage (NCBI taxonomy): Eukaryota > Metazoa > Chordata > Mammalia > Artiodactyla > Delphinidae > Grampus > Grampus griseus. The sequence continues at coordinate 18,415,039 of NC_139003.1, forward strand.
ATAGCTTTTCTTCTGAATCTAGACTGTTCTGATGAATTTAATATTATTAGAATGTTTTCAAAACGTTCTTAGCTACTCTCACCTGTTCAGATGAACCTTGTAATTACATTGCCAATTTCCCAAAAATAGTCCCATCAGCATATTGATTGGGTTTTTAATAAATTGATAAACTAATCTGGGAAAAAGTAACATTTTTACAGTATTCAGCCCTGTTATATAGAAGTATGCATATGTCTCCATCTTTTTAAAACTTAAATTTATAAGTAGTGAATATATTTTGCTGTTTCACCTCCAAAATTATACTAATTTTATGCTATTTTTTAAAAAAGTGATTTCTGCTTTTATCTCTGCCATTTTATTCCTTGTGTTTTCCTAACATTTGTTTTAATCTTATTATTTATTTTTTTAAATTGAAGTATAGTTAATTTATAAATATCATATTAGTTTTAGGTGTATAGCAGAACGATTCAGTATTTTTACAGATTATACTTCATTAAAAGTAATTACAAGATAATGGCTATAATTCCCTGTGCTGTACACTATATCCTTGTTGCTTATCTATTTTATACATAGTAGTTTGTACCTTTTAATCCCATCTTGCTTCTCCCCCTTTTCCTCTTCCACCGGTAACCACTAGTTTGTTTTCTATATCTGTGAGTCTGTTTCTGTTTTGCTTTATACATTAGTTTGTTTTACTTTTTAGATTCTACATATGAGTGATACAGTATTTGTCTTTCTCTGACCTATTTCACTAAGCATAGTATTCTCTAGATCCATCCATGTTGCTGCAAGTGGCAGAATTTCATTCTTTTTATGCTCAAGTAATATTCCATTGTGTGTGTGTGTGTGTGTATGTATACATACATATTTTTTTCCCCACATCCTCTTTATCCATTTGTCTGTTGATGGACACTTGGGTCGTTTCCATATCTTGGCTATTGTAAATAGTGCTGCTATGAACATTGGGGTGCATGTATTTTTTCAAATTAGTGTTTTTGGTTTTTCCAGATATATACCCAGGAGTAGAATTGCTGGATCATATGGTTGTTCTAGTTTCAGTTTTTTGAGGCACCTCCATATTGTTTTCCATAGTGGCTGCACCAATTTACATTCCCACCAACAGTGTACAAGGGTTCTCTTTTCTCTCCATCTTCACCATCATTTGTAATTTGTAGACTTTTTTGATGATAGCTATTCTGACAGGTGTGTGGTGATACCTCATTGTGGATTTGATTTGCATTTCTCTGATAATTAGCAACACTGAACATTTTTTCATGTGCCTATTAGCCATCTGTATGTCTTCTTTGGAAAAAATGTGTATTCAGGTCTTCTGCCCATTTTTTGACTGGGTTGTTTTTTTGACATTGAGTTGTATGAACTATTCATATATGTTGGATATTAACCCTTTGCCAGTCATGTCATTTGCAAATATTTTCTCCCATCTGTAGGTTGTCTTTTCATTTTGTCGATGGTTTCCTTTGCTGTGCAAAAGCTTTTAAGTTTAATTAGATTCAATTTGTTTATTTTTGCTTTTTTTGTCTTGGGAAACAGATCCAAGAAAATATTGCTATGATTTATGTCAAAGAGTGTTCTACCTATGTTCTCTTCTAGGAATTTTATGGTATCATGTCATACATTTAGGTCTTTAATCCATTTTGAGTTTGTTTTTGTATATAGTGTGAGGAAATGTTCTAATCTCATTGCTTTACATATAGCTGTCCAGTAACTTACTGAAGACACTGTTTTTCTCTACTGTATATTATTACCTCCTTTGTGGTAGATTAATTGACCATAAGTGATGGGTTTGTTTCTGGGCTTTCTCTTCTGTTCCATTGATCTATGTGTGTGTGTTTGTGCCAGTACCATGCTGTTTTAATTACTATAGCTTTGTAGTGTAGTCTGAAGTCTGGGAGGGTGATACCTCCAGCTATGTTCTTTTTTCTCAAGATTGCTTTGGCAATTCAGGGTCTTTTTTGTAGTTCTGCATGAATTTTAGGATTATTTGTTCTAGTTCTCTGAAAAAATGCCATGGGCATTTTGATAGAGATTGTACTAAATCTGTAGATTGCTTTAGGTAGTATGGGCATTTTTAACAATATTTATTCTTCCAATCCAAGAGGACAAGGTATCTTTCCATTTCTTTGTATCATTTCTTTGCATTCTTATTATTCTTTTTTTTTTCTTTTACAAAATAAAAAAAATTGTTTGAGTCTCAGTTAACCTATTGGTAGTGCTTTGGCTGCCTTCCATTAGACTTTGTATCTTCATAACTGATCTATTTTATTATTTTTCTCTTTAAACTTTTATTTGGGGTAAAAGAGGATGTGACCAGGGCTTCCCTGGTGGCGCAGTGGTTGGGAGTCTGCCTGCCGATGCAGGGAACACGGGTTCGTGCCCTGGTCCGGGAAGATCCCACATGCTGCAGAGCAGCAGGACCTGTGAGCCATGGCCGCTGAGCCTGCATGTCCGGAGCCTGTGCTCCACAACAGGAGAGGCCACAACAGTGAGAGGCCCGTGTACCGCAAAAAAAAAAAAAAAAAAAAGAGGATGTGACCAAAAAATAATAACAATAGTAAAATTACCAATAGCTACTATGTATTGAGTGCTTATTATGTGCCAACCACTATAATAAGCTCGGTAAAACTCATTTTCTCCTCACAATATGCACAGAAGGTAGGTATTATTAATCCTCATGTCTTACAGATTAAGGAACGAAGGTTCAGTTAGTAAGCCAGAATGTGATGCCAAAGGTTCTGCATTATGTTTTCAATCCACATAATTTCCACTCATCTGAATTTATTGAGTTTGTCATTACAGTCTCATATTTAAGTTCAGCATTGGTAATGCAGCATAGGTGCTTGATAGAATGCTGTTGAAACTTACAAGCTTTGAAGTAGATCTATCATTGGACATTCCTTTTGTCCTTATTTATATTGCCTCCCTCATCAAAGACTAAGGTTTATTAAAGTCTCAGTGATCATGCTTCTCTCTGTCTCCTGAATGTGCCTGGAACAACTAAGGCTTTTAAATTTAGTAAAGATCTGCCCCATCACTGAGCCTATTTTCCACAGTTTCAATTCTGTCCTTTATTGCCTCCAAAGTGAATTTTAAAAAAATTCTTTAAAAATGAATGAATGAATGAATAAATAAATAAACAAATAAATAAATAATTTCGCCTTTCGTTTCCCTGCAAGCCTATCTCCACTGTCTCCGTTTATTATTTCACCCTGTTGCCTTTTCTTTTTTTTTTTTTTTTTGCGGTACTCGGGACTCTCACTGTTGTGGCCTCTCCTGTTGCGGAGCACAGGCTCCGGACGCGCAGGCTCAGCGGCCATGGCTCACGGGCCCAGCCGCTCCGCGGCATGTGGGATCCTCCCGGACGGGGGCACGAACCCGCGTCCCCTGCATTGGCAGGCAGACGCTCAACCACTGCGCCACCAGGGAAGCCCCACCCTGTTGCCTTTTCATCTCAGCTTCTCCCATTACTTTATTCTGTTTTGTTAGAGCCCATATCTTCTTACATACCACTAACAATATCACATTACCCACTAAAATTTTCCTCTGATTTCAGAGAACTGCCCTCCCACTGAGCCATGGAAATCACATCCTTCTTTTTCCCCATGTTTTCTCTTTCTCTCTGTTTATCCCAGACTTGGTGCCTACTAAGAGACAGGGCATGGGAGTATTGTTGGCCTTACTCTCCGCCCCTTTCCTGCTCTGTATTTGGCTTGAGTGTCAATGGGCAGTATCCCTTCCCTGGTTCCTAGGTCCTTCAGGCTTTTTGTACTTAACTTTGCTGAACAGGGATGGGACCTCTGCTCTCCCACTGCTCAACCTTCTTATGCTCTGACTAGTGTGAACAGTAAAAGACAGTCTATGCTTTCATGATGAATAGAGCTCTTCCTGTCTCCACCTTGGCTTCCAACAATTTTCCTCAAACATGGATCCAGAAATCCATGAGTTCTAGAAGGGTCTTAAAATTCTGTCCTTTTACTTTTAGGATAATCCAAAAGCATTTATTATTATAAAGATTAATTTCTGTTTCAGTAATAATTTGCCAATGAAAGATATTTGCGTAAAATTAGGTTTCTTTTTTTACATCACAGTTCTTAAAATTATGAGTCATTATTAGGATAATTAGTAAGATTGGATTAGATAATAGTATTGTGTCCATGTCAGATTTCCTGATTTTTGATAAATATTTGTTATAAAAAGAGAAATTTCTTATCTCTAGGAAATAGACGTTGGAGTAATTATGAATGTGAATAAAGGCTGCAAACACCTTTCAAATGGCTCAGTGAATGTGTGTGTGTGTGTGTGTGTGTGTGTGTGTGTGTGTGTCTGTAGTAGGTTGGTAGATAGATTGATAGATGAGCAAATGGGGCAAAATGTCAACAATATGTTAACAATTGGTGAATCTGGGTAAAGGTTATATGGGAGTTCTTCGTATGTCTCACAATTTGTTTGTAAGTGTGAAATTATATAAAAATGAATTTTAAAAAAGCATCATGAATTTCATGGACCTTGGTCCACTAAGAGCTCTTGCAGTGTACAAGAAAAAAATTTTTCCCTTAAAAGTTATTCAAGTTGAGAAACATGAATAAATCCTCCACTCTCCCACTAGGTTGATCACTCATTTAAAAGTTATTCAAGTTGAGAAACATGAATAAATCTTCCACTGTCCTACCAGGTTGATCGCTGGATAGACCAATTTTAGAAACCCCAACTCTTTTACTTTCCTGCTTGGAATGTTCTGCTGGCTCCTGAGTACCGTGTTCCTAGCCTGGCCTACAAGACCCTCGTGACATAGCCCTTGCCCAGTCCCAACTGAGGCTACTCACTGAATTTAATTTACAAACAGTAAGTACTTGTGGCTTCCTGGGAGGACTCGGGTTTCACTCTTCTGTGCCTTTGGCCAGGTCACTCATGTTGTGCAAACTGCCACTCTCTAACTTGCTCTCCTTACACACCCTTCTCTCTTTAACGGGATAACTCTTAAGCATTTGTTAAAACCCAATTCAGAGAGTTCCTCCTCCAAGAAGCCTTCCTTGAATCCTCCCAGGCTAAGCGTGTCCACTCTGGGCTCCGAGAGCCCCCCGTGGGACCCTCCGTCACAGTCCTCTTACTACTCTCTTGTCTCCACTAGACTGTGAGCTCCAAGAAGGTAGAGAAGTCTGCTCTCTCTGTGCCCTCCACACCTAGCACAGTGACCAGGAACAGAGAGGACATCAGTTGACCTGAGGAGTAGAGAAGCTTAGCAGGTGGCTCCATTGGTGGGGTCCTGCCGTGTGTGCAGGAAGAGAGCATAGCTGCTTTGTGATGGATGAGTTAAAAAGTTCCAGAAAAATCTGCCTCCTTTGAATGTCTTCTGTGGTCTTTTTCCCACAGTGTTCGAAATTTCCACCTATCGTCCTTTGTTAGAAGTACTGATTCTAGAAAGATAAAATTTAGCTACACTTATGTTTTCTGGTATGAATAACTTATTAGTATGCATTATAACAGCACCGATTATCATCATTAATGAGTGTCCTATAGGTTTGTAGAGCACCTTATGATTTATAAACGATGTAAGGTTCTTGAGGGTCTCAACTGTCTTTACATATATTTTCGTTCCTTCCAGCCAAGCCAAGTCCCTAAACATAGTAAGTACTCAATAAAAGGGTGTTGAATAAATAAATGAACGACTTTCACACGTTATCGTAATAGATGCTCACATAAAAATGCAAAGCCAGGAGAGATCGTGACTACAAACCTCCTGATATGATTTACCTAAAGGACTGCTCTCTTTGGAGTCAGACAGGGGGCTACCCCGATGTGCCACACTTGTCTCATGGGTGTGCATGTTCGCTCACAAACTGAGGCTGGAGAGAGTAAACTCTTTGAAGAGGAAGGACAATGATGCATTTATTTACCTGAACCCAGAATAGGTGCTGAGATACCGCTTCTAAATCTCGCCGATTCAGCAAGGGGTTAATGGAAGCTTTCAAGCTGGCTAGGTAATTAACAGGATTAAATCTCTACCTGTCAATTAAGCCAATATATTTGAGTATAATGCTATTTAATTCTGTACGAGGAACAGTGCAATAAATCAAAGTTTACAGATGTCTTCAGCAAGCCCTTGATGGATGAAACACTAACTCAGAGGTGCATAGAAAATCTCAAATAAGATAACCTCCCATGTGATTAATATAGCTGTCTGCATTGGCATTGGCTCCAGCTGGTTCTAATCCAAACATGTTTAACATCACCTAGTTTATTGTGACAGATTTAGACACCTGAACTAACTAACCAGGCAAACGGTGCTTAATTATACTGACTCATTAAGGACCTCAGCAATAAAGCTGGGACATAGAATTAGGTGTTAATTCCCACCACACACTGTTACATACAGCACAAGCAGCCCAGTGCCCAGAGGGCCTTACAGGGTCTGGTGCACATAGCACAGAGTAGGGGAGCAATCCGATTCCTCTAAGGGACACTTTCCTTCTCTCTGTTCAGTGGTGCTTGTTTGCGGGCCTCGTCCAGACCACCAAATGCATATTACTGTTGGCAAGGGGAAAGAGCAAGTGGATATGAACGTGTCTACGAACACTTCCCCATTAAAAAACAAAAAGAATGGAGGTTCAAGTCTTTTTTTATAAACAAAAGATGGTACCTACAAACGTACATATGCATGACTGGAACTCTGTTGCTGAAGAGGCTACACCAAATGCTTGTCAACCTTCTGGGTTTTTTCTGGAATGCAGTTCCAAAAGCATGGCCTTCTCAACAGGTATACAGGTTTGAGTTATCAAAAGTGGGCTAGAAACATCCAGATACAAAACTCGACTCCCAGTCCTGTTTCTAAGCTTAACTTACTCGGAGGGGACCTCTCTCTGTCCCAGATGAGTAGCAAAATGTGCATATGATGTTAATTTTTCCAATAGGATCAGGTTGTTGGATTCCATCTGTGCTAATGTCACAGTGTAGCCATGAGGGGAGAGTCTCAGTCATTGCTTGCTGATTGAAGGATCCATCAGGTGTGACAAATGTGCAAAGATGGTGTGGGACAGAAACGAAGCAGAACAATAGTCCCTGCTCTCAGGACATGCTTCATTTATCTGGGGAGAGCAGCTCAACACATACTAAGAATCAGTTATGGTGTTGGCTGTCCCTGAAATAAGAATTCAGGGAGGAGACGCCAGCGTGGGCTGGAGTTAACCAAGAAAACCTTCATGAAGAAGGTGAGTCTGAGATGGTTAAAGAAAGCGAAGGGTTCAGACAGACAGAGACGGTGAAATAGGATGTTCAAGACGGCAGATACAACACAGAAGTACGGAAGCAGGGAACGATGTGTTCGGTGAGGGAAGCCATGTGGGTTGCCTATTAGTGGTGGATGGGGTCCATGTGATTAAACCACCCAGACAGGTAGAAGCACCCAGAGAAGTCTGCGTCTAAAACCAATGGCAAGAGAGAGACATTTGATGTAATTAGATAAAGATGTGACAAGATGAGAAGCAGGTTTTAAGAACCTTCATCCAGCAGGAGATGTGTACAGTGGACTGGAGGAAAACAAGATGAGCCAGAGCAGACAGATGGGAAGTTATTGCAAAATCTTGACCTTGGTAGTGATAGAAGAATTAAGACACAAGGGATCAACTCAGAAGAATCAAAAGAAAAAATGACCCAGAACGTCTGTTTCTGTGACTGCAAAATGGAAATAGAGATAATCCACCCAAATGCTCACCTTCTTAAACCTGGCCTAATTGTTCTCAACCAACCATGACAGTTTTATCCTTCTCACCAGTGATAGCTTCAGGATTGGGCATGTAACCACTTCTGGCCAATAAGAAGTAGCTTCTGGGAAATGTTTCCTCTCTTAAATGAGAAACACAAGCTGAGATGATCTTTTCTGGGCGTCATCCTGTATGGATGTGGTGTCTGGATCTGCTGAACTACCTCGCTATCAGCTTTGGAAAATAATCTGAGTCCTTGATAACATGATTGAGCTGCTGGATGGGCTAGCCCGGAGCCCCACAAAGCCCCCAGGACCTCAGTAATGCGAGATAATCCACATCCTGACTATTTCAGCTAGTTTGGGTTGGGGGGTTTTTGCTACTTGCAGCCCAAAACATCCTGACTGATCCACAGTTCTATCTTCTTGAGCCGAGGATAGAAAACTTTTGTAATGCACTATACAAGGAGAAGGTAGGGGGGAAAAGGAGGGGGAAGTAATGATTCAAAAGTTACAACACAATTTAAGACTTAAAAGAAATATAAATTTATTTATTTTTGGCTGCATAGGGTCTTCGTTGCTGCGTGCGGGCTTTCTCTAGTTGTGGCGAGTGGGGGCTCCTCTTCATTGTGGTACTCAGGCTTCTCCTTGCGGTGTCTTCTCTTGTTGCGCAGCATGGGCTATAGGCATGTGGGCTCCGTAGTTGTGGCTTGGGGGCTCTAGAGCGCAAGCTCAGTAGTTGTGGCGCTTGGGCTTAGTTGCTCCGCGGCATGTGGGATCTTCCCAGACCAGGGCTGGAACCCATGTCCCCTGCACTGGCAGGCGGATTCTTAACCACTGCACCACCAGGGAAGTCCAAGACTTGTTTTTAAGTCATTTCATGAGTCTATTGCTAAACAAAACAAAATTTTAATTATGGCACAACAAACTTAGATTCTTTATTCCTCAGATTCACTAAAATTGGTACCTTCCTTCCATTCCCACCAACAGAGATGCCACTAACTCATATGGAAATTAGTGCCTTCCTGCTTACCTTGTGGGAGTAATTATTAATGATGGCAACTTATATTTCGATTATTCTTTATGAACGCTGTGGGATGGTGGCTGAGATTTTAACTTCTAATATTCTGTGTGATTTCAGTTCATTGTGAGCGTTGACTCTAGCTATAGCAAGCTAAAAGCCCACGCTGTGCCAGTTAGGATAAGCTAGGTGAAACTGCAATAACAACATGAATATCTCAGGGGCTTAACAATAAACATTTCCTTCTCACTCACACAAAGTCCACTTCGAATCTAGAAAACTCTCTGGGCAGCTGTCCTCCATGTGGTGGCTCAGGGGTACCAGATACTCTTATGACTCTCCCCACACAGGCTTCCAAGATCATCATGGTAGGAGAAAAGAGGGCTGAAGTTTCTCACCCCAGCAAATAAACTTTCAGCCCTGGTGAATGATACCTCAGTTACAGCCCATTGACCAGCACTAAGCACATGGTCTGCCCAACCGCCAGGAGAGCAAGAACGTGAAACCCACCCACATGCCCCCAAAGAGAGGAGAACTAGGTATGGGTGAGCACCAGAGTTTCTGTCACGCATCCTAATATGTGATGCACCCTACACATGCTCTTTTTTTTTTTTTTTTTTTTTTTTTTTTTTGCGGTACGCGGGCCTCTCACTGTTGTGGCCTCTCCCATTGCAGAGCACAGGCTCTGGATGTGCAGGCTCAGAGGCCACGGCTCATGGGCCCAACCGCTCTGCGGCATGTGGGATCTTCCCGGACCGGGGCATGAACCCGTGTCCCCTGCATCAGCAGGCGGACTCTCAACCACTGCGCCACCAGGGAAGCCCCACATGCTCTTTTAGTTGTAAAGTTCTTTTTGAAATTTTTTTATTTTGTAAAGATTTGTTTTATTGAAGCATAGTTGATTTATAATGTTGTATTAATTTCTGCTATACAGCAAAATGATTCAGATGTATATATACATTCGTTTTCATATTCTATTCCATTATGGTTTATCACAGGATGTTTAATATTGTTCCCTGTGCTACACAGTAGGACCTTGTTGTTTATCCATCCTATATATAATAGTTTGCATTTGCTAATCCAAAACTCCTAATGCATCCCTCCCTGACCCCCCTCATCCTTGCCAATCACAGGTCTGTTCTCTATGTCTGTGAATGTTTCTGTTTTGTAGATAAGTTCATTTGCGTCATACTTTAGATTCCACATATAAGTGATATCATATGGTATTTGTTTTTCTCTTTCTGACTTATTTCACTTAGTATGATAATCTCTGGGTCCATCCATGTTGCTGCAAATGGCATTATTTCGTTCTTTTTTATGGCTGAGTAGTATTGCATATTGTATTGTATATATGTACCACAGCTTTATCCATTCCTCTGTCGATGGACATTTAGGTTGTTTCCATGTCTTGGCTATTGTGAATAGTGCTGCTGTGAACATAGGGGTGCATGTATCCTTTTGAATTATAGTTTTGTCTAGGTATTTGCCCAGGAGTGGGATTGCTGGATCATATGACAACTGTAATTTTAGATCTTTGAGGAACCTCCATGCTGTTTTCCACAGTGACTGCACCAATTTACATTCCCACCAACAGTGTAGGGGGGTTCCCTTTTCTCTACACCCTCTCCAGCATTTGTTAGCGTAGGCCTTTTAATGATGGTCATTCTGATCAGTGTGAGATGGTACCTCATTGTAGTTTTGATTTGCATTTCTCTAATAATTAGCGATGTTGAGCATCTTTTCATGTGCCTGTTCGTCATCTATGTGTTCTTTGGAGAAATGTCTATGTAGGTCTTCTGCCCATTTTTTGGATTGGGTTGTTTGTTTTTCTGTTATTAGGTTGTATGAGCTGTTTGTGTATTTTAGAAACTAAGCCCTTGTCAGTCACATCATTGCAAATATTTTCTCCCAGTCTGTAGGTTGTCTTTTCATTTTGTTTATGGTTTCCTTTGTTGTGCAAAAGCTTATAAGTTTCATTAGGTCCCATTTGTTTATTTTTGCTTTTATTTCTGTTGCCTTGGGAGACTGACCTAAGAAAACATTGTTATGATTTATGTCAGAGAACGTTTTGCCTATGTTCTCTTCTAGGAGTTTTATGGTGTCATGTCTTATGTTTAAGTCTTTAAGCCATTTTGAGTTTATTTTTATGTAGGGTGTGAGGGTGTGTTCTAACTTCATTAATATATGCAGCTGTCCAAAAGTTGTAAAGTTCTGAAGGGCATTGCCCCATCCTGCTAATTAGGGTCTGAAGAGAACTAAAAGGTCTTTATTAAAATGAACATGACTTGGAAATATGAACCACTCCCATATGACTCTGGTCTTGATGGACTTTCAAAGTGCTGCCTTTCATTATTATTAGGTCTCCTCACTTGAACAGTTGTCCACCTTGACTATTGTCTTCCCTGTGACTCCTAATTCCCTGACCTCAGTACCTGTATGGAAAATAGAATCAGGGAAACAGTAAAGACAAGTTGGAACTGAATCTAGCTTGAGTGGGAGGGGTACTGGGAATAACATACCCAAGGAAGTCAGGTATCTCAGACTTTTAAAAGCTGTACCACGTGGGAAATGTCCTAGATTAGACAGGCTCTGCTCCACGTTCTCTTATTGACAAACTATGAAATGCTGTCAGTTGCTTTGCGAAGGGACGTAACGCAGTGTGGTAGATTTCCCCCAGATTTCTCAGTACTTGGAGCAAAGAAGCTGTTCAGAAAAAGTCACCTTTCAGTCCTATGGGCTTCACGTAAGCAGGAGAATTTCTTTAACCAAATTCTTGAGGCACAGCCTTCAAAATGTCACTTCTACTTGACAGTTAATTGGCATCATATTTTACCAAAATCTTTAGTTTCCCTGGCAATCTTTCTTTAAGATGGTTAATAAAAATATAAAATAGTTCTCTCTGAGTTTGGGGAGATTTCACTATTTATACTTCTCTTAGAGTCCAACAGAAACGTTGCTCAGATATGAGTGTGTGAATGAGCCAGATGGAGGTGGTAAGGGGGGTCCCTCTGCTCTGCCCCCTCCTCACATTTTCACCTCTGACCTCTTTTGCTGCTCTTACTAGCTCCTCCTCCCCAAGGGCTGACCAACCAGAGAATAGGACACTCACTGAGCTGCATATTGGGATATCTGCATCTTGAGCCAGTATTGTGGGCTTTACTATCTCTCCTCCTGATTCTTGGGGGTTTAACTAACCATCAATAAAGTGAAAAGCTGATGGAAAAAGAGGCCCATCTTGATCCGTTCTCCCATTGCAAGCAGCTAGCCTAGCCACAGCCTCTACAGAACAGGAAGTAGACAGAAAACTCCCAGAACAATCTCTAAAAAGCATCTAGTCTATGTTTAAAGAAGGTTAATCTGCTGGATATGTCACAAGGATCTACTACAGTGTCTGCCACTTAATAGATGCTCGCTAAACACTTTTTAGAAAACAAATAGCTGAGTAGGTAAATTGGATTTGCATCTGATAATTTTTTTCTCTCTCGTAATGTAAACAAGCCTGTTTTGAATCCCAGCAGCACTTTGTGGCTTTGGGGAAATTATTTAGCCTCTCCAAGATGAGTTTTCACTTCTGTAAAGTGGAAATGATGATGATGATGATGGTAAATACCTCCCAGTGCTTTTGGGAGGACCAAATGAAGTAAAGTCTACAAAACTCCTGATAAGTAATCATAATAATGCTATGATAATAAACCTTAAGTGAGCTCTCCACTCTCTTTCCACAATCAGTGGGTTTGGCTGGAGCACTTTTTGGTCATTCCTATCAGAGATCCTAATAATAGCAGGGCGCTAGTTTATTAGGTGATTGTGAGTTTGCCCCACGCCCTTTGTTATTAGAATTTCAGTTCTGTCATCAGTCATCTGGTAAACCAAGTCAGCTCCTATTTCCTAGCTACCTTTTCCAGTTTTTATTTGACAAAAGAAACCCAGGAGAGAACTAGTCTTGGTTTTGTTTGTTTGTTTCCATTTTTAATTATTTTTAGGTAGATGATACATTGGGTCAAATATCAAAATGAATAAAAAGTCATACATTGAACAAGCTCATTCTCACCCTTGTCCTTGCCCACCTCGCTCATCAGCTTCTGGCCTTCTCTGGTTATCAGTTTTATTATTTTCTTGTATATTTGGGTTTTTCCCTTCCATATACAAATAGTAGCATACTTTATAAAGTGCTCTGAACCTAGCTTTTATCACCTAACAATATATCCTAGGGTTCTTCCATATTAAAACATACAGAGTTTCTGGATTTATTATTATTATTATTATTATTATTGTAACAGCTGCATGGGATCCCACTCTGTGGAGGTACCATGGTTTATTTAACCCATACCCTACTGTAAACATTTATGCTGTTTCCAATCTTTTGCTATTACAAAAAGTACTGAAACAAATACTTCTGTACTTAAGTATTTCATGTTTGTGAAGATAATCAGAAGAATAAATTCTTAGAAGTGGTTTTGCTGGCCCAAAGGGTAAATGTCCTTATCATTTTGATAGACATTACCAACTTGGCCTTTATATGAATTCTACCATTTTCTACTTCAGTGTCTACAAGTGTGATACAAGCAATATTTGAAGCAATTTCACCAAGGGTAAGTGAGGATAAATAACCAAAGTAAGCAAGACCATGGGTAAAGAGAATTGGCACATTGTAGACTAAAACTGCACTATCTATTAGAAATGGGAACGTTGTGTGTTGATTGCATGGAAGGTGAGGAGATGAGATTTACAGCCCAAGCAGCACTTATACCACTTTCTGTAACAACAACTGCAGCTCATTTGTGTGGTCCATCACAGCCTACAAAGCTCTCTGTATATATTAGCTCAGTTTGACCTTCAGAACATCACTGTGGAATATTTGAGGCAGGCAGAATTACTATTCCTATTTACAGAAAGGTCAAGAGCTTGTCCAAGTGAAACAGCTGGATCCCAGCAGCTCTGTGACTTAAGCCCCAGTCTTCTCATTCCAGATCCTGGACTCTTTCTGGAAAGAGAATCTAGGTAAAAGCCAAACACTCCTCCCACCACTAGTTCACACCCCACACACACATTTGCCACCCCCCCCCCCCATGCGTCTTCTCATCCAGCTACTCACTGACTGCCCTGCCTGCTCTTCATGTCATTTTTTTCCTTGACCCCCAACCATCTTAACGGTGGTGAGGCAGACCCTTTGATGTCCAGGTGCCATCCACTCAGCCCACCTCTGATTTCAGCTGCCGCCTTGGAGGAGAGTTCTGGTGCACACTGTCTCCACCATTCCCACTTCCAGCACTGCCACGGCTCTTAATTTTTTGCCTTGGGGCATCTTCTGAAGCCACAGGATCTCACTCGACCTGGAAATGCTGGGGCAAAGCTCTTGTGAGAGCTCCTCAACCAATGGGGGCAGGAGTTGGCAGATCAATACCCCAGCTGCCGTCCTTTGGAGGGAAATCTGAAGTGCATTTCACATGTTCTCTGGAGGAGCCCCAGCAGGACTGAGCCCCAGTTGTTACATGTGTAATCAGCTTTTCTCCTTCTTCATCTTCTTGCTTCCTGGGATCCCCTCCCTATAGACCACCCACACCAGAGTCCTTGTCCAGGTTCTGATTTCAGGACAATTTCAACCAAGGCAGGTGGGCTCGTGTTTCAACACACATCACAATGCATACTGTGATGCATTAATAAACTGGTGAGTTTCTTCGAGTGGGAGGGTTGGAGAGGGAGCTGTAGAAGCTTTGGACCATCCTGGGACAGGGAAAAGCATGACCAATAAGTTGAACTATTCTTGGTTTGCCTCTAAATTGTTTTGTGATGTTGCGCAAATCACTTCACTTCTCTGAGCCTCAGTTTCCTTGGATGAGGAATGGAGATAATAAATATTCCCTGCTGGAACTTCCCTGGTGATTAAGAATCCACCTGCCAATGCAGGGGACATGGGTTTGAGCCTTGGTCTGGAAAGATCCCACGTGCCGCGGAGCAACTAAGCCCATGTGCCACAACTACTGAGCCTGCACTCTAGAGCCCACGAGCCACAACTACTGAGCCCTTGTGCTACAACTACTGAAGCCCACACATCTAGAGCCCGTGCTCCGCAACAAGAGAAGACACCACAATGAGAAGCCCGCACGCTGCAACAAAGAGTAGGCCCGGCTCGCCGCAACTAGAGAAAGCTCGCTTGCAGCAACGAAGACGCAACACAGCTAAAATAAACAAACAAACAAACTGAAAAAAATCCCCTGCTGCCTCATAGGGCTGTTAGTAGTGTTCCTGTCCCACTTAACTTCTGCGGGAGTTCAGTGTTTTCTTTTTGCAACACTGACTCCACTCTACCCTTTGGGGAGAATGGTTGAGCAAGTCAAAACTCATTCCTGGACCCTGAGTTGGAGGGAGGAATTCTTAGGAGGAGGAGGGCAAAAATGTTAACATTCTTCTTCTTTTAAAAATTTATTTTATTGAAGAATAGTTGATTTACAATGTTGTGCTAGTTTCTGGTGTACAGCAAAGTGATTCAGTTATACACATATATACGTTGTTTTTCATATTATTTTCCATTATGGTTTATCACAGGATATTGAACATAGTTCCCCATGCTATACAGTAGGACTTTGTTGTTTATCCATCTTGTATATACTAGTTTGCATCTGCTAATCCCAAACTCCCAATCCATCACTCCTCCTTGACCACCACAAGTCTGTTCTCTATATCTGCAAGTCTGTTTTTGTTTCATAGATAAGTTTATTTGTGTTGTATTTTAGATTCCACATGTAAGTGATATCACACGGTATTTGTCTTTCTCTTTCTGACTTACTTCACTTAGTATGATAATCTCTAGGTTCATCCATGTTGCTGCAAATGGCATTATTTCATTGTTTTTAATGGCTGAGTAGTATTCCATTGTATATATATATAACACATCTTCTTTATCCATTCATCTATCGATGGACATTTAGGCTGTTTCCATGTCTTGGCTATTGTGAATAGGGCTGCTGTGAACATAGGGGTGCAGGTATCTTTTTGAATTATAGTTTTGTCCAGATATATTAAAATTCTTTGCTTCTAAGTGGCGTGCCTTCTTTTGGGGATTGTCTTGCTGTCTTAGAACTGTT
The DNA here is from genome assembly GCF_964374135.1 of Grampus griseus. Lineage (NCBI taxonomy): Eukaryota > Metazoa > Chordata > Mammalia > Artiodactyla > Delphinidae > Grampus > Grampus griseus. Next base: position 18,430,859 of record NC_139003.1, read on the forward strand.
CTCACCTTGGATTTTTTTGGCTCTTCTTTTTCAAAGTGGTCTTGTATTCTCTCCTCATGTCCCAGTGCAGTAAGATCAGGGGTTGTCCCTACTTGAAAGGGCCCTGCCTTTGGGAGCCTCAGAGGCCTAGGCCAGTGTCCCATGGAGGGGAGGCAGCAAGTGGCTGACCTGGGCCAGATCTGCTCTGATCCCTAGGAAGAAGGGGTCAGATGGCTAAGACCAGGGTGTATGCCTTAGGGAAAGGGGGCAGGGACACCCTGCAGCTGAATGCAAACTAAGCCAAAAGATCAGGGTACTAATGGAGTCATGAACAGTCCCTTCTGGCCTGGCCCGGCTCACCAGGGAGGAAGAAGGGGCTAGAGCCATCAAGGGTGCACATCACATCCTTGTTACTTGTCTTTCCCTAAGAGACACACCTAGCAGTGAGAATCAGATGAGATAAAGAGCAACGGGGCCAAAAGTGGTGCAAATCTTACTATGGAACAAAAATGAGGAATCAGCAGGAGCTGTGCTCTGTGGGCTGCCATGTTCCGCTGCCTGCCCCTGCCCTTTAACCCCTCTCCTTTTCCTGCTCGTGTCCCCACACCAGTGAGACCTGCCGAGCGAAAGGGCTGGACCGTGTTTGTGTCTTGACAGAAGGAAACTTGTGAATGATCTACGGTTTTTAATATCTGCATGTGGGCTTCAGGTGAGCCTGTGGTAACCCCGCTGTCTTTCCATCCCTGTGACTTCGAGAGAGGGAGAGATGGATGGTGTTTCAGCCTGAGGACCTGGAAGTGTGTGTGAGCCCAGCTTGCCCCAGCCTCAATCCAGGGTGAGCAGCCGGCTGATGGACTGTTAGGATTGTGGGCATCTGGGATGCTCACGGAGCTTTATTTAACCATCACATTTTGAGGAATTTCTTCAAAATCTGAGTCTGCCCTTGAGAGAGTCGAATATGTGAACGCCGTTTGTCGTGTGTGTTATGGGCGGCTGCGGGGCAGGAAAAGCTGAGAACTACTGTCTTGGGGAAGGCTTTTTACGTGACCTTTTCCTATTTGGCTTGCTCAAGTTCCAGTGGCTGGACCACTGGGTTAGGGTACAGCGGAGACTGCGCCAAGAAGAAAACTAATGGGCGGCAGACTTCCGCGTGAGGGAGTTTGTTCCTCTCTGAGCGCTAGGTCCTGGGGGGCGGTGGGGGCTGTCCTGGTGGGAGGGGCCGCTCTGTTCCATGCACTTTCTCCCTTCTTGTTGCCCCCCAACAAGGCGTTGGGTCTGGATGGCCATAGCTGGGTCACCTCACCCACACGCCAGCTTGCAGAAATTTAGGGAAAGCAGTTTTATTTTAAATAACTGTTGCAAATGTAGGGGGACAAATTGCAGTCTGCCACACACACACCAGCCAGCTATTCCCTACTCCCTTCTCCTTGGTAATTCTGCGAAGGACCAACTCTATTGGTTTAGAAACAGCAGAAACCCAGAGTACTAGGGGTAAATATATTATCATAAGTGCAGAGTGTAGCATTCGCCGTGACCAGCTGTTCTCCATGTGCCAGTGAGAACAGAATATAAAACATAGACTTAAAATTCAGTGCAGAGACACACAATTGATATAAGAAGGGACTTTCCTATTGGAGGGTTAAAACGTGCAAGCTGGGATATTGAAAAAGACTCTCCAATCATCCTTCCTGCAGGCTCTTTCAGAACGCCATTGTTAGTGATCATTTCCGCCTGGAAACCAGAAGCTGAGCAAGGTGACCGCTTGAACTCCCTCCAGATTTATGATTTTTATTATTCTGGTCCCTAACAGCTTGTCACTCCCTGCATACCCCCCAAAAAAGTCAACTTAAAAAATAATCTGTGTAAAAAGAAATGCTACCAGAGGGAAAAAGAAATCAATTCCTAGATAATTCATGTTAAGAAATTTTCTTCGTTTTATTGTTCTGATTTAGACCATTTGCATGGAAACTGAATCACCGTGCATCCACTCGTGCTATTTCTCTATGTGTCTGTGTTCTTGTCTGCTCTGGGATGTGACAATTAGTCACCATGGAGATGCCTGTGTGTGGCAGGAATAGAGAATGTCATCATTTCAGGTGTAGGATGACTCGCTCCATCCTTGGCTGATAGTTTCTGTGATAGTTCTGGCTCTTCAGCTCCTCTTGTAAGAGAAAGAAAGATCTCCTGTTGAAAAGAATTCTTTGGATGAATATTTTGAAAACTTATTGAATTCTTATTCTCGACTCGCAGGCACAGTGCCGTCACTGTAAAGTCGCCGTCACTTTACAGTTGTGGCAATTCCAAATGTCGACTGAAGAATATCTCCTGGTTTTCAGTCTTGCAGAAAATAAGGTGATGATATGTATCAGAGTCCCCAGGGCTGGGAGTGAGCTGACATCTGGCAGAAGCCGAGAAGGTAACTTATTTCAAGGCTCTGGGTAGATCTCTGTCTCTCCCCCAAAATATTTCTCAATCAGCTGACATTTCATAATTGAAAATTCCTTCTTTGGTCACCTGCTAAAAGGCAAAAGCTGCCTTTGAGCCCCCATCCTCACCCAGCTACCTGGAAAAGAGACAGGGAGTAAGGACTCTAGGGGGTGGGTTTGGAAGGGAAACACAGGAAGCACAGGAAGAGGGGCAAAGGGGCAGCTGGGAATACTGGACCAACTCCCCGTTCTTAGAGTTTTCCTTGAAGGCAAGAAGAATACATGGTGGAAGCTGATGGTGGCCCACCCATATCTCCTCTGCTCACCTGAAGTCACCTACAACTCAGTGGAAAGTTTCCATACGGAGTGATGGCTGACTCCCTCAAGCACCTGTTACTCTTTTTTATGTTTTGTTTTAAATTGAAGTATAGTTGTTTTACAGTGTTCATTTCTTCTGTACAGCAAAGTGATTCAGTTATACATATATGTACATTCCTTTTCATATTCTTTTCCATTATAGATTATCACAGGATATTGAAAATAGTTCCCTGTGCTATACAGTAGGACCTTGTTGTTTATCCATTCTATACATAATAGAATAGATAAACTGTTAACTCCAAACTCCCAACCCATCCCTCCCCCACCCCTGCTCCCGCTTGGCAACCACAAGTCTGTTCTCTGTGTCTGTGAATCTGGTTCTGTTTTGTAGATAAGTTCATTTGTGTCCTAGTTTAGATTCCACATATAAGTGGTAGCATACAATATTTGTCTTTCTCTGTCTGACTTACTTCACTTAGTATGATAATCTCTAGGTCCATCCACATTGCTGCAAATGGCATTATTTCATTCTTTTTTATGGCTGAGTAGTATTCCATCGTGTGTGTGTATGTATACACGTCTTCTTCATCTATTCATCTGTTGATGGACGTTTAGGTTGTTTCCATGTCTTGGCTATTGTGAATAGTGCTGCTACTCTTGAAGGCTTTCTCTGACCTCATGCTGGGAGCACACTTAGCTTACTTGTGGGGAGGCCAGAGTGCAGGGAGTTAAAAGGCCAGGCACTAACTTCAAGCCAATAAGATGGAACTGAATAGATCAAAACCTCAGCTTTCTCATGCCTCAGTGTGGGACCGTCCTGAAATCTTATTCATGACTGTGTCACTGTTCATTGTCAAACTCCATTGGAATGCTTTAATTATGTTTGATAAATGCCTGTTCATTCTCAGCATTATTTCTAGAAGCTTAACCACTAGGTCCACCTGGAGTTAGACTTCAGGGACCATTCTCATGCTTCATCTCAAGCTAAATGTAAAGGGCATTTGCAAAGTTTGGATGAAATTCTGTTTACTCATTTTCAGTTAAGTATGAAGGAAAGTGATGGTATGTTTAAAAATTGAAATTGTTCATTTTGTGACTCATGATCAATTCCAAGAAGAAAAAAACACTTGAGTGTTCCTCAAGTTTCTGGGAGGACCCCAGCGGGACACCCGCCCACAGTGACAACCTCTCATTCACACGCTTTGCTGGCTTTCCCTCCCGCCATCTCACTTTCCCACTTGCTCGCCATGTTTCCTGGGATCACTTCCCAAATAAACTACTTGTACCCAATTCCCTACTCAAGGTTTGCTTTTGAGGGAACTCAAACGAAGACAGCATGTCTTCTCAAAACAGTAACTACTCATTTGTTTCCCATAATGCTACCCACCACCCTACATCAATTTCTCATAAGTACCCACAGAGAAACATCTGCTTCAGTCACACCCTTTCCCTAGCTGTTCTCCGATGCCCACTCGGTCCTATCTCTACATCTTTCATCACAGTCTTGCCCTCCCTGGAAGGGTGTTCCACACTTCCTCCCTGCCTAAGTCCTTCAAGACCAGGAGGCCAGTCCTTGACATTTCTGACAAACAAAATGATTTGCCAACATTGTAAACTTTTTGATGACTTCATGTCATCTACTTTTCCTCATGACCATCTCTCTGTTCATTGCTTCATTAGATATAAGTCTGTGCCAGTGATCCTATCCGAAGATAGAAAAAAGAAATCCACCCTTGAGTTAACCTGATGACCGATGGTCCCTCTATATACCTCAAAGGACAAATGCTAGTAGCAAAAACAGCTGCACAGACAGAGCCTGATTAAAGCAAGTTGGACTGTGCAAGAGGTGTGCATGATTCTCTTGGCAGAAGCAGTAGTGGGTTCTTATTTTCCATCTTAGTGGAAAATGGTAAATTTTACACTCTTGGAGAACAAATAGAATTATGACTTATGCTTCACAATTTATGTAATTGATTTCTTGGATTTTTGACAGTTCTATCATGCTTTCAACAAATATTTCTTTCGTCGCTAGGAAGTTAGTCATATGGTATTGGAAGGGGGTGGTTCAGGGGGCCCTGATTATTTTCCTTTCCTTCGATTGCAAGGCAGTTACTGCCTAAATCATTTATTTGGCACTTAGCAGAAGCCATCTTGCATTTTAATTCCTTTTCTACCCACAAAAGCCTAGCTTCCCCAGGCAGGCATCTTGCCTTGCACTTCTCTCAGGATCTGATAATTGCCAGTCATCTAAAATTAGAAAAATAATTTTTTCTTGTTATTGATGAAAATGTTGACACTTTTCTGAAATATATTATGAAATTCTCTGCCTTCCTCAAGAGAGGTGTCGGCAGAATTGGATCTCAGCGATTGTACCGTGTGCTGAGTCTTCTACACTGAGTTTAGATTTCTGCCTTCTCCCTTAACCAACTCTTCTGCTCCCGTGGCACCCACCCATCTCAAATGCCTCCTCTTTCTACAAGTCCCTTCCCAGTGTCCAGATTATAGCCTGCTACAGGCTAGGAATCCAGTATCCCAGCTGGGACTTGGCTTGAAGGGAAGGAGGCTCCAGATGTCTGTCCTCTGTTCAGCTCCATGATGGACATATCCAGTGGTCAGAAATCATCCCCCTCACATCTCCAGGCTGGGGCTGTCAGTTGCAGAATACCTCCCTCTCTATATACTCAGGGCCTTGGGTGACTCTCGGCAGTGCCTGGTCAACATTAAATGCTGCAGAGAAAGGAGTCATTGACATCCTAAAAGCCAGCATGAAACCCCCTGTGCATGGCTGTGACTCATGCAATGCCACTTGGTTTTCCATGATTCCAGAAATGGAAAAAATAAGGCAACTCATTTCCTTAGATTTCAGCAACACTGATTGATCAACAGCAGCTCTGCTCACCCAGGACAACCTTCTTCAATGCTCCCCTCTATTAATTTGCTTTGGCCCATAGCTGGAAGGCAACCTTGGGCAGCCATCTTGGATCCACTACAGAAACTAACTTGAGCCTGTGTCCTACTCGAGGTGATACGGTAGCATTAAAGTTCCCATTCCAATGGGAAAAGAAATGCAACATACATGGCATTTTTAAATGTTTGCTGTCTCTTTCTTTTCTACAAATGAATTACATTGGTTGTACAGGCAACCTGCCATTGCATACAGAAAAAGAGCCTGTCTAACTGAACAACTGGTCTTGTTTGTAATTCAGGATCTTGGGAAATTTGAGCTGCATCATTAGTGGGTATTAGGCTTCTTGGGTTTTCTTTAATTTTTATTTTATATTGGAGTATAGCTGATTAACAATGTTGTGTTAGTTTCAGGTGTACAGCAAAGTGATTCAATTATACATATACATGTATCTATTCTTTTTCAAATTCTTTTCCCATTTAGGTTATTACAGAACACTGAGCAGAGTTCCCTGTGCTATACAGTAGGTCCTTGTTGGTTACCTACTTTAAATGTAGCAGTGTGTACATGTCAATCCCAAACTCCCGATCTATCCTTCCCCCCATCCTTCCCCCTTGGTTCATTCTCTAAGTCTGTGAGTCTGTTTCTGTTTTGTAAATAAGTTCATTTGTATCATTTTTTATAAGATTCTGCATATAAGCAATATATGATATTTGTCTTTCTCTCTCTGACTTACTTCACTTGGTATAATAATCTCCAGGTCCATCCATGTGGCTGCAAATGGCATTATTTCATTCTTTTTTATAGTTTAGTACTCCATTGTATATATGTACCAAAGCTTCTTTATCCATTCATTCATCTGCTGATGGACATTTAGGTTGCTTCCATGTCTTGGCTATTGTAAATAGCGCTGCTATGAACATTGGGGTGCATGTATCCTTTAGAACCATGTTTTTCTCCTGATATATGCCCAGGAGTGGGATTGCTGGATCATATCGTAGTTCTATTTTTAGTTTTTTTAAGGAAGCTCCGTACCGTTCTCCATAGTGGCTGCACCAGTTTACATTCCCGCCAACAGTGTAGGAGGGTTCCCTTTTCTCCACACCCTCTCCAGCATTTATTGTTTCTAGACTTTTTCATGATGGCCATTCTGACTGGTATGAGGTGATACCTCATTGTAGTTTTGATTTGCATTTCTCTAATAATTAGCGATATTGAGTGTCTTTTCATGTGTTTGCTGGCAATCTGTGTGTCTTCTTTAGAGAAATGTCTGTTTAGGTCTTCTGCCCATTTTTTGATTGGGTGGGCTTCTCAGTTTTAATGGACTTAGTCATCACAATACTTTATACACATGTACCCTCCTGCAGTGTCAAAACCCTGCCAGAAAAGTTTGCTCTGGCAGAAAGAGAACCGAGAGAACTTTGGTTCTCCTTTGATAGAAAATCCTGGGGAAGTACCATTTTCATGGATATTTTAGGTGTTGCACATGCCCAATCAGAAACGACCCCTCTGTGCTGCCAGCGTGCTGGTAGTGAGTGTTGGTGGAAAGTTTCTGCAGTTGAGTGAAGTGAGCTAAAAAATGTCCCATGTCAACCATGGTCCAACCCAGGAGAATCATGGAAAATGGTAGTGAAACCAGCAATTCCTGGAGAAAACTCACCACCTTTTTGGCAGTCTAAAAGGGTATGCATGCATAACAGATAATTTTGCAAATTCAATGTTAGGCCAAGGTGTTCTTGGAGATCCTGTGACTACAACACTGGCTGACGAGCAACTTGGCACCTCAGGTATACTTTGTATGGACAAAGATGAGGCCAAAGAGCTCTTGTTACAGCCAGAGGCTTTACTCACATTCATTTAGTCTCACAACATGCTGCATAGGTTCTGGGGTAAGTATTTTGTATTCCCATTTTATAAATGAGTCTCAGAAGATTAAAACAATCAGACTAAGGTGACCCAGCTAGTAAGAATCGGGGTCAGCGTTAGGATCTGCGACTTTTCCACTGAAATTACATACACATTCTGAGGAAGATGCCTCTTTGGAAACAAAGTTGCTGGTGACACAAATTCTTCTCTGGGTGACAATCAAAATATGTAGCCACCCAAATGCCAGGGCACCAACCAATTGGAAGCGGGCCAGCAGTAAATTATGTATATAACCATATGGGGGCATATCTGCTGAGTATCCACCCCTCCTCAAAGTCCATGAATGAGATTCGGAACTCTCTGGGTGATTCTAGAAGAGAGCATGGATGGTTATTGGCATCAAAATATTTTTTATTTCAAATAATATTTTCAATGATGAAGAAATATAGATTAATTGCATAAAATTACAAAACATTTGAAAGCATAAAAGAGAAAATAAAAATTGCATGTAATTCACCCACCCATACACTCCCACCATAGGTAAGATCTTGCCTTTTTTTTTTTATTACATATGTTCCCATGTCATTTAAAAAATCTCTGATGACACTATGTCTATAGCTGCTTAATATTTCATTTTAAGGATATGATGTAAGTGGTTTAGTCTTCCTCTTCTTATTTGAACATTCAAATTTTGAATATTTCCAAGTTTTCATTTGTATAAACAATATTTTGATAAATATCTTTATGCCTGAAGCTCTGTTTGCCTTTAAGTTTATATCCTTCAGAAAATTCTTAGAACAGTTGCTGGTAATCACCAGTATTATAAACCTGAACTCTAAACTGATTATTATTTCCTCAGTTCACCTCCTCAATGCGGGAAATTTCCCTTCCACTCAATACAGTTACCACCCATGCTAATAATTATCATCATCACTATTACGATTATTCCCTTTGTGTGATCTCTCACCTGGGACCTGATCACATTGCATCTCATCCCTGCCAGCAGCCCTCAGTGGTGCCCCCACTGCCATCAGGATAATGTTCAATCCCTTGCATGAGGTTTCTGAGGCCATGCATGTAGCTCACTTTGTCTTATCCTTTCTGTCTCATCTCTTGCTCTTCCACCCTTGAACTTCACGCTCTAGTAACATTACCTGACTTACCATTTCCTGAACGTACATGGAGGGCTCCAGGACTTTGTATATGCAGTTTCCCCTGCCTGGGCCACTTTCTTCACCACCTCCTTAACTCCTACTAATCCCCCCAGTTTATGGTTTGACATTCTTTATTCTAGGAAATGTCTGGGACACCACAGTGTGCCCCCTCCCAAGACTGGGCCACCTGCCCCTCCTAAGGCCCCCATTGCATTGTGCTGTGTCCACCCCATCATCCATTGCCTTGTAGTGTAATTGTCTTCCCCACTAGACACTAAGCTCCTTGAGAACAGGGACTCTGTCACACTGCCTATTGTATCCTCAGTGCCTTTTGCAGGCCTGGCATATGGTAAGCAGGAAATAAATATTTGTTGAATAAATAGAACACCATCTATAAAGTATTGGTTTGCTGCTCTGATTGAATGAATCAGAGAAAGTACTGTACTTAAGAGCTGGGCAGTTGTGGATCTTGAGGAGTTACCATTTTCTTGAAGGATTTTTCCCGATTAGAAAATGATACACTTCAGCAGAAATGGCAAGAAAGTCAAAGCCAAATGTGTAAGGCTCTGGTTAGTGGGAAAACATGGAGAGGAGGGAAGAGTGCATCCACCCCTCATCACACAATAAATATAAATAGTAGATCTAAATGCTGACTTCAGTTCCCCTTCTCACAGATTAACAGTGCAGGAATGGATGAATGATTTCTACTTTTAAAAGCCCAGCCACAATCTGGAGATGATAATCCCATCATGACCTGGAGAGCAAAAAGAACCAGGTTTAGGGAGGGAGCATACTCAGACCTGCCACACCTGCTTTCCAGATACCAAAGGGAAATATCTTCCCATGTTTATCCAACAGTTGTGAATCAGCCTCCTAACTTGTCCCATCACTTAGAATCTGGTTGAGCTTCTAGATTCCAGCACTTTCTAGAATCTTCAGAAGAGATGGACTTGTGCTGACTCATTTCTCCATGATCTGCCCATGCTCTTTTCACCCTTGAGCTGATGTGTCAGTGCAAAGACCTTGAGGTGGGTCAGCTTCCAAGCTACCAGAAGTCTTTATAGTGCAATGGAAGAATACGAAATTGGACATCAAATGACATACATTCTGATCTAAGTTTATAATTAACTTGGTCGTATATTTCTTTATGTGTCTGTTTTCTTGCCTCGAAATTGAAGTGTTTGGGCCAGGTCACTTCTGAGATCCCTTCCAACTCTAGATTTTTCTAATTCGACGCCTGCATAACCCTGTGCTTGGCATTGTTGGGAACTGGTTAAATATAAAACATGATTTCAGTCTTTTGGCAAACTTGGGGAGAAAAGACTACCTGGAGTCTTACTGGAGACTTACCTTCACTTATTTTCCCATTTGTGTAAATGCCAAATAAAGGGTTCCTGCCACAGTGTAAGAGACAAAGGAATGGCTTCAGGAATGGGTGAGACTTGAGCTGGTGCTTGAAGTGAACCATTCAGCAAAGGCATCTGGCAAGAAACAAGCCCTGTGGTGAGCTAGAGGCAGAGCATGTTATAGCATTTACCCTCCATCAGGGTCCTAGAGGCTCTCTAAGAGGGGTGTGTGCTCAGGAAAACTTGTGGGATGGGATGGGACAGGTATATTCATGTCCAATCTACACTTTACCACCATACTTGGCTATAATTCCTCATTCAGAGACTAAGTGTCTTAGTGCTTTTCTCTGTGGAACCACTACGAATAATACTTTAAAAAATAGCTTTAGCTCAGCATAGGTATGGCATGCCTATATTTGCAAAAAGTGTTGCCATCAGTCCATGGAAATGGAGTCTCCCTCTCTGACCCTTCACCTGGGAGGAAAGAGGTTGAGTGAGCTGAAGCTAGTCAGGCGCTGGGTCTGGACTAGACTGCACAGCCCTCCTGTGACCTAGCCCTCTACCGACCTTTCTCCCCATCTTGGCCTCCTGTTACCCCAATGAGTCATCTGCTGCTTCCCTCGTCTGGTAGGTTGGCTGCCTGATGAACCATGGGATTTTAATGGCTGAGAACTTTTCCTCCTGTTCACCGTGTCCAGCTTTCACATAAGATCATGCCTCCCCTCCTGTGTCTAAATTTGGATTTCCAACGGGAAAAAAGAGCACAGAGAAATGGAGGAAAGGAAAAGAGAGGGAAAAAAGGGCAGAAAGGATGTTCTGGAATTGTTTATGTGGCTTGGATAGGGAACTGAAACGAAACCCGTGGAAGATTATCTCTGTGCCACTCCCACCGACCCCCATGTCCAGTCTCAGGCTTCAAGTCTCCCTTCTGTACGCGGCTGCCGGGAGCAGCAGCGCTGTAATCTGGAAATCATGTCGTGCGGATTCACTTTCTCAACTGCATTTTTCATAGGCTATTAAAACAAATTTGGACTTGACCTTATTAAACAACAGGGAACGACCACAGGTTCTTAGTCAAGGGGAATACTTGAATATAGCAGCTTACGTTTTGTATCTGCCAGAATCGTGGCAGGAAACAAAAGGCATGTTCCAAGTGGGTGCTTGAAGAATGGTCATTAAAGAGACTAAGTACAATGGTGTGGGCAGAGAATGGGGAAGCCAGCAAGAGAGAGTGCAGGAGACCAGAAACAGTTACTGCAATAGATGACTGCCTGCTGGAAGCTGTGGTCTCTGGTGGACGAGCCTCTGGTGGAGGAGCAGAGAGTAGCTGGAATGGAGGGAGCGGGAAAGAACCTGGCTCTCACCCTCCAGTCTCCTGCGAAAGCCTCCCATTGGCTAAACCCAGTGTGAGACCCAGTGAGAGGGCAAGGAAGCCCACAGACACCACCCATTCAGGTCAGCTTCCCAGGGTCGGAGCAGGGTGGGGACATGAGATGCTGGGTCTACAGGGGCAAACAGAGAAGATCTAGTCTACATTTGTGTGGCATATTATGACATCCAGAGATAGAGCTACCTAGATCTGGAGACAGAGATAGATAGAGACCTATTGAAAATGGTTTTAAAAATATTTTACAGAATTTATTTTTTTAATTATATATTTATTTATTTTTGGCTGTGTTGGGTCTTCGTTGCTGCGCGTGGGCTTTCTCTAGCTGCGGCGAGCGGGGGCTACTCTTCGTTGTGGTGCGCAGGCTTCTCACTGTGGTGGCTTCTCTCATTGCAGAGCACGGGCTCTAGGCACACGGGCTCAGTAGTTGTGGCATGAGGGCTCCGTAGTTGTGGCTCGCGGGCTCTAGAGCGCAGGCTCAGTAGTTGTGGCACACAGCTTAGTTGCTCCGCGGCATGTGGGACCTTCCCGGACCAGGGCTTGAACCTGTGTTCCCTGCTTTGGCAGGCAGATTCTTAACCACTACAACACTAGGGAAGTCCCCAGAATTTATTTAAAAAATTTTTTTATTTTATACTGGAGTATGGTTGATTTACAATGTTGTGTTAGTTTCAGGTGCACATCAAAGTGATTTAGTTATACATGTACATAGATCTATTCTTTCTCAGATTCTACTTGCCATATAAGTTATTACAGAGTATTGAGTAGAGTTCCCTGTGCTATACAGTAGGTCCTGGTTGATTACCTATTTTATATATAGTAGTGTGAATTGTTAATACCAATCTCCTAATTTATCCCCCCCACACCTTTCCCCTTTGGTAACCATAAGTTTGTTTTCTAAGTCTGTGAGTCTGTTTCTGTTTCATACATAAATTCATTTGTATCTACTTTTTAATCTCGTTTGATCCTCTCAACAACGTGTAGGACATTCATGATTTTCCAATAAGGTAACAGGCTCTCAGAGATCAAATCATCAACCCAACAAGAGAAGGTATCAAAGTGAGGACATAAGTCCAGGATTTTGACCCTTCCAGATGTCACTCCCTGCTTGTCTCTTTTCATACTCCCCTTCTCCTCACCTACTCAGGGTTGACCTGTACTTCAAGTCTAGTTCAAACTCGTATGAATGAAGTAAGTCCATTGATCCCACCCCTTCTGACTGCTGAGAGCCCTTGGTGGTGATCAACTACACACAACTTATCAACTATTTGTTTATTGACTTTGTATTGTCCTGGGGTGTTGGTCCCTGAGCTACAAAGTCTCTTTTGTTAAGATCAGTAGAAGATTCCTTTGGACGTCAACTTCTGACAGCAGGTGGCACATTCTACCCCTAAGCAGATGACCAATAAATACTTCCCCAATAGAAATCTGTGGTGTGGGAAGGCAGCCAGAAATACATATGTGTATGTGAATGAGCATAGCGAGAGTCAGGCAGGAAACAGAACCACTCCTGTTGAAAGGGACGGAATATAGGGAATCAGGCACTCCCGAAATCATTGGGCAGGCAGAATAAGGGGCCACCTTTAGACTATTGGTTTCAAGATCAAATTACTCCAGCTGTGATTCCCAGGTCAGGAAGCTGGTATCACTGATGACACCACACAATTACCTCACAGCTCTGTCTGCTTCTCCACTCTTCATGCAAGTTCAGCTCACTGGCACGACAGGGAACGATCACAGGTTCTTAGTCAAGGGGAATACTTGAATACAGCAGCTTACGTTTTGCATCTGCCAGAATCATGGCAGGAAACAAATTGCATCTAGAACCCTAGCTCTAAGAAAGAATGAGAAGGCAGCCTCCATGTGCTGCTGTCATTCGGAAATCAAGAGAGTCATGGCTGGGTATCTAGGAACCAGGAGGCTGGGCAAGGTGTATTCTTTTCAGGTATTTTAGATTGAGCACTTTTCTTCCAATTGGTGAAATTTGATGGGGGTCTTCAAGATCAGCCTTGGAGGGACGTGATGTCAAAGAAAGGCAATCTGTAGCACGAAGGGGTGTGTGGAGAAGAAAGGCAAGCATCCTTCCCTTAGAGCCGGCAGGGTGCAGTGAGGTGCAGCCAGCAGACCAGAGGCTTTTAGGTATGTGGACCAACTGCTCATTAAAATCCCTCTCTCGGGGCCTTCTACCACCACCCCACCACGCCCTCCACCCCACGCACTCTGGCTGCCATCTTGAGCCTTTCTTTCTTTCTTTTTTTTTTTTTACATCTTTATTGGAGTATAATTGCTTTACAATGGTGTGTTAGTTTCTGCTTTATAACAAAGTGAATCAGTTATACATATACATATGTTCCCATATCTCCTCCCTCTTGTGTCTCCCTCCCTCCCACCCTCCCTATCCCACCCATCCAGGTGGTCACAAAGCACTAAGCTGATCTCCCTGTGCTATGCGGCTGCTTCCCACTAGCTATCTGTTTTATGTTAGGTAGTGTATATATGTCCATGCCACTCTCTCACTTTGTCACAGCTTACCGTTCCCCCTCCCCATATCCTCAAGTCCATTCCCTAGTAGGGCTGTGTCTTTATTCCCGTCTTACCCCTAGGTTCTTCATGACATTTTTTTTTCTTAGATTCCATATATATGTGTTAGCATACGGTGTTTGTCTTTCTCTTTCTGACTTACTTCACTTTGTATGACAGACTCTAGGTCCATCCACCTGACTACAAATAACTCAATTTCATTTCTTTTTATGGCTGAGTAATATTCCATTGCATATATGTGCCACATCTTCTTTATCCATTCATCCGATGATGGACACTTAGGTTGTTTCCATCTCCTGGCTATTGTAAATAGAGCTGCAATGAACATTGGGGTGCATATGTCTTTTTGAATTATGTTTTTCTCTGGGTATATGGCCAGTAGCAGGATAACTGGATCATATGGTAATTCTATTTTTAGTTTTTTAAGGAACCTCCATACTGTTCTCCATAGTGGCTGTATCAATTTACATTCCCACCAACAGTGCAAGAGGGTTCCCTTTTCTCCACACTCTCTCCAGCATTTGTTCTTTGTAGATTTTCTGATGATGGCCATTCTAACTGGTGTGAGGTGATACCTCATTGTAGTTTTGATTTGCATTTCTCTAATAATTAGTGATGTTGAGCAGCTTTTCATCTGCCTCTTGGCCATCTCCATGGGTATTTGTGGGGCCATCCTCTTTGGAGAAAGGTCTATTTAGGTCTTCTGCCCAGTTTTGGATTGGGTTTTTTTTTTTATATTGAGCTGCATGTGCTGTTTATATATTTTGAAGATTAATCCTTTGTCCATTGATTCATTTGCAAATACTTTCTCCCATTCTGAGGGTTGTCTTTTCGTCTTGTTTATAGTTTCCTTTGCTGTGCAAAAGCTTTGAAGTTTCATTAGGTCCCATTTGTTTAATTTTGTTTTTATTTCTGTTACTCTAGGAGGTGGGTCAAAAAAGATCTTGCTGTGATTTATGTCAAAGAGTGTTCTTCCTATGTTTTCCTCTAAGAGTTTTATAGTGTCCAGTCTTACATTTAGGTCTCGAATCCATTTTGAGTTTATTTTTGTGTATGGTGTTAGGGAGTGTTCTAATTTCATTCTTTTACATGTAGCTGTTCAGTTTTCCCAGCACCACGTATTGAAGAGATTGTCTTTTGTCCACTGTATATCCTTGCCTCCTTTGTCATAGATTATTTGACCATAGGTTTGTGAGTTTATCTCTGGGCTTTCTATCCTTTTCCATTGATCTATATTTCTGTTTTTGTGCCAGTACCATACTGTCTTGATTACTGTAGCTTTGTAGTATAGTCTGAAGTCAGGGAGTCGGATTCCTCCAGCTCTGTTTTTTTCCCTCAAGGTTGCGTTGGCTACTCGGGATCTTTTTTGTCACTGCACAAATTTTAAGATTTTTTATTCTAATTCTGTAAAAAATGCCATTGGTAATTTGTTAGGGATTGCATTGAATCCGTAGATTGCTTTGGGCAGTATAGTCATTTTCACAATACTGATTATTCCAATCTAAGAACATGGTATATCTCTCCATCTGTTTGTGTCATCTTTGATTTCTTTCATCAGTGTCTTATAGTTTTCTGAGTACAGGTCTTTTACCTCCTTAGGTAGGTTTATTCCTAGGTATTTTATTCTTTTTGTTGCAATGGCGAATGGGATTGTTTCCTTAATTTCTCTTTCTGATCTTTCATTGTTAGTGTATAGGAATGCAAGAGACTTCTGTGCGCTAATTTTCTATCCTACAACTTTACCAAATTCATTGATTAGCTCAAGTAGTTTTCTGGTGGCATCTTTAGGATTATCTATGTATAGTGTCATGCCATCTGCAAACAGTGACAGTTTTACTTCATCTTTTCCAATTTGTATTCTTTTATTTCTTTTTCTTCTCTGATGCCGTGGCTAGGACTTCCAGAACTATGTTGAATAATAGTGGTGAGAGTGGACATCGTTGTCTTGTTCCTGATCTTAGAGGAAATGCTTTCAGTTTTTCACCATTAAGAATGGTGTTTGCTGTGGGTTTGTCATATATGGCCTTTATTATGTTGAGGTAGGTTCCCTCTGTGCCCACTTTCTGGAGTGTTTTTTTTCATAAATATGTGTTGAATTTTGTCAAAAGCTTTTTCTGCATCTATTGAGATGGTTTTTATTCTTCAGTTTGTTATTATGGTGTATCACATTGATCAAATTGCATATATTGAAGAATCCTTGCATCCCTGGGATAAATGCCACTTGATCATGGTGTACATTCCTTTTAATGTGTTGTTGGCTTCTGATTGCTAGTATTTTGTTGAGGATTTTTGCATCTATGTTCATCAGTGATATTGGTCTGTAATTTTCTTTTTTGTAGTATCTTTGTCTGGTTTTAGTATCAGGGTGATGGTGACCTCATAGAATGAGTTTGGGAGTGTTCCTTCCTCTGAAATTTTTTGGAAGAGTTTGAGAAGGATGGGTGTTAGCTCTTCTCTAAATGTTTGATAGAATTCACCTGTGAAGCCATCTGGTCCTGGACTTTGGTTTGTTGGAAGATTTTTAATCACAGTTTCAATTTCATTACTTGTGATTGGTCTGTTCATATTTTCTATTTCTTCTTGGTTCAGTCTTGGAAGGGTCTACCTTTCTAAGAATTTGTCCATTTCTTCCACATTGTCCCTTTGATTGGCATAGAGTTGCTGGTAGTAGTCTCTTAGGATGCCTTATATTTCTGTGGTGTCTGTGGTAACTCTCCTTTTTCATTTCTAAATTTCTTGATTTGAGTCCTCTCCCTCTTTTTCTTGAAGAATCTGGCTAAAGGTTTACCAATTTTGTTTCTCTTCTCAAAGAACAAGCTTTTAGGTTTATTGATCTTTGCTATTGTTTTCTTTGTTTTTATTTCATTTATTTCTGCTCAGATCTTTATGATTTCTTTCCTTCTACTAACTTTGGGTTTTGTTTGTTCTTCTTTCTCTAGTTCCTTTAGGTGTAAGGTTAAGTTGCTTATTTGAGAATTTTCTTGTTTTTTGAGGTAGGATTGTATTGTTATAAATTCCCCTCTTAGAACTGCTTTTGCTGCATCCCATAGGTTTTGGATCGTCATGTTTTCATTGTCATTTGTCTCTAGATATTTTTTGATTTCCTCTTTGATTTCTTCAGTGATCTCTTGGTTATTTAGTAACATATTGTTTAGCCTCCATGTATTTGTGTTTTTTACGTTTTTTTCCCTGTAAGTCATATCTAATATCATAGCATTGTGGTCAGAAAAGATGCTTGATATGATTTCAATTTTCTTAAATTTCCTGAGGCTTGGTTTGTCACCCAAGGTGTGATCTATCCTGGAGAATGTTCTGTGTGCACTTGAGAAGAAAGTGTAATCTGCTGTTTTTGGATCCAATGTGCTATAAATATCAATTAAATCTGTCTGGTCTATTGTGTTATTTAAAACTTGTGTTTCCTTATTAATTTTCTGTCTGGATGATCTGTCCATTGGTGTAAGTGAGGTGTCAAAGTCCCCCATTATTATTGTGTTACTGTCGATTTCCTGTTTTATAGCTGTTAGCAGTTGCCTTATTTATTGTGGTGCTCCTATGTTGGGTGCATATATTTTTATAATTGTTATATCTTCTTCTTGGAGTGGTCCCTTGATAATTATGTAGTGTCCTTCCTTGTCTCTTTGTTTAACATGTAACATCCTTTATTTTAAAGTCTGTTTTATCTGTTATGAGTATTGCTACTCCACCTTTCTTTTGATTTCCGTTTGCATGGAGTATCTTTTTCCATCTCCTCACTTTCAGTCTGTATGTGTCCCTAGGTCTGAAGTTGGTCTCTTGTAGACAGAATATATATGGGTCTTGTTTTTGCATCCATTCAGCAAGCCTGTGTCTTTTGGTTGGAGCATTTAATCCATTCACGTTTAAGGTGATTGTCTATATGTATGTCCCTATGACCATTTTCTTAATTGTTTTTGGTTTGTTTTTGTAGGTCCTTTACTTCCCTTGTGTTTCCCACTTAGAGAAGTTCCTTTAGCATTTGTTGTAGAGCTGGTTTGGTGGTGCTGAATTCTCTTAGCTTTTGCTTATCTGTAAAGCTTTTGATTTCTCCATCGAATCTGAATGAGACACTTGCTGGGTAGAGTAATCTTGGTTGTAGATTCTTCCCTTTCATCACTTTAAGTATATCATGCCACTCCCTTCTGGCTTGTAGAGTTTCTGCTGAGAAATCAGCTGTTAACCTTATGGGTGTTCCCTTGCATGTTTTTTGTCATTTTTTCCTTGCTGCTTTCAATAATTTTTCTTTGTCTTTAATTTTTGCCAATTTGATTCCTATGTGTCTCGGCGTGTTTCTCCTTGGGCTTATCCTTGGGACTCGCTGCGCTTCCTGGACTTGGGTGGCTATTTCCTTTCCTATATAGGGAATTTTTCTAATATAATCTCTTCAATATTTTCTCAGGTCCTTTCTCTCTTCTCCTTCTGGGACCCCTATAATGCGAATGTTGTTGTGTTTAATGTTGTCCCAGAGGTCTCTTAAGCCATCTTCATTTCTTTTCTTTCTTTTTTCTTAATTTTTTTCTATGGCTGTGAATTCTACCATTCTGTCTTCCAGGTCACTTATCTGTTCTTCTGACTCAGTTATTCTGCTATTGATTCCTTCTAGTGTATTTTTCATTTCAGTTATTGTATTGTTCATCTTGTGTGTTTGTTCTTTAATTCTTCTAAGTCTTTGTTCAACATTTCTTGCATCTTCTCGATCTTTGCCTCCATTCTTTTTCCGGGGTCCTGGGTCATATTCATTATCATTATTCTGAATTATTTTTCTGGAAGGTTGCCTATCTCCACCTCATTTCCTTGTTTTTCTGGGGTTTTATCTTGTTCCTTCATGTGGTACATAGTCCTCTGCCTTTTCATTTTATCTATCTTTCTGCGAATGTGGTTTTCATTCCACAGGCTGCAGGATTGTACGTCTTCTTGCTTCTGTTGTCTACCCCCTGGTTGATGAGGCTATCTAAGAGGCTTTTGCAAGCTTCCTGATGGGATGGACTGGTGGTGAGTAGAGCTGGGTGTTGCTCTGGTGGGCAGAGCTCTGGTTGCTGTTGGGTGGGGCTGAGTTCCCTCCCTGTTGGTTGTTTGGCCTGAGGTGACCCAGCACTGGAGGCTACAGGCTCTTTTGTGGGGCTAATGGTGGACTCCGGGAGGGCTCATGCCAAGAAGTGCTTCCCAGAACTTCTGTTGCCAGTGTCCTTGTCCCCACAGTGAGCCACAGCCACCCACTGCCTCTGCAGGAGACCCTCCGACACTAGCAGGTTGGTCTGGTTCAGTCTCCTGTGGGGTCACTGCTCCTTCCCCTGTGTTCTGATGTGTACAGTACTTTGTGTGTGCCCTCCAAGAGTGGAGTCTCTGTTTCCCCCTGTCCTGTTGAAGTCCTGCAATGAAATCCCGCTAGCCTTCAAAGTCTGATTCTCTGGGAGTTCCCCCTCCCATTGTCGGACCCCCAGGTGGGAAGCCTGATGTGGGGCTCAGAACCTTCACTCCAGTGGGTGGACTTTTGTGGTATAAGTGTTCTCCAGATTGTGAGTCACCCACCCAGCAGTTATGTGATTTGATTTTATTGTGATTGCGCCCCTCCTACCGTCTCATTGTGGCTTCTCCTTTGTCTTTGGATGTGGGGTATCTTTTTTGGTGGGTTCCAGTGTCTTCCTTTCGAAGATTGTTTGGCAGTTAGTTGTGATTCCAGTGCTCTCGCAAGAGGGAGTCCACAGTTCTCTTTTTGAAGTTGTGGGTGATGTCCACTGTGTACAACCCAAGATTTTCCTGCTGATCCCTTTGGGGCCCCATTGAGAGGAGCCAGTGAAAGTAGGAGCTGGGTGAACATGGTTCCTTAGCTGTCAGGACTGGAGATATCTTTATGCCCAGACCAGCCCCTGCAGAATCCACAGACCCTGAGGACGTGCTCTTGGGGGGGGGGGGGTCTTGCCCAGCAGTGCTAGAATTACTACATTCCAGAGAAAAGCACTTTCATCATAGAAATGGGTATAGAGTCAGAAAAGCCATGGACCTTGTAAAGCCTAGATGTAGTGGTATTGTCATATGGCCACACCCTGGGGTCAAGCAGTATCCCTGTCCATAGCCTATTTGTGGAGGGTTTATGGCAATATGAGGAACAGCATATCTCTTAAATATCTTTGCTATACCTCCCCACCTGAAATTCTCCCTGAATAGGATGCCTTCCCATCCCCACTTCTTTGTACAATCTTCCCCAGTTTCTACCCATCTTTATACATCATATTATTTAAGCAAGTCAAAGCAAGCCTTCTTACAAACTTGTTTTCTTCTGGAGCCTTTCATTTGCAACTCCAAAATCTGCCACCAGGTGGCGGTGGCACGTCACGTTTTGCAATTCCGGTTCCCAACGGAACAGAAACCTGCCAAGTGTCGGGCACTGCGCAGGGAGTGATCCCCGCATGATCTCCCTTTATTCTACAAGGACCCAAGGTATTACCTACCATCCCCATTTTACAGATGAGGAGACTGAAATTCTGAGAGGCTGACTAACCGGCCCAAGATCACACCACTCATTAGAGGCAGACCTGGAGTGTTGAACCCCAGTCTGGATGCCTTCCAGCCCACAGGGTGTGCACTGAGCTTTGCTGTCCTGGCAGAGCTTCCTGAACAGCCTCCTTACTATGTACCTGCCGCCTTTTCTTCTAATTTTGCATGCCGCATGGTTTGCCCACCCATCAAGGCCGCATCTTGTTTGGCTCTCACCTGGGGACTAGATTGCCGGTTTCCCCGTTCTGAACCTCCTGACCTTCCGAGCTAAGTGAGACTCACAGAGGGGGTTGAACGCATTTGGAGGGCTTGCCTGGCATGAGCTCTCAGCGTGGGGGTGGGGTGATTACTGAACTTTACCTGTAGGGGAGGGGGGCTGCCAGGCAACCCCATAATGAGGAAGAGATGAGCAAGGCTGTGCGTGAGGGTTAGCCCTCCAGGGCAGCCTAAAGCAGCTGCGGTCCAGGCCCAAAGGGTGATGCAAAGACCCACACACACACACCGGGATCACCATCTTCCCTTGGGTGCTCACAGCTCTTACGAGCTGTGTGAGTCACGCTTGCTTAAGGAAGTGTCTCCGGAGAGGGATGAAGGAGGGAGAGAGAAAGTCTGGGACCAAAGAGGTGTTGAGAGAAAGGCAGGTGAAGCAAGCAAGGGGGAGAGATCAGAGAGTGCTTGTCAAGGCTCTCAGTGTTCCAATGAGGTGATTACATCAGCTGAAGGAAGGGCAGTGGGAGGACCTGTGAGGAGGGGCAGCTGGGGAAGGAAGAGCCAGGGATGTGTGGGAAAGTGGCAGAGATTCCAGTTAGTGTCCTGGGCACGAAGAACGCAGCGCGTGGGACCTCTTCCCGTTCCTGTCCCTACGATCCTCTCAGGCCCAGAGGCTTCTTTCTTGGTTCTGGGTACCGTTCCTGCCCAGATGATCCTAAACAAGCATCACTGGTTCAGATCTCCCATCTCCCCAGAGGAGGGGCAGAGAGGCAGCTAGCTTGATGGGGGCTCCGGCAAGGCAGGGGCCTGATGTTTTTCGCTGAGTATCTGGATGATAACACAAGCCGAGGAGCAAATAGAGGCCAGAACCCAGTTTTGAGCAGAACATGGAGATCCAGGAGGTGGGAGGGGGAGCTTACAGGTAGGCACACCGGACTGAAAGGACAAGAAGCGGAAAAGAGGTCAGAGTATGGGGCCAGGAGTCCACAGCCAAGGAGGCAGGGGCAGGGCACTGGCAGGACACAGGGAGGGTCCAGGCCTGCCTCCAGCAGGTGCTGCGGGTCTCACCTCCTTTTAACGTGGCTCACGGGGCCTGTTGCCGGGGACGCTCAGACAAGTGTGAGAGGCAGGCGGGACCCCCGTGAACGGAAGACGAGGCTCTGGGGGTCAGCCTCTGCCAGTGGCCTCCAATCCTCAGAAAAATCCCCCCAGTTGTACCGGAGACACCCCACACCTCATGATGTACCTCCGTTAAAAGTGGCCCCATGATACAGGACAGCAATACCGGAACATGCTGCTGCGCTAGGGAAATCTTAAGCCACCGGGCTTCTGAAGTGGCCGGAATGGGATTTAGCTTGAATTAGATGATGGCGCAGGGAGCAATTTCTTATGAACCTTTTGAAGTAACTGAATGAGAAACAGGAGGAGGACCTGGGTGAGTCTGGGAACTTCGGGAAACATCTTTAGGATGCTTTTGTAGGAATTCTCTGGGATAGAGGTTCTGAGGGAGAGGAACGTTGCAGGGCATTTACAGAGTCCTCACCCGGTCAGGAAACCAAAGGCAACGCACTAGAAAGGCAAAGAACACAAACACCGAACAGGACAGACAGACCCCGACTCACTCCCACCTTGTGCCATTAATACTGTCACCGAAAGAGACCCCCAGAGCCCCTCGTGACTCCCCAGCCCTTCCGCAGTCAACAGCCCTGTTGCCAGAGAGAGAATACTTCGCCCCTCAAAGCAGAATCTCTGATGAGAAACCATACTGTCCGCACGGCTGGAGTGAAAGCATCTCTTACATCATTTCAATCCTACGGGAAGGGGAAAATCACCAGCGTGCCCGCAGGCTCCGGAGGCTGGGTGTAGCTGACCTCTGCCTGCCTCCTGACAGTTCACAAAGCCCTTTCACATATGGAATCACGCTGGAACCTCACAACAGTCCCGAAAAGGGGACTTATCGTCCCTGATTTATGACTGAGAAAACTGAGGCTGAGAGACAGAAAGTACCTCTCCCCAAGCCATGGACCATGGGTAAGTGGGTCAGGAATTGAGCCTTGAGCCGAATCTTTTAATTCTAAATAACACAACCCCCCACCCCGCCGCTTTTTTTTTTTTCTTTTTTACAAGCAGGGGCAAATAAAAAAAAAATCAATCTGGGGAGTTCCTAAAAAACTACATTTTTCATTTTATAAGATTGTCCGGTATTCCGTGATTTTTTTCCTTCCTGTATTTTTTGGCATTAAAATGTCTTTTCTTCATGAAATGATGCTAATTGTGGATGGAAGATTAACATTTTTTTGTCAGGTTTACTTAATCAGATTGAAAAAAATGACAACCCTATGTTAGCCCCCAAAATGTGTATTGGGGACCTTCCCTGGTGTTAGACATCGGAAAGCCCAGGAACCAGCAGCCTGCAGTGCGCTGTTCGCAGAGGGCTACTGAGTCCGTTTACGCTCCCTGCTAACCACTAGAGGGCAGGCGTGTTACGTTACGGCTGAGTATCCGGCCCCATGCCTGAGGCGTCTTCCCGGCCAAGGCCAAGAGTGGGAGCAACACCCTCTTATGAACGTAGGAAAGCTACAGAGACACGCTCCCCCCGACCCCACCCCAAACGTGACGGGCTTTGGAGTATCCCTGGCACCTGAATGCCTTAAAAACATATTCCTCTCTCCAGAATGTATGGGTCTATATCGAATTAGCAGCAATTCTTCTTACTGCCAAGAGAAGTTTCCAGGTCTATTTTTACATTGTAACACTTTGGCAATCAAAGTTATTCAAAACCCTTTAAGCTCTGGGAAACCTTGAAACTGTGAAAGAAGTAATTTTTCTTAAATTTCAACAATCAATGCAATATATTTTAATGAATCTCTAAAAGCATCACTCTGAAGGTGAAAACGGGGAGACATAGTTACCATTTTTGAACAATTGTGTCTATTCTCAGCTGTGTGATGCTTCCTTGATTGGCACTTGTTGACTGTGTACAGTCTAAACAGCCCATGGAAGATGGTGGGCAAGCATCCATCAGCAGGTCATCACGGGGCAGGCTTTGTCAAGCCTGGATTGGGAGACGTTAGTCTGTCCGGCAAATCCACATCCACTGTTGTTTGTAGAAGCTTATGTCACCTTCACTGATTATATTAACTTCCTCCCATTATAAGTTGGAAAACAGCTGATACATGTGGTACCATCACTTCCAAGGGTAAACGTTATGCAGTCAATGACAACAAAAACTGACAAAATTGACATCCTTTTATGAAACAGAAGTTATCAAGATAACAACTGCTCGGGCACCCCCTCAAAAGCCACCAGCCAAGATCATTGCTCTGCCCTTCTTCTTTCTTGTCCCTGTAACTTCATCAGCAAGTTGGCCGTGGTGCCCTCCTGACAACTTGTCTGGTCCTGAGAGTGGGCCGAATCTAAGGCTTTATCATCAGCCAGATTTATTTTGCCTTAAGCTTCTCACAGTCAAGGAAAAGAAACGTTCGGGCCGTACTGCTTTCTGGCAAATAAGGAAGCAACGTCCACCAGAGGAGCCTTTCTGGACCCTGTGCTGTTTTTGTGTTTTTGTGATAATATGGCTCTGGAATGTTTAGTGACATCGTTGTGTCACCTACCAAACCACACAGAGCATGTTACCAGCAAAAATGCAAGACTCCTTTTATAAATAATCTTCAGTTCGTTTTGTGTGCATAGATCTGGGGTGGCTTCTTACCCTGGATGAGTGGAATTACATGTATTCTACATTCCACAGGACCTAGCCCTGTGCCTTATGCCAAACAGGTGTGTAATAAATGTTGCACTAAACCCTGGATGGGTTTTAAGTCAGCACATTATAGAATGCCGCATGCGGCAGACTCCCTCAGAGAATTTCTTGTCATGTTAGAGTTTGGATCTATAGGAAATATGTATGCAGTGCTCCTGAACTACGCCTTCCATCTAAGCACGCGAGAGGAACTTTGAAGATGATCAGAGGAGAGTCATATTGGTGAAGGAAATGAAATCATTTGAATTCCACTTGGCAATTCCAGAAATATAAGTTACTCCCAGAGTATATATAGCCCTAGAAGGTTCTAATCCTAACACACCCTAGAACAAGTTGATGGGTTCTGGCTTCAGGATGAATGCAGAGAAGCCAACAGAGCAACCGTAGCACTAAGCACATAAATATTGAATACTGTGTGCCTATAAGATGCTGTGCAAGTGGAAAAAGAATTTTCACTATTTTGATCAACCGTTGCTGAAAACTGTGGCTAGTAGCCTAGAGGAGAAATAATAATTTCTTCATGGTTCACAGTTTACAAAATATTTTCACATACCATATCACATCGAATCCTTCAAACAACCAGGTGAAGTAGTTGTTATTTTCAGAGAAGGAACGCTTAGAAATGTTGCAGTTTGCCCAGGCTGGGTGGGAAAATAGTGTCTCAAAACCAGGATATTTGACTCCCACACTAGTTCTCTTCCACTAGGCATGGATTTAGATCATCTGACCCCAAGAAGCTTACTTAAATGAATCAAAAGGACAATCTGGGCGCAAACTCAGTTTGGTTAAAAGTTATTATCTTACATGTTAATAATTCCAGTGCATCATGGGATTGTTTTGTAGCCTTTCTTGCTTTTCTAGGGAATTCTATCAAATTTTCAGAGTTCCTCATGAGAAGTTTCAACCCTTTTCTTCTCTACTTATAATTCATTCCCAGTGAGTGATTCCTGATCTGCCTTATTTGTAGTTGCAAAATATTGGAGCAAACAAAACGTCCAGCCACAAAGGGTGTGTTAGATCAACCTCAATAACTGGGCTTCTCTGCTAGAGTATAGGGAATTCTCTCTCTGTTCACTCAGCTGTGATGTTGTGGAATGTGAGTTCCAAAGCCCGCTGGTCTCAGGAACCCCTGCTCTCTCAGGCTCTGGAGTTCAGGGGCCATGTGACCACGGGAGTGACAGACTCTTTGCTCAGAATTGCCCCTCCTCACTGCTGGATGGGGGGAAGCCACTGGTAACATGTGTCACTAACACCAAATATTAAGTACCACACGTGAAGGGCTAATAAAACATTAAATTGTAAAACAATAAGAACATCCACCCCTTCCCTTTACTAACTTCAGCTGTAGACCAAAGCGATCTTTTTTATCCTAAGCAAGACTTCATACAGTTTTTCTTTTCTTTCTTTCTTTTTTTTTTTTTTTTTTTTTTGCGGTACACGGGCCTCTCACTGTTGTGGTCTCTCCCGTTGCGGAGCACAGGCTCCGGACGCGCAGCCGCTCCGCGGCATGTGGGATCTTCCTGGACCGAGGCACAAACCCGCGTACCCTGAATCGGCAGGCGGACTCTCAACCGCTGCGCCACCAGGGAAGCCCCATACACTTTTTCCCTTCTTCTCTCCTATCCCCATCCTACTGCATCTGTGTGGCACACATACACACACACACATACACACTCATTTCTGAGGTTCAGTCCTCACATGACCAGAAAGATCTAAAATGAAAAAAGGTGGGAGAGGGATGGTGGAGGAAAAGAAACAAGCCAGCTAGATGGACGGGCCTCCAAATCTCAGGGGGACTGGCTAATGTTACTGTAGCTTAGAGACCGCCTAGTCATTCAGTGAAACACAGAGAAGAGAGAGATTCATTTGCTATTCTAAAAAGCCACAAGTCAGTAAATGCAAATGTGCCCTATTGGAGAAAACCAAATTAAAGGAACTGCTGGGAATTCTCTGCATAGTTAAGCAGAACAATTTTCCCCTTTAAGGCCATGTTTACCCTTCAGAAATCACATACTCTAAAGCACAGAAACCTAGACATGCATCATTTTCGGGAAGGGTATGTTGCATTAGCCCGGCCTCGTCCTTCAAAGGTAGAAACACAAAATCCATCATTGCCCTGAATGGCTTCTACAGTGCTGCAGCTGCAGCACAGAGAGAACTCCAGGGCTCACATCTAACTCTGCTTCCAGGTGACCGGTGTCTGGGTGGTCAGAGACTTGGCCTTCCTCAGCCACAGCTACATTCCAGCATGAAGACAGTTGGAGAGACTGTAGGTCAGAGAAGGACCCTCCAAATCCAGAGACAGGTAACAGGCAAATCAACGGGGATGTGGAGAGCTCATGCCCCAGTTCCTGAAATTTGTCACTGGGTCAGTTGCAGCGAGTAGTTCAAGATTTATATTTTTTGCTTAAATTGCTAAGGAAATTTTTTCCAATTGTTCTGTCTCTGTCTCCAACCAGCCCCTGTTGGTTTTAGGTTATAGAAATGCACTCAGCCTAGCCCAAGCTAAAAGGGGGTTGGTGTGAGGATTCTGAGACTTTATAAGGAAAAACAAAACAAAACCAGAGCAAGCATGGGTGTAGCTGCCTCTCTCTGGGTCTCTGTCTCTGTCTCTCCACCACTGGGTCTATGTCACTGCTCTTGTGGGAATCTCTCCTCTTGCTTTCTCTTCTCTGGCAAGAGACTCATTCCCACAGCTCCTGGAGGATTTGTCTTCAGTGCAGGCAACCAGCAGACACTGACACCCTCTCTGATTCTCAGTTCCAGATTCCTAGAAAATAGAAACTTGTGAACAACAAACAAAAAAAGTACCACCAGCCTTTATGGAGTTATAATTTAGTAGAGAGAAAAAGATACTACCAAAATAGGCACATAAATTTATAAATTACAAAGTGAGAGGAAGTAGTATGCAGACGTACAGACTGCTATGGTAGAGAAGAATGCTTGGGGGTGTGCTATAGACTGAATGTTTGGGTCCACCCCCCAAATTCATATCTTGAAACCTAGCCCCCAGTGTGATGGTATTAGGAGGAGCCTTTGGGAGGTGCTTAGGTCACGAGGGTGGTGCCCTCATGAATGAGATTAGTGCCCTTATAAAAGAGACCCCAGAGAGCTCCCTCACCTCTTCTGCTGTGTGAGGACATGGTGAGAAGGTGGCCATCTATGAACCAGGAAGAAGGTCTTCACCAGACACAGGATCTGCCAGCTTGATCTTGGACTTCCTGGCCTCCAGAGCTGTGAGAAATATATTTCTGGTCTAAATAAGCCACCCTGTCTATGGCATTCTGTTATAGAGGCCTCAACAGACCAAGACTGGGGTGTTATATAAATTGGTGGTTCAGATTGCTATCCTGAGGGAGTGACATTTAAGCTGAACTCTGAACAAGAAGTAGGAATTAGTCATTCAAAGGGAAGGGAAAGAATATTCCAGGCCAAGGAACCACATGAACGAAACCCCACAGCAGGGCAGAGCTGAGTTTATTTGAGAACCTTACATGCCAGTGTGGCCAGAGGCTGAATTGGGCTGAGTCTCAGGACTCAGCTAGATCTCAGGTGTGAGCTAGATCTCACAGCCAGGTTGAAGTATTTTGCTGGCAGTGCAATGGGGCACAATGACAGTATTTTAAGCAGATGCATCATTTTTAGGTTTAGTTTGAAAGATCATTCTGGTGACAGCATGAACTTGTTACTGGGAAGGAACAGTGGAAACAGGGAGGTCAGTTAGGAGCAACTGAGGGTCCAGAGGAGAAATGTGCTGGCTTCTTAGTTATGACAACAGAGATGAAGAGAAGAGAAGGAAAGGATTCAAGATAAATTTGGGAGACAGACATAACAGGTGTTGGGATGTATTTTATTGGGAAGAGGGGTAATGAGATAAAGGGTAGAACTGAGAATGCTCCCCAGATTTCTGGTCTGAGCAACTGGGTGGGGGCAGGTGCCAGTACAGAGACCAGAGCCCTGGAGCAGGAGAAGATGGGGCAGGAGGGGAAAACTGCTCTGCTTCAGACACGTGAAGCATCAGCTTCCTCTGAGACGTCAGAGTTGAAGAGTAGGTCATTGTACATATGAATCTAGTGCTCAGAGAAGGCTCTGGCCAAGAAGGATAAATTTTAGAGCCATCAGGATAAAGAGGGTTTTTAAATCACAGCAGTGGGTGAGTTCACCCAAGGAGAAAATACAAAGTGAGTGAGAACATGGCCCAGGGCTGAGAGTGAACAACTCTAACATCTAGAGCTTAGGTAGAGGAAAATCAGCTAGGAAGTCTGAGAGGCAATGGCCAGAGAGTAATGAAGAAAACCGGACAAGCGAGCTGTCACAGAGCAAGGAAAAGGCAGGAGGTAAAAGCTAGCACAACAGCTGCTGATATAGTCACCTAAACCAACACCAGTTCAAGGCCTCTGCATGGGGGGTGTGCTGCCAGTGCCCCAGAATTTGTCTATTACACATAGCTAACGATGGCACTATCCATCTTTTCCTCCCAGCCCCTTCCTGCTTTATAGATATTCTAGGTAAATTTTTTTTTTAATTTATTTATTTTTGGCTGTGTTGGGTCTTCATTTCTGTGCGAGGGCTTTCTCTAGTTGTGGCGAGCGGGGGCCACTCTTCATCGTGGTGCGCGGGCCTCTCACTGTCGCAGCCTCTCTTGTTGCGGAGCACAGGCTCCGGACACACAGGCTCAGTAGTTGTGGCTCACGGGCCCAGCCGCTCCGCGACATGTGGGATCTTCCGGACCGGGGTACGAACCCGTGTCCCCTGCATAGGCAGGCGGACTCTCAACCACCGTGCCACCAGGGAAGCCCTAGGTAGATTTTAACTGTAAACATCCAGTCATCCATCTGCCTACCTATCCATCCATGCATCCATCCATCCACCACCCACCACCCACCCATCCACCTATCCCTCCATCCACTTACCCATCCATCCATCCATCCATCCATCTATCTATCCCTCCATCCACTTATTCATCCATCCATCCATCCATCCCTCAGCTCCTCCTTCCATCCAAGTCCCGGACTTCCCACTAAGGTGCAGGTCACACAAGGGTCCACAAGGAGAAGCCCTCAGTCCCCTTTCTATTCATTTTTCCTTTTCCTTTTCTACTAGTTTTTGTTTTCTGCCTCTGAAGGAATTGTGCAAGATTTGCCTCACCTTCACACCATGATATCCATGGTGGTGTTTGGTCTTCGTAAAGCACCTCGGACCCCAGTTTAATTATTGAGTTGAGTTCGCAGTAGTAACCATAGCAATAATAGGAACACCATGACTGAACAGTCTTTCTCTTAATGAAGAGAAGGAGTATTTCTAGCTTCCAAATTATGCACACTGTGTTTTCACACAGCCTAGATTGCCTCCAACCAATTTAAGGCTCCTTACCCTCAGTTCAGTTTCTTTCAACATTTGCATTTTCTTTCAGCCTGTCAGCATGAAACACTCTTCTGTAGCTATGCCTTAAAGGTCAGCGTAGTACCTTCACAGAGACTGATGAGTCTCTTTCCTGTTGTGCTACACATGATAGCAAGCCTCATTCTGCCCTTGCAGCAGACACCGTCCTGGCTTAGCCGGCATCCCTGCCCGCGGCCAACGTCTTCCCTAATTGCTGCCACCACTAGAACCACAGGTTCTCCCACCTGGACCTGCCTTTTTATAGATCATTCATCCATCCAGCTTTGGAATGATGGCAGAATTCACTTGAACTTCCCCACATAGATGCACAGATTCCTTAAGGACCCTCCGTGACACAGGTTATAAACTAAGACCCTAAAATTTGAGGATTACTTCCTCAAACCTTCTACTGTGTCAGAATTTAGCTACTGCCACTTTCTTCTTTCCCTAGACTATTTCAAAGCAACTTACAAACGGTTCTTTCACTCTGCACCAGCTATAGCCCTGGGACTCTCTCTGCTCCATTCCAGTGATACAAAGTCCAGCCCAGATGTTCACACACTGAGGCCATCCTTTGTCTTTCTTTAGGGCAACACATCACATAACGGTCAGCTTTTTTACATTCTCTTTTCCTTAAACTCTGAGCCAACTCTATCAGCGGGTTGCCTCACACACATTTTGGAAGTATGTAGGGGTGTAAATCCTTAGAAAAATAGACCCCCTCAGCTTGTTTTTGCTGTGGCAGGTGGTGAATTAGGGGGGGTTAAATCTCTGCAAGCGAGAGTTGTTAACACTGCAATGGCTCTACCAAAAAGAGGTTTCTGAGTGTCTTTCCCTGGGGATCTTTCAAAATAAAATGAACCTGCCTTAGATGATTTAAGGGGACAGATTAGATAACTTTTCAAAATTCCTTCCGGTCCTGAGT
This sequence comes from Grampus griseus, assembly GCF_964374135.1. Taxonomy (NCBI): domain Eukaryota; kingdom Metazoa; phylum Chordata; class Mammalia; order Artiodactyla; family Delphinidae; genus Grampus; species Grampus griseus. Next base: position 18,461,571 of record NC_139003.1, read on the forward strand.
TTATACTACTCATTTCTCCCCAACTCTGCCCTCTGATTTCAGAAGTTATGCCCTGATGGACTGCACCCATCCCCTTACCTGTGTTCTCTGTTGCCCCGATTTTATTGATGGGGTGAGGTGGACATCCTTGTAAATCCGTCAGAAACATATCTTGAAGCATACTATGGGGTCCATATTAAATCTAAGAAACTTATATCCCTTTTACTTCTGTCCCTGAACAACAGTTAAGCATCTATTCCCATGCTTGACCATATCTTGGATTTGCTGATTTTCCTTGCCCATTCATCATTCCAAATTTTGAGTGAGTGGGCACTGCTGAAAGGCATTGAAGGTCTCCTGAGATAGTTAAGCCATGGAATGCTTTGCTTGAGAGGGCAACTATGAACTGAGAAGCATATTCCTGTGAAGGCTTCTAAATTTAAAAGCCAAAGAGGATTGACTCTCGCCGTCTTGCTCAGCACAGGTGCATTGTGTGGATTAACTGGGTCCGTGCTACTCCAGCGATTCACTTGTGCGATGTCCAGAGACATAGCCCAGTGTTGGTGGTGCAGTGGTGAGCACAGCTGCCTTCCCACGACGTAGCATCTTCTATAACAGGGAGAACAGAGTGCGGGGAGAGGGAGAACACATGGACTCTGGAGCCAGATACTCCTGCGTTTCTACTGCTTCTACCCTCCTTCACCGCTTCACATCTGTGTGACTTTACTGAATTTGCCGGCGCCTTCATCTTGGATTTCCCAGCCTCCATAACGGTGAGAAATAAAGACTTGTTGTTTAATTTTTTTTTAAATTTAAACCCTGCTAAGCCTTGGTTTCTTCCTCTGTGAAATGAGGATAAATGTAAGATTGCTGTAAGGGTTAGGTGAGCAAATGAACATGAAGTGTTCAACCACTGTCACCAGTGTCCAGGGCGCATTAAACATGTCACGATTACTCCTGGCCCCTGAATTTAGCTGGGTTGTTTTGTTAAAGGCATGTCTCAGTGCAGGGCTGCATTCGAAAGAAATACCAATTCCGTCACAAAAACCTGTGGAAGGTAATATATGCCTTTCCTGATAAGTGTCTTAAAGAGGCAGAGAGAGAATTGCTTTTATTTTTTTTAATTTTTTATACAATAGGTTCTTATTAGTCATCAATTTTATACACATCAGTGTATACATGTCAATCCCAATCGCCCAATTCAGCACACCACCATCCCCACCCCCCACCCCGCAGTTTCGCCCCCTTGGTGTCCATACGCTTGTTCTCTACATCTGTGTCTCAACTTCTGCCTTGCAAATCAGTTCATCTGTACCATTTTTCTAAGTTCCACATACATGCGTTAATATACGATATTTGTTTTTCTCTTTCTGACTTACTTCACTCTGTATGACACTCTCTAGATCCATCCACGTCTCAACAAACGACTCAATTTCATTACTTTTTATGGCTGAGTAATATTCCATTGTATATATGTACCACAACTTCTTTATCCATTCATCTGTCGATGGGCATTTAGGTTGCTTCCATGACCTGGCTATTGTAAATAGTGCTGCATTGAACATTGGGGTGCATGTGTCTTTTTGAATTATGCTTTTCTCTGGGTATATGCCCAGTAGTGGGATTGCTGCTGCATCAGATGGTAATTCTATTTTTAGTTTTTTAAGGAACCTCCATAGTGGCTGTATCAATTTACATTACCACCAACAGTGCAAGAGGGTTCCCTTTCCTCCACACCTTCTCCAACATCTGTTGTCTGTAGATTTTCTGATGGTACCCATTCTAACTGGTGTGATGTGATACCTCTTTGTAGTTTTGATTTGCATTTCTCTAATAATTAGTGATGTTGAGCAGCTTTTCATGTGCTTCTTGGCCACCTGTATGTCTTCTTTGGAGGAATGTCTATTTAGGTCTTCTGCCCATTTTTGGATTGGGTTGTTTGTTTTTTTAATATTGAGGTGCATGAGCTGTTTATATATTTTGGAGATTAATCCTTTGTCTGTTGATTCGTTTGCAAATATTTTCTCCCATTCTGAGGGTTGTCTTTTCGTCTTGTTTATGGTTTGTTTTGCTGTGCAAAAGCTTTTAAGTTTCATTAGGTCCCATTTGTTTATTTTTGTTTTTATTTCCATTACTCTAGGAGGTGGATCAACAAAGATCTTGCTGTGATTTATGTCAAAGAGTGTTCTTCCTATGTTTTCCTCTAAGAGTTTTATAGTGTCCGGTCTTACATTTAGGTCTCTAATCCATTTTGAGTTTATTTTTGTGTATGGTGTTAGGGAGTGTTCTAATTTCATTCTTTTACATGTAGCTGTCCAGTTTTCCCAGCACCACTTACTGAAGAGACTGTCTTTTCTCCATTTTATATCTTTGCCTCCTTTGTCATAGATTAGTTGACTATAGGTGTGTGGGTTTATCTCTGGGCTTTCTATCTTGTTCCATTGCTCTATGTTTCTGTTTTTGTGCCAGTACCATATTGTCTTGATTACTGTAGCTTTGTAGTATAGTCTGAAGTCAGGGAGCCTGATTCCTCCAGCTCCGTTTCTTTCCCTCAAGACTGCTTTGGCTATTCGGGGTCTTTTGTGTCTCCATACAAATTTTAAGATGATTTGTTCTAGTTCCACAAAAAATGCCATTGGTAATTTGATAGGGATTGCATTGAATCTGTAGATTGCTTTGGGTAGTAGAGTCATTTTCACAATATTGATTCTTCCAACCCAAGAACATGGTATATCTCTCCATCTGTTTGTGTCATCTTTGATTTCTTTCATCAGTGTCTTATAGTTTTCTGCATACAGGTCTTTTGTCTCCCTAGGTAGGTTTATTCCTAGGTATTTTATTCTTTTTGTTGCAGTGGTAAATGGGAGTGTTTCCTTAATTTTTCTTTCAGATTTTTCATCATTAGTGTGTAGGAATGCAAGACATTTCTGTGCATTAATTTTGTATCCTGCAACTTTACCAAATTCATTGATTAGCTCTAGTAGTTTTCTGGTGGCATTTTTCGGATTCTCTATGTATAGCATCATGTCATCTGTAACCAGTGACAGTTTTACTTCTTTTCCAATTTGTATTCCTTTTATTTATTTTTCTTCTCTGATTGCTGTGGCAAGGATTTCCAAGTCTATGTTGAATAATAGTGGTGAGAGCGGATATCCTTGTCTTGTTCCTGATCTTAGAGGAAATGCTTTCAGTTTTTCATCATTGAGAATGATGTTTGCTCTAGGTTTGTCGTATATGGCTTTTATTATGTTGAGGCCAGTTCCCTCTATGCCCACTTTCTTGAGAGTTTTTATCATAAATGGGTGTTGAATTATATCAAAAGCTTTTTCTGCATCTATTGTGATGATCATATGGTTTTTATTCTTCAGTTTGTTGGGGTTTTTTTTCAATTTGTTAAAATGGTGTATCACATTGAGTGACTTGCATATGTTGAAGAATCCTTGCATCCCTGGGATAAATCCGACTTGATCATGGTGTATGATCCTTAATGTGTTGTTGGATTCTGTTTGTTGGTATTTTGTTGAGGATTTTTGCATCTATATTCATCAGTGATATTGGTCTGTAATTTTCTTTTTTGTAGTATCTTTGTCTGGTTTTGGTATCAGGGTGGTGGTGGCCTCATAGAATGAGTTTGGGAGTGTTCGTTCCTCTGAAATTTTTTGGAAGAGTTTGAGAAAGATGGGTGTTAGCTCTTCTCTAAATGTTTGATAGAATTCACCTGTGAAGCCATCTGGTCCTGGACTTCTGTTACTTGGAAGATTTTTTGTTTGTTTGTTTTTTGCAGTACGCAGGCCTCTCACTGTTGTGGCCTCTCCCATTGCGGAGCACAGGCTCCGGACGTGCAGGCTCAGTGTCCGTGGCTCACGGGCCTAGCCGCTCTGCAGCATGTGGGATCCTCCCGGACCAGGGCACGAACCTGTGTCCCCTGCATCGGCAGGCGGACTCTAAACCACTGCACCACCAGGGAAGCCCTCTTGGAAGATTTTTAATCACAGTTTCAATTTCATTACTTGTGATTGGTCTGTTCATATTTTCTCTGTCTTCCTGGCTTAGTCTTGGAAGGTTATACCTTTCTAAGAATTTGTCCATTTCTTCCACATTATCCATTTTATTGACATAGGGTTGCTTGTAGTAGTCTCTTAGGATGCTTTGTATTTCTGTGGTGTCTGTTGTCACTTCTCCTTTTTCATTTCTAATTTTATTGATTTGAGTCCTCTCCCTCTTTTTCTTGATGAGTCTGGCTAATGGTTTATCAATTTTGGTTATCTTCTCAAAGAACCAGCTTTTAGTTTTATTGATCTTTGCTCTTGTTTTCTTTGTTTGTATTTCATTTATTTCTGCTCTGATCTTTATGATTTCTTTCCTTCTACTAACTTTGGGTTTTGTTTGTTCTTCTTTCTCTAGTTCATTTAGGTGTAAGGTTAAGTTGTTTATTTGTGAATTTTCTTGGTTCTTTAAGTAGGATTGTATTGTTATAAATTCCCCTCTTAGGACTGCTTTTGCTGCATCCCATAGGTTTTGGATCATCCTGTTTTCATTGTCTTTTGTCTCTAGGTATTTTTTGATTTCCTCTTTGATTTCTTCAGTGATCTCTTGGTTATTTAGTAACGTATTGTTTAGCCTCCATGTGTTTGTGTTTTTTACGTTTTTTTCCCTGAAATTCATTTCCAATCTCATAGCATTGTGGTCAGAAAAGATGCTTGATATGATTTCAATTTTCTTAAATTTACTGAGGCTTGATTTGTGACCAAAGGTGTGATCTATCCTGGAGAATGTTCCATGTGCACTTGAGAAGAAAGTGTAACCTGCTGTTTTTGGATGCAGTGTCCTATAAATATCAATTAAATCTATCTGGTCTATTGTGTCATTTAAAGCTTCTGTTTCCTTATTTATTTTCATTTTGGAGATCTGTCCATTGGTGTAAGTGAGGTGTTAAAGTCCCCCATTATTATTGTGTTACTGTCGATTTCCTCTTTTATAGCTGTTACCAGTTTCCTTATGCATTGAGGTGCTCCTATGTTGGGTGCATATATATTTATAATTGTTATATCTTCTTCTTATAATTGTTATATTTTCTTCTTCTTCATTATGTAGTGTCCTTCCTTGTCTCTTGTAACGTTCTTTATTTTAAAGTCTATTTTATGTGATATGAGTATAGCTACTCCAACTTTCTTTTGATTTCCACTTGCATGGAATATCTTTTTCCATCCCCTCACTTTCAGTCTGTATGTGTCTACAGGAGGTCTGAAGTGGGTGTCTTGTAGACAACATATAATGGGTCTTGTTTTTGTATCCATTGAGCAAGCCTGTGTCTTTTGGTTGGAGCATTTAATCCATTCACGTTTAAGGTAATTATTGATATGTATATTCCCATGACCATTTTCTTAATTGTTTTGGGTTTGTTTTTGTAGGTCCTTTTCTTCTCTTGTTTTCCCACTTAGAGAAGTTCCTTTAGCATTTTTTGTAGAGCTGGTTCAGTGGTGCTGAATTCACTTAGCTTTTGCTTGTCTGTAAAGCTTTTGATTTCTCCATCGAATCTGAATGAGATCCTTGCCAGGTAGTGTAATCTTGGTTGTAGGTTCTTCCCTTTCACCACTCCCTTGTGGCTTGTAGAGTTTCTGCTGAGAAATCAGCTGTTAACTTTATGGGAGTTCCCTTGTATGTTATTTGTCATTTTTCCCTTGCTGCTTTGATAATTTTTCTTTGTCTTTAATTTTTGCCAATTTGATTCCTATGTGTCTCGGTGTGTTTCTCCTTGGGTTTATCCTGTATGGGACTCACTGCCCTTCCTGGACTTGGGTGGCTATTTCCTTCCCTATGTTAGGGAAGTTTTCAACTATAATTTCTTCAAATATTTTCTCTGGTCCTTTCTCCCTCTCTTCTCCTTCTGGGACCACTATAATGCTAATGTTCTTGCATGTACTGTTGTCCCTGAGGTCTCTTAGCCTGTCTTCATTTCTTTTCATTCTTTTTTCCTTTTTTTTTTTTTTTTTTTTTTTTGCAGTACGCGGGCCTCTCACTGTTGTGGCCTCTCCCGTTGTGGAGCACAGGCTCCGGACGTGCAGGCTCAGCAGCCATGGCTCACGGGCCCAACCGCTCCGCGGCATGTGGGATCTTCCCAGACCAGGGCATGAACCCATGACCCCTGCTTCGGCAGGCGGACTCGCAATCACTGCACCAGCAGGGAAGCCCCATTCTTTTTTCTTTATTCTGTTCCACAGCAGTGAATTCCACCATTCTGTCTTCCAGGTCACTTATCTGTTCTTCTGCCTTAGTTATTCTGCTGTTGATTCCTTCTAGTGTAGTTTTCATTTCAGTTATTGTATTGTTCATCTGTTTGTTTATTCTTTAATTCTTCTAGATCTTTGTTCAACATTTCTTGCACCTCCTCGATCTTTGCCTCCATTCTTTATCCCAGGTCCTGGATCATCTTCACTCTCATTATTCTGAATTCTTTTTGTGGAAGGTTGCCTATCTCCACTTCATTTAGTTGTTTTTCTGGGGTTTTATCTTGTTCCTTCATCTGGTATATAGCCCTCTGCCTTTTCATCTTGTCTGTCTTTCTGTGAATGTGGTTTTTGTTCCACAGGCTGCAGGATTGTAGCTTTTCTTGCTTCTGCTGTCTGCCCTCTGCTGGATGAGGCTATCTAAGAGGCTTGTGTATGTTTCCTGATGGGAGGGACTGGTGGTGGGTAGAGCTGACTGTTTCTCTGGTGGGCAGAGCTCAGTAAAACTTTAATCCACTTGACTGTTGATGGGTGAGGCTGGGTTCCCTCCCTGTTGGTTGTTTGGCCTGAGGCAACCCAACACTGGAGCCTAGCTGGGCTCTTTGGTGGGGCTAATGACAGACTCTGGGAGGGCTCACACAAGGATTACTTCCCAGACTTCTGCTGCCAGTGTCCTTGTCCCCTCAGTGAAACAGAGCCACCCCCCACCTCTGCAGGAGACCCTCCAACCCTAGCAGGTAGGTCTGGTTCAGTTTTCCCTGGGATCACTGCTCCTTCCCCTGGGTCCTGATATGCACAGTACTTTGTGTTTGCCCTCCAAGAGTGGAGTCTCTGTTTCCCCCAGTCCTGTTGAAGTCCTGCAATCAATTCCCACAGGGCTTCAAAGTCTGATTCTCTAGGAATTCCTCCTCCCGTTGCCCGACACCCAGGTTGGGAAGCCCGACGTGTGGCTCAGAACCTTCACTCCAGTAGGTGGACTTCTATGGTATAAGTATTCTCCAGTCTGTGAGTCACCCACCCACCAGTTAAGGGATTTGATTTTACTGTGATTGCGCCCTTCCTACCGTCTCATTGTGGCTTCTCCTTTGTCTTTCGATGTGGAGTATCTTTTTTGGTGGGTTCCAGTGCCTTCCTGTCAATGACTGTCCAGCAGCTAGTTGTGATTCTGGTCTTCTCGCAAGAGGGAGTAAGAGCACATCCTTCTACTCTGCCACCTTGGTTCCTCCTGTGTGAGAATTGCTCTTTTTTCTTACAGAACAATGTTATAGAAAAACCCAAATGAACTTTTTGGCCAACCCAGTATAATTAAGAGAGAGCCGGGCTCACCAACCAGTCTGGTTACATCCCTCCCTCCCCTGAATGCCACTTCTTATTCAAAGACCCCACCTCTCTACTTCTCATAAATCCTCCTCACGCACCCCAGCTCCCCTGGCTCTCATGCTTTCCTCTTTACTTCCAAATCACTTCCAGCTCACCCCAGCCCACTTTCCTGCAACTAGGAAATCTCCTGCAGGGGCGTCCTGAGTTGGTTTTAAGCCATGCTAGACACGTATCAGCATTTCTAAGGACTGTGGAGGCCATTAGCTTGAGGGAAGTGATTTTTCCTGTTTGTGTTGAACAAGACTTGATTGTAAGCAGAAAAATCTCTAGGAGAATCCGAAAGGTTGGAGGAGAAAGCAGGAGAAAGTGGAAGGCAAAGTTCTCCCCTGCTTCGCAAGACAGAATGACACCTGTCCTGCCAAGGCAGGGAGGGCGTAACTGCTCAGTACATTCACTCAGGAGGAAAGAAGTGTCACAGGTCACAGGGAGATAGAAGTGGCTTGTATTCCAGTCCTCCGCAGAGCCTGTGGTTACTCCCCAGCAGCACCACGAGAGCAAGGCTTCCTGCAGGAGTTCTGAGAATGCCATTGAGCACCGCACACCTCTCTCTTCTCTGGGACCCAAGGTGGAAGTGCACGTGCCTGACCATGCAGCAAGCATGGAAGAGAGGTGTGTTTGGTCGCTTCACTGATCATCCAGGCTCCCCACGCCCAGGTGAGGCTGACTTCCCCAAGGTCATATCACATCTCCAAAGAGGAATGAAGCATTAAGGGATCTGGATTCTAAACGGAGTTGGTGTGCAGTGAGCAGCTGCCCAGAGCCCCCTGGGGGCCCCAAAGCCTCCTGAGGCTGTGGGTTTGATCTGGCCACCGTGAGACCGGGTACCTGGAGGCACAATCAGCAACAGCTCTCTCACGCAGGAAACAGAGCCTTCTCCATTAACCTTGGCTGTGCGTTTCATCTGATGCATCTTAAGGTAGACAGAGGGTGGAAAGAGGTTAAAGCTAATTAGTGCATCCCGTGTGCTGGGAGCTTTACATATATAATATTACTGAATTCTCGGGCTTATCATAGATGATATTATTCCCTTTTACTGGTGAAGAAACAGAAGCTGCAGGTTTTTAAACAACTTGCATAAGGTCACAACACCTAATAAGAAGCCGAGTCAGGGTTTGAAGCTAGCATCTGATTCCAAATATGTGGTTACTTTTCCCATAACTCCACAGTTTCCCCTTCTTCCGTGTTTTATGTTAAAATTAGAGCCCATTAACTCTTATAGACCAACTTTACGTTCCTAAATTAAAGCTTGATAGAGAGAGCCTCAAAAAAATCATTTGCACACACACAAAATTACACATACTGAACTCAATTAAAATTATCCCTCCACCCAATGCTCAGAATGCTGCCCACATCCTGCCACTTTCATCTCTGGATTTATTTACCTCTGTGCATGTTCACGATGACATCTGACTGTGACATATGACATATGACTCAGATAGAATTTCTCCACAAATGGAGCAGGACATTCTCTTTTAGAGAACTTTATGGTCCAGGTTTCACCTCAGCACAGGCTCACCGAGGCAGCCGCAATGCCCAAATCACACTGAACTTTCAACTCTGTCATTCACCATTTCGGGAGCCAAAATAAATCTATCTGTGTAATTTTTTCCCACAAAATGTAGCCTCAAACATCAAATAGACCTAATTCCTTCCCTTCTAAAGCACATTGCCCAACGGGCTCCCTTTGGCCACCCGGTTAATGAACTCTCCACACTGCCAGGTGAAGAACCGAAAAGGAAAATGGGTATCTTTGATTAAAAAGAAAGAAGAGGGGTCCCTTCATCATTACCCACCTAGTGTGGAAAGTCTGCACAGAGCATCTGAGGTGGCTCCATTAATGCTTTCTTTCAGAAAAGGTACTTCTTAACTGGTACCTGGCTTTTTTGGTCTTGTATTTTCTAATTTGACCTTCTCAAATAACATCTGGGTCTGTAAGAAGATGGCGGGGGGTGGGGGGGGGTGGTCCTCAAACAGAAGGAATAATTTGCAAATCAAGGGAAGTTAATGGGCTCCAGAAACTTTGTTCTTTTATCATTTCTTCTCTCCCTCGTAAGTGGGACCAAGGGCTCTGACCTTCTGCAAAAATGAAGGGGAGTATCAACTCTGAATATCCAAGGCAGTGTTCAGGAGATGGGGAGAAAAAGCCAAGCCCAAATGTCCTCTCTGTCACGCAGAGACATGTCACGGCATGTCCCTGGAGGTTTTGTGTCTGAGACTGGTCCACCCCCCTCCCCTATCACTTCCTGGCCACCCACAGCCTATGCTCAGTAAATATTAGCAAAGGGAGTTTACTTGATGTATCTTTTTGGTGTCTCAGAATAAGGGAACCTTATACATTGCACATGTAGTTTATGTCTGCAGCATGTTTTTAATCTCTTAAAATTCTTACCCTTATAATAGTCCTATGGGATACACTAGTGAACTTCTCTCCAATTTATAGATAGGAACACTGAGGCACAAGGTTACAACTCGAGGAAACTTCACGTTGCAGGAACCAGATTTAAAGCCTGAAATTTTAGAACTCTCTTGGGACCCATGGTCATCTCCTACTGGAGTCCAGGTTTTATGTCTATAAGCTCCTTGCCTTCTACTTTGCATAAACTTGCAGAAAGTTGTAAAGGAATTATAAAGAAACTTTTCATGCAGGATTGGATATATGTATAAAGTAACGATCTCATCCGAGGGAAATCTATAAATCCGGGCCAACTCCCCTCTGCTGATGATCACAGGCACCTGAAGTCTCTGGCACAGGCTGTTTGCACAATGTGTACTTCGACGGGCTGTATGTCTCGCAGTTCCAAGTAGCCGGGAGAGTGGAAGAGGCGCTTTGCTGCTGTGCTTTTCCTGCCTCTCACCAGGTTAAGAATCTTAATGGCTGGCCATGTGTTATTCCAACCTAAGTTTTCAGTGATCGTCCTGAACCTGTAAGTTGCTGAAGCATCAAGAGGATTCAGAGGTTTCTCCCCTCTGGTTCCTTTATTGGCAGGTGTCAGCATCCTTTTCATTTATGGTCCTTAATGCAGAGTCAACAGTATGCCAGGTAGAGATATGGGAACCTGGAGGAGGCGGACACCATCCTTGGTGGGGGGCCTCACGAGAGCTGCATAGGAGATTTGAGAAGCAGAACAAGCAAGTGACTTGTTGTCTTGGGAGATGAGGCCGCCGTATGCTACTCGTCATGCGGGGAGCCTCTGAAACCACTTCATTTAATCAAGGGTGGAGCAGACATAGACACACAACCTCCAGGGACACGCTGTGAGGCCGTGTGACAGAAAGGCCATGTGGCCTTGGCTTTTTCTCCCCGTCTCCTGAGCAGTGCCTCAGGTAGTCAGGGAGGTGACGCTCGGCTTTGTTTTTGCAGAAGGTTTTTCTCTGCACAACAGCTCAGCAAGTAAGGGCAGACCTCTTGGTCCCACTTACAAGGGGCAGGAGAAGTGATAAAAGAACCAAGTTTCTGGAGCCTATGACTTCCTTCAGTTTGCAATTATTCCTTCTCTTTGAGACCCTCTCTCCCGCTCTCTCCTTATAGATCCCGATGTCATTTGGAAAGGTCACATCATTTGGGGAAGGTTAAGTGTAGCATCCAATGACATTACTGCTGCTGGTGATGCCACAGTGGATGGAACAGGTAAGCCCCTTTCCTGAAGGAACTTACGTTCTAGTCAAAAGAGACGTAAAATGTGTGATATATGATATGATATATGATATATTTCGAATGTTGATAAATATGCCTTAAAAATAATGAAGAAGGGCTTCCCTAGTGGCGCAGTGGTTGAGAATCCGCCTGCTGATGCAGGGGACACGGGTTCGTGCCCCGGTCCGGGAAGATCCCACATGCCGCGGAGTGGCTGGGCCCGTGAGCTATGGCCACTGAGCCAGCGCATCCGGAGCCTGTGCTATGCAGCGGGAGAGGCCACAGCAGTGAGAGGCCCACGTACCGCAAAAAAAAAAAAAAAAAAAAAAAGAAGGTAAGGGGTTGGAGGGTAACGAAGTGGCGAGGGTATTGCTCTTGTAGAAGGGTCGCCAGATGCAGTCTGTCTACAATTTGACATTTAAACAGAAAGCTGAATGCAGTGAGGAAGTAAGTCATGTGGATATTGGAGGAAGGAGCATTCTAGGCAGAGGGAACAGCAAAAGGCAAGTCTCAGCACTGCTCAGCATCACCTTCAGAAAAGGGACAGAGATTTGCCTCCTCCAGTGAAGGCTGAGAAAGCTGAGGTCCAGAGAGAGAGACAAGGGACCCTGCCCAATTCCTAAGTGTCCAGGGTCTGGAGGGGAGCAGGGTAGAGACCCAGAGGTCTGGCTGTGGTCCCTGGTCCCTGCTGCTCTGGCAGGTAGCTGACAACCTGAGCGTGTGTTCAGAGCTGAGCTGTAGCAGCCTCTGTGGTTTTCTGAGACCTGTATTTCTCGGACTAGGAAGGTTTTCTTTTTTCTGTAAAACAGGGTTGAATTGTGTGTGTCTCTGAAAATGGCAGCAGAAAACTTGGTAAGTGGTCTTACTTATACAAAGCAATCCTCGTCCACTTCCACTCTGCCTGTGAGTAGGCAGCAGGCAAAACGTAACCAGGGCTCTGCACTTCATACGCAAAGTGCCCATTACCCTCTCACTAAATATTATTATTTTGCAAAAGCTTTATCTAAATTACAAGCCGCTTTATAGCCTCCATACACCCCACTGTAGGGTATATATTATACTGAGCTATAAAATGTGTTGAGGTTTCTTGGGATGGGAATAGGTATAAAATTACAGTCTATTATTGTTATATATTTCTTTTCATTACCCGTTGTTGTATTTCTTAGGTCTAAGCAAAATAATTCTTACTCTGCTGACTGTTTGCGACCGTCAGATATGAGTAGATGGTCCCCGAGTTCCCCCAGATCATCATTTACGGGTCTCCACCATTCAGCTCTTTTAATCTTTCTTCATAAATCCAGTTTTGTAAGCCCTCCATCACTCTTGTATCTTTCCTCCCAACACTCACCCCATTTGTCGGTACCCGGCTGGTAATTAGATGCTCAGAGCTGAGCACAGTCTTCCAGGTGGGGTCTCAGCAGGGTTGTCTGTTACTCCAAGTATTGCTTTGCAAATCCATTTCTTTTTTTCCCTGGGCCTCACATTTCACTCCAGACAGGATAAGCCAAAGAGAGCACAAAGGAGAGAAGCACAAATATTATCCAGACCCACTGAATGGGTCCTGGGAGGGAAGACGACAAAGCTGGGCTGAGTTCTACTTAGAGCCCAGAAGCAGTCGCAGGAAGATGGTGTAAGGAGAGCAGGGATCCATTTTCTCCTCCATCTTCAGCAGCAGAGACATTTTGTCTTAAATGTTATTAAACTCTGAATGGGGCTGAGCTTTCTGAGGTCTCTCCTTCCAGAAGTCACCAGAAGCCTCCCCCACATTGAGGTGAGATGCAGGGAGGAAGGTCCCATCCCACAAGCACGCTGAGGACACCACTCAGCGCTGTCCACACCCCTGACCTCCCCCTTCCTCTCCCAAGGCACCTCAAGGGCACTTTCCTAGCTACTCGCTCACCATGATCTGGGATTCATTCATTTTTTCATCAGCAGGAGAGAAAACCACATCAGCAGATAGCCTGGATGAGTTCGTGTGAATCAATCACACCTCTCTGGCAATCCTTTTAGCTCTGTTTTTCCTCTTCTTGGGTGCCTACCACAGCCCCGTATGTAAAATTTATCACAGAGTAGGTATCTGACAGACACTTGGGAGCTGGCCCAAAACGGTGGATTAGAATGTGTTTTTAAACCAGACAGCACCAGGCTTGTTGCCTCATCCTCCTGTCAGCCGTGTGATTTGAAGTAGGTTACGTCACCGTCCAGGCCTCAGTTTCCTCATGGATAAGACAGAAGCAAACATCTCACTGGGATTCTATGAGATGTGAGAGGGCATAAGTAAAGCCCCTGATATAGAACTGCCGTTTATACAATTTTAGTTTCTCTCGCCTGGAGGGAAACCCGGTAACAGTGGCTGGCTCTGGTAGACCTCACAATCCCTCACGCTTACAAAATTTCTGTAATCAACTCTACATAGGGAAAGTTAGTGTTTGGAAAGGAAAAAAAATTCAAAGAATGCAGTTAGTCTAATCCATTAGCAAGACAGCACAGAAGTTCATAACCTAGCTTTGATCTGCAATTTGGAGGAAGGAGTTTCCAAATACTTGAGGGATCATTTCTCCTCCTTGATGTGATGTTGGAATTTAACTCCCATTAACCATTACAGGCTTAATGAGTCTCATCCAGGGAAAACATACCTTCTAGTGCTTAATGAACACAAAATAAAACGTTTCCTTTTATCTTTGACATCTACCAGAGGCATTTGAATAATGATATTCATATTCATGATGCATAAGACCCTTCCATCAGCTCAGAATTGTCACTAAGGCTTCTATAGAATGCCAATAAGGATGCTGAGATCTTTCTGATGATACTGTGGTATGGAAGCTGTCGCTGCAGATGAATCATGGGGTCCCAGGTCAACAGAAGGTGAAAAACATTCTACAGTAGCTGTGTCTTTCCACTCAAACCAATGGAATTTGGTGGCCTTGAAATGATGACCTCCAAATAGAGCCCAAATCACCTTTAATCCAGCAGGGACACTCTACCACCTGATAAGGTAAAAACAGGACAGTGGCAATAGTGAAGCCCATTCCTCAGGCATGAGGTTCTGCAGTTTGCCCAGCTGGGACTAGAAGGGGCAGACTTGGGGGTTTAAAAAGGACTGGGGAGGGACCAGCACAAGTAAAGACACAGAGGCAGTACAGGAAGTGGGGGTAGATGGTTCTAGAGCAGTGCTGTCCAATAGAACTTTCTGTTCTGTTCTAATGTTCTGACAACGGAAATGTTCTCTAAATCTCTCCAACATGGTAACCACACGCCACACATTTCTACTGAGTACTTGGAATGTGGCTAATGTTACTAAGAAGTGAGTTTTCCATTTTATTTATTTTTAAATTCTTTAAATTTACATAGCCACACAGGGCTAGTAGCTACCAAATTGGTCAATGCAGTTCTAGAAGAAAAAGTGAGGGGAAGCGTTCACAGCAAGAGGGCCACAGATCTGATGCTACGCTTTGGACATTATTCTGTGGGTGATGGGAAGCCACTGAGGAGTGTTAGTCTTGAAATGACTAGTGGTCAGATTTGGACAGCATTGTGCAGGATACACAAAGCACGGGGGGCCACAGGGGCTTTTAAACCAGAGTCCCAACTCAGGATGAGGTCGGGAGAACTGCCTGGAAGATGAGGTCGCACCTGAGCAGAATTGAAGAAATGAGCAGACATTTGCCAGGTGGTTCTAAAGCGAGGGCTTTGGAGACAGAAATAACAGATGCAAAGCAGCAAGGCTGGACAAAGGTGGTCAGCGCATGCTGGGGGAGGCCCAGGTGCTTCTCGTAACCCAGGCCCCATGCATGGGATGGAGAGTATGAAATGAGGCTGGGAAGATAGGGTGAGAAGGGCCCTGGAAGGAAGTTCGGTTTTATTTTTGTTTTTTCTGTAAAGATATAGGAGATCAATGAAGGCTTTTAAATAGAGAAGTGAATCTTAGGTAAGTAACCCTGGGTTAACTATCAACCTCTCCGAACTTCTATTTCACTGTTTGGGGATTGCAAAACTACGGATAATGAGATCCACCTCAAGGATCTGTCTGTGTAAGGACAGCCTGCAGCCAAGTAGTTTCACATAGACGCTAGTTTCCTAGAATCCCCCAGCTGCCTTGTCAACACGTGGCATCTCGGGATGAGCTGCAGCCTCCTTTCTCAGCTGTTGCCCCCACAGGCCTGAAGCTGAGCAGACTGGAACATCCTCTTTTCAAATCCACCTGCCCCCTGTACCACCCTCCACACTGTTGCATGAAACTGGGGGTGTTGGGGGTCTGGGGGAGGAAACCAATGCTGACTCTTTAACAATGACAAAAAGAGCATCTGTATTGTTACAGGGTTTGTTAATAATGAAATGCCGAAACTTTTATTTTTAACAAAAACCCAGACTACAACATTGGTGCCTCAGGGTAAACAGAGTTGATATTAATTCTGGGTTGTTTTGATTTTGCATGAAAGAACTGCCTTCCCTCACCCTTCCCCTTAAGACCAAGCTAAAGCAAGTGGGGTAGGTTTGTTAAAGACGGAATTTTCCAGGTCCACATTCAGAGAATAATTATTCTCCAGCAGGAGATCAGGGACCGATGCTCCACTTTCCAAGGGCATGATGCAACTTTCAGCAATCAGAGCAGTGAGGGGAAAGCAGTATGCAAAAACCACACTTGGAAAAAACACCTGTTGACACATCATCGAAAACTTTGGAAAATATTCTGCGTAGGAACAAGCTATCATTGTCTTAAAGAGGTGGGTAGGAACAAAAAACCTCCTCTGCCTTGGAGGTCCTCTGGCCACTCTCCTCTCCTCGTTACTGCTCACAGAGTTATTTGTTCTTGATAAGCCATCTGTCATGGCTGAAATAAAAAGTAGGGCAATCTAAAGCATCTTGGAGGACATCGGTCCTGGACAAGTAGCTGTCCCATGTGCTGACCCTGGTGAGGCTGTGCCGTTGATGTTAGGCTGAAGCTTAAAGCTCATCTTCCCGTTACCTTCTCTGTACTGTTAGAACTTGTTGAAATCAGTGCAACATGGAAGAGAAAACTACTTTCTGCTAAAAGTTTTGGAGATATAGACTGTAGCTCTGCTGGAAAAATAAGCCTGGGGAGAATGAACTCTCAGGACATGATCCATAGTGGGAAAGAGCATGTTCACGTGCCAGCTCAGACAGTAACTGCCCTGGTGCAGGTTATTCAACCTCTGTAAATTTCGGTTTCCTTGTCTGTACCTATAAAGTGAGAACAGGTGGGGTCAGCAGATGCTCTGAGGTGGGAGCAGGAACGGGAACGTCAGCATCAGGCCCAGCGGCTGGAGGCCAGACTCACCATACACACCACTCTCTTTTGAAAGCTGTGTGGCTGACAGGGTCTTGGCGCTCTGGCCTGGTGTCAGGCCTGAGTCTCTGAGGTGGGAGAGCCGAGTTCAGGACATCAGAAAACCAGAGACCTCCTGGCCCCATGTAATATCAGTTGGCAAGAGCTGTCCCAGAGAGCTCCGTCTCAATGCTAAGACCCAGCTCCACCCAACGACCAGCAAACTCCAGTGCTGGATGCCCCATGCCAAACAACTAGCAAGACAGGAACACAACCCCACTCATTAGCAGACAGGCTACCTAAAATCACACTAAGTACACAGACACCCCAAAACACACCACCAAATGTGGCCCTGCCCACCAGAAAGACAAGATCCAGCCCCACCCACCAGAACACAGGCACCAGTCCCCTCCACCAGAAAGCCTACACGAACTCACTGAACCAACCTTACCCACTGGGGACAGACACCAAAAATAACGGGAACTATGAACCTGCAGCCTGTGAAAAGGAGACCCCAAACACAGTAAGTTAAACAAAATGAGAAGACAGAAAAACACACAGCAGATGAAGGAGCAAGGTAAAAACCCACCAGACCAAACAAATGAAGCGAAAACAGGCAGTCTACCTGAAAAAGAATTCAGAGTAATGATAGTAAAGATGATCAAAAACCTTGGAAATAGAATGGAGAAACTACAAGAAATGTTTAACAAGGACCTAGAAGAACTAAAGAGCAAACAAACATTGATGAACAACACAATAAATGAAATTAAAAATTCTCTAAAAGGAATCAATAGCAGAATAACTGAGGCAGAAGAACAGATAAGTGACCTGGAAGATAAAATAGTGGAAATAACTACTGCAGAGAAGAATAAAGACAAAAGAATGAAAAGAATTGAGGACAGTCTCAGAGACTGCTGGGACAACATTAAACACACCAACATTCGAATTATAGGGGTCCCAGAAGAAGAAGAGAAAAAGAAAGGGTCTGAGAAAATATTTGAAGAGATTATAGTCGAGAACTTCCCTAACATGGGAAAGGAAATAGTCAATCAAGTCCAGGAAGTGCAGAGAGTCCCATACAGGACAAATCCAAGGAGAAGCACGCAAAGAAACATATTAATCAAACTATCAAAAATTAAATACAAAAAAAAATATTAAAAGCAGCAAGGGAAAAGCAACAAATAATATACAAGGTAATTCCCATAAGGTTAACAGCTGATCTTTCAGCAGAAACTCTGCAAGCCAGGAGGGAGTGGCAGGACATATTTAAAGTGATGAAAGGGAAGAAACTAAAACCAAGATTACTCTACCCAGCAAGGATCTCATTCAGATTCGACAGAGAAATTAAAACGTTTACAGACAAGCAAAAGCTAAGAGAATTCAGCACCACCAAACCAGCTCTACAACAAATGCTAAAGGAACTTCTCTAGGCAGGAAACACAAGAGAAGGAAAAGAGCTACAATAACAAACCCAAAACACTTAAGAAAATGGTAATAGGGACATACATATCAATAATTACCTGAAATGTAAATGGATTAAATGCTCCAACCAAAGGACGTAGACTGGCTGAATAGACACAAAAACAAGACCTATACATATGCTGTCTACAAGAGACCCACTTCAGACCTAGGGACACATACAGACTGAAAGTGAGGGGATGGAAAAAGATATTCCATGCAAATGGAAATCAAAAGAAAGCCAGAGTAGCAATTCTCATATCACACAAAATAGACTTTAAAATAAACACTATTACAAGAGACAAAGAAGGACACTACATAATGATGAAGAGATCACTCCAAGAAGAAGATACAACAATTGTAAAAATGTATGCACCCAACATAAGAGCACCTCAATACATAAGGCAAATGCTAACAGCTATAAAAGAGGAAATCGAAAGTAACACCATAATAGTAGGAGACTTTAACACCCCACTTTCACCAATGGAAAGATCATCCAAAATGAAAATAAATAAGGAATCACAAGCTTTAAATGATACGTTAAACAAGATGGTCTTAATTGATATTTCTAGGACATTCCATCCAAAAACAACAGAATACACTTTCTTCTCAAGTGCTCATGGGACATTTCCCAAGATAGACCATATCTTGGGTCAAAAATCAAGCCTTGGTAAATTTAAGAAAACTGAAATTGTATCTAGTATCATTTCCCACCACAACGCTCTGAGACTAGATATCAACTACAGGAAAAACTGTAAAAAATACAAACACATGGAAGCTAAACAATACGCTACTAAATAACCAAGAGATCACTGAAGAAATCAAAGAGGAAATCAAAACATACCTAGAAACAAATGACAATGAAAACACGATGACCCAAAACCTATGGGATGCAACAAAAGCAGTTCTAAGAGGGAAGTTTATAGCAATACAATCCTACCTCAAGAAACAAGAAAAATCTCAAATAAACAACCTAACCTTACACCTAAAGTAATTAGAGAAAGAAGAATAAAAAAACCCCAAAGTTAGCGAAGGAAGGAAATCATAAATTTCAGATCAGATATAAATGAAAAAGAAATGAAGGAAATGACAACAAAGATCAATAAAACTAAAAGCTGATTCTTTGAGAAGATAAACAAAATTGATAAGCCATTAGCCAGACTCATCAAGAAAAAAAGGGAAAAGACTCAAATCAACAGAATTAGAAATGAAAAAGAAGTAACAACTGCCCCTGCAGAAATACAAAGGATCATGAGAGACTACTATAAGCAACTCTATGCCAATAAAATGGACAACCTGGTAGAAATGGACAAATCCTTAGAAAAGCACAACCTTCCGAGACTGAACCAGGAAGAAATAGAAAATATAAACAGACCAATCACAAGCACTGAAATTGAAACTGTGATTAAAAATCTTCCAACAAACAAAAGCCCAGGACCAGAAGGCTTCACAGGCGAATTCTTTCAAACATTTAGAGAAGAGCTAACACCTATCCTTCTCAAACTCTTCCAAAATATAGCAGAGGGAGGAACACTCCCAAACTCATTCAACGAGGCCACCATCACCCTGATACCAAAACCAGACAAAGATGTTACAAAGAAAGAAAACTACAGGCCAATATCACTGATGAACATAGATGCAAAAATCCTCAGGAAAATACTAGCAAACAGAATCCAACAGCACATTAAAAGGATCATACACCATGATCAAGTGGGGCTTATCCCAGGAATGCAAGGATTCTTCAATATACACAAATCAATCAATGTGATACACCATACTAGCAAATTGAAAGATAAAAACCATATGAATAATTCAATAGATGCAGAAAAGCTTTCAACAAATTTCAACACCCATTTATGATAAAAACTCTCCAGAAAGTAGGCATGGAGGGAACCTACCTCAAAATAATAAAGGCCATATATGACAAACCCACAGCAAACATCATTCTCAATGGTGAAAAACAGAATCCATTTTCTCTAAGATCAGGAACAAGACAGGGCCGCCCACTCTCACCACTATTATTCAACATAGTTTTGGAAATTTTAGCTGCAGCAATCAGAAAAGAAAAAGAAATAAAAGCAATCTAAGTTGGAAAAGAAGAAGTAAAACTGTCACTGTTTGCAGATGACATGATACTATACATAGAGAATCCTAAAGATGCTACCAGAAAACTACCAGAGCTAATCAATGAATTTGGTAAAGTAGCAGGATACAGAATTAATACACAGAAATCTCTTTCATTCCTATACTCTAATGGTGAAAAATCTGAAGGAGAAATTATGGAAATACTCCCATTTACCATTGCAACAAAAAGAATAAAATACCTAGGAATAAACCTACCTAGGGAGACAAAAGACCTGTATGCAGAAAACTGTAAGACACTGATGAAAGAAATTAAAGATGATACAAACAGATGGAGAGATATACCATGTTCTTGGATTGGAAGAATCAACACTGTGAAAATGACTCTACTACCCAATGCAATCTACAGATTCAATGCAATCCCTGTCAAACAACCAATGGCATTTTTCACAGAACTAGAACAAAAAATTTCACAATTTGTATGGAAACACAAAAGACCCCAAATAACCAAAGCAATCTTGAGAAAGAAAAACGGAGCTGGAGGAATCAGGCTCCCTGACTTCAAACTACACTACAGAGCTACAGTAATCAAGAGAGTATGGTACTGGCACAAAAACAGAAATATAGATCAATGGAACAGGATAGAAAGCCCAGAGATAAACCCACACACGTACGGTCACCTTATCTTTGATAACGAAGGCAAGAATATACAATAAAGAAAAGACAGTCTCTTCAATAAGTGGTGCTGGGAAAACTGGACAGCTACATGTAAAAGAATGAAATTAGAACACTCCCTAACACCATACACAAAAATAAACTCAAAATGGAATAAAGACCTAAATGTAAGGCTGGACACTATAAAACTCTTAGAAGAAAATATAGGCACAACATTCTATGACATAAATCACAGCAGGATACTTTTTTTTTTTTTTTTTTTGCAGTACGCGGGTCTCTCACTGTTGCGGCCTCTCCCATTGCGGAGCACAGGCTCCGGACGCGCAGGCTCAGCGGCAGTGGCTCACGGGCCCAGCCACTCCGCGGCACGCGGGATCTTCCCAGACCGGGGCACGAACCCGTGTCCCCTGCATCGGCAGGCGGACTCTCAACCACTGCGCCACCAGAGAAGTCCACAGCAGGATACTTTTTGACCCACCTCCTAGAGAAATGGAAATAAAAACAAAAATAAACAAATGGGACCTAATGAAATTTAAAAGCTTTTGCACAGCAAACGAAACCATAAACAAGACAAAAAGACAACTCTCAGAATGGGAGAAAATTTTTGCAAACGAAGCAACTGACAAAGGATTAATTTCCAAAATATACAAGCCGCTCATGCAGCTCAATATCAAAAAAACATACAGCCCAATCCAAAAATGGGCAGAAGGCCTAAATAGACATTTCCCCAAAGAAGATATACATATTGCCAACACACACATAAAAGGATGCTCAACATCACTAATCATTAGAGAAATGCAAATCAAAACTACAATGAGGTAACATCTCACACCAGTCAGAATGGCCATCATCAAAACATCTACAAACAGGAAATGTTGGAGAGGGTGTGGAGAAAAGGGAACCCTCTTGCACTGTTGGTGGGCATGTAAATTGATACAGCCACTATGGAGAACAGCACGGAGGTTCCTTAAAAAACTAAAAATAGAACTACCATACGACCCAGCAATCCCACTACTGGGCATATACCCTGAGAAAACCATAATTCAAAAAGAGTCATGTACCACAATGTTCATTGCAGCTCTATTTACAATAGCCAGGATATGGAAGCAATCTAAGTGTCCATTGACAGATGAATGGATAAAGAAGGTGGGGCACATATATACAATGGAATATTACTCAGCCTTAAAAGGAAATGAAATTGAACTCTTTGTAGTGAGGTGAATGGAGTCTGTCATACAGAGTGAAGTAACTTAGAAAGAGAAAAGCAAATATCATATGCTAACACATATATATGGAATATTAAAAAAATGTTTCTGATGAACCTAGGGGCAGGACAGGAATAAAGACGCAGACATAGAGAATGGACTTGAGGACACGGGGAGGGGGAAGGGTAAGCTGGGACAAAGTAAGAGAGTGACATGGACATATATCCACTACCAAATGTAAAATAGCTAGTGGGAAGCAGCTGCATAGCACAGGAAGGTCAGCTCAGTGCTTGGTGACCACCTAGAGGGTTGGGATACGGAGGGTGGGAGGGTAACACAAGAGGGAGGGGATATGGTGATATATATATACATATAGCTGATTCACTTTGTTATACAGCAGAAACTAACACAACATTGTAAAGCAGTTATACTCCGATGAAGACGTCAAAAAAAAATAAAGTGAGAAGAAAATAATATACCTCTCTAATAGGGGTGTGGCAAAGTAATATGTGAGATGCTATGACATAAAACATCTGGCAAAATACCTGGCACAGAACTGCTGTTTAATACTTGCCAATTATCTTAAAGGATAATTATCTTAATGATCTTCATTCATTTGACATGTATATTAAGTGCTACTATGTACCAGGCCCTGTTCTCATTGGTGGAGGTGTACACAAAGTCCCTGGCTTCCTGGAGTCTGCTATCTAGTGGAAGACACAGAAAAAAAAATAAATAAATCTATAAAGAGGTAATTACCATCATGTTAGGTAATGGTAAAATAAAGAAAATAGAGTAGGGCAGGGCCAGATAGAATGTCAGAATGTCTGAGGAAGTACCATTGAAGCACAAAACTGAATGAAATGAGGAAGAAAGCCATGGATGTACCTGGGGGAAGTGTTCCAGGCAGAAGGAATAGCACGTGCAAAGGCCCTGGGGCAGGCATGTGCTCAGCATCCTGCAAAAAAAGCAAGGAGCCCAGAGTGGCTGGAGAGCGGATGCACCGGGAAGAGTGGTAGATGAGCAGAGGAGAGGTACCAGGGGCTGGGTTATATCTGGAGTGTTCTGAGACGCCTTGGTGGTTTCATGTGTGTTTATCTTGTCTCTCTGATGAAACTAAAAACCTCGTGGGTCACTGGAGCAGAGAAGTTATGACTCTGGTCTCTAGTATCAGACAGATCTGGGTGTTAACCAAATGCACAACTTTATATCACTTTGGAAATCTCTCTAAGCCTCAGTTGCTTCCCCTAGAAAGTGGAGATCATAATAGTGCCTACGCCTATCTCATTGGATTTTTATGAAGATTAAATGAGATAATTTGGGAAAAGTGCCCGGCATTCAGTAAGTGCTCCATATGTTAGCTATTGTTATTGAGGGCAGCAGACCCATTCTCTGCACTTTTCCTTTATCCATCAACAGATCCGTATGAAGCTCTTACCATGGGCAAGGCTTGTGATGTATAATCCCATAATTCCTAGCATTGTGTTGACCACATAACCCACCGCCTACTGAATTTTTGTAGACTTACAAAACAGCAATAGCTTTCTAACCCAGCAATCAGCTGACTGACAACTCTATTCGGAACCCAAGAACCAGAAGGAAAACAAAATATGTCTTTGAATTCCCAAAACACCTGTTAGAAAGATTATGCGCTAAAGCTATAAACTTGAATCATGCAGAACTCTATTCCTAACTTGTTTTTAAACCCAATCACGTGGTCAGTCAGTCGGGTTTCTTAGGTTAGAGAGAGTTGGAAGGGACAGTGGCCAAAGGCCAACATACTTAATGTAGCTTAATGTATACAGAGCAACAGTGCAAAAGAAGATCAAATTAAAACCATAAAAAGCAGGGAGGAGAACTCAAAAAAGGAATACAGGAATCTATTCACTCACTCCTTCATTCATTTATTCAATAATTCATTCACTCAACAAATATTTATGGGTGACTATTGTTGGCGAGGCAGTATTGTTGAGAGCTGGGTGCACAAAAGTGGCAAGAACCTCATACTTCCCTCACAGAGCTTGCGGTGTGGCGCGGGAAGATAGGCAAGGAAACAATTTCAATAGTGTTAAGTGATAGACCAGGGTGAGCATAGGACACTAGAGGGCGCCAGAGGAGCATCGATCAGCCTTCAACGGGCAGAGTTCGTTTCCTGGAGAAAATCGGAGGCCATTTAGTATCAGGGCGCTCAGAGGCCGTGGTTCATCCAGGGACTCAGTAAGAATCACCACACTGCAATAACGGATGCTCAAAACCACAATGTTCAGTGCACAAGATAAGGACAGTCAATGTTCCCTGTATTAAGTGTGATAAAGCAGGGAATAACATGAAGATTCCCATTAAAAATTATTTCAGTACGATTTTCAGTTCTAAACTTGATGCATTATCTGGAAATTTGCTTAGCTGGAATCTTGCCCTTGTGGCACTAACATTTATTTCCTAGTGATATTATACCTATGAGGAATTATTGTTAGGCCATAGTTTTAAAGACAAGGTATGAAGCATACTATATAATATTTTGTCTTGTACATAAGTATTAGATAAAATATCTACTTTGTTTTTGTTTTCTTCACTATCTGGTTATGGGAACGGGTTTAGGAAGAAGTATCCTTTGGTATGGGAGTCCTGTGAAAGCTTGGCACTATTTTTTTTTTCAATTTTTTTCTTGTGGCAAAAAATAATATTTTAATGCAATATTTCAAAAAATCAAAATCAATGCAGAAAAATCCACAATGAATGAAATAACTGTTTTAAATATAGTAAGGTGGGTGAGGTGAATATGCAAATTGAGGGTTGGATCCTGGTGTTTTGTTTTGTTTTTATTGAGGTACAATTGACATAAAACGTTATATTAGTTTCAGTTGTGCGACATAGTGATTCATTTGTATACATTGAGAAATGATCACCATAATAAGTCTAGTTGCCACATGTCATCATACAAAGTTACTACAATATTCCTGACTATATTCCCCATGCTGTACTGTACATCCCCATGACATTTATTTTATAGCTGGAAGCTTGTATTTTTGATCCCCTTCACCCATTTTGCACCACCCTCCCAACTTCCCTCCCCTCTAGAAACCACCAATCTGTTCTCTGTACCTATGAGTCTGGGTTTGGTTTGGTTTTATATGTTTCTTCACTTTGTTTTTTTAGATTCCACATGTAAGTGAAATCATGTAGTATTTGCCTTTCTCTGACTTATTTCACTTAGCATAATACCCTCAAGGTCCATCTATGTTGTTGAAAATGGCAAGAACTCATTCTCTTTTACGGCTGAGTAGTTCCACTGTGTGTGTGTGTGTGTGTGTGTGTGTGTGTATATATATATATATATATATATAAAACATCTTCTTTCATCCATTGATGGGAATTTAGGTTATTTCCATATCTTGACTATTGTAAATAATGCTGCATTGAAAAAGCTTGGTCCTATTAATCCTACCAATCTAAAACATGAATCTGAAACATGACATGAGTCAGTCAGTTAACTGGACTATGTTTCATAGCTAAGTCATGACCAATTGTCCACTTCTTCAGTTTACTCAAAAATACATGCCATTGATATTCAGTGAAGTGCTGTTTGTTAGAGCAAAATATTGGAAACAGCCTAAAGATCCAACAACAGGGAACTGGTGAAATAAAAGACAGCACATCCATAAATAGAATATTATGCAGTCATTAAAAAGAACAACACAACACTACAATGGAACGTTCTCCAAGATGTATTATTAAAGAAAAAAAATAGTGTCTGAGTGAGAAAATCCTACATATTTTGTCGTAAATGGAAGAATGCACAAAACATTAGTGACAATGGTAGCCTCAAAGTAGGGGTGCTGGGTGACAGAGGTTCAGGAAAGGGAAGGAAATTGTTTTACACTGGTATCCTTTGTGCCTTTTGAATTTTGTACTATGTGCATGTGTTACAAATTCAAAAATAAATCTACAAAAATTTTTTTTTAAATGAAGAAAAAAAGAAGTGTCATCAATGGCAAAGGGAACCTGTTTGGGTGAGCAGATTGGGCAGGTGCCAGATGTGTGCTGGGCAAGGACTGCCTCCTTCTTGTCCTGGCTCTGTTGCTTAGGGCGTGATCCGGGGTCAGAAGCCATCAGCCCGCAGAAAGAACCTGGCTCAAAATTCCATGCTTTTGGGCTTCCCTGGTGGCGCAGTGGTTGGGAGTCCGCCTGCCGATGCAGGGGACGCGGGTTCGTGCCCTGGTCCGGGAGGATCCCGCATGCCGCGGAGCGGCTGGGCCCGTGAGCCATGGTCGCTGAGCCTGCGCTCCGCAACAGGGAGAGGCCACAACAGTGAGAGACCCGCGTACCGCAAAAAAAAAAAAAAAAAAAAAAAAAAAAAAAAAAAAAAATTCCATGCTTTAAAAATGAGAATTCGAAGGTCTTGAATGCACTTTCTCCAAAGCAGATATACAAATGGCTCGTGAGCACACAAAAAGATGCTCAGTGTCACTAATCATTAGAGACTTGCAAATCAAAACCACCATGAGATACCACCTCACACCCACTAGGATGGCTACTATTTTTAAAGAAAAAAAAAAGAAAAGAAACCAGAAAATAAGTGTTGGCGAGGAGACAGAATACAGGGAATCTTTGTGTGCTGTTGGTAGAAATAGAAAATGGTGTGGCTGCTGTGGAAAATAGTATGATGGTTTCTTAAAAAATTAAGGCTAGAATTACCATCCGACCCAGCAATTCCACTTCTGAGTATACTCCCAAAAGAGCTGAAAGCAGGGTCTCAAAGAAAAATTTGTACACCCGTGTTCATAGCAGCATTACTGACAATAGCCAAAAGGTGGAAGCAACTCAAGTGTCCATCAATTAATGAATGGATAAACAAATTGTGGTGTAAACAGACAGTGGAATATTATTCACCCTTAAAAGAGAAGGAAATTTTGACACCTGCTACAACATGGATGAACCTTGAGGACATTATGCTAAGTGAAATACACCTGTCATAAAAAGATAAATACTGTGTGATTCTATTTCCATGAAGTACCTAGAGTAGTCAAATTCATAGAAGCAGAGACTAGAATGGTGGTTGCCAGGGGCTGGGGGGGGAGGAAGTAAGGCTGAATGATTGTTTAATGGCTACAGAGTTTCAGTTTTGCAAGATGCAAAAAGTTCTGGGGATGATGGTGGTGATAGTTGCACAACAATGTCAATGTATTTAATACCAGGGAACTGTGCACTTAAAAACAGTTAAGATGGTAAACTGTTTGTAATATACATGTTACCAAAATTAAAACTAAAATTAAAAAAATTTGAATTTGAATGTACTCAGACATGGATTACACCTTCCGATTCCCAAAAAAACTCAATACGTTCCGCACAGTTTCACCATTTACTTTGAAAATCAGTTTCATGTTGACCTCACCTGCCTAGTCCCACATGCATTCAAATTTGTGAGCCTTAGCAAATATATTTAAACATTTTGACCCTCAGATTTTCTCATAGGAATAATTATCCCCATCTACCTCACATAATTGATGGAGGGGTAGATGGGCTCTGTGCAGAAGCATTTAGAAACTGAAACAGTCACTGTGATGTGCTGCGTTCACCCCTGGGGAATAGCAGATCAAAGCGTGTTTCAGCAGGGGGGTTAGTAACATAGCTTAATGCCTGCGATGGGGAAAAGGTGATGGAACCAGGGTAGGAAAATCAAAATGAAATGACCCCATGGGTTCGTTTTATTCTCTTAAAATATTATCAGTTATCCTAGGGTTGGGGAAGGTGGAAGCATAGTAAGTAACTTAGAGACACGTCATACCTGATGTAAATACTTGATTCTCTGACATCATTTTTTTCCTAAAAGTGGTTTAGCAGCATCTTTTCCTCATAGTGAGATTTGCCACCTCAATTCAATAATACAATTTAACAAACATCAATTCAGCAACGATGAAGGGGAAAACTGGGAGGCACACGGTTCAAGTAGACATAGTTCTTGCCACCAGGAGCTCGCCCATAGCCCTGAGCACTCAGGATTATTTCTTCAGGTATTTAACCTGCTTAGTAGTTTCTACCATAGCAGGTACCATTTTCAACCCCTCACCTGTTTTACATATGAGTTTCTTACATAGGAGCTGGTTTTCCTAAAGGTCCTTCATTCTCCCTCGCTCCCTCCCTCTCTCTCTCCCTCACTCTGTCCCTCCATCCCTCCGTCCCTCCATCCCTCTGTCCCTCCATTCCTTTCTTTCTTCCTTTCTACCTTCCATCCAAACTCAGTGAGCATCTGCTATGAGCCAAACGCCATAGAGATATAGAGGGTACCGTGGCTAACAAGACAAAGTCCTTGACCTCATACCACTAACATTCTGGTCAAGAAAGTTTCCTTCCTGGCCAAAGCTCCATGTGCCTTAACTACAGTACTCTGAAAAAGGTCATCTGTCTTTGAATAACATCCTTGAAGAAGCTAGATCACATAAATCTATCAACACACTGGGGCATTGCTTGAATCTGACCTATGAAACAAGTAACAAAAAAATTTGACTTTATAAATAATACCTCACGTATATTTATAGTGTGCCTTCCCCATGCACAGCTCCAAGCATCTCAAGATTTATGTGATAGAGGAGAAAATCATCCTCACATAATATATATGAGAATGTTTTTTTTTAAAATCAAGTGACAGATCTCTGTAGGATTGTCAACTTGAGGACACTTGTCAAGCAGTATCCCACAGCAGTCATCTTACTTAATTTTTTGTCAACACCTTGGTTAAGTGGATTTAATAAATGATTCAAAATATGTCTGAGTGGCTGGAGCTAGAAGCAAAAATGGCTTTTAAGACAACCTTGACAGCTTTTTCCTGCTGACAACACAGGAGCAAAGATGATGAACATTCCCAAAGCAATAGGTCCTTCCACGCAAGGGAAGCGGATTGTACGAAGGTTTAAACACGTTGAGCCCAGCTGCTGTCTAAGATGTTGCTATTCATTCAAAGATGCTAGAAGTTTGAACTCAGAGGGGAAGGCAGAAAAAAACCTGGGAGATGAAGCCTTGCCTGCACTTTGTAACTTTGGTTTTACGATGAAACAATTAAAATATGGAAGTTGAAATGACCCTAACACCCCCCACCCCCACCCCATGGGAGTCTCAGTTGTCGATTTACAGCCTCCCAGCTCCAAATCCACCCCTCACGGCCCTGCTTGTGATGCTGGAGCTGGATCCTCTGGACATTTCCCCTCTGCCAGGTGGCACAGTGTGGACCTTCGTCATGACAGCACTGCAGGAACACAGCGGGAGGAGGGGCCTTGTCTTCCTGGTTCTGGTGCTTTTTCCTTTCTTCTTGTTCCTGCAGCATATAGGACATCGCCTCAGTGAGTTCAGTGGTATCCTTCCAGGAGGTTACCAGGACGTTCTCCAGAGCCCCAGCCAGCTTCCTGGAAAGTACAACACCCGATGACTTGGCCAGTGCCCCAGCCGGACCCCAGAGGGTGGTTCAAGGCTGGTTTTATCAGCACCTTACGGAACTTCTCTACTAGCTAGTGGGCTATAGCCATGCCCTCTTTGGTAAAGCCTGAGTCTCAATTTGCAAGAGAGAAGGCCCTCTTCCAAATTTGTTCCTTCCTTGAGTGGTCTGCTTCATTCCTACGTTGTAGTTACTATTCCTATTATCTTGGGAGTTTCTTAACCCATTATGTTAAGTAATCCTCTGTTACTGTTAATAATTCTTTATATTAAACTTTCCTTGTTCGTTACTGTATGATTTCTGTTTCTTGACTAAGGACCTTGATTAATCCACTGATATCCAACAGAAATGTGTGTTTATGTTCACCAAAAGTTATGTACAAGAAATTTCATAGTTGCACTCTTCATAATGCCCCAAATGTCCATCACCAGGAGAAGAGATAAATTGTGGTACGTTCATACAAGGGAATGTTATCCAGCAATGAGAATAAATGAACTACAAGTACGTGCAACAACACATATGAACCGACAAACATATCGTTGAATGAAAGAAGCAGAAACAAAAGAAAATATTTTGTATGATTCCATTTATGTCAAGTCTAAAACCAGGCAAAACTAATCTCTGTTGCTAGAAAGTAAAAAATGGGGTTATTCCTGGAGGGGATTAGTGATTTGAAGGGGCTACAGGGATCTTTTGGGGTGCTGGTAATGTTCTGTTTCCTGGCCAGGGTATTGGTTATATATCATTGTTTATGCAAATTATTGAGCAGTACATTTTTGATGTGTACATTTTAGAAATGAGTCAAGATGAAAAATATTATATATTTATTGAATTTATGAGGTGTGAATTATTTGACTCAAGTAATGAAGTCAAGCTCACTCATTCATTCATTCAACAAAAAGTGTATGTACATATTATATACCAGCCACTGTATATGATGCTAAGAATCTAGAGATGAGTTAGTTATTCTTGGTTTCTGTCCACAAAGGGGCATGGTCTAAAGGGGGAGACCAACATGAACATGTATAACCACAATACAACATGATTCGTGGACTGGTTTATGTATGGATGGGGTGCTAGAGATATAGAGGAGGGAACTGTGAATGGTGCTTTGAAAAACTACACACAGAAAGGTGATGTCTGAGCAGGGACCTTCCCCCTGTACAGTGTAGAAGTATCTACTCACTCCTGTGTCCCCATTGCCATAAAAGGATGAGTAGGAGATGGCCAAAAAGAAAAGGGTTTTCAGAGCAAGCAGAACAGCGTGTGCACAGATGCGAATTTTGAAAGTCACTATAAACTCAGAGAACAGAGCATTTAATGTGGCAGGAGTCCAGGTAGCACTGGAAAGAATGGCAGGAGAGGAGATTACAAACGTAAACTGAGGCTTGATGGTGACATGTTTGCATGCCTTCTACAGAGTGTGAATTTCACACAAGGAGCCAAGAAACATTGTATAGCTAGTCTTCAAAGATGCCCCTTCCCCCCCACACAGATGATGCCTTTGCTAGTCCCCTCCCACAATGAATCTGGGTTGGCCAATGGAACCAACAGAATTTGGTGCAAGTGACACTGTGTCAGTGTCACACACTGAGGCCACTACAGCTTTTGATTTGATCTCTTGGAACGTTTGTTCTAGGGGGAGCTAGTCATCTTGTAAGAAGTCTGGCTAACCTGAGTCCACAATATTGTGAGGAAACACAGCCTAAGAGAGGCCATGAGGAGAGAGCCATTCATCAGCCCAGTCACGCCTTCGGAAGCCTCCAGCCTTAGCTGGCATCTGACCACAACAGCATCCGAAACTCCAACGGAGAACGGACTAGGTATATGTCGAACGTTGTCAACATACAGAACTGTGTGTGAGAGAGAACATCTTTTTGTTCTATACTACATTTTTTTTTTTTTTTTTT
This sequence comes from Grampus griseus, assembly GCF_964374135.1. Classification (NCBI taxonomy): domain Eukaryota; kingdom Metazoa; phylum Chordata; class Mammalia; order Artiodactyla; family Delphinidae; genus Grampus; species Grampus griseus. Next base: position 18,492,837 of record NC_139003.1, read on the forward strand.
TTTTTTGCGGTGCGCGGACCTCTCACTGTTGTGGCCTCTCCCGTTACGGAGCACAGGCTCCGGATGCGCAGGCTCAGCGGCCATGGCCCACGGGCCTAGCCGCTCCGCAGCATGTGGGATCTTCCCGGACCCGGGCACGAACCTGCGTCCCCTGCATCGACAGGCGAACTCTCAACCACTGCGCCACCAGGGAAGCCCTATACTACATTTTGAATCAGCGCATTTTGGGGTGTTTTGTTACACAGTACTGGTAATTGGAACTGACATCTTGGAAAAGCAGTGTGACATAAAGAGTTTGAGTTTGTTTTTGGAAACAGTATGGCAACAGCATGGAGGATGAGTTGAAGAGGGAAGAGGCTGAAGGTACCAAGATGTGTTAGGAGGATAAGTAGACATCGATGTAAACTGAAAGGCGAGGCTGGAATCTAGAGATACTTGTGAGACAGAATGTAGAGATAAAAGAAATGTGTGATGGGAAGGCAAGGAAGACTGTGAATATCTTTTAGGTTTTTGCCCAAAGAGAACAGATAGTGGATAATGTCCTTAGTAGAAATAAGGGCCCTATTTGGGAGGGTAGATAATGAACTGTGTATATGCTGTTGTTGAGGGGTTTACAAGGATTTATTGGTGAAAATGTCAAATAAGCAGTTGGAAACTTTGATTTAAGGCACACAGGAGATTGGGGCTGTACATACACGTAAGATCTCAGTTACATATGGTGATGGTTGAAGTTATGGAGATGAGATAACCAATAGAAAGTGTTCAGGGAAACAGAGGAGGGACAAATGATGGAGCTCTGTTAGGAGAACTCAGTGGGCAGAGGAGGAAAAGCCCAAAAAGAAAACTGAAAAAGATAAGTCAGAGAAGTAGAAAGAGAAACAGGCCGCTCGTGTCTTATGAGCAGAGGGACAAGAGAATGTCAAGAGGATTGAGCTTTCATTGTCGAAAGCCGTGGCAAGATCAAGTAAGGTGAGCCTGTGATATTTGGTTTGGACAATTGAGAGGTCATTAGGGCTCTAAATGAGGCTACTTTCAATAACCTGGCTTTGATGAGAGTAAAAAGCAGAGACCGTGAATATAGATTACTCTTTAAAGATATTCAGTGTTAAAGTGAAGGAGAAGGACAAGTTAGTTTGTTTGAGCCTGACTGTAGGCTACAGGGAAAGAGGAGCCTGGGTGGCTGGTTGGCTGGCCCAGAGTCCCTGAGCCAGTGAGACGGGTGGGATGGAAAGGTCTCCAGAGTCAGCTGGTTTATAGGCTTGTGCTCTTCAAAGTGTGTTTGACAGATCTGTAGCATCACTGACACCTGGTAACTTGTTGGAAGTGCAGAACCTTAGGCCCCACAGCAGGTCTAGTGAATCAGAACCTGCATTTTAACAAGATCCCCAGGTGATCATAGCTTTTAATCCTCACAACAGCCAGGTAAGATGGGCATTAACTGTTCCCATCTTTACCTATGATGAGAAAGCAGTTGCCTGAGATAGCCAAGCTGATTAGTGGCTAAGCCAAGATTCAATCCCAGAACTTCCCGAGTCCAATGTTCTTTTCAAAAGGTAGAGAAGGAAGTTCAGAGAATTTCTACTTTCTCCCAATTCAGGAGAATTTTCAGATACTAGAATACTTCCAACGATCAAGCAATCACAGGTGTGTACCTCTAGTGCCGTCAGCTGTGAGTTTACCGTGAAAGTGCTGGACGAATCCCTTTCAGAGCCCTTGGCGGCCTCTTAAGAAACAACATTAACAACGTTGGAACTTCACTTCCCAGCAAGCCCCGCGGCTTGCTACCGCGCGAGGCATGACGGGCACCTCGCCTATCTCTCCTCTCCGGTGGAGCTGCCGGGCAGAAGCGAGTTACGACGCAGCCGGACGTACGGGCGCGCAGCATTCTGGGAAGTGTAGTCTGGCCCGGATTCGGACACCCCTTCGGATGAATGGGGCCCCGGCTAACGGCTAACTACAGCTCCTCGCCGGCAGCGTTGGTGGCGGCCGCCGGGAAAAGGGAGACAGCGACGGCCCCGGGAGAGCAGCACTCCGAGACGGTGGTGATGTTCAGTGCCGCGGCGAGGCGGCAGCCGGGTTTCCTGGGGTAGCAGTCTAGGCGGGCGCTTCCTCTGCGCGCTCGCTCTCCTTACCCTGCCCCGGCCATGCGCCCGGCCTTCGCGGTGGGCCTGGTTTTCGCAGGCTGCTGCAGTAACGTGATCTTCCTAGAGCTCCTGGTCCGGTGAGTGACCCCCGCCGGTCGCACTAAAGAAGCCGGGGGAGGGGCACCCCCACGCGCAGTCCCCCCCCTAGCCGGGCGGGGCCCGGGGTGGGACCGCCTGCGCCCAGTGTCTGCACTGGGCTGCTTGGGACACCGCTGAGTCGGCTGTTCAGTCATCCTGCGCACCGTCCGCTCTCCCGCCCAATAGTTTCTCAGCATCCCTCGAGGGGAACACTGGGGGTGTTTGCTGTCGTCACCCTCTTTTCACACTCTGGGGGATTGAATCCTGGAGAGTTTTTTTTCCCAGGGAGCTCGTGGCAGAACCCAAGGTTCCTCCAGCTCTTTTCTCGATCCTGCTAATGCCATATATATGAAGTGAGCAAAGCTTGGACTTAAAAAGCAATCTGATTTGGTACACGCTGCAAAGAAAGTTTCAGTTGTTTTAAAGTGGGCTGCAAAGAAGTTCTTTTATTGGCCTTAGAGATGGTTGTGAGTACTTTGCCCAATATGCTTCTCGCGGATGTAGTAGAACGAATTCTTATGCTGCAGGTCGGTCCAATTGACCGGGAATAGCCTTTCCAGCATTAAGATATTAAATCAGGAAGCTTGCATTTTGAGGTGTAGCTTTATAAATCAAGAATGGTTATGACACTTTCCCAAAGGGACACCAGGGTAGTTTTATTGAGGTGGCACGCAAATAATGTTGAGTAATAATGTGCAAAGTTCATTGAGTAGAAGCCGTTAAAGACAACAGGTGGACTCTATAAAGCTCAGGACTGAAAATCTCAGGGGTTCCCGTCTTTGGCTCTGTCATCCCCTGGTTGTGTGACGTTTTCGAGTTATTTAGCCTCTCTGGGCTTCCTTTTTCCACCTATAAAATAATATCTATGGTGCTGTTTAGCACCATGTTTTTAAATCTGCACGTTATCTCCATTGACCATCAGAACAATCTTGTGTACAAGATAGGTCAAGAATTATATTCTCTGTTTTACTGAAAGTGAAACATGTCCCAGGAAGTTAGGTCGTCTCTTACTACTTGTAAGTGGCAGAACCAGAAGTGGAATCCAGGAATCTAAACTCCTAGTCCAATACCTTTTTCAACGTTCCTGTTATTTTTGAGCTTGAGCAGCCCTGAGGCTTTGGTCACCCATTTCCTCCCGTGGTGCCTGCTAGAAATGTATTTTATTTTCATGATAACATTGATTAAGTCATTCTGAAGCAACCAGTTTGCTTAAGGTAAACTCTGTGGCATTAATTTTTGCGATTACAGAGCTTGAAATTTTAATGTGCAAAAAGTGTTGATTAAAATCTTTCATTTGTCATTCTCTGGAGTAGGCAGTGAGGGAAGTGAAAATGAAAAAAAAAATGTATCTGTCATTTACAGTACATTCACAGCCGTACCAGCTGTCAGCTGGTACACTTCAAAGAAAGGTCACTTTGGAAATTGGTTTAAAAATATAAAAATGTGATAAAATCGGGCCAGCCATGGAAGTGAAGATCAGAGAATAATAGTGTAATGTTTGTGTCGAATATGCCATTGAATTAAACCTTGCCAAAGGCTGTATGACATCAGAATACGTTATGTTAGTAACTGAGGGCCTTTTTAAATTTATTTTTTAACCAGTTGTGAGCCCTTAGCTACATTACTTGGTCTCCCTGAGGCTGTTCTCTTAGCTGTGAAAGGGCGGTGATAGCTCTGCCAGCCTCACAGGATTCTGAAGGATTAAATGAGATGCAGGTGCAAAGCCTGAAGCTCGTAATAGGTTCCCCTTCTAACAACTTTTGTTTCAATATACATACACCCAGTTTTATGAGCTGTTCCTGAAAAGTTGTGGGTAAATCTAACTCTACAGGATGTTTTTCTGCATTATTGGATCTTCTATTTAGAATGCTTCGAATAATTTGTTAAAAAAAAACCCCAAAAAATCATTCCTTATCTTTCTTGTACATCTGAATGTTTGCATACAGCAATGGGTTTTCATAATGTGGTAAGGGGTACATTTGTTAGTTTAATGAGTGGTACCCCAAACTGAATAGCAGCTTTGTCCTGATTTGCTTGGGCAACTCCAACTTATCATATTTCAGATCAAGAAAATAAGAGCTGGTTGGACCAGATGGTCTTTTAAGGTTCTTTGTAGATTTGGCTTTCTCATAATTTGTGACTTTATCTTGGGACATCACAGTGGAACGCTAATAGATTTTTATAGAGCAGGAACTGTGCTTCTTATATAGCTTCCTTGGAACACTAAGTATGAATTGAAATGCTAAACTGACTTGTAGGGAGAAGTGAGCATTTGTAACCATTTTCCCCCAAGTTGGAGAACAAATTTAGGTTTTTCTTTTCTGATTTCATACTTATAATTGGGACCTATAATAAAATATAAAGCGCCCATGCAGTGTGCAGGGCAGATGTGAAGTAATGAATGAGTGCCTTGATCTCCCTTCTGAGAGAGTTTACATTCTACCTTGGAAACAAGATACACATCAGCTCACTAACTAGGCGAGGTGTCTTATGTCAGGAAAACAATCTGAAACATTTTCTTTTTCGCATTTTATTTTTTCATCAAGTGCCTAATGTTGAATCAAATAAGGGAGTTTTCTAAATCTAGAATAAGAAATACAGAAGCCATAAACTATCTGCCTAATTCTTTCTCTTCAGAATTGCTTCTTTTTTAAGAAAGTAAAAATTTGTATTCTTGCCAAAGAGAATTCAAAGAGAAACTGTTTGCAGTTAGTGATTATAATACCTAAGGAATAAAGTTCAAGAAAACAGAGCTACTGAGCCTGCGTGTCTGGAGCCTGTGCTCCGCAACAAGAGAGGCTACGATAGTGAGAGGCCCGCGCACTGCGATGAAGAGTGGCCCCTGCTTGCCGCAACTAGAGAAAGCCCTTGCACAGAAAAGAAGACCCAACACAGCCAAAAATAAATAAATACATTTATTTTAAAAAAGAATTATTATTAAAAAAAAAAAAAGAAAACAAGCAATTCAGGGGAAAAGGATCCAGGTTTGTACCCTGAAGTTTTAAAGTGACTTATTCAAGTTAAGATAAATAGTTCCATTGGTAGCTATACAGCATTCTGTTCTGAAAAAGCTCTGTAAGTTGATTTTTTTAAAAATTGAATTATGTGAGTACATTAGGGAGATATAAAAATCCTATGGAAATAGAGACAAAGTAGATTAGAATTGTCAAGGGGAGGGGGAAATAGGGAGTGATTCCTAATGGGTATGGGATTTCTTTTGGAAGTGTCCTAAAAATTAAATGATGGTAATAACTGCACAACTTTAAATATAATACTAAAAACCACTGAATTGTAAAAAATAATAATAATAATAATAACAATGATAATAATATGGAGGTCTGCAAACACCATTTATTTGCCGGGTGACCCTGGGAGACTTACCTAATTCTGTGCCATTTGGTCCTCAGTGTCTTAGCAATGAAATGGGCATAATAATAACTACCTCCATAAATAAAGATAAAATTAAAAATTATTATGATGCCTTTTATTTTAATTTTTTGAATGTTTTCAGTAGCTTTAACTTTTTTATACCTTTGTTGAAGTATATTCATAAACAAAGATTGGACACATTTAATGTATACAAATTGATGAGTATGCATACACTTATGAAGCCATCATCATAATCAAGGTAATAAACATATCCATCACCTCCAAAATTCCCTTGTGCTCCCTTTTTTTTTTATGGTAAGAACACTGAACATGAAATGTACCCTCTTAACAAATTCTTAAGTGTGCACTACTGAATTGTTAACCATATGCACTACGATTTTCAGAGATCTTTTGAACTTATTCACCTTGTATAACTGAAAACTTATACCCATTGAACAAGTCCCCATTTTCCCTTCCCCCCGACCCTGGCAATCCCCTTTCTATTGTCTGCTTCTGTAAGTTTGACTATTTTAGATGCTTCATATAAGAGGAATCATGCAGTCCTTCTGTCCTTTTGTGACTCACTGACTTCATTTAGAATGCCTTCCATGTTGTTGCAAATGGTGTCATTTCCCTCTTTTTTAAGGCTGAATAATATTTATTGTATGTTTATACCTCATTTTCTGTATACATTCTCTGTCCATGGACATTTCAGTTGTTTCTGTATCTTCACTAGGTATTGCAAATAGTGCTGCAATGAATATGGGGACGTAGCTATCACTTTAAGATCCTGATTTCAATTATTTATTTTTAACATTTTCTTAAAAATTGAAGTATAGTTGATTTACAATGCTGTGCCAATCTCTGCTGTACAGCAAAGTGGCTCAGTTGTACACATATAGACATTCTTTTTCATATTCTTTTCCATTATGGTTTATCCCAAGAGATTGAATGTAGTTCCCTGTGCTATACAGTAGGACCTTGTTGTTTGTCCATCCTAAATGTAATAGCTTGCATCTACCAACCCCAAACCCCCAGTTCATCCTTATCCCTCCCTACCCCCCTTGGCAACCACAAGTCTGATCTCTATGTCTGTGAGTCTGTTTCTGTTTCATAGATAGGTTCATTTATGCCATATTTTAGATTCCATATGTAGATGATATCATATGGCATTTGTCTTTCTCTTTCTGACTTACTTCACTTAGTATGATAATCTCTAGTTGCATCCATGTTGCTGCAAATGGCATTATTTCATTCTTTGTTATCGCTGAGTAGTATTCCATTGTATATATCACATCTTCTTTATCCATTCATCCATTGATGGACACTTAGGTTATTTCCATGTTTTGGTTATTGTGAATAGTGCTGCTATGAACATAGGGGTGCATGTATCTTTTTTTTTTTTCACACACACACACACACACACACACGCACACACACACACACACACTGTATTTTATTTTTACAAGAGATAAATAAACTGAGACCAAGCATTGTAAGTGGATGACCGCAACAAAAGCAACACTGATTGCAATTACCAAACACGAAACACACTCACACTATGTCATAATATTGACATTCAGTCCAGGAATCCTCCACTGTAACAGCTCCTTTACTTTGCAGTGAAAATTGATTTGTATATTTTTTGCCTCTGAGTCCTTGTGGGATTTTTTTTTTATTCAAACAGAAAGTCACAAAAATTATAGTCATCCTCATCAGTTCAATCAGTCCCAGGTAATTAATTTTTTTTATCTTGATCTTTTGTTAGCACTTTTATGAATTCATCAGTTTTCCATTAGAGTTCTGAAAATGCTTATTCATTCAGTTGAACAGTATAGTCAGTTACCAGAAACCTGTACTTGTCAGAGTCTTTTCCATGAATTCCTTGAAGATGAAACCCTTTTATAGGAACATTTTTGCAAAACCATCAGTACACCCAGAACTGTCTGTAAATGAAAAAAGACTTAAAAATGACCACGGTTAAAGATTTGATGAAAGTTCATAATAATGTAATTGACAAGGAAATTTAGTTATTTCTGAGATATACATTTTAAAGTAATAACTAGAATTATGACTTATAACATTATACCAGATCATATAAGATTTTTAGAAATTTCATGTAATGTCTGAAACGTATTAACATATTTCCATACAAATAACCCAAAGAAAGTTTAGTATTAGTTGTTTATTTGTTTGCTTGTTTGTTTTTTTACTGCAGGTTCTTATCAGTCATCAATTTTATACACATCAGTTTATACATGTCAATCCCAATCGCCCAATTCAGCACACTACCATCCCCACCCCACCACGGTTTTCCCCGCTTGGTGTCCATACGTTTGTTCTCTACATCTGTGTCTCAACTTCTGCCCTGCAAACCGGTTCATCTGTACCATTTTTCTAGGTTCCACATACATGCGTTAATATACAATATTTGTCTTTCTCTTTTCTGACTTACTTCACTCTGTATGACAGTCTCTAGATCCATCCACATCTCAACAAATGACTCAATTTCGTTCCTTTTTATGGCTGAGTTATATTCCATTGCATATATGTACCACAACTTCTTTATCCATTCGTCTGTCGATGGGCATTTAGGTTGCTTCCGTGACCTGGCTATTGTAAATAGTGCTGCAATGAACATTGGGGTGCATGTGTGTTTTTGAATTATGGTTTTCTCTGGGTATATGCCCAGTAGTGAGATTGCTGGGTCGTATGGTAGTTCTATTTTTAGTTTTTTAAGGAACCTCCATACTGTTCTCCATAGTGGCTGTATCAATTTGCATTCCCACCAGCAGTGCAAGAGGGTTCCCTTTCCTCTACACCCTCTCCAGCATTTGTTGTTTGTAGATTTTCTGATGATGTCCATTCTAACTGGTGTGAGGTGATACCTCATTGTAGTTTTGATTTGCATTTCTCTAATAATTAGTGATGTTGAGCAGCTTTTCATGTGTTTCTTGGCCATCTGTATGTGCTCCTTGGAGAAATGTCTATTTAGGTCTTCTGCCCATTTTTGGATTGGATTGTTTTTTTTAATATTGAGGTGCATGAGCTGTTTATATATTTTGGAGATTAATCCTGTGTCCATTGATTCGTTTGCAAATATTTTCTCCCATTCTGAGTGTTGTCTTTTCGTCTTGTTTATGGTTTGTTTTGCTGTGCAAAAGCTTTGAAGTTTCATTAGGTCCCATTTGTTTATTTTTGTTTTTATTTCCATTACTCTAGGAGGTGGATCAACAAAGATCTTGCTGTGATTTATGTCAAAGAGTGTTCTTCCTATGTTTTCCTCTAAGAGTTTTATAGTGTCCGGTCTTACATTTAGGTCTCTAATCCATTTTGAGTTTATTTTTGTGTATGGTGTTAGGGAGTGTTCTAATTTCATTCTTTTACATATAGCAGTCCAGTTTTCCCAGCATCACTTATTGAAGAGACTGTCTTTTCTCCATTGTATATCTTTGCCTCCTTTGTCGTAGATTAGTTGACCATAGGTGGGTTTATCTCTGGGCTTTCTATCTTGTTCCATTGCTCTATGTTTCTGTTTTTGTGCCAGTACCATATTGTCTTGATTACTGTAGCTTTGTAGTATATAGTCTGAAGTCATAGAGTCTGATTCCTCCAGCTCCGTTTCTTTTCCTCAAGACTGCTTTGGCTATTCGGGGTCTTTTGTGTCTCCGTATAAATTTTAAGATGATTTGTTCTAGTTCCGTAAAAAATGCCATTGGTAATTTGATAGGGATTGCATTGAATCTGTAGATTGCTTTGTGGAGTAGAGTCATTTTCACAATATTGATTCTTCCAATCCAAGAACATGGTATATCTCTCCATCTGTTTGTATCATCTTTAATTTCTTTCATCAGTGTCTTATAGTTTTCTGCATACAGGTCTTTTGTCTGCCTAGGTAGGTTTATTCCTAGGTATTTTATTCTTTTTGTTGTAATGGTAAATGGGAGTGTTTCCATAATTTCTCTTTCAGATTTTTCATCATTAGTCTATAGGAATGGAAGAGATTTCTGTGCATTAATTTTGTATCCTGCAATGTTACCAAATTCATTAATTAGCTCTAGTAGTTTTCTGGTGGCATTTTTAGGATTCTCTATGTATAGTATCATGTCATCTGCAAACAGTGATAGTTTTACTACTTCTTTTCCAATTTGTATTCCTTTTATTTATTTTTCTTCTCTGATTGCCATGGCTAGGACTTCCAAAACTGTGTTGAATAATAGTGGTGAGAGTGGACATCCTTGTATCGTCCCTGATCTTAGAGGAAATGCTTTCAGTTTTTCACTATTGAGAATGATGTTTGCTGTGGGTTTGTTGTATATGGCCTTTATTATGTTGAAGTAGTTTCCCTCTATGCCCACTTTCTGGAGAGTTTTTATTATAAATGGGTGTTGCATTTTGTCAGAAGCTTTTTCTGCATGTATTGAGATGATCATATGGTTTTTATTCTTCAATTTGTTAAAATGGTGTATAACATTGATTTGCATATATTGAAGAATCCTTGCATCCCTGGGATAAATCCCACTTGATCATGGTGTATGATCCTTTTAATGTGTTGTTGGATTCCGTTTGCTAGTAATTTGTTGTGGATTTTTGCATCTATATTCCTCAGTGATATTGGTCTGTAATTTTCTTTTTTTGTAGTATCTTTGTCTGGTTTTGGTATCAGGGTGGTGGTGGCCTCATAGAATGAGTTTGGGAGTGTTCGTTCCTCTGAAATTTTTTGGAAGAGTTTGAGAAGGATGCATGTTAGCTCTTCTCTAAATGTTTGATAGAATTCACCTGTGAAGCCATCTGGTCCTGGACTTTTGTTTGTTGGAAGATTTTTAATCACAGTTTCAATTTCTTTACTTGTGATTGGTCTGTTCATATTTTCTCTGTCTTCCTGGTTCAGTCTTGGGAGGTTCTACCTTTCTAAGAATTTGTCCATTTCTTCCAGGTTTCCATTTTATTGGCATAGAGTTGCCTGTAGTAGTCTCTTAGGATGCTTTGTATTTCTGTGGTGTCTGTTGTAACTTCTCCTTTTTCATTTCTAATTTTATTGATTTGAGTCCTCTCCCTCTTTTTCTTGATGAGTCTGGCTAATGGTTTATCAATTTTCTTTATCTTAAAGGACCAGCTTTTAGTTTTATTGATCTTTGCTATTGTTTTATTTGTTGCTATTTCATTTATTGCTGCTGGAATCTTTATGATTTCTTTCCTTCTGCTAGCTGGGTGTTGTTTGTTCTTATTTCTCTAGGTCCTTTAGGTGTAAGGTTAGATTGTTTACTTGAGATTTTTCTTGTTTCTTCAGGTAGGCTTGTATAGCTATAAACTTCACCCTTAGAACTGCTTTTGCTGCATCCCATAGGTTTGGGGATCATCGTGTTTTGTCATTTGTCTCTAGGTATTTTTTGATTTCCTGTTTGATTTCTTCAGTGATCTCTTGGTTATTTAATAACTTATTGTTTAGCCTCCATGTGATTGTGTGTTTTTACGTTTTGTGTGTGTGTGTGTGTGTGCGTGTGTAATTCATTTGTACTCTCATAGCATTGTGGTCAGAAAAGATGCTTGATATGATTTCAATTTTCTTAAATTTACCAAGGCTTGATTTGTGACCCAAGATGTGATCTATCCTGGAAAATGTTCCGTGCGCACTTGAGAAGAAAGTGTAATCTGCTGTTTTTGGATGCAATGTGCTATAAATATCAAATCTATCTGGTCTGTTGTGTCATTTAAAGCTTTTCTGTTTCCTTATTTATTTTCAGTTTGGGTGATCTGTCCATTGGTGTAAGTGAGGTGTGAAAGTCCCCCTATTATACTATTATTGCATTACTGTCGATTTCCTCTTTTATAGCTGTTAACAGTTGCCTTATGTATTGAGGTGCTCCTATGTTGGGTGCATATATATTTATAATTGTTATATCTTCTTCTTGGATTGATCCCTTGATCATTATGTAGTGTCCTTCCTCGTCTCTTGTAACATTCTTCATTTTAAAGTTTATTTTACCTGATATGAGTATAGCTACTCCAGCTTTCTTTAGATTTCCATTTGCATGGAAAATCTTTTTCCATCCCCTCACTTTCAGTCTGTATGTGTCCCTAGGTCTGAAGTGGGTCTCTTTTAGGCAGCATATATATGGGACTTGTTTTTGCATCCATTCAGCAAGCCTGTGTCTTTTGGTTGGAGCATTTAATCTGTTCACGTTTAAGGTAATTATCAATATGTATGTTCCTTTGACCATTTTCTAAATTGTTTTGGGTTTGTTTCTGTAGGTCCTTTTCTTCTCTTGTGTTTCCCAATTAGAGAAGTTCCTTTAGCATTTGTTGTAGAGCTGGTTTGGTGGTGCCGAATTCTCTTAGCTTTTGCTTGTCTGTAAAGCTTTTGATTTCTCCATCGAATCTGAATGAGATCCTTGCCAGGTAGAGTAATCTTGGTTGTAGGTTCTTCCTTTTCATCACTTTAAGTATATCATGCCACTCCCTTGTGGCTTGTAGAGTTTCTGCTGAGAAATCAGCTGTTAACCTTATGGGAGTTCCCTTTTATGTTATTTGTTGTTTTTCCCTTGCTGCTTTCAATAATTTTTCTTTGTCTTTCATTTTTGCCAATTTGATTACTATGTGTCTCGGTGTGTTTCTCTTTGGGTTTATCCTGTATGGGACTCTCTGCGCTTCCTGGACTTGGGTGGCTATTTCCTTTCCCCTGTTAGGGAAATTTTCGACCAATTTTTTGGTCCTTTCTCTCTCTCTTCTCCTTCTGGGACCCCTATAATGCTAATGTTGTTGTGTTTAATGTTGTCCCAGAGGTCTCTTAGGCTGTCTTCATTTCTTTTCATTCTTTTTTCTTTAGTCTATTCTGCAGCAGTGAATTGCACCATTCTGTCTTCCAGGTAACGTATCCGTTCTTCTGCCTCGGTTATTCTGCTATTGATTCCTTCTAGTGTAGTTTTCATTTCAGTTATTGTATTGTTTATCTCTGTTTGTTTATTCTTTAATTCTTCCAGGTCTTTGTTCAACATTTCTTGCATCTTCTCGATCTTTGCCTCCATTCTTTTTCTGAGGTCCTGGATCATCTTCACTATTGTTATTCTAAATTCTTTTTGTGGAAGGTTGCCTATCTCCACTTCATTTAGTTGTTTTTCTGGGGTTTTATCTTGTTCCTTCATCTGGTATATAGTCCTCTGCTTTTTCACCTTTTCTATCTTTCTGTGAATGTGGTTTTTGTTCCACAGGCTGCAGGATTGTAGTTCTTCTTGCTTCTGCTGTCTGCCCTCTGGTGGATGAGGCTATCTAGGAAGCATGATGGGAGGGACTGGTGGTGGGTAGAGCTGACTGTTGCTCTGGTGGGCAGAGCTCAGTAAAACTTTAATCCACTTGACTGTTGATGGGTGGGGCTGGGTTCCCTCCCTGTTGGTTGTGTGGCCTGAGGCAACCCAACACTGGAGCCTACCTGGGCTCTTTGGTGGGGCTAATGACAGACTCTGGGAGGGCTCATGCCAAGGAGTACTTCCCAGAACTTCTGCTGCCAGTGTCCTTGTCCCCACGGTGAAACAGAGCCACCCCCTGCCTCTGCAGGAGACCTTCCAACACTATCAGGTAGATTTGGTTCAGTCTCTATGGGGTCACTGCTCCTTCCCCTGGGTCCCGATGCGCACACTACTTTGTGTGTGCCCTCCAAGAGTGGAGTCTCTGTTTCCCCCAATCCTGTTGAAGTCCTGTAATGAATGCCCACTAGGCTTCAAAGTCTGATTCTCTAGGAATTCTTCCTCCTGTTGCCAGATCCCCAGGTTGGGAAGCCTGATATGGGGCTCAGAACCTTCACTCCAGTGGGTTGACTTCTGTGGTATAAGTGTTCGCCAGTCTGTGAGTCACCCACCCACCAGTTATGGGATTTGATTTTACTGTGATTGCGCCCCTCCTACCGTCTCATTGTGGCTTCTCCTTTGTCTTTGGATGTGAGGTATCTTTTTTGGTGGGTTCCAGTGTCTTCCTGTCAATGATTTTCCAGCAGCTAGTTGTGATTCTGGTGTTCTCGCAAGAGGGAGTGAGAGCATGTCTTTCTACTCCACCATCTTGTTTCTTCCTCCGATCTTCTGACACATTAATGTTGATCACTCTCTTGAGTTCCTCTGAAGATATTCTAATTTTTTGCTGTGTCCAGTGTGCTCTGCAAACTGTGTAACACCACACTCCAGAGGCCCTCCTTTCCACATGCTGCCTCTCCCCTTCTTCACAGGTCCTACTCATGTATCTTTTTGAATTATAATTTTGTCTAGGTATTTGCCCAGGAGTGGGATTGCTGGATCATATGGTAATTCTATTTTTAGTTTTCTGAGGAAATTCCATACTGTTTTCCATCGTGGCTGCACCAATTTACATTCCCAGCAACAGTGTAGGAGGGTTCCCTTTTCTCTACACCCTCTCCAGCATTTGTTATTGGTAGACTTTTTAATGATGGCCATTCTGACCAGTATGAGGTGGTACCTCATTGTAGTTTTGATTTGCATTTCTCTAATAATTAGTGATGCTGAGCATCTTTTCATGTGCCTACTGGCCATATGTATGTCTTCTTTGGAAAATTGTCTATTAAGGTCTTCTGCCCATTTTTCAATTGGGTTGTTTTTTTGTTGTTGTTCAGTTGTATGAGCTGTTTGTATACTTTGGAGATTAAGCCCTTGTCAGTTGCATAATTTGCAGATATTTTTTCCAATTCCGTAGGTTGTCTTTTCTTTGTTTTGTTTTGCTTTTATGGTTTCCTCTGCTATGCAAAAGCTTGTAAGTTTGATTAGGTACTATTTGTTTATTTTGTTTTTACTTCTGTTGCCTTGGGAGACTAACCTACGAAAACATTGGTGTGATATATTACAGAGAATGATTTGCCTATGGTCTCTTCTAAGAATTTTATGGTGTCATGTCTTATGTTTAAGTCTTTTTTTTTTTTTTTTGGCTCTGTTGGTTCTTCATTGCTGCACATAGGCTTTCTCTAGTTCCAGCGAGCAGGGGCTACTCTTTTTTGTGGTGTGCAGGCTTCTCATTGCAGTGGCTTCTCTTGTAGCCGAGCATGGGCTCTAGGCACAATGGCTTCAGAAGTTGTGGCACGTGGGCTCAGTAGTTGTGGCTTGAGGGCTGTAGAGCATAGGCTCAGTAGTTGTGGCGGACGGGCTTAGTTGCTCCGGTGCATGTGGGATCTTCCTGGACCAGGGATCGAACCCGTGTCCCCTCCACTGGCAGGCAGATTCTCAACCACTGCGCCACCAGTGAAGTCCCTTTATTAATGTTTTATAGTTCTCAGCGTATAAGTCTTTCATCTCCTTGGTCAGTTTTATTCCTTGTGTCTGTGTGTGTGATTTTTGAAAGGTGTTGCTTTTGTACATTCCCTTTCTGATATTTTATTGTTAGCATAAAGAAATGCAACTGATTTCTGAATGTTAATCTTGTATCCTGCTACTTTGTTGAATTCATTTATTAGATCTAGTAGTTTTTGTGTGGAGTCCTTAAGGTTTTCTATATATAGTATCATGTCATCTGCGTATAGTGATAATTTTACCTCTTTCCTTCCAATCTGAATACGTTTTATTTCTTTTTCTTGTCTGGTTGCTGTGGTTAAGACTTCCAATACTGTGTTGAATAGAAGTGGTGAGAATGGGCATCCTTGTCTTGTTCCAGATTTTAGCAGGAAGGCTTTCAGCTTTTCACCATTGAGTATTATATTGGCTGTGGGTTTGTCATAAATGGCTTTTATTATGTTGAGATGTGTTCCTTCTATACCCACTTTGGTAAGAGTTTTTATCATGAATGGATGTTGAATTTTGTCAAATGCTTTTTCTGCATCTGTTGAGATGATTATTTGGTTTTTGACTTTTCTTTTGTTAATGTGGTATATTACATTGATTGATTTGCCTATGTTGAACCATCCTTGTGAACTTGGGATGAATCCCACTTGATTGTGGTGTATGATCTTTTTTATGTGTTGTTGGAATCAATTTGCTAATATTTTGTTGAGAATTTTTGCATCTATATTCATCAAAGACATTGGCCTGTAATTTTCTTTTTTTGGTGGTATCTTTGGTTTTGATATCAGGGTGATGGTGGCTTCATAAAATGTCTGTGGGAGTGTTCCCTCCTCTTCAATCCTTTGGAAGAGTTTGAGAACGATCAGTATAAGTTCTTTGTATGTTTGGTAGAATTTGCCTGTGAAGCCATCTGGTTCTGGACTTCTGTTTGTAGGGAGTTTTTTTGTTTTTAAGTTTTTTTTGATATGGACCATTTTTAAAGTCTTATTGAATTCATTACAATATTTCTTTCTGTTTCGTGTTTTGGTTTCTTGGCCATGAGGCATGTGGAATCTTAGCTCCCTGAGCAGGGATCGAACCCACACCCTCTGCATTGGAAGGTGAAGTCTTAACCACTGGGCCACCAGGGAAGTCCCTGTGGGGCGTATTTTTATTTTATTTTACTTTTAAAATTTATTTATTTTTATTTTGTGGTACGCGGGCCTCTCACTGTTGTAGCTGCTCCCATTGCAGAGCACAGGCTCCGGACGCGCAGGCTCAGCAGCCATGGCTCACGGGCCCAGCTGCTCCACGGCATGTGGGATCTTCCCGGACTGGGGCACGAACCTGTGTCCCCTCCATCGGCAGGCGGACTCTAAACCACCGCGCCACCAGGGAAGCCCTGTGGGCGTATTTTTAAATTGCAGATTCTATTTCGCTTCTAGTGATTGGTCTGTTCAAATAATGTATTTCTTCTTGATTCAGTGTGGTGGGCTGTATGTTTCTAGAAAGTTGTCCATTTCTCCTAGGTTGTCAAATTTGTTGGTATATAATTTTTTATAGTATTCTCTTATGTTTTTTTGTATTTCTGTGGTATCACTTGTGCTTTCTCCTTTTTCATTTCTTATTCTGTTTATTTGGGTTCTCTCTCTTTTCTTCTTGGTGAGCCTGGCCAGAGATTTGTCAGTTTTCTTTACCCTTTCAAAGAACTAGCTCTTGGTTTTATTGATTTTTTTTCTATTGTCTTCTAAATCTCTATCTTATTTATTTCCTTCCTTCTGTTGACTTTAGGTTTTGTTTATTCTTCTTTTTCTGATTCTTTTAGGTGGTAGGTTAGATTGTTTATTTGAAATTTTTCTTATTTTTTGAGGAAGGCCTGTATTGCTATGAACTTCCCTCTAAGAACTGCTTTTGCTGCATCTCATAGATTTTGTATGGTTGTGTTTTCATTGTCATTTGTATCAAGGTAATTTTTAATTTCCTTTTTGATTTCCTCGTTGACCCATTGGTTTTTTAGTAGCATGTTGTTTAGTCCCCATGTAATCTTTTTTTTGTTCTTCCTCAGTTCTTTTCCTGTGGTTGATTTCTAGTTTCATACTGCTGTGGTCAGAGAAGATGCTTGATATAATTTCTATACTCTTAAACTTGTTGTGGTGAGTCTTGTGCCCTAGTATGTGGTCATTCCTAGAGAATGTTGCATGTGCACTTGAAAAGAATGTGTGTTCTGGGTTTTTTTTTGGATGTAATGTCCTGCAAATATCAATTAAATATAACTGTTCTGTTGTATCATTTAGCATCTCTCTCCATTGATGTGAGCAAGGTGTTAAAGTCTCCTACTATTATTGTATTCTCATCAATTTCTCCCTTTGTCTATTAGTATTTGTTTTATGTATTTGGGTGCTCCTATATTAGGTACATATATGTTGACAAGTGTAAAATCCTCTTCTTGTATTGATCCTTTTATCATTATATAGCGTCCCTCTTTATCTTTATTTATAGCCTTTGCTTTAAAGTCTATTTTGTCTGATACGAGTATTGCAACTCCTGCTCTTGTCATTTCCGTTTGCATGAAATATCTTTTTCCATCCCCTCACTTTCAATCCATGTGTGTCCTTTGCCCTAAGGTGGGTCTCTTGTAGGCAGCATATTGTAGGCTCTTGTTTATTTAATCCAGTCTGCCACTCTGTGTGTTTTGATTGAAGCATTCAGTTCATTGACATTTAAGGTAATTATTGATACATATGTATTTATTGCCATTTTAAATTTTGTTTTCCAGTTGATTCTTTGTATCTTCTTTGTTTTTCTGTTTGTGGTTTGGTGATTTCCTTTTATGCTTGTGTTCTTTTTGGTTTTTGTGAATCTATTGTATGTTTTTGATTTGTGGTTGCCCTGTTATTCAAGTATGTTAACCCCCTTTCCTGTATCTGCTTGCTTTAGATGGGTAGTCATATAGGCTCAAGCATATCCTTAAAAAAAAAAAGAATCTGCATTTTCTTACCCTCCTTCCCCACATTTTATGATTTTGACGTCTTTTTTACATCTTCATGTTTATCCTTTTGCTGTTCCTTGTGTTTATCATCACTTTCACAAGTAGGTTTTGTTTTTTCTTTTTGATCTGTTTACTGGCTAAGTGATTTACTTTCCAGTTGTGATTTCCTCCTTCTTGTATCTTCTTGCTTCTTTTCTATTTAGAGCAGACCTTTCAATATGTCTTTTAAGATAGCTTTAGAATTGCTGTATTCTTTTAGTTTTTGCTTGTCTGAGAAATTCTTTATTTCTCCTCCTATTCTAAATGATAATCTTGCTGGGTAGAATATTCTGGGCTGCAGATCTTTCCCTTTCAAGACTTTGAATATATTTTGCTACTCCCTTCTGGCCCTCAGTGTTTTCTGTAGAGAAATCAGCTGATAGCCTTATGGGGGGTTCCCTTGTAATTAACTCTTTGTTTTTCTCTTGCTGTCTTTAGAATCCTCTTTTTAACTTTGGCCATTTTTATTATATGTCTTGGTGAAGGTCTGTTTGGGTTCATCTTGTTTGGGACCCTCTGTGCTTCCTGTATTTGGATATCTGTTTCCTTCTTTAGGTTTGGGAAGCTTTTAGCCATAATTTCTTCAAATACATTTTTAACCCCCTTTTCTCTTTCTTCTCCTTCTGGCATCCCTATTATATGTAGATTGGCATGCTTTATATTATCCCACAGGTCTCTTTTATTGCTTTCATGTTTTCTTTTTTTCATTTGGCTTTCTGTCTGCTGTTTTGATTGGGTAATTTCCATTATTCTGTCTTCCAGATCACTTATTCTTTCTTCTGTATTATTCATTCTATTCGTTGCCTTTACCTCAGCTTTCGTCTTGGCAAACGAATTTTTAAATTTTTCTTGGCTCCTCCTTATAGTTTCTAGTTCCTTTTTACAGTAATTTGCATTCCTGTCAATAGCCTTTCTTAATTCTTTCAGTATTTTCATTACCTGTTTTTTGAACTTGGCGTCTATTAGACTGATGAGGTCTGTTTCATTGTTTGTTCCTTCAGGGGAATTCTCTTGGTCTTTTAACTGGGAGTAGTTCCTCTGCTTCTTCATTTTGCTTGTATTTCTCTTACTGTGTGAGTTTAGGAGAAACAATTATCTACTGTAGTCTTGGAGGGCTATTTATATGTGGCAGTGTCCCTGCGTAGCTTGTGTGGGTTTAATTTTTTTTGGCGTGAGGGTGGTTTTGGGTTTGGATATTTGCTGTCTCTTTCCTCCGCGTGTGCTGGCTGTCTCCACACAGCCAACACCAGTCCTCTCCCCGGGGTCTGACCTCCGAAGCCTGAGCCTCAGCACCCAGCCCCGACTCTCCCCAGTGGACAAGCGACCCAAGCTGGGGAGTGCTGGCAGCACTGACCTTCTATGCAGGTCTCTCTCTGCAAACAGGGTGCGGCACTCTCCTCCGAGGCTCTGAAGTTCCCTCTCTGTCCCAGCTGATTTTGCTGCCAGTGAGGGGACTTCCCCGGGTGCAGGAACTTTTCCTCCTTCACAGCTCCCCAAAAGGGGTGCAGATCCCATCCGGATTCCTTTCTCTCTCTTTTGTTCTTTTTTCTTTTGCCCTACTCAGTTATGTGGAGATTTTCTTGCCCTTTTGGGAGTCTGAGGTCTTCTGCCAGCGTTCAGCAGATATTCTGTGAGAATTGTTCCACATGTAGATGTATTTTTGATGCATTTGTGGGAGAAGGTGAGCTCCATGTCCTACTCCTCTGCCACCTTGATACGATCCTGTTATGATGCCTTTTACAACATCCTATGAAGAATACACTTTAAAAGTGAATCATTTTTCAAAATAGTTTATTTTTAACTTTCATACAGTCCTCATATTCTAGATCATGTTTGCTTAAAGTGAGGCATCCACATTCATTCAGTTGCTTGGGTGAAAGCCAGACTCGGTGCCCAGAGATTGGTGGTGTGAAGATGAATACAACGGTCCTCTAACCATCCCCACAGGGCACTGGGTTCCTACTGTCTCACGTTCGGTGTTTGGCAGGGATCAGGTCTCATTCAATTGGCAGCTCCCTCTCAGCCAGCACCTACCTGCACACACAATAGGTTCTTGATAATTACTCTTTAATTGAATTGTCCTAAGCTTTCAGGAAAGAGAAAATGGAAGGGAAAACAAGAAGTATAATGAGCTCTTTTTGGACTAAGTCTTGTGCTTGGCGATTTATGTATATTTTCTCATTGAATCCTATGACGTTAAAAACACATCACTTCTTTTTTTACAGGTAAAAATTGCTCAACATAAATGTCTTTAAAAGGGTTCCTATACTTAGATTGAAGGTATCCTAGTGTTTTAGTTTTTGCCTTTTCCCCCCTGTTAAGTGTGTTTCAGGGACTGGTTTATTTACTCTACAATAAACCAATGAGATAGGCCCTAATACTGTTCCCATTTTAAAGATAAGCAAACTAAACTTAGGGTAATAAACTTCTACTGTCATAAGGTTAGCAGCATAGCTGGATATCCTGCGTGTCATTGTGTGCTTTTAAGCACTGTGGACTGGCTCTCAACCCTATGACTCTCTCTCTCTCTCCCTCTCTCTCTCTCTCTCTCTCTCTCTCTCTCTCTCTCTCTCTCTCTCTCTCTCTCTCACACACACACACACACACACACACACACCTCCCAGCCCTCAAATCCAGAGCCCCACCCCACCTGGGAGGGGGAGGCTTCTCAGGCTTATGGTTATTAAAGAGCAGCCTGGCCAGGGTTGAAAAGCACTGTGCTAGGAGCTATCTGGAGCTAAGGTTCCTTCTTCTGTCAGTCATACTTAGGCTAATGGTTTTAATTAGCTCCTAGACTGAGGGAAATGTCTTACATGGTTATTTATGGATTCCTGCAACGTGTAGCCCTGTCCCTCAAACATAAGGAGTGCTAAAAGAAAACGCTGAATTGGATATAGAGCAGTAGTTTTCAAGGACACCTTCATAGGTAGTAGAGCCTAAAGCGGAACAGGAGTTCGCTTCCGACGGTGAGCACAGGAATGGCTTAGGCTTGGCGTTGTTTATTTTTATGCCTCATGGGAGTATTTAAGAATGTGATCCTTGGCACTGCTGTTTAATATTAATAACACCAGTAGAGAATGGAGTTGTTTTTAATAAATAGCATTATATTAATATATAATAATACAGTTAAATCCCTCTCATCAGTAGGTTTGGGTAAATGTCTTTGGTTAAGATGAAAATGCAGAACAGGGCACTATATTTCGTAATATGCGTTTATTGGTAATGTGGGAACTCTGGAGGCCTCAGGAGAACAAAGACAGCTGCTCACTTTGTCCTTCTTCCAATGATTGGGCAGTGCCTCATGGAGGACAAGCTCAAGAAAACCACAACATTTGAAGTAACTAACTTTCACAGAGTGCCTCAAGAGGGATTGATATCAGAGGAACTTTTCTACCTTGTAGATTTGCTCGTAACGGTCACTGTGGAAGATTCCCCAACCCTTGAGTAGATCACTGAAGAGGTTCCACTGAATTCCACGAATGTTTGTTGAATCCCTGATACATTTGTGTTAAGGGTGGTGGAGACTAGTAAGACAGCAGCAGTGCTCCTCAGTCCTGTCTTCATTATTGGCCCTCCCCCCACCAAAGACCCTTTGTAGACATTTTTTCCTAATCATCTCTCTGCAGGTACACTGTATATGGACTTATGTGCTGTACGTATAACCCTTGCTTTATACTTAGAAAAATAGTAAGATTCCGCCCCCAGCCCCCCACCATTGTTGCCCCCATGGGGATTCTGTCTAAGGTAACATCCCTGTCATTAACACTGGGTAGGAGTCTTTGATTGACAGCAGTCTCGGAGATATCCTGGTTGGGAGGATATGTAAACATTACAGGAGATCTGAGCATGTTTCTGTCCTTGGGCCTTGTGCCCAAGCTGACGAGGATCTGGACTAAAGCCCTCTTGGTTAAGTGAGGATCTCAACGAGAACCTGTGACCAACTTCCTACAGTTTACCGGGAAAATTGTATCATAGTTCTAGGAACGAGCGTTATCATTCTTACTCATGGCCTGCTATACCCGTGCAAGAGTAAAGGAAGAAAGCTGACGTTCTTCTCTGTGGGTGTGTTGCTAAGTGTGTGTGATCCGTGGGATATGAAAACTGAGATAAAGAAGGACAATGGGTAACAGAAATCCATCTTCCCTGTTATTCTGAACTATGAATAAAACAATTCTTAGTGCTCTTTATCTCAGTTTTCTGTGTCTTTTTTTTTTTTCTTTTTATTCACTACACAGGAAGCATCCAGGATGCGGGAACATCGTGACATTTGCACAATTTTTATTTATCGCTGTGGAAGGCTTCCTCTTTGAAGCTGACTTGGGAAGGAAGCATCCAGCTATCCCAATAAGGTATGGCGCATTGAAGTCTCTTTTTAGCCTTTTTTTTTTTTTTTCTAAGTTAAGAGCTTTTCTGGTATGTATACAAAAGGAATATGAGGCATCGTTTTATAAGATTGGTACCAAATATATCAGTAGAATAATTCATTTTCTGAATTTAATACATTGTGACACTGCAGGGAGCCTATTCTTAGAATAAAATTCCTGCCATGACACTTAAAATAACTCTGATGGAGGCAACTATATATATGTGTGCGTGTGTCTGTCTGTGTCTGTCTGGTATATGGTCAAAGGCCTGGTGTGACAACCAATTTTTAACCAGTTATGCATATTTTCCTCTTGTTGGTAAAGTTATCAAATATGTTAAGAGTGGTATCATTGTTACTTTTAAAAGACTAATGGCTTTTGGAGATAGAGGTGGTAGTTACACAACATTGTAAGTGTACTAAATACCACCGAATTGTTCACTTTAAAATGGTGGATTTTATGTTATGTGACTGTCACCTCAATCAAAAGAAAATGAACTGCAAGCTAAGGTAAAATTGTTGCTTCCAGACCTCCATCCATTAGTCCAAATTTGCATAACTGTACTCATGGGGCCAAACAGAAAACAGGGCAGATCTTATAACGAACAGTGTATTGAAAACAGCATTCTTGCTGTGAGAGACTTGAAATCAAAGTGTATTTTTTTTTTTTTTTTTTTTGCGGTACGCGGGCCTCTCACTGTTGTGGCCTCTCCCGTTGCGGAGCACAGGCTCCGGATGGGCATGCTCCGCGGCCATGGCTCACGGGCCCAGCCGCTTCGCGGCATGTGGGATCTTCCCGGACCGGGGCACGAACCCGTGTCCCCTGCATCGGCAGGCAGACTCTCAATCACTGCGCCACCAGGGAAGCCCTCAAAGTGTATTTTTTAAATTTAATTTTATTTTTGTTTTATATTGGGGTATAGTTGATTTGCAATGTATTAGTTTCAGGTGTACAGCAAAGTGATTCAGTTATACATATATCCATTCTTTTTCAGATTCTTTTCCTGTATAGGTTATTACAGAATACTGAGTAGAGTTCCCTGTGCTGTACAATAGGTCCTTGTTGTTAAATTAAAAGAAAGAACCACACACACACAAAGTGTAATCCATCCAGTTGTATTTAGTAGGATAGTGTCACTTAATCCCTTTGAGAGGGACGTTCTGGTGTGAATGCATCCAAGGACTGGCTAAGATTCATTGGTGTTATTTTGCCGCCTTCCTGAGTAGCCCGCTGTAGAAAATCTGGCTGAATTTTGTTACTAATATTGTATTTTTAAATATCCCAAGGTGATGCTAAATATTCTGAATACTTTACCTTCCCCCATTGGCTTTAGTATCTGCATAAAACTTTCTGCTCCCAAGACCAGCATTTATATCAGAGTAGGAACCCCAGCATTTTTTGATTCCTCTGGTCCTTTCCCTCCTCCTTCCACTATTTCTTTCTTCTCTGGCTGCCACTAGCACAGTTCAGGAACGTATTCACTCTCGCCATGACTTTTATAATAATAGCTTGGTTGGCTGACCTCCTGCCTATCACCTCTTCATCCCTCCATTTCAACTTCCTACCATTGTATCACGACACCCACTCCACATGCACTCAGGTCACCGTTAGATTCAAAGTGAAGCCCAAACTCCCTAACCTGCCCTTGGAGGCTCCCCGTGAACCTGCCCTAACAACCATGCTCCCATGTGTGCAGTTCGTGCCGCCTATTTTATTTTCTATCTGGGAAGCCGTAATCAAAATCTTGCTCTTGTCGTTCATCCCCATGAGCGATTTCTAGGCAATACTATGTAGGCAGTGATGTGGAATAGTTGGAATTAATTATCCTGAAAGAACTTGATGACCTCTATCTCCAGATGGCATCTTTTCAAGACTGAACTAGGAAAATTGGGCAAGAAAGCTTGTGAAATCACCAGCAGTATATTATTTATAAGCTGTGAAGTAGTTCTCACCAGTAACTTTGCGTGTGTGTATTACTGTGTTCTGCATTCATTGTAAAGCTCTTCAGACTTTCCAGACTGTGTTCTTTTAGCCCTGGTGTGCACGGGCAGATAGCCCCCTACCTCACCAGGAACGCAAAATTGGTTCTTGTCAGGGAAGATAACTTGAGACTCACTGCTGTCACCTTCTCCAGATGTGCAAAGGTGAAAAGGATGGGGATCTGTGCTCAAAGACTTTCGACAATTCCTGAAGAATGTGGAACCACTTATTCACCTTTGCCCTGCATTCTTTAGCCATGTACTTCAAATATTATTTTTCCCTTGTTGAATGTATTAGGTTGAATCATATGAAATTGCTGATGTTCAACCCCTTTTGACCTACCAAAAAACGGCATTTTAAATGGTTTAAGCTGATATGTATGAAAGGCATCTTAAAAATTATGTAATTAATTAATTTATTTATAACTTGTTATTTGTGTTCATCCCTTTATCTTTCTAAATGATTAGAGTTCCTGGATTTCTTTTAGTTTTTGCTTTTTATTATTATTTAAAGACCTATACATTCTCAAAAAACAGGGGCCCTAATTTTAAATACAAATCTATGCAAGTCAAATGATGCCCTCATTAATTTGGAGGCCACTGGTTCAAGGTAGGATAATTTTAACAGTTGCTAGGGTGAAAGTAAGCCTTGACTTAGCACATCTTTTCTTTAGAAACAGTGAAAATTAATAGTATAAACAAGTGTACAGAAGAAATATTTGAGAGTTTAACAATTTTTAAGTTCTTTAGAGCTACATGAAAATTATATACAAAGAACTGATACAATAATAAAAATTATCCATTCACTTTAAAAAACCTATTGCTGTCTATCAGGTAACTCTTTTTGAAGCCTCATTTATAGTTGCTGTACATACTAGAAAAATATTAAAATAGTGTTTCTTGGAACACATTCTATAGTTCAAACTTTTTCCACATTATTCTGGCTTTGTGAAGTATTTTCCTATGTACTTGGTGCTTGACTTCACATGATAATAGTGATACGATCTTTTAATCCAGAGGAAATAAGCACAAGACTTTTTAAACCAAAAATATGTATTTCCTTCTCTACTTGATTTTCTTGACATCGTGGATCCTGTGTGATGAGCTGTCGTCCCTGCCTCTCAGGTACTACGCCATAATGGTGACCATGTTCTTCACCGTCAGCGTGGTCAACAACTACGCCCTGAATCTCAACATCGCCATGCCCCTGCACATGATATTTAGATCTGTAAGTCTGCCGGCTCACGTGAACACGTTCCTCTGGAAAATGCAGCCAAGTGGGTCCATTAAACACATGACAAAAGTAGAAAGAGCCTATAAGGAGTAAAGTCTAGGGTGTAAGAATAGGTCTCATGGATGAATAAGCAGAGGCTGGCTTTCATCTGAGAAATAGGGCAAAAAAATATGAAAGTGGGTGGTTTACTTTTATTTATCAGAGGTCTTACAGGTGATTAATAAAAGGAAGGTTAAAATTTCCCCGGATAACAGATTTTACCTTTAATTTTCTTCATCTGGTTGGTTTTATATTCGTTCTTGCTATGAATGTTATTTAACTTATATTTCATCACTCTTTGTTTCTTCCATGAAATTACGTTGACTTCTAGTATATGATATAGATACTTCTCTTTTCTGATTTTTTCATGCATGGTGGGAGAGCTAGTTTGTATATAAATAAGAACAGAGTGTTCCCAGAAGAACAGGAAAGAAACTCAAGAGGGAATATAGTTAGGATTGCAGAAGAATGCAAAATAGGTAAAAATTGGAATTATAACTTTTCTGTGTGGCCTGAGATTTTTGTGAGATGGAATGTGCTGTCCCTAAAGCAACTTTCCAGAGCTGATTATAATGACTAAGATGACCTTCAGAGCATTGATCACAGAATAGACTTTCAATAGACACTTGCTGATTGATTGACAACTTTCCAGACAAGAGACAGATCCCTGCACAGCTTCATTCAGTCAAACTGTGGGCGAGGAGAAGCGTGTTAAAGGCTCCTGTAAATCAGATGGGAAATTTGACAAAAATAAGTCTATAACATACTTCATTCCTGCTAGCCCAGCTTCAGCTTTGACCCCTTATTGAGAATTGATCATTTTTCTTCTCATTGTCAACTTTAAAATGTTGTATTATTTTACGTGTAGATCGTTATGGTTTGTAACTTCTGCCATCCTAGCAACATGGTGTACCTCACTGATCATTCATCCTAACCTCCCTTTCCAGCTGTTTCCCCACCTTGCCCCTGTTCATACTTATCTTGAATTGTGTTATCTCCTTTCCCTAGTGCACTAAAACTCTGTTGTCTCTTTTCACAGGGTTCTCTAATTGCCAACATGATTCTAGGAATTATCATT
The DNA here is from genome assembly GCF_964374135.1 of Grampus griseus. Classification (NCBI taxonomy): domain Eukaryota; kingdom Metazoa; phylum Chordata; class Mammalia; order Artiodactyla; family Delphinidae; genus Grampus; species Grampus griseus. Next base: position 18,519,398 of record NC_139003.1, read on the forward strand.
TTGAAGAAAAGGTAAACAATACTCTTTTATATTTTGTGTATAGGAAGGATAAGCTGAGCCCCAGCCATAAGCTCATCTGGATTCCTTTTCTCATAGTGATGATAAGTTTGTGCTTGGCCATCTGCCTTGTTTCTTAGTTCTGTCTGTGACAGTGGTGCTCATTCCTGAGGCAGTGGACCAGGTAAGAGGCCCCACCTGTGGCTTTGGAGCAGCATATTCTCTGTGTAGAATTAATAAACTCTTGTCATCGTTGAATCTTCAGTACCATACTAATCTACGAAGCCAATTGATCTAGAACTTCACTGTCCCACGTGGTCACCACTGGCTACATGTGACTATTTACATTTAATTTTAAATATTAAAAAGTAAATAAAATTAAATATATAGTTTCTCCATCTCACTAGTCCCATTTTAAGTGCTCAGCAGCTGCATGTGGCTAGTGGTGACCGCCTGGGAGAGCCCAGATGTGGGACGTTGCCAGCTTCCCTGGAGTTCTGTGGGACAGTGCTGTCCTAGGAAGCGTACAACATAATGAGCTAAGAAATAATCATACGTATTATAAAGAAAATTCCTAACAAAGGCCCAAGTGGCCAAACAAGATGCGATGAAAAGTTTCAGGACCCTTCTTTGTAACTGTCGCCAGTGGCTCTCTCTGGGTACGGCTGGGAAATAGCAGAAGTATCTGGGATGCTGTTGCCAAGCATTTGTCTCTCACCTTCATTCGGAGCCTCACTCCCAGGGAGGAGAGGTGTGGGGCAGAGACAGTCGGTGCAGTCTGGAACACTTCTCAGGGGGAAGTTCATCCTCACTGTTGAGACCAAAATCGTGCAAGTTGGTGCCTGCTTTTCAATGTATTTAGTACCCAGCCCGAAGTATTAAAACCCTCTGTACCAGCTTGGAAAGTAGCTGTCAATTCAGTGTGGGAAGCTAGAGTTTTTAAGTAATAAGGGCTGTGTCATGAAAAGGCTCCTTATCGTGAGCTCTTTGTCTCCTGAGGCTTATGTATTCCCCAGATAAGCACCATTGTAGTTGATTTCTTTTCTAGGTTCTCTCTATTCAAGCACACGGAGGTAATGGTCAGGTTCATTATCTTTGAAGGGACCCCTGTGCTTCTTGGTAATGTAAAGGTCACATTGGGACAGACCCGTGGTCTTTCCAACCTTTGATTTTGGCGCATAGCAGGGATACAAAAGAACTTATTATAAAAGGAATGTAGTCTCCTGACATACCCCAAATGTTGGGGGCCTTAAACATTGCAGTTTTCCTTAAGAGCTTGTTTTTAGTCTGTCTTCTGGAATCTCTCTAAGTCTTTTTTGACTCTCTCCAGTCTGTATCCCCCAGAGAACAGGAATTTCCCTAAGCTAACTGTCTAATATCATGGTTTAGTAATTCTCTCCTTTTGTTTATCTTGAGTAGCACCCGTCAAGTTTATAGTGTGTTTCCTTTTCCAGGATTTGAAGACCAAATCTATATTCACCTTAACCATGCCCTTCATTATTGTTTAGGCCTGAATTTGAGACCTCCCTATCTGATCTTTGCAGACTGGAGAGTTCCCTTATGTTTCTGTCTGCCCGCAGCAGCGCCTGTGTCCTCGCCCGCCCCTCTTCTCTAGCGTGGTGCGCTTGGCCCCTTGCTCTGCCCCGCAGCCAGTTCCGTTGGCCATTTTCTGAGGCGCTGTGACCAGAACTATACAAAGTATTTGAGTAGAAAACTTCAGATGTAAGGTTTTAACTTCTTTTCATTCCTGTCTGAGGCCTTTTGCTTTATCACCAAGAGCCTGAGAGGGACGTTAATTGATACTATTTTAGTTAATGTGAAATGCCACTCTTATTACTGCTAATAGTTCTATTAGTTTCATATTACTTGCTTTATCCAACTATGCCAACATTTCAAAACAATATTTAAGAGACGTAAAGACAGTGCCCTCCCCTGCTGCTTGTCCCTGATATTCCTTCCGCCCTTCCTCTCATGCTGTGTCTCTTCACACTCAGGTCTGGGCCCCAGAAGCCAGGGAAAGCAACAGGCACCCCTTAAGATCTAGCAGGCTTTCATCCGGACTCGAGAGCAGGATGGGCTGTCCTGTCTGGTCTGTCTTTGTTTTCTGTTGAAACAATCTATTGGTGCACAAACTACGGGAAACAAACTGTCTTAACCACCACCAGAAAGGGCGCTATTTAGAAACTAGTCGGCATCCTGATTCTTTTCACGCACACTTACGTGGACTCTGCTGGGAAGTGATCCCCTTGATTGTGTTTTGGTGACTTGTACTCTCATGAACCATCTGACTGTCAGCGTCCTGTGGAAATCTGTATCTATGCTTTCCTGAGGTGCTCTTCTTCTTATTTTCGCAGATACGGTGTATTCAAATATGCCTCCATCGCCCTGGTGTCTGTGGGGATATTTATTTGCACTTTCACGTCAGCAAAGCAGGTGGTAAGAATCTGTTCACAAATGATTTCTATTCACTACTTGCCTTGGGGGCCCAGGTACTTATTAATGATATAATAAATGTAAATACTCCTGTAATACAAGGATTTAAATCTCTGCAAGAGAAGAGTAGAGGGAAACGGGTAACATAAATATTTCCCTTGTATTGAGGCCCCTTGAATGTAGTTCTGGTCTCTGTACCTCGTATTTTTTCTTATTTCCTAGACTTCCCAGTCCAGCTCGAGTGAGAATGATGGATTCCAGGCATTTGCGTGGTGGTTTCTAGGCAAGTACAGTAATTACAATAAAGCTAATTGCCTCTGCAGTTCTGTTTTCAGAGGTTTCTCCTAAGGGATATGTTTCTTGGCAAGAAGCTTTGGCTAAACAAATTATGCCATAGAAGAGAGAGGCATCTGGGATTATATATCTCTGAACCTTAGTGTTCAAGAAACGAAAAAAAAAAGTCTGTATTCATAGTACTGTGTTCTACAGCATGGATGCTGTCTTGGTTGCCACTGGTGTATAAAGAAAGGTCTGTGTCTAGTTGTCCATCACACTCTCTGGGAGCAATAGAGTATCATCCATTTCTTTATGATCTGTCTGCTGAGCAGAAGCTTCTACAAAAGGAGGGCACATTACAGCAGTTGACTCTTTAAATTTCCAAGGGACCCATTTCTAAATCTTAGATTTATTTTCGTCATAAGCTGTTCCACATGGCAATGTTCCCAAACCTGACGGATCATCACAATCTCCTGGGGAGTTTTTAAAAATACAAATATCTCTTTGTTGAATTAATTAAACAACTCCTATAGAGCTTTGCCCTTGCTGTGTATGATAGAGAGGGGAAAGTTAGTGATGGCAATAAGATATTGAGACTGACCAAATGGAAGAAAAGTAGCAATGAAAGAACTATTCTCCTCGCCTCTTGACTTTGAAACTTTATCTCTTTAGATTGTTGTTCTTAACATAGAAAGCTCTTTATCAGCTATTGGAAAGATACTTTATCCAATAAGAACTTGCAACAGACATGAACACACAATTCATGGGGACAAAATTAATGTTCAGTAAACTTATGTTCAGCCTTGCTAGTCTAGTAATCAAAGAAATGCAAATTGAAACCAAAATGCAGTACCTTTTAATTTTGGTCTCTTATATTGGCAAGATAATAAATGATTATTCTCATTGCTGCTGAGGATGCAGTAAGGCAACCATTTCCATATAAACTGTTTATGGTAAATTGACACAGCCTTTCTGGGAAAAAAAGTAAGCAACCATTTCCATATAAACTGTTTATGGTAAATTGACACAGCCTTTCTGGGAAAAAAAGTATGTGTATGTATTGAGTTTTTAAAATGTCTACAACCTTTGACTCAGTAATCCCCCTTATGAGAGTGTATCCTAAGGAAATAATCAACATTTTGTTTAAAGATTTATGTACTAGGATGTACATTGATTTTAATGATGAAATAATTGGAAGTAATCTAACCATTCTCCTATTATAAGACATTTAAGTATGGTACATCCACATGATAGAATAATATGCAGCCATACTTTTGAAAAAATTTTAATGAATGACTTGAAGGAAAATCCAGGAAAAAGGTCGTGAAGAAAGCAAGATATAAAATTATATATTCATTATGATCCTGTCTCAGCATAAAATATCTACCTAAGTATATACACAGAGAGAGATAGCAAACTGTTTAGGACTGGATGGTAATATTGTGGTTGATTTTTATTTCTTTTTAAATTTTGTACATGTTGCACATTTAGTGTGTAATGTTTGTAGAACTTAATGTTCTTTAAGAAAAGATCTGGAAGTTAGCAAATGCAGGCATCTTGTAACTCGATGTTTGCTTTTTAGGTATTGGGGCACTGACTTTCGCTCTTCTGATGTCAGCAAGGATGGGTATTTTCCAAGAGACTCTGTACAAACAATTTGGGAAACACTCCAAGGAGGCTTTGTTTTATAATGTAAGCAGTTTCTTGAATCCAGGGAAGATGAAAATTATTGAGTTGTTATTGTTATTGTAATATGTTATTTCAAATGTGATATGTCATCCTTCTGATGTAGTCGAAGGATCAATTTATTATCCAATAAACTGTTTTGGGGCCCACGGACTTGGGCACTTTTGATAGGCTGCCACAGTTCTCTACACGAGGTGATCATTATCAGTCAGTGTGAACAGAACATGTCTGCCAACCAGAAACAACCCCAAGGGACAAGGAACCCAATGTTCCTATAGATGAAATCAAGTTAAAACCACTATGGAAACCTAGAAAGGGAATAGAAGTTTCAGAAACCCCATGCCGAGGAGAATATGTGCGGTCAGGCATTTGGGAGAGTTGGGGGAGATGGGATTTGAGGAGTAAGTCCCTCAGATGGGCTTTATTCCTTTGATGGAGAGTTTAATTAGTTAATTATATACGCTTTCGCTTCTTGTTTGAAAGTGCTGATCTAGAACCCCCTCCTCTAACTTTCCTCTTTCTCCCCCGTCTTTTCTGTTGAAATAATGCCCGGCTCCTCAAGGTCATGGTGATATCATTGCCTCCAGATTCAGTAATCTCAGGGATTCCTTCCCTGCCAACTGTTTGTACTGAAGTTGCAGACAAGCAACTTGAGACATTTACTTAGAACTAGAGTATGCGGCTGAGAATTAAAAAAATAAAGGAACATTCTGTTTGGTTTCCGTGTTTCTTTTAGCATGGTACCTGGTGTATAGTTAACTGCTTGGTAAACGTTTACTGTGATTCCTTGTTATCGTGGTGGTAGTAGTGGTGGGTTGTTGTCAAGCACCTTATCTTTGCTTACCTATTGTTTCCCCTTCCTCTTCAATCTCTTCTTATTCTTGTCTTCATTTCTTTATCCCTGACTTCATATTGTCCTCCACTCTCTTTTCCCACTAGTTTCCTGAACACCCTAAAATCTGCCTGCACGTTCCATATAATTTTTAAATCCGTTATAGTAAATAGTAAAAATAGTAAAATGTAGCAGATCCTTTGGGCAGAATGACTGTGTGTTTCAATTTTCCATTCCCTTTTGTTGAGGAAAGGATGCTGGCTCTATTTTTTTGTTTCAAAGGGCAAGAACTGTAATTTGGAGGTTGATATCATGCCCTACAATGTAAGTGGTCAGTAGCACTGGATACTTTTAACTTAATAAATAAGTCTGACTTGCTTTTCTTGATATTGCTTGTTAAACAACTTGTAAAACTTTCAATCAGTGTAAAGATACTCTAATTCTTCTAGAATGTTTTTGCATTTAAATTTACATGAAATGTTTCTTCCCCTAGCATGCCCTTCCACTTCCTGGTTTCATCTTCCTGGCTTCTGACATTTATGACCATGCCGTTCTATTCAATAATTCTGGTGAGTTTGGGGTTATCTAGTAGAATTACATAACAGTCTCAGAGGCAGCGTCTCCATTTTACTCTCGACTTGACCACTGCTTTTTTCATGGTCTTATCCAAATCATCTGTCACCCTGGAAACAGTCCCCATTCCACCTTCCTGGAATATAGTGCCATTAATCAGTGGTTGCAGCAGCAAAAGCCTTTATAGGCACTTCTCAATCAATGAAGTAAGACAGTATCTTCAAATTTTCTGTTTTGCTGTGGAATTTGTGTTTGCATTTGAATGTGCAATGTATGATGTTCTGAGAATGCAAACAAATAGTAATAATACTGCAGTGACTGGAGCTGTGAGAAGTTGGGCAGCAGTCCAGCTTCTTTACTCCTGTTCTCTGCTGGGAAAGGCAGTCTGCTCACAGATCCAGGCCGAGCTGCCTCTGAGCAAGGAGGAACAAAAATGATGACAGGGCTTTTTCCTAGTTACAGGGCAGATAGGCAGCAGGAGTAAACAAAATTAGTTCAAATGTCTACAGTGTAAGTTAGCTATTACTTTTTCTTTTTTTTTTTTTTTTGCGGTACGCGGGCCTCTCACTGTTGTGGCCTCTCCTGTTGTGGAGCACAGGCTCCGGACGCGCAGGCTCAGCGGCCATGGCTCACGGGCCCAGCCGCTCCGCGGCATGTGGGATCTTCCCGGACCGGGGCACGAACCCGTGTCCCCTGCATAGGCAGGCGGACTCTCAACCACTGCGCCACCAGGGAAGCCCCTAGCTATTACTTTTTAAAGGATTTAATAAATTAGCTAATAATTGCCAGTTAACTTCAAATAAATTACTGATATAATCCTATTATCTACTAAAAGACATAGCTTGTTATACAGACAAATGATTACACAAGGAACAAATACACACTTTTAAAATTAAGTCTTCATGTTGCTCAGACCTAAAATGGTAAGTGTATTTTGTAGAATGACAGTAGGTGCTGAGTAAACATTTGTTTGCTATCTGGTCACAAGTTGTGAAGTTGTGACTGTTCTCTGTTTGAGTTTGTAGAATTGCCTGTCCCGTTTGCTTGCAAAAAGTGTGATGGTGGCAATGTGTAAGAAAGTTTTTAAGGCTCTGAATTACTCAATTACTCAATCATTTCTGACTTTTTTTTTTTTTTTTTTTTTGAGGTACGCGGGCCTCTCACTGTTGTGGCCTCTCCCGTTGCGGAGCACAGGCTCCGGATGGGCAGGCTAAGCGACCATGGCGCACGGGCCCAGCCGTTCCGCGGCATGTGGGATCTTCCCGGACCGGGGCACGAACCCGTGTCCCCTGCATCAGCAGGCGGACTCTCAACCACTGCGCCACCAGGGAAGCCCCTGACTTTTTTTTATTGAGGTATAATTGACATATAGCTGATTTTTGATGCAGTGGTTTTTAAGGTCTCTAAGAGTCCCCACATAGCAAAGGGCTATGGAAATAAACACATTATCAAATTCCTTAGGATTGATATTGATTTAGTTACTAGAATGCTCCTTCTAAAAGTCACAGGGATGGGTATTTTTATAAAAAATTTTTTAACGTCTGCTTTCAAAAAATTGAATCTTTAGAATCATTCCTAAGTGAAGTATACATTTTTTTCTCTTGCTTAAGTGTCTCAGATGAACGTGTTATCCTTGAATATTCTAAGGGAACTGTACATCTGTCTAAATACTTTATGTCATACTGATTGTCTTTCCTCAGCAAATTGATACAGTGAATCTCTAAAGTGATTAAACAGTAATAATATTTGTTAACTTTCTTTTCATTTCAATACTTGCTAAGTGTTTCAAAGACAATAGAATACCAAATTATGGGGATTTCCCACTAGTCCAGACATACAATTTTAATAAATTATTTATATATATGAATTTTTATTTTTTGCAAAAGAAAATTAATGTTCATTTACTAACCAGATCTCAACATCACTTTGTTACACTTTTCTCAGTTATGCTGTATAATTCAAGCCCCACAAACAATTTAGCAATATAAAAAAAACTGGCCCTTCGAGGATTACTATGTCCTTATTCTCTGATCTTGGATATTTTATTTCCTCCCACATATTTAGTGTGCAAGTCTCATGATATAAAACTAACATAAGAATGTATTTAAAGGAAGGAAAGTTACAGTTCATCACCCTACACGTGAGCTAATTTCATTTTACCAGTTTCCTTCCTGACTCTGTTCGCATACATTCTTACATAGTCGTAATCCTTGTGTAGATATAATTTTATACTTGCTTTTTCACTTTCATTCTGAGTTTTTTATATGACTATATATAATCTTTACGATTTTTTTTTTGTCACGTATATAACGCCTCATCTAGTTTGCTTACCTTAGCTTACGTAGTCCTTGCTCTATCATTGGACATTTAGATTGATTCAGAGTATTTCCTTATTATAGATATGACTGCAAAATATATAAAACTTTTTTCTTTTGAATTAACTAGGATTAATTCCTAAGAATAAGAAGCAATACTTTTATGGCTCCTTAATACATATTGTGAAATTGATTTTTAAAACAACACCAGGGCTTCCATGGTGGCGCAGTGGTTAAGAGTCCACCTGCCAATGCAGGGGACACGGGTTCGAGCCCTGGTCCGGGAAGATCCCACATGCTGTGGAGCAGCTAAGCCCGTGCACCACAACTACTGAGCCTGCGCTCTAGAGCCTGCAAGCCATGACTACTGAAGCCTGTGCGCCTAGAGCCCATGCTCCGCAACAGGAGAAGCCACCGCAATGAGAAGCCTGCATACCACAACGAAGAGTAGCCCCCTCTCGCCACAACTAGAGAAAGCCTGCGCACAGCAACGAAGACCCAACACAGCCAAAAATAAATAAATAAAATAAATAAATTTATAACAAAACAAAACAAAAAACACCAATTTATACTATCACCCACTGAATGGCTGCTACTTCCACTACCACCTTGCCAGATTAGGATATTATTTATAAATGTTCAATTGCTAACTTAATAGATATAGAATGGTACAGCCTTGTGTAATTTAGAATTCTTTGATTAAGGATTGAACGTATTTCCAAATGGCATTTAGTTATGGGTTATCTTACATCTTGTGTTAACTGTCAGTTAAGACCGTATCATTCTGAAGCTTTCTGTGTTTCACACTCTTTCTCTGTAAAGTGGGGTCCTATTCAGGTGAACGGTAAAGAGTTTTTTTTTTAAGTAAAATAAATTATAATTTGTTTTAAGAAACCAATGTAGTGACTCTTGAGGCTGGTGTAGCCTCGAATCAAGGCAAGTAAGTAGTGTACGATCCAAATGTATTTGCAAGAGAAATAACGCTTCTATTTCTATTATGTTCATCTGTGTTACTTTGTTCAAAAAGATGAAAACATAAGCTGTCGGAAGTGATACAACTCTCTCTCCTCTTAATCTTTGCAGAATTATATCAGGTTCCAGTCGTTGGTGTGATAGTGCCCATCATGTGGTTCTACCTCCTCATGAATGTCATCACCCAGTATCCTTTGCACCCCTCTGCCATATGGCCTTTGCTGTGGTATTTTGGCATAGGAATGTTTATTCCTTTCTTCTAATGGTGCAGTGCCATGAGTTTCGTTTTTGCCTTGATCTCTTCTGCGGTAAGCAGGAGACAGACAGGCCCATCCAGTGAGCTCCTTTGTTGTGGGAAGAAGGGGGGAAGAGATGCTGGTGGTGTGGAGGGTCAGTAAGTCCCAGGGCACCAGGAAGGAAAAGCTCTGAGTGGAGGTGTAGAAATCAATGGGTAATTAAGGATTAGTATGTGACAGAAATGTGCTGTGATTTCTACATGGAGTTTTCCAGTGTCCTAGGATGTTTCACAAGCTGCCACAGAATCCTGCAAGAAATTTCAAATTAAGTAAAACCTGATTTTTAAAATGGCTCTTTGGAACCACCAGTAAGTCCATTATACAAATCATTGAGTCTTTGAAACAATGAAACAGATTGAGATGGACCTCATTCCTCTGAAGTCACCTCATTCGTTTGCCCTTCAGAGTTGTTTTTGGGAGGAGGTGTGATCACCTTTACCGAGAGCGTTACCTTCTGTCATTACTGGGGAGGCGATGTCTCTGTAAACTCTGGCAAGAATCCAGGATAAGAATAATAGGAGGCTTTCAGGCAGTTTCAAGTTAGGGTCCACAAATGGAATGGCAGGCCAGGAATTCTACAGGATATTCTAGCAAGGAAGAGCCTCAGGGCAGCTGGAGCCAACCCCCATGGTTTTTGGGTCCTAGAGCAGAAGGTTCTCCCACTGATCTCTGGGCTGTCTACAGAAAACCACCTTAACCTGCGCCTCCAGGTACGTGTGCATCCGGGGCGTCTTCATCCTGACCACAGAATGCGCCTCCCTCACCGTCACCCTCGTCGTGACTCTGCGCAAGTTTGTGAGCCTCATCTTTTCCATCTTGTACTTTCAGAACCCTTTCACTCGGTGGCATTGGCTGGGCACCTTGTTTGTCTTCATTGGGACCCTAATGTACACAGAGGTGTGGAACACCCTGGGAGCCACCAAAGGCCAGCCTCAGAAGGAGGCCAAGAAGAGCTGAGGCCTTCCTGGAGTAGAAAGACCCGAGGCTAGTGAGCCAGGGACTGGCCACCATCTCACCTTGGTTAATGCTGAATCACCCCCCATGTACCAGAGAATCCTCAGAGGGACGTGCTTCTCAGATTTCTCATGCCTATACAGACCCACATTTGTGGACCCTGAATAGGAGCCCCCAACCCTGAAATAGGAAAAAAAAGACCAGTTCTCCACCATTGAACAGCCTTTGCATTTGTTGTTTCTACCAGAATTTCAGCACTGTACTTGCTTATTGAAATCTGAGTCCCCAGAGCTACTAGTTTTACATCCATGGTCTTGGACAAGATTATCCCTGTCCTGATGATTCTCTGCTGTAACAGTCTCTATCCTCCTGTGGCCTTTCCCCTTGTTCCATTAACCTGCCACCCACAGCAGCACTTTTCAGGCAGACGCTCCAGGCACCCCCCCAACCAGGAACAACCGAGTGGCCGGGTGAACCGCCGCACCGGGATGCTGGGGCTGGGCTTTCTCCTGTGTGTTGGGAAAGAAGCAGGTGGCCCTGTGCACCCTGGTGACTCCGGGGCAGGACTGGTGGGAATCCTTTCCCACATTTTTCCTTTTCTTGTTTCTATGCAAAAGTCATATGCTTTCACACCTTTTGCTTTCTGTACTTAGAACAAACCTGCAGCATCTCTGTATAGCACAGTGTTAATAAGAAAGAAAGGTTGTGTAGGAATTGGGAAAGAGAGACTTTTTCTGTCTTCTCTCACTTTTCTGGTTCATTAGCCTCGAGCTAAGATGGTGATGCCAGGATGGCCCAGGAGAAGCTGGCTCCGGGGGCAGGGGCACCCAGAGAGCACAGACAGGCACTGAGGGTGGGCTCCACGTGGGGGAGCTCTGCCTGGCAACTCTGATAGTTATGACCAGCCAGGCTAATGAGTGAACCAATATATTCAATGGGTGTGGGTGTGGTGTATCAGTCAGGCCAAATCACAACTAAAATGGAAATTTTTTTGGGGGGGGGAGGATGTCATCTTAATGTTCTTGATGGGTATGGGAGTGTGTGTGTTTTATCATATGTATTAATAGAAACATGCCCCCCTTTTGCTAATCATTTCAAAGGTCTGGTTTTCCTCCCATGGGGTAACTTTGAGAAAGAACGGTGTCAGGATGGCACATGTAGGTGTGTGTGTGCTCCCGTGTGGGTTGTGATCACTTGGGAGAAGAGGAGAGCACGAAAGTCAGTGTTTTTATTTCCTTGTCCTTCACTCAGTTCGGACCTTCATTGTCTCACGCAGGTACGTGCTCTGGAGGCCGTCAGACTTACCAGCCCATCTTTTTGCACACAGACAGAGGCCTCTCCTTCTGCGCTGGGTTCAGGTTGTGTTCTTATATCGAGATTTGGCTCTCAGGGTCTCTTGAGCTCACCCAGGGTGTGGTGTGTTTATTCTACTATCTGGAGCTATTCTCTGATGGGTCTGCAATAAGTGTCCTAGAACCACCAGGTTGCTTTGGGGAAGTCCCTTAGGCTGCTCGGGTTTTTTGTTACATAAAATGTGGATGCTGTTTCTCCACCTAAGTCACAGGGTTTTCAGATCAATTTGTGGTTCTGGACATTGACAGCTGTTCAGTGCCAGTGAAGGTCTATACTAAAAGATGCGGAATTAGGTGTGAACTTGTTCATGGACTCAAAAGGTACTGTTAGAGTTCCTCAGACTGATGGTGCTATAAATACCATGTGTTAAATATCCTCTTAAAAACAAGAACAACAAAAGCTGCTTTTCTTCTTGTTTAATAGAAGAACCTGTCCCCAGGGGCTCTTTGATTGCGGCATATCTGGAGTCTTGACAGGATAGAGCCTTACATGACGTAGCATCACTTTTTTTATGTTGATGGGAAATATTACAATTTTTAGTTACTGAAACAGTGTTGATGTACACAGACAGCATTCAACTGGGTCCACGAGGTTTTAGATTCTGGCTTTAGAGTGTGTGTGTTCCTCAGTCTGAACACCTCTGCTGGTCTTATTAACAGGAGGATATGTATGGACAGATTAAGGCACTCATACAGTGAAATAAGCGCATGTAAGAACAGAATGTCTGAAATGCCCTGGGAATTGGTTTTTTTCCTCTAGTATTTGGTTATTAGGAAATAAATCTAACAGACACTAGTTAATACTTCTTTAAACAATTTATTCCCCTTGGTTAACTTATTTTTCAATCCAAGTTGGAACTGATTTCAATCCCTGTTAAAAGAGCAAATAAACCATTTTGTAGAGGGTCAGACTCATCCCTAATTGGAGGAGAAATGTCTATTAAATGCCTTTCATCTTTCTCTGGGTCAAGACCATGTAATTTTGTGCCCCAGAGATAGAGGGTTTAGTTTGTTTACTAGAGAGATTGGTGTTTAAGGCATCCAAGACTCTACCCTTAGAACAAAGATCAAATAGCAAATGACTAGCCAGAATATAGTGTGTGTGTGTGTGTGTGTGTGTACACCTGTGTACTCACTTCACAGCTTGACCAGAGTCGTGAGGTACCAGGAGAGTATGGGGGACACTTGAATTATTTTATTTAATGTGTACAGAACCGTTACCACAGTTCTATTGTCATATTATAAATGCTTTTTCATTTTTTATTAGGAATTTATTTTTGATCTTTTCTTTTTCATCCAACTAAAACCGTTAATGCATTTGAAAAGTTTCTATCTAGTTCTAAAGTATTTAGACACAATCCAAATCGTTTTTTCCTTCTTCATGCCCAGTTATCCAAAATGAATACGGTACTTTGATTAGGTCATTGTGTCGAGTGAAGAAAAACCACGAAAGCTGAGCTGATCTGATCCACCCCTACCAAACCCCTTCCATTCTTCTGGGAAGGTCACCTGATCATTTTGAAGGATTCTAGTATCTCGCAGTCATTTCCTGAGCACGTTTCCTCCCTTCTGCATGTTCTTTTCACTTCTGATCCCCACTTCCAGTTTCTTCAGCAACCTCTGGTCACTCACGTAGTTTTCTACTAATCTTGTATCTGTTTATGCCTCTATTCTTTGGGGCCTCTGGGTGTTTCTCTGTGGATTTTTACAGGGTATACGTATCTGTGTAGCATGTATCTTGTTATGCATTGATATTAGGGGGGTGTGTCCATAAGGATGCGAATATCTGGCAGAGTATGTGAAGATGAATATGAATGGGATTTAATGTAATAATGTAATGTGAAAATATTTATATGTTCTGTTGTAGCTCAAAGTGGGGCTGAGAATCCTTACCACGTTCCTGTCTATATTTGGAAAGCAGTAGTATCTGTATTTTGCTCATTTTTACCCTGCCTCTAGCTGACTTCACTCCCAGTGCCAAATGCCTGTGGTGAGAGGAGGTGGAAAGCATTAGGTCAGGAGTAATTGTAAACCAGTGAATTAGCTCTGGGCTGGTGGACATGCTCATTGACGGACGGCTGGCATATGAGACTGTGCAACAAAGACCTGAGCATCTCCACAGATGCACACTGAGAGGCACCCCAACGTAGAGATCTGAAATCAAGATCCTACAATTTGTTGTAGTTTGTTTCTCTTTGCCTAGGAGTAAATAGAATTATGAGCATTTTGGTCTCAATAGCTTTATTCTGAAAAATGTGCATGGAATTTACCTGTGGTAGTTCAGTCTTGGGTTGAAAGAACTGTCAATATAGATAAAATCCATTTTTATTACAGATGCGTGACCTTTGAAAACGAGTATAAACAGTGTCAGTAAAATAACTAGTCATAAGCATTGGAATATGTTCAGTGTGTACCAGGCTGGGGTGGGAGACTCTGTAGTGTGTGCTCTCTCTTTCTAGCAGCTTCCTCACAGTGGACCTTGCAGAGAAGGGAGGGACCAGGCTCTGACTTTTGTCCCATGAATAAATAAACCCTTACCAAGATCTCTTATTCCCTCAAGTTTCAGAGAAACCTTCTAATGGTTCCTGATACCCATTCCCACTCTTCATCAGTTGATTATCAAGAAAACGAATAAGACGAAACATTCCTAAGATTCTAAGCCAGAGAGGGAAGGAAGGATACACGCCAGGAGTTGTGGGTACTCGGCTTTTTGTCCTCCGGTTGCCTGGTGGGAGGAGGGCAGAGCATTACAAACTTAGCACCTTCCATCTATTTGACGCTCAGTGCCAGGAGCTGCCCTCAGGGGACCATTAAAGATGCTTGAAAGTTTTTGGAGTAGGCTGCCTGGGGTGACCCTTACATCTCCAAAGCTGGTAGAGTTGGTTTGCATCAGCTGATGCCTAGAGCTCATTGTCTTTTTGTCTCCTCAGTATCATACTGAGACATTCCTCTGAGCTTTACCTACTTAAATCACTAAGACCCTGCAAAATGTCCTCAATTTCAATCAAGTAAGGCAAGCTGTGCGGGTACCAGAGGTAAGTGAGGGGAAAAGCTTCGTCTACATTTAGAAGAAATAAGACCCATATTTTTTAAGGGAAAAGTTGTAATAATTCTTTGGCACATTGGATTATTTATAGTTTTTAAGATGTAAAGAAGACTCCCGTGAACCGAGAGAAGCAGTAGTTATTCCCCAACGTGATAAAAATGTCTTTGTGTATCACTTGCACTCACAAATCATTTCTGTGTGAGTTGCTTTCATTCCAGAGAATGGCATCATCCTCCAAAGAAAAAGGGGATGATTTTTAAGTAGGATTTCTTAACAGATTATGTGTTGTGGGGCTGGGGAGGGATGATGGGGATTTGATTTATCCAGCCTCCGAGCTCTTCATTCATATTGTGATTTAAGAACAGAGATGGGGGAGGAGGGGACTAGACAGCAGCAGAATATGTAGAACAGCTAAGGCATTAGTGAGTATTCAGATTTTGAGCTGTGTAAATATCAGATGTCGGCTTCCAGCCTTACGAGTTATTTGAGCTGAGAGTTAAGGAGGAAAGGGACATTTTGTGAATAAAATGTTTTGCCAAACAAATTGAATGAGTCTTTTTACTATGATTTCTTATAAAGAGCTATTTTCTACCTTCAGAAACAACTCATCAGACACCTGGTTTTTTATCTGGAATTGTACAATCATTGCTTTTTAATAAAAGTGATAAATTTCTTGCAGGTGTTTCCAGTCACCATTACCTTTCAAGTGCTTGTGTGCAGTTTCAAAAGCTCTACAATTTTTGCCTTGTATAGTGGTGGGACATTTTACTACAAACGATGGTAAGCAACGTGTCTTCTAATGCCTGGCAGCTGGATCAATCACAAACCACTTCTCAGGCGACAGGTCAGTTTCTATTTAAGAAATTTAAAGAGGATCGGCTTACCTTGGGAGATTTTAGAGGTTCATGGCAGTAAGTTTCTGTAGCAAATCTCTCAAAACCTCTTTGCCTTAATAGAAATTTATTTTTGTAATGTTGCAATGGCCAGCTCTCTTTATCTTCCATCTGTTGCCTTTAAATGAATCTTTTTTTTTAAAAAAACATCTTTATTGGAGTACAGTTGCTTTACAATGGTGTGTTAGTTTCTAAATGAATCTTAATGCAAAAGCAACTTTCAAAGCAGTATACCACACCCAATCTGTTTTTTTTTTTTTTTGCAGTATACTCAATTTACAAAAATATATTAGTTTCGGGTGTACCACATAGTGACTCAAAAGTTTTATAGATTATACTCCGTTTATGGTTATTACAAAATACTGGCTGTATTCCCTGTGCTGTATATACAATATATCCTTGTAGCTTATTTATTTTATACATAGACGTCTGTATCTCTTAATCCCCTACCCCTATCTTGCCCCTCCCCCTTCCCTCTCTCCACTGATAACAGCTAGTTTATATATCTATATATCTGTGAGTCTGTTACTTTTTTATTATATTCACTAGTTTTTTTTTAGATTCCATATATAAGAGATAACAAACAGTATTTGTCTTTCTCCGTCTTATTTCACTAAGTGTAATACCCTCCAGGTCCATCCATGTTGTTGCAAATGGCAAACTTTCCTTCTTTTGTTTGGCTGAGTACTGTCCCATTGTGTATATACACATCTTTATCCATTGATCAGTTGATGGACACTTAGGTTGCTTCCATGTCTTGGCTACTGTAGATAATGCTGCTATGAACATTGGGGTGCGTGTATATTAATGTTTTCATTTTCTTTGGATATATACCCAGGAGTGAAATTGCTGGATCATAAGGTAGTTCTGGAGCTTTTTTGAGGAACCTCCATGCTGTTTTCCACAGCGGCTGCACTAATTTACATTCCCACCAACAGTGCACGAGGGTTCCCTTTTCTCCACATCCTCTCCAACATTTGTTTTGTATGGTCTTTTTGATGATGGCCATTCTGACAAATGTGAAGTAATATCTCATTGGGTTGTTTTTTTTTTAATTGATTTATTTTATTTTTGGCTGCGTTGGGTCTTCATTGCTGCGTGCAGGCTTTCTCTAGTTGCGGCGAGCGGGGGCTACTCTTCATTGCGGTGTGCAGGCTTCTCATTGTGGTGGCTTCTCTTGTTGCGGAGCATGGGCTCTAGGCGCGTGGGCTTCAGTAATTGTGGCGCATGGACTCAGTAGTTGTGGCTCACAGGCTCTAGAGCGCAGGCTTAATAGTTGTGGCACACAGGCTTAGTTGCTCCGCAGCATGTGGGATCTTCCCGGACCAGGGCTCGAACCCATGTCCCCTACATTGGCAGGTGGATTCTTAACCACTGCGCCACCAGGGAAGTCCTCTCATTGGGTTTTGATTTGCATTACTAATCTGATGATTAGTGATGTTGACCATCTTTTCACGTGCCTGTTGGCCACTGTATGTTTTCTTTGGAAAAATGTCCATCAGATCTTCTGCCTGCTTTTTAATTGGGTTGTTTTTTGATATTGAGTTGTATGAGCTGTTTATATATTTTGGATATTAACCCCTTATCAGTCTTATCATTTGCAAATATCTTCTCCCATTCAGTAGATTGTCTTTTTGTTTTGTTGATGGTTTCCTTTGCTGTGCAAAAGCTTTTAAGTTTAATTTTCGCTTTTGTTTCTTTTGCCTCAGGACACAGATACAAAAAAATATTGCTACGATTGATGCTGAAGAGTGTTCTACCTATGTTTTCTTTTTGGTTTCCAGTCTTACATTTAGGTCTTTAATCCATTTTAATTTATTTTTATATATGGTGTTAGAGAATGTTCTAATTTCATTCTTTTACACGTAGCTGTCAAGTTTTCACAGCACCACTTATTGAAAAGACTGTCTTTTCTCCACACTTATTGAAAAGACTGTCTTTTCTCCATTATGCATTCTTGCCTCCTTTGTCCTAGAATGTCCAGAAGTGTGTGGGTTTATTTCTGGGCTATTATGTTCCATCGATCTGTGTGTCTGTTTTTGTGCCAGTACTATACTGTTTTGATTACTGTAGCTTTGTAGTATAGTCTGAAGTCAGGGAGCATGATACCTTCATTTCCATACTTCTTTCTCAAGATTGTTCTGGCTATTTGGGGGTCTTTTGTGTTTCTGAACAAATTTTAAATTTATTCGTTCTAGTTCTGTAAATAAAAAGCCACAGGTATTTTGAGAGGGAATGCATTGAATCTGTAGAGTGCCTTGGGTAGTATGGCTATTTTAACAATATCAATTCTTTCAATACATGAACATGGTACATCTTTCCATCTGTTTGTGTTGTCTTCACTTTCATCAGAGTCTTATAGTTTTCTGAGTACAAGTCTTTTACCTCCTTAGGTGGGTTTATTCCTAGGTGTTTTATTCTTTTTGATGCGATTATAAATGAGATGGTTTTGTTAATTTTGCTTTCTAATGGTTTGTTTTTAGTGTATAGAAATGCAACAGATTTCTGTATATTAATTATGTATCCTGCAACTTTACTGAAATCATTGATGAGCTCTAGTAGTTTTTTGGTGCTCTCTTTAGGATATCCTATGTATAGTATCATGTCATCTGCAAACAGTGATGGTTTTCCTTTTTCCTTTCCAGTTTGAATTCCTTTTCTTTCTTTTTCTTGTCTGATTGCCATAGCTAGGACTTCCAATACGTTGACTGAAAGTTGTGAGAGTGGGCATCCTTATCTCCTTCCTGACCTTAGAGGAATAATTTCAGCTTTTCACCATAGAGTATGATGTTAGCTGTGGGCTTATCACATATGGCCTTTATTATTGTTGAGGTATGTTCCCTCT
Organism: Grampus griseus; assembly: GCF_964374135.1. Classification (NCBI taxonomy): domain Eukaryota; kingdom Metazoa; phylum Chordata; class Mammalia; order Artiodactyla; family Delphinidae; genus Grampus; species Grampus griseus. The sequence goes on from NC_139003.1 coordinate 18,537,868, forward strand.
ATACCGGCTTTCTGGAGAATTTTTATCATAAATGGATATTGAATTTTGTCAAAAGCTTTTTTTGCATTTGTTGAGATGATCATATGCTTTTTATTCTTCATATGGCTTTTATTCTTCAATTTTTGTTAATGTGGTATATCACATTGATTTTGATATTGAACCATTCTTGCATCCCTGGGTTAAATCCCACTTGATCATGGTGTATGATTCTTTTCATGTATTGTTGGATTTGGTTTGCTAGTATTTTGTTGAGGATTTTTGCACCTGTGTTCATCAGTGATATTGGCCTGTTTTCTTTTTTTTCTGATATCTTTGCCTAGTTTTGGTATCAGGGTGATGCTAGCCTAGTAGAATGAGTTTGGAAGAGTTCCTTCCTCTGCAGTTTTTTGGAATAGTTTCAGAAGGATAGGTGTTAACTCTTTTCTAAATGCTTGGTAGAATTCACCTATGAAGCCACCTGGTCCTGGACTTTCGTTTTGGGGGAGTTTTTTTTTTTTTTTGATTACTCATTCATTTAATTACTGATACTGTCCATATTTCTAGTTCTTTGTGGTTTAATCTTGGGATTAAATTGGGATTGTATGTTGCTAGGTATTTGTATGTTTCTTATACCTTGTCCATTTTATTGGCATATAGTTCACAGTAATCTCTTATCCTTTGTATTTCGTAGTTTTGGTTATAACTTTTTTTCATTTCTGATTTTATTGAGTTGATGAGTGTAGTTAGAGGTTTGTTACTTTTGTTTATCTTGTTTATCTTTTCAAAGAACCAGCTCATACTTCCATTGTTCTTTTCTATTGTTTTTTCAGTCTCTATTTATTTCTGCTCTGATCTTTATGATTTCTTTCCTTCTACTAACTTTGTGTTTTGTTATTTTTCTAGTTCCTTTAGGTATAAAGTTAGGTTGTTTATTTGAGATTTTTCTTGTTTCCTGAGGTAAGCTTGTATTGATATAAACTTCCCTCTTAGGACTGCTTTTGATGTGTCTCATAGATTTTGGATCTTTGTGTTTTCATTTTCATTTGTCTCCAGGTATTTTTAAATTTCTTCTTTGATTTCTTCAGTGATGCACTGATTGTTTAGTAGCATATTGTTTAGCCTCCATGTATTTGTGTTTTTTGCAGTGTTTTTTCTTGTATTTGATTTCTAGTATCATAGCATTGTGGTTGGAAAAGATGCCTGATTATGATTTTAGTTTTCTTAAATTTACTGAGGCTGGCTTTGTGGCCTAGCACGTGATTTTTCCTGGAGAATGTTCAATGTGCACTTGAAAAGAATGTGTATTCTGCTGCTTTTAGATGGAATGTTCTATGAATAGCTGTTAAGTCCATGTGGTCTAATGTGTCATTTAAGGCCAGTATTTCCATATTGATTTTCTGTCTGGATGACCTGTCCATTGATGTAAGAGGGGTGTGTTACTACCATTACTGTGTTACTGTAAATTTCTCCCTTTATGTCTATTAATATTTGGTTTATGTATTTAGTTCCAATGTTGGGTGCATATATAATTACAATTGTTATATATTCTTCTTGGATTGATACCTTGATCATTGTGTAACGTCCTTTTTGTCTCTTTTAACCATCTTTGTTCTAAAGTCTGTTTTGTCTCAGATTAAGTATTGCTACCCCAGTTTTCTTTTGATTTCCATTTGCATGTAATAACATTTTCCATCCCCTTATTTTCAGTCTAATGTGTGTCTTTATATCTAAAGTGAGTCTCTTTTAGGCAGCGTATATACAGGTCTTCCTTTTGTGTCCATTCAGTGACTCTGTGTTGTGTGATTGGAGCATTTAGTCCATTTACATTTAAGGTAATTATTGATATGTATGCACTTTTGTAATTCTTTTCTGTTCCTTTCTTCTTTTGTTCTCTTCCCTTGTGATGATGACTGTCTTTAGTGTTATGTTTGGATTCCTTTCTGTTTGTTTGTGCACGTACTACAGATTTTTGGTTTGTGGTTACCATTTGCTGTGTGAATGTAGATATATATATATATTTGTGTATACGCATAATGTGTATATACACATATATATGCGTATACACATAAATATGATTAAGTTGATTTCTTAATTTTAAACGCATTTTAATAACCCTGCCTTTTTACTCTCCTCCCCTCGTAATTACTGCTTTGGGCATAATATTTTACATGTTTGTTTCGTGTGTCCTTTAACTGCTTACTGTGGATATGTTTTCCTACTTTTGTCTTTTACCCTTCCTACTAGCCTTGTATGTGGATGATTTCCTACCTTTACTGTATATTTGCCTTTACCAATGAGCTTTTCCCTTTCATGATTTTCATGCTGCCTTTTCTTTTTTGCTTAGAGAAGTCCCTGTAACATTTCTTGTAAAGCTGGTTTGGTGGGGCTGAACTCTTTTAGATTTTGCTTATCCATAAAACTTTTGATCTCTCCATCATATCTGAATGAGAGCCTTGCCAGGTAGAGTATTTCTGGCTGTAGGTTTTTCCCTTTCATCACTTTAAATATATTGTGCCACTCTCTTCTGGCCTACAGAGTTTCTGCTGAAAAGTCAGCTGATATCCTTATGGGAATTCCCTTGTACATAACTTGTTGATTTTCCCTTGCCACTCTTAATAGTCTCTCTTTATCTATCTTTAATTTTTGCCATTTTAATTACAGTGTGTCTTGGTGAGGTCATCTTTGAGTTGATCCTGTTTGGGACTCACTGTGCTTCCTGGACTTGGACATCTGTTTCCTAAGTCAGGAATATTTTCAGCTATTATTGCTTAAAATATGTTCTCTGCCTATTCTTGCTCTCCTTCTGAGACCTCTATAATGCAAATGTCAGTATGCTGATGTTTTCCCAGAGGTCTCTTATCCTCATTTCTTTTTATTCTTTCTGCTGCTCAGCTTCAGTTATTTCCACTACTCTGTCTTCCAGCTCACTGATCCATTCCTCTGTATCATTTAGTCTTCTGTTGATTCCTTCTAGTGTATTTTTTCATTTCAGTTATTGTATGCTTCATCTAGTTCTGTATATTTTCTAACTAACTAACTCTTTGTTCAAAACTTATAACTTTTCACTCGGTACTCTCAAGTTCTTTGATTACCTTTATGATGCTTACCTTGAACTCTTTCTCAGGTACCCTACCTCACTTAGTTCTTCTGGGATTTTTATCTTATTCCTTTGTTTGGAACATGTTCCTCTGTCACCTCATTTTGCCCAACTTGCTGTTTTTATTTCAATGTATGACAGGTTGGTTACATTTCCTGACCTTGGAGAAGTGGCCCTTTGTAGGAGACTTCCTATGAGTCCAAGCAGTGCATGCCTCTCTGGTCACCAGAGCTATGTGTTCTAGCGATGCCTCTATGAGGGCTGCGTGGGTCCTTCTGTTGTGGTGGGCTGGCTACTGTGAGAAGTCTGATAGGCATGGCTTGCCCCCGCTCTGGTTGGTTGCCAGGCCCTGCCTCGTGGAGGCTGCTGGCCACTGGTTGTTAGGGCCAGATCATGATGCAGCTTGCTGGGAAACCCCTGAGAGCCCCAGGGCTAATGCTGGCACACTGGTGGGTGGATTCAGGGTCCAGGAGATCTTGGGACTGATGCCCATCCACTGGTGGGTGAAGTCAGATCCTGGGGCTAGTTGCAGCCTGGGTCCCGGAGTCTGGCTGTAGAGTTTTCGGTTGTGTTGGCCTACTGGTAGGTGGGGCCAGGGCCTAGCAGGTCCCAGAGCTTTTGTCTGCCTTCTGCTGGTAGATGAGACTGGTCCTGAGGCTAGAGCAGGCTTGCTAGTTGGTGAGGCCAGAGCTCAGGCAGTTCTAAGTCTAGGGCCTGTGCACTTGTGTGTGGAACTGGGTCCTCTGGTGGGCAGGGCTGTGTCCCTTTCCAGTTAGTTCCTTGGCCTGAGGTGTCCCAGTACTGGTGCCTACAGGTTGGTGGGTGGGGGTGAGGCTGGATCCTGAGGCTAATAAACTAGAGGGAGGATTCCAAAATGGTGCTTGCCAGGACCAGTGTCCACATGGTAGTAAGAGCTTCCCAAAATGGCTGCCACCAGTGTCTTTGTCCCCAGGGTGTCTCCAGTTGCTTCCTCCCTCTCCAAGATCAGCAGGTAGGTCTGCCCCAGGTCCTGGAGCATGTGAGATTTTTGTGTGTGCCCTTTAAAAATGGAGTCTATATTTCCCACAGCCCATTGGGTCTCCTGAAAGTAAGCACCACTGGCCTTCAAAGCCAAACGTTCTGGGGACTCATCTTCCCAGTGCAGGACCCCCCAGGGTGTGGAGCCCTCTGTGGGGCTCACATGCCTTGCTCCTTCGGGAGCACCTCTGCAATTGTAAGTATTCTCCTGTTTGTGGATTGCCTACCCAGGGGTGTGGATCTTAACTATACCGCAACTCCACCCCTCCTACCCATCTGGTTGTTCCTCCTTAATCTCTTTAGTTCTAGATCTTTTCAGGTTCCAGTCTTTTTCATTGATAGTTCTGTAAATTGTTTTAATTTTGGTGTACCCATGAGAGGTGAGCTCAGGGTCTTTCTACTCTGCCATCTTGAGCCTGTTCCCCAGTCTATATTTAATTATGTTAGTCAGTGGACCCTAGGTACAGAACACTAAAAGAATAAAACAAATAGATTTTGCACTAAATATAGCATAATTAAAAGTCATCTCATTAGGAACCAGCACAGATGGGGGAGACAAGATGGCAGAGTAGAACTCCTCTCATGAGAACACCAAAACCACAACTAACTGCTGAACAACTATCAACAGAAAAACACTGGAACCTACCCAAAATTATACCGTACATCCAAAGACAAAGGAGAGGCCACATGGAGATAGTAGGAGGGATGTATTAGCGATAAAAGCAAATCTCATACCTGCCAGGTGGGCTACCCACAAACTGGAAAATAAATATATCGCAGAGGTTCGGCCACAGGAGTGAAAGTTCTGAGCCCCACGTCGAGCTCCCCAGCCTGAGGGTCTGGTATCAGGAGAAGGAGCCACCAGAGCATCTGGCTTTGAAGGCCAGTGGGATTTGATCGCACGAATTCCACAGGACTAGGGGAAACAGAAGCTCCACTCCTGGATGGTGCACACAGGGTCTCATGCACACCAGGACCCAGGGGAAAAAGCAGTGACCTCACAAGATCCTGGGCTCAACCTAACTGCTGGTATTCGAGGGTCTCCTGTGGAGGCAGGGGGTGGCTATGGCTCACTGCAGGGACCAGGACACTGGCGGTGGTAGTTTTGGCAAGTGTTCACTGGCGTGAGCCCTCCTAGAAACCACCATTTTGTCACCAATACTTGGCCCCAGCCAACAGCCTGTAGGCTCCAATGCTGGAACACCAAACAACCAACAGGGTGGGAACACAGCCCCACCCATCAACAGATAGGCTGCCTAAAGTCATCCTGAGCCCACAGCCCTGCCCACCAGAGGGACAAGACCCAGCTCCACCCACCAGAGGGCAGGAATCCACCCACCAGGAAGCCGGCACAAGCCTCTTAGACCAGCCTTATCCACCAGGGGACAAACAGAAGAAGCAAAAAGAAGTACAACCCTGCAGCCTGCAGAATGGAAACTGCAATCATAGAAAGTTAGACAGAATGAGATGGCAGAGGAATATTTCCCAGACAAAGGAACAGATAAAACCCCAGAACAACAAATAAGTGAAGTGGAGATGACTGATGATAGGCAATCTACCCCCAAAAAAATTCAGAGTAATGATTGATAGTAAAGATAATCCAAATCTCAGAAAAAGAATGGAGGCACACACTGAGAAGATACAAGAAATGCTTAACAAAGAGCTAGAAGATCTAAAGAACAAACAGAGATGAACAATATATCTGAAATGAAAAATACACTAGAAGGAATCAGTAGCAGAATAATTGAGGCAGAAGAATGGATAGGTGAGCTGCAAGACAGAAAGAATGGTGGAAATCACTGCTGTGGAAGAGAGAGAGTAAAGAATGAAAAGAAATGAGGACAGTGTAAGAGACCTCTGGGACTACATTAAATGCACCAACACTTGTGTGTGTGGGGGGGGGTCCCAGAAAGGGAAGAGGGAGAGAAATGACCTGAGATAGTACTTGAAGAGATAATAGCTGAAAACTTCCCTAACATGGGAAAGGAAATGCTCACCCAAATCCAGGAAGCACAGAGAATAGCTGAAAACTTCTCTAACATGGGAAAGGAAATGCTCACCCAAATCCAGGAAGCACAGAGAAACGCAAGGAGGAACACGCCAAGACACCTAGTAATCAAATTGACAAAAATTAATTAAAGACAAAGAAAAAAAATATGAAAAGCAACAAATTACAAAGGAAATCCCATAAAGTTATCAGCTGATTTTTCAGCAGAAACTCTGCAGGCCAGAAGGGAGTGGCACAATATATTTAAAGTGATGAAACGGAAGAACCTACAACTAAGAATACTCTATCTGGCAAGGCTCTCATTCAGATTTGACAGAGAAATCAAAACTTTACAGACAAGCAAAAGCTAAGAGAATTCAGCACCATCAGACCAGCTTTGCAACAAATGCTAAAGGAACTTCTCTAAGCAGAAAAGAAAAGGCCACAAACAAACAGAAAAAAGAAAATTATGAATGGAAAACTTTACTGGTAAAGGCAAACATGCAGTAAAGGTAGGAAATCATCTACACACAAATGTGATATCAAAACCAGCATTTGTGCAAAGGGAGAGTATAAATGCAGGATATTGGAAATTCATTTGAAATTAAAAGACCAGCAAGTTAAAACAGCCTTGTATATACATAGACTGCTATATCAAAACCTCATGGTAACCACAAACAGAAAATCTACAATGGATACACACACACACACATACACACAAAGGAATCTGGACACAACAATAAAGTTAGTTATCGAATCACAAGAGAACAAAAGATGAAGGGGAGAAAAAAGACCTACAGAAACAAATCCAGGGCTTCCCTGGTGGTGCAGTGGTTGAGAGTCCGCCTGCGATGCAGGGGACACGGCTTCGTGCCCCGGTCTGGGAAGATCCCACATGCCGTGGAGCAGCTGGGCCCGTGAGCCATGGCCGATGAGCCTGCGCGTCCAGAGCCTGTGCTCCGCAATGGGAGAGGCCACAACAGTGAGAGGCCCGCATACTGCAAAACAAACAAACAAACAAAAAATCCAAAACAATTAACAAAATGGCAATAAGAACATAGATAGTGATAGTTACCTTAAACATAAGTGGATTAATTGTTCCCACCAAAAGACATAGACTGGCTGAATGGATACAAAATCAAGATCTGTATATATGCTGTCTACAAGAGACCCACTTCAGATCTAGGGACACATACGGACTGAAAGTGAGGGGATGGAAGAAGATATTCCATGCAAATGGAAATCAAAAGAAAGAGTAGCAATTCTCATATCACACAAAATAGACTTTAAAATAAAGACTATTACAAGAGACAAAGAAGGACACTACATAATGATCAAGAGATCACTCCAAGAAGATACAACAATTGTAAATATTTATGCACCCAACATAGGAGCCACAAAAGGGGAAACTGAAAGTAACACAATAATAGTGGTGGACTTTAACACCCCACTTACACCAATGAACAGATTATCCAGACAGAAAATAAATAAGAAAACACAGGCCTTAAATGACCAGATGCACTTAATCGATATTTATAAAGCATTCTATTGAAAAGCAGTAGAATATACGTTCTCTTCAAGTGCACATGGAACATTCTCCAGGATTGATCACACGCTGGGCCTCAAGGCCAGCCTCAACAAATTTAAGAAAATTGAAATCATATCAAGCATCTTTCCCAGCCACAACTCTATGAGATTAGACATCAACTGCAAGAAAAAAAGAAAAACCAAGAAACGTAAACACATGGAGGCTAAACAATATGCTACTAAACAACCAGTGGATCACTGAAGAAATCAAAAAATACCCAGATACAAATGAAAATGAAAGCACGATGATCCAAAACCTATGGGATGCAGAAAAAGCAGTTCTAAGAGGGAAGTTTATAGCAATACAATCTTACCTCTGGAAACAACAAAATCTCATTAAAAAACCCTCACCTTACACCTAAAGCAACTAGAGAAAAGAACAAACAAAACCCAAAGTTAGTAGAAGGAAAGAAATCATAAAGATCAGAACAGAAATAAATGAAATAGACAAAGAAAACAATAGAAAAGATCAATGAAACTAAAACCTAGTTCTTTGAAAAGATAAACAAAATTGATAAACGTTTAGCCAAGTCTCATCAAGAAAAAAGGGCTTAAATAAATAAAATTAGAAATGAAAAAGGAGAAGTTACAACGGACATCACAACTCTATGCCAATAAAATGGGCAATCTAGAAGAAGTGGACAAATTTTTAGAAAGGTACAATCTCTTAAGACAACCAGGAAGAAACAGAAAATATGAATAGACTAGTCACAAGTACTGAAATTGAAACTGTGACTAAAAAACTCCTAACAAAAGTCCAGGGGCAGATTGCTTCACAGGTGAATTCTGTCAAACATTTAGAGAAAAGTTAACACCTATCCTTCTGAAACTATTCCAAAAAATTATAGAGGAAGGAATACTCCCAAACTCATTCTTTGAGGCCACCATCACCCTGATACCAAGACCAGACAAAGATGCCACACAAAAAAATTACAGTCCCAAATCACTAATGAACATAGATACAAAAATCCTCAACAAAATACTAGCAATCCGAATCCAACAATACATTAAAAGAATCATACACCATCATCAAGTGGGGTTTATCCCAGGGATGCAAGGATTTTTCAGTATCCACAAATCAGTCTGTGATACACCACATCAACAAATTGAAGAATAAAAACCATGTGATCATCTCAGTAGATGCAGAAAAAGCTTTTGACAAATTTCAACACCCATTTATGATAAACACTCTCCAGAAAGTGGGCATAGAGGAAACATACCTCAACATAATAAAGGCTATATATGACAAACCTACAGCTAACATCATACTCAATGGTGAAAAGCATTTCCTCTAAGATCAGGAACAAGACAAAAAAAGAAATAAAAGGAATCCAAATTGGAAAAAGAAGTAAAACTGTCACTGTTTGCAGATGACATGATACTATACTTGGAAAATCCTAAAAATGCTACCAGAAAACTACTAGCGCTCATCAATGAATTTGGTAAAGTTGCAGGATACAAAATTAACACACAGAAATCTGTTCCATTTCTATACACTAACAATGAAAGATCAGAAAGAGAAATTAAAGAAACAAACCCATTTATTAGCGCATCAAAACAAAATACCTAGGAATAAACCTACCTAAGGAGACAAAAACCTGTACTCTGAAAACTGTAAGATGCTGATGAAAGAAATCGAAAATGGCACAAACAGATGGTAAGATATACCATGTTCCTGGATTGGAAGAATCAATATTGTCAAAATGACTGTTCTACCAAGGCAATTAATTTGTGACAAAGGAGGCAAGAATATACAATGGAGAAAATGTGCTGGGAAAACTGGAAAGCTACATGTAAAAGAATGAAATTAGAACATTCTCAAACACCATATACAAAAATAAATTCAAAATGGATTAAAGACCTAAATTTAAGACTGGATACTATAAAACTCTTAGAGGAACACAGGCAGAACACTGTTTGACATAAATCACAGCAGTATATTTTTCAGTCTGTCTCCTAAAATAATATAAATAAAAATAAACAAATAGGACCTAATTAAACTCAAAAGCTTTTTGCACAGCAAAGGAAACCATAAACAAACCAAAACAACAACACACAGAATGGAGGAAAATTTTTGCAAATGATGTGACCAAAAGGGATTAATCTGCAATATTTACAAGCACCTCATGCAGCTCAATATCAAAAAAAACAACCCAATCAAAAAATGGGCAGAAGACCTAAATAGACATTTCTCCAAAGAAGACACACAGATGGCCAAGAGGCACATGAAAAGATGCTCAAAATCGCTAATTATTAGAAAAATGCAGATCAAAACTACAATGAGGTATCAGCCCACACCAGTCAGAATGGCCATCATCAAAAAGTCTAGAAACAATAAATGCTGGAGAAGGTATGGAGAAAAGGGAACCCTCTTACACTGTTGCTGGGAATGTAAATTGGTACAGCCACTATGGACAACAGTATGGAGGTTCCTTAAAAAACTAAAACTAGAGCTACCATATGATCCAGCAATCCCACTCCTGGAGATATATCCAGAGAAAATCATGGTTCAAAAGGATACATGCCCCCAGTGTTCACTGCAGCATTGTTTACAGTAACCAAGCATTGGAAGCAACCTAAATGTCCATTGACAGATGAATGGATAAAGATGATGTGGTACACATATACAGTGGAATACTACTCCGCCATTAAAAAAGAATGAAATAATGCCATGTGCAGCAACATGGATAGACCTGGAGATTATTATACTAAGTGAAGTAAGTCAGAGAAAGACAAATATCATGTGATATTGCTTATATGCAGAATCAAAAAAAATACAAATGAACTTATTTACAAAACAGAAACAGACTCAGAAAACAAATGTATGGTTACCAAAGGGGAAAGGGGGGAGGAGGGATAAATTAAGAATTTGGGATTAACAAATACACACTACTATATATAAAATAGATAATCAACAAGGACCTACTGTATAGGACAGGGAACTCAATATCCTGTAACAACCTAAATGGGAAAAGAACGTGAAAATGAACAGGTATATGTATATGTATAATGGAATCACTTTGCTGTACATGTGAAACTAACACAGCAGTGTAAATCAGCTATACTCCAATATAAAATTTTTTAAAAAGAAATCACACAATTAAAAAGAAAAAGAATCAGCACAACTTTATCAGATAGACAGGACTCAATGTTCTTAAACAATACTAAGCCTGTAACTGCATCTTTGGAATGGTCTCAGCTGCTTCTGAAGCCCCTTCACTCTGAAATATAGGCATAGAGGGTGGTAATTCTAAAAAGTTATGAACCACAAGCCTAAAAAAAAGTAGCCCTTTGGGAGACTAGATAATGGTTTAACTCCCCAGCAAAATGTATGATCTCATCAGTGGAGCAGTCTTCTAGAGCAGGGGTCCCCAACCCCTGGGGATCTCTATTAGGTTGGGTTAGGGTTAGGAACCCTATTAGGAACCAGGCGCACAGCAGGAGCTGAGTGGTGGGGAGGCAAGCAAAGCTTCATCTGCAGCTCCCCATCGCTCACATTGCTGCCTGAACCATTGCTTGCATCACCACCTGAACCACCCCGTCCATGGAAAAACTGTCTTCCATGAAACTGGTCCCTGGTGCCAAAAAGGTTGGGGACCACTGTTCTATAGGGTACCCTGTGATTCCAGTGCCAGCAGCAAGACATAACTGCAGATGCTGCAGCAGTGTCTCGGCCTTAGATATCCCTCATTATTAAGGGCTCAAGCACACAGGTGGATGTCAGAAAAGATTCAGTTTCTTTGTCCTCGTCTTACAGTCAGCATTCAACTATCAGAAATCAACACAGATGAATGAATGGAGTGTGTATCAAAACTTTTCTTTAAAAGAAAAAAAGCACATCTGGCTATGCAAGTATTTAACAGTCAAAGGTTTTCAGTGATGTTCTTTATCTGCAAATTAACTTAATAAAATCATCCCATCATCAAAATTAAGTTATGTTCATGTTTGATTGTTTTTTAATCAGCACTTCAAGAACTTAGCATCTGGCTTTATTATTGCATGTGACTACATGGTGCACAGATGCTTTCTGAAGCTGAGGGAGCATATGATGATAATTATTGGAGGTTTATTATTTCCTATAATAGCTTCAAGTGAAGTTTACTGCATGAACACACTCCTTTCATGAAGGCCACACATCTATATCAATTTCCCAGAACCTTTAACACTGTTACAATAATGGGTTTCATTCCAACAATTAAATGGCATGAAATAGTAGCAATAGCAAATGTATATTTACTATGTGTGAGGCACCTTGCTCCACTTACATTAACTGATGTAATCCTCATGACAAATCACTGAAGTTAGAAAATTACCCTAGTTTCTTAGGCACAGAGGAGCTAAGTTGCCTCACATACTCATATGTGGGATTGGAGTCTGAATTTGAACCCATGAAGACCAAGTCCAGAACCTACACTCTCGTCATTACCACACTATGCTACCTTTAGAATCTTAGTAAGAAACTGACCGAGCTTCCTTTGCCTTATGTCTCTCTGTTTGGTGTTGATCTCTATATGTCAAATGTCAACAATCAGTCTTGAATCTGTTTTCTCACCCTTATGTTAACCTGCGTCTTTGAATTCATCGTATTATCTACTTTTCCTCCCAAGAGTTTATGACCTGTTCTGTGATACAAGCAAGAACAAAGTATTGATAGTAGAGGGGGATCAGAATGGCAGAGTAGGAGGATGTAGACCTCACCTCCCACCACAAACACATCAAAAATACATCTACATGTGGAAAAATGCTCACAGAAAACTAACTGGAAACTGGCAGAAGGTCTCCCATACAACAAGGGTTGCATGAAAGATTCTCACATAATTGGGAAGGACAGGGAAGAAACATGAGGTGGGGACCTGTACTCCTGGGAGGAGACTAAGAGGAAAAGGGAGATTGCAGGGGTGGACACATGTCCTGGGGAGTAAGCAGGTCAAGCCACAGACTAGGCATCCCAACCCTGGGGTCCTGCACAGAGGAGACAAGCCCCCTTGGCTGCTTGGAGAACCCCTCGGACAGGTGGAAAGGCTGAAGGAGCCTAGAGTCCACTTGTCAGGAGTGTGTGGGTGCTGGCTTGCCACCAGACAGGGCAGAGAGAGGTCTGCCCTAGCGGCTACCACCTTGCCATGCTCCCAAATCCAAGGGAAGTGAACACCCCAGCCCATTCATTCCATGTCACAGCCTGGCACTGGATCTAGGGTGGCCAGGTCCTGGGAAAAGATCCAACCTATTGAGGTAAAGGTGGCCCAGGGGCCTGGGGTGTGGTCCAGATGGGGAGGGGGTGGGTATTGTTGGTGCTTACTCAAAGATACGGAAATTAGTGCATTTCTACTAATTCAGAGAAATTTAAAAAACAATCCTGTTTAAAATTGCCTTAAAAAAATACCTAGGAATAAACTTAACCAAGTAGGTGAAAGACCTATATTCTGAAAACTATAAAACATTGATGAAGGAAATTGAAGATGATTCAAAGAAATGGAAAGATATCCTGTACTCTTGGATTGGAAATATTAATATTATTAAAATGGCCATACTATCCAAAGCAATCTACAGATTTAAAAACTCCCTATCAAAATACCCAGAACATTTTTCACAGAACTAGAATAATCCTAAAATTTCTATGGGACCACAAATTGCCAAAGCAATCCTGAGACAAAAAGAACAAAGCTGGAGGTATAACCCTTCCAGATTTCAGACTATACTGCAATGCTACAGTAATCAAAACAGCATGGTACTGGCACAAACACAGTCAAATAGATCAATGGGATAAAACAGCCCAGAAATAAACCCATGCACCTATGGTCAATATGCAACAAAGGAGAGAAGATTATACAATGGAGTAAAGACAGTTTCTTCATCAAGTGGTGCTGGGAAAGCTGGACAGCCACATGTGAAACAATGAGATTAGAACATTACCTCACACTATATACAAAAATAAACTAAAAATGGTTTAAAGACTTAAATCTAAGATCTGAAGCCATAAATCTCCTAGAAGAGAACATAGGCAGAACACTTTTGACATAAATCGTAGCAGTATTTTCTTGGATCAGTCTCCAAAGGCAAAATAAAAGCAAAAATAAACAACTGGTACCTGATTAAACTTAAAAGTTTTTGCACAGCCAAGGAAACCGTTGACAAAATGAAAAGACAACCTATGAAATGGGATAAAATATTTTCAAATGATGCAACCGACAAGGGGTTAGCGCCCAAAATATACAAACAGCTTATATAACTCAATATTAAAAAACAAAACAGTCCAATCAAAAAATGAGCAGAAGACATGAATAGACATTTTTCCAAAGAAGCCCTACAGATGGCAAATAGGCATATGAAAAGATGCTCAACATTGCTAATTATTAGAAAAATGCAAGTCAAAACTACAGTGAGGTACCACCTCACACTGGTCAGAATGGTTATCATCAAAAAGCATACAGATTACAAATGTTGGAGATGATGTGGAGAAAAGGGTACCTCGTAAACTGTTGGTGGGAATGTAAATTGGTGTAGCCACTACGGAAAACAGTATGGAGGTTCCTTAAAAAACTGCAAATAGAACCAGCGTATGATCCAGCAATTCCATTCCTGAGTATATATCTGAAAAAAATGAAAACAATAACTCGAAAAGATACATGCACCCAAATGTTCATAGCAGCCTATTTACAATAGCTAAGAAGTGGAAGCAGCCCAAGTGTCCATCAACAGATGACTGGATTAAGAAGATGTGATACACACACACACACACACACACACACACACACAGAGGAATATTACTCAGCCATAAAAAAGAATGAAATGCTGCCATTTGCAGCAATACGAATGGACCTAGAGAATATTATCCTATTGCAGTAAGACAGAAAGACAAAAACTACATGATATCACTTATGTGGAATATAAAAAATAATACAAATGAATGTATATACAAAACAGAAACAGGTTCACAGGTAGAGAAAACAAACTTGTGGTTACCAAAGGGGAAAGTGAAGTGGGGAGGGACAAATTATGGATATGGGATTAATAGATGCAAATAACTATTGTTATGTATATAAAACAAGCAACAAGGATATACTGTATAGCACAGGGAATTATACCCATTGTCTTGTAATAACTATAATGGAATATAATCTGCAAAAATAATCACTATCCTGTACACCTGAAACACAATAGTGTATCAACTATACTTCAATTAAAAAAGAAAAAAACCTCTGGGTTTTTTCGCCATAAAATGCTATTTTGTATACCCAGAGTTGATTTTTGAAATCTTAAAAAATAGAGAAGAAAATAAATACCAGTGAAACAGGACTCTGAAACAGTTCTGCTTCTTAAATGCTCACTTCAGAATGTTCCTGTTATTCCTGGTATCTGAAGCACATGACTTTTGGGTTAATCAACATTATCAAATGTGCAGTATGGAAGCATAGGTAATTAAATCACAAAGCCTTTATCAATGATTTGCCTAAGTAGCTGTAATTTACGGAATGTTTAATGTATGTGTTAATCATTCTTTTAGTTTCTCCAAGTTCTGTCTCAGAAAGCATTTAAATTATGTTATCTCATCTACCCGGATAAATGCCATCCCTGAATTACACTTTGATAATAAACCTTCAACCATTATAAGAGTTTTATAAGATCATTACAAGAGTTTTCATTTTCAGTGATTCAGTATCTTTGGCACAAATGGAGTTTAATGCATTATCCACTGGATTGCCTAATATCCCCTTTTCAAACAAGAATAAATGTTATAGTATTGCTCAAATTTTAGTTCTGGAAAACATTTGTCTCTGCAGATGTGTTTGCATATGTAATTTTGTCAGAAAGTAAAAACTTAACTGTCATCCATTTTATACAAATTTTATCAGAATTAGGCTTAACTACATGTAACAGAAACCCAAACTACAGTAACTTAACCTAACGGTTTATTTTTCACAGGAAGTAGGCAGGTCGGGGCTGGTTCAGCCACTCAAGAAAGTCACCAAGGAAAGCAAGTGGAAGCTTCCATAAAATGGCACGTCTGCAAAAGCCCACGTCTGCCTACTGTCACAGCTATACGGCTCCTGTTTCATTTCTGCCTTACACATCACACGGGTACATGTCATTAGAGGGATCTGTCCCAGAACACTGCTGGCAAAGATTCTGTGGACTGTAGATTCCAAGACTCCCAAACAGGGGAGCGATTAGGATTAGATGGGGAAACAGCTGAATTGCCAGCAGGCAGGCCAGCACAGTGTGTCCCATGGCTGGACTATTAAACAATAATACTTAACTTCCAGACTAACAATTCGAGTAAAACAGCATGCCTCTGCCCAACACGATGCGACATCCCTCACACAAATGAACACGCGCTCATTCTTTCCCCTTAAGTCCCCAGATCCATTTCTAGTTTGGTCGAAATTCCCCTTTGATATCCTGTAACCTAAAGCTTAAATTTAAAGTTAACCACCACATGTCTTATGTAAAATGAAACAGGTTGAGGGCTGGGGATTTGTTGCTGAAAATAAAACTAATTTGCTAATGTTAATACACTAACATATTCTTAACAATGCAAGGAACAACACAGGCAGGCTTACTGTTAGTCCTCATTTTAGCTACTGTTTGTGAGGCCATCATTGGTATTTATAACTTTTTATTCTACTCCTCATGCTATGTTCCCTTTGGTCAAGGGTCTTTACCTTGTGGAATGACCCAAACCTTCATTCCTGAAGGGTCTGAGCCAGTTGCTGCCTGCGCTGGTGGTGTCTTCCATTAACTTGTACCTCTGGGCATGTAAACACTAAGAAAGTTTCCCAGAGGATGCCTTGAGTCGAAAACATTTTTTATCTCCATGATGTGGCAGGACCTCTGTTTCCCCTTCACAATCAGGCTCAATCCCCACCAGCAACGATAACATTCCCCTATTTGCCTATGGCTTCAGTGACATTAACAAGTCAAGTGACCAGGTGGCAGTCTCAACTTCCTCCTCAACTGAATCTGTTGCATCCCTTGGCAACGGCATTCCTCCCTTGGGACCTAAAACTTGTAGACCGACAGCACTTAAAGTTGTGAGAACACAAAACACACATTTTACAAGCGTTTGGTTAGGGGTAATGGTGTGAAACCACTTCACATCTACCTCCTAATTCTTGGACCCATGTTTTCTGTCTGTGGGTGGAAAGGAAAGGTGTATTGGTTGCTAGTTTAAGCAGATACTTGCAGGACAGCAGGTTTTAATTGCTCTTGTAATCAGCCCACATTGAGACTGAACCAAAGGCAAACCAGAGGCTTTTTTTTCTAGCTGTCACACAAGCAGCCAGGGCTCAGGTGTTTGTTCTGGTTTAGAACAGCTTGAGTGACATGGAGTTGGCCTAGCTTAATCTGTCTCTGCATCTTCCTCAAATGCTACTTAAACACATGCAAATGAAACACACACTATTTACAGTGTTTCTGGTGTAAAAAATCCTGAAAGTGACATTTTTTCTTTTTCTTTTGAAGGCTCCCCGGTCCCCCCAACCCCCTCTCTTTCTTTGGTGGGCCCATTTTAAATGTGTTAAATCTAGGAAAAGATGTCATCAAAAGGAAGAAAACAGGTGGGGAAGAATGAGATGAAAACACTCGTTGACAGTTCACTTCTGCTTTGCAGCTGTGAGTGCCGCAGATTTGAATTGTTACCTCCCTCACCAAGCTAATTAATTCTCTTAAAAAAAAACAACAACAACCCACATCTCCTTCCTTCAATCAATGTCAACAGCCAATTACAATCTTTCATCACCCAAAGTGCAATAACACAAATGTTATCAAGGAAGGAAACAGTTGGACTGACAAGATTAGCAATTCACTCCTTCTTTCTTAATCTTGTAATCACATGGTAGGCAGCAGTTTACAGTAATATACACCCAAGTTTGCCAGTAAATTACTCTAGAAAGGCCTTGTGTAAATTCCCTGTCATGTCATGTCTACTTTTGGCACGGAAGCACGTGTCTTCCTACAGGAGGCACGGGATGAATTAAGATCAACTCCTTAGAGAGCTTTTTCCTTATCCATTAACCACTGCAGAAGGTTGTTAATTACGTAAAGAGGGGCACCCTTGGTGGAATATATAACCATGAATGGCATTTAGGGGCGTCAGAAAACCAAGACAGCTGACAGTGACAGAAGGTATTTCACCGATGCTAAGACTAGCACTTTGCTGTCATGTGCTGGACGACAGAAGGCTTCCTGCCTTATGGGGATCAAGTATTTGTTGATATGATTTGGGTTTTTTCCCTAACGTCTTTGGGAAGCCCAACTTCGTTATCGGTGCTCAAAAACCACACTCCCCACCATCCCAGGGGGTGTGAGTGTAACGGGTATGAATTTTAGATCACAAGCGAGATTGTGAAAGCAGTGTCACATATAATTGATATAAAGAAATTGACTTAAAGAACTGATTCCCAGTCCCCATACTGCCAGGCTGGTGGGAGTCCCAAGTTCTGTCTTTGCCATGGCTCCCACATCTCCCTGGGGTTGAACAAAGACCCAGGAGGCTCATGTGATGTTTAGAAAATGAATGGGGGGTGGTGTGTTTCTGAATTTCTGGTCATTCTTAATGGTGAGGTCCCTGAAGCCTGGTGACCTTGCATCTCCAGTACCTGCCCTGGAAACCCTGTCTTGGTGTCCCCTTGGCTGTGTTACTCTTAGCATTTCTGTGGGTCCAAATGCTCGACTTACCTCAGGTGCAGGAGCACAGAGGCTCTGGAGGGGGAATTAGAGCCAGGCAAAGGCT
Source organism: Grampus griseus (assembly GCF_964374135.1). Classification (NCBI taxonomy): domain Eukaryota; kingdom Metazoa; phylum Chordata; class Mammalia; order Artiodactyla; family Delphinidae; genus Grampus; species Grampus griseus. Next base: position 18,556,264 of record NC_139003.1, read on the forward strand.
TTTAATGGAGGAAAAGAATGGAGAGGCAGAGGCAGATCAGTGCTCAGAGAAACAATGTGTGCAGTTGTAGATCCTGTACCTCCTGCCTTGGGAAGAAGGACTGGGGGCTCAGTTTAGAGCCGTCTGTCTGCCTGGAATTCTTCTGGCTTCCAAGAGGACTTAACCACCCTGCCATTAACTCTCCCTCCCCCAGACTGGGGATGGTGCAGCTGGTGCCCAGTGGGGTCTGGGGGGCCCCTGGCATCTGCTGATGCATCCACGCCAATTCCTTGATTCTAGATCCTGAAGGAGGATTTCTCCTTCCTGAGTGGCTACAGGAATTTCGGCCAATCTTAGAAGAGCTTATCTGAGAGCGATCACACTGTTTCCGGAGCCGCTCTACTGTGGAAACTGGAACACACTTCTTACTTTCCTAAAGCCCTCTTCATCATTTCTGCCAGGGCTCCTCAACAGCCTTCATGCCAAGAGGACTGTGATCCTAGAACTGAATAGCCCAGGAAGACATGAAGATCAGACCTAACACTAACCAATGCTGGAGTCACACAGTTTTGATACAGGATCAGATCTTGGCAGTCAACAGGTAAGTCAACGAAATCAGAATATTTCTTAATGAAAACATGTCCCAATCTCTGAATCATCCATAAGTAGCCAAATAGAACCACTGTAGATAATTTATGGAAGACGCGAATTATCTGAGCTCAGCATGCTTAGTGCCTTGTGCTTGACAATCTCCCACCAAGAGTGAATGAAAATACATCTATTTCAAATCAAAGATGGACACACTCTGCTGTGGATACCGCATGTTGAGTTCATTTCACATAGGTAAAGCATAGATTCCACAAACACGCTTCACTGAAACAGTTCACAGGCATTCGAAGGTGCTGGTGACAAATCTGTACCTCTGCCATTTCCAGTACCCAGACTGCCCTTGGTGGATGTGGCTGGCGGGGCATGCCAACGGCTTGTTTTGCAGGCAGGAATATATGACGATAAAGGAAGCTTAAAAATACACGATCAGGGCTTCCCTGGTGGCGCAGTGGTTAAGAATCCGCCTGCCAATGCTGGGGACATGGGTTCGAGCCCTGGTCCGGGAAGATCCCACATGCCGCGGAGCAACTAAGCCCATGCACCACAACTACTGAGCCTGCGCTCTAGAGCCCGCGAGCCACAACTACTGAGCCTGCGTGCCACAACTACTGAGCCTGCGTGCCACAACTACTGAAGCCCGCGCACCTAGAGCCCGTGCTCTGCAACGAGAAGCCACTGCAATGAGAAGCCCACGCGCTGCAACCAAGAGTAGCCCCCACTCGCCACAACTAGAGAAAGCCCGCGCACAGCAACGAAGACCCAACGCAGCCAAAAATTAAAAAATACACGATCAACAACAAGTTATTGATAATGGACTATGAAGGATTAAGAATTCTTACTAAAGTGTACTATTCTAATTGATTGTTGACTGTCAACAATTCACAAGTGCTGTGCCAAACTGTAAAAATACCAACCCGGAAAACCTTGGAACTAATTTCAAGGCACTTACAGTCTAATGCGGCAGTTATACTTATTGGTGGTCCCCATCACCCAGAGACAACTACTGAAAAATATTAGTATATTTCTTTCTAGTGTTTTCTATGCCTAGATACCATATACCAAAATTCAGATAATTAAATGTACAGTTTTATGTCCGTTTTAGTTACTTCACACCATTTTGTATGCAGTTCTTATATTCTTTGAAAATGGGAGTTTTAATGACTTCATGTCATTCTATTACGCAGATGCTCCATAACTGTTTGAACAAATTCATTATTGTTGAATATTTAACAATAGTTAACAACAGTTTCCAAACTTACTTTATTATAAATAGTGACGGACACCCTTGTATATAAATCTGTCTGCCTTCACCTGATCCCTTTCTTAGAGTACATACCTCGAAGTAGATTTATTGGTCCATAGGCTGTGAACATTTCTATTATAGATTCTTAAAGACATATGGCCAAGTTTTAGTGGCTCTGTAATTCACATAATTCATTAGGCAAGTATTTTTTGAGCAAGCTACTAATGTGCAAGGTATGGTACTCCACCACTAGGAGAATATTGGTGAGCAAAATCAACGGAATCCCTACCCTTACAGAACTTATAATCAACTGAGAGTCTAGACCTAACCTGAGAACAAGAATCTTTGTAAATTTAATGTTAAATTTCATGCAGAATTAAGAGCTTTGGAGAAGGTAAAAAAATAACATAATGAAAACTTTGGCTCTCAAAATACCATTTATGCAAATAATTCCAACAAATTAAAATTTGCTAAGTGCTATAGCAGCTGTCAGATTACTCATAAATTATGTAATTACCCATAAATTATGTGTCAGTTGGTTTAGGTTATGGAAGAATATTAGAAATTGGTTCAACTCCAAAGGATACTCGGAGAAATGAAAAAAATTATTATTGTACTTTCACAATTTAAAAATGAAAATGACTAACTCATATGTCAAAGGAGTTGTCTATCTTTCCAAAAAGTTATCTAGGAAAAATTGCCCAAAATGCTTATAGTAATGGGAAAATTGAAGGGTCTATTGGAAATTTCTATATAATGTGATGGGTTGAGCTGACATGGATGGGTCCCCCTCCTGTTCCAAACCCATAGATATTCTGGGGGAAAGTGTAACAAGGAAGGGAGGGAGGGAGGAAAGAGGAAAGGAGAAATATTAAACTACGAACTAGGAGAACATATTTGTTATATATGTATATCCTTTATATATATATAAAATAAAGACTATCCAGCATTTATAAAGAACTCCTGAAGTCAATAAGGACAAGACAAACAGCAGAACAGAACAACAGGAAAAAAAGACACCAACAGTATTTCACAGAATAAAAAACATCCATTGGCCTCTAAACATGAAAGGATGCTCAATCTCATTAATAATTAGGGAAATAACATCCTAAAACCAGAGTGATGTATCATGTCACAGTCATCAGATAGGCCAACACGGAAAAGTCAGAAAATGGCGTGTGGACAAGAAGTATACCAACAGGAACTTTTTATATACTGATGTGGAGTGTAAATTGGTACAACTGACTTGGAAAAGAATTTGATGTTATCTTTGAAAGCTGAAAACATGTCTGTCCTGGGACCGAGAAATTCCACTCCTGGCTCTACCCAATGAGAAGCTCTTATACATGTGTACCAGCTGACAAATCCAAGACTATTCATGATAGTGCTGCTTGCTTTGCAAAATAAAAATAAATAAATGGAAAAGACCAAAAATGTCACTGACAAGAGAATGAGAAAATGGAAAAGTAATGAATGAATGAACTATAGCTTTACCATCAACAAAGATGAATCTCGAAGACATACTGTTGAATGAGAAAAGCAAATCTCAGAAGATGACAAAGTGAATGATAGTATTTTCATAGCAACATCAAACAATATGTACTATAAAGAAAACACAAGGTAATGGGAAACTGAAAATTGAGGACTGGTTAGCTCTGCCTCCTGGGGCTTACATTTAATAAGGGGAAATAGACAATAAACAAGATAAATAATGAAAATGAATGTTAGATGGTGAGAGTGCTGGGGAGACAAATGAAGCAGGGAAAGGGGGTGAGGGGATGGGGGCTTTAGACAGATTTTACATGGGTTGATCAGAAAGACCTAAGACAGTGATGTGTGAGCAAAGACCTGGAAAGGCGAGGGAGCGAGCAGTGTGGTTATCCGGGGGAAGAGTGTCCGAGATAGGGTTACAGGCAAGTTCTCATCAATAGCTTAACTTCATATGTGCGTCAGAACCAACCAGCATCCTTCACCTTAAAGCTACCTTGCCTTTCTGTTTTTCCTTCTTTTGTCTAGCTTTCTGAATCATATATTGACTGGGTTCTTAAGGACCTGCCCCCCAAACAAGCAAGTAGAGTTATTATTTAGGTAAAATTATTGGCCCAAGAAACAAATCTTCATTTGGCAGAATTCATAGTTAGATCAGGAATTCTGCTACAATTTACAAGTACTGTAATTTCAGGAAGAATAGATCTCTGTACCTAAGCTCAATGATCCAGTAAATAAAGAATTTAAATATTCCACAGTGGCAGTTGAGAATACTTCTGATTTTACAATTGGTAGGAAGGTACTATAACTTACAGGCGTTAGAGAATTAGAGGTATGTATTAGATAATAGAATTTTCAAGAGAACATTATAAACTAGGGTGAAAATTAGATTTGGGGCTTTAGTATCTGGCATTCTAATTTAACATGCTGTGAAATTCAGCTCATCAAATTGCTGAACTAATCTCTCATGACAACAACTGCCCAGGTTAACAAAAAACCTGGAGCTTTTCACATGTTAATCAATAGGAGAAAATATAAAACCGCAGACCTTTCTCCTTCTTAAATGCAAGCAGGAAGTACGTGACCTTAGCTGAGTCACTGTGATTGCATGGAGGCCTTCCAATTAGTGGATCAAACTGCTCTCACCTTTCATAGTTCTCGTTCAACACAACCTGCTGCATCTGCTTTTTAGAGGCAGTGACACCACAGATTCTGTCTTGGTGCTCGGCTGGTTATTACATGGAGGAGCTGTTATTTATGTGTTGATTTCATCATCTTTCTAAACAACACCTTTTGCTGTCAATACAGTTTGGGATTGGGATGTTTTCATTAATCAGGTACTTCAGGGAAGAGATTTTACACATGTGACCACTTCTCCAAAAAGTATGAACATGATAATATATGATGCTTATGCACTTGGAGATCTGAGTGGCAAAAATGCAGCATCTCACCAACATTGCCATGAGAAGTCTTTGTGCAGGGGGTTCGATATGGTTTGGGAGAAGAGGGTCAGGTCAGTCTCTGGGTGCCCTCACACCTCCTGCCCCCCACAGGGACTCTGCTTGAGTCCCGTACTGAGAGAAAGCACCTGAGTACAGAATTCTAGGTGGTGCTGGTGTTCAGTGGCTTTCAGTCACAGCCCAGGTTTCATTTTTTCCCCCCATTTCTCTTTTGGTTTTTGGCTTATTTGTTTTATTAAGGAGATAACTATTGTGTGTATATAAAACTATTCCATAAATATAAGCCTATATGTGTGTATTATATACAGAGATATGTATTATTTTAGTGAGTTTTTCTCTATTTGTATTGTTTTGTTTATATTCTTATCCTATTTTGCAGTTTATTTAATCTCTGTGTTCTATATTTTGTCTTTTAAAATGTATTATTACACATCCTAATGTAACACTTGTAAAATACTTATTTTGAGCTTTTAGTTTAAAATAGTTGTTTCGCTTTCTCAAATGTTTTTCATTTAACAAGTCCATGGAGAAAAGTCCATATGGAGACTTTTTACTATGGATTTTTTTTTCTTATTTTAGTTTTTATTTATTCTTATTTTTTGATTTTTAAATTCTTGTTCTTAAGCTTTTATGTATCTCACTAATTCAATTTTTAATCTTTCTATATTTAAATTATTTTATTCCTCACATTGTATGACTAGAAGTGGAAAGACTGACTCCATGTGACCTACACATAGCGTGAGCATATCAATTATTATCTACATTAGGAGGCTTTTGAGAACGAAAGGGAGCCCTGTTAAGAATCTTGCTGGCACAACAGGTATAAACTGGGACAGCCCCACGCAAACTGGGATGCATGATGACTCAACCCATAAGGGAAGTTTTAGGTCCTCCCCCACCTCAGCATTCCTAGGCACCATGAAACACAGCAGCATTTCTGGTTTTCCCTAATAGATTCTTCATATCTTCCAAACACGTGTTGCCAAAAGTACTTATAAAAATAAAAACAGCTAAGATTTATTGAGCATTTATCATTTGACAAGCACTTTATATGAACAGTTCTGGGGGAAGAGGGTGTGAACTTCCCCTGAAGGTAGATGTAGCTTCTTCCCAGACTGGGGTGGTGTAGCTATTCACAGTAGGCCCTTCCTGTGCTATGTGAGTTTCTGAATGCTCAGATACAGTGGTCTCTGATATCCTTCCCAGTGGATTTGGGGTCAGCCTTGCCAACAACATGCTACCACACAAGAGGGAAAAGTCAGAGGGATGGTCTACAGGCAATGATCGCTCAACAGTCTGGGCTGGCTTGGTGAAATAATACATAACCATAGGGAGGTGGCCCCAGAGGGGCCCCTTGCAGGCTGTCCCCTTACTCTGTACCTTTTTCTAATTACGTATCCTTATGCTTCTTTGTAGTTTGACTATCCTCCCTGTTGACAAAAGGAATTTCCTGGTACATGCAGTTCTTTCCTCTCATTATAAGGCACCTGGGGAAGATGGCTAATGCAAGGGTTAGCCCTAGTGGGGCTTCTTTTTAAAATGGGAGAACCAGGGACTTCCCTGGAGGCGCAATGGTTAAGAATCCGCCTCCCAATGCAGGGGACGCGGGTTCAATCCCTAGTCAGGGAACTAGATCCCACATGCATGCCACAACTAAGAGTTCGCAGGCCACAACTAAGGAGCACACATGTCACAACTAAGGAGCTCGCGAGCCACAGCTAAGGAGCCCACCTACCACAACTAAGACCTGGCACAACCAAAAAAACAAAATTAAAAAAAAAAGGGAGAACCATATATCTGCTGACCACCTTCTCAGACAGAGCCCTAACTGGACAGCCATGGCCCTCTTAGATTGCCAGAAGTTTAAAGGAATCCATCCTACTCCCACAAACTGACCTTAGCTGCCCCTGAGGAAAACCTGGTCTCTTGCAATAATTATCACTATCATATTTTATGGAATCTAAGATGTTACAAATTATACACCATCATTTTATATTCCACCAAGAAGGAAAAACAATGCTGCCAATTCGGCAACGGCATGCCATCAATTTAAAAAGGTGCCCTTAGTTTTAAAATATTAAAATATTGAATATTGAATTAGTTCTAATTTATCAGTTAGAATAGAGGAAACACTTTATTTTTCCTTCAGTTTTCTACCACTTGATTATTAATTTTCCACCAAGACCCAACACAGGGGGTTGGAGACTTGAGGCTGGAGACCTCACTCATTACAGCGGGGTTCATTACAGCCCCTACACCGCTACCCCACCCCCAGGTCTGTGAAATGACATCTCCATTGGTCCCTCCATGACTGAGCCCGGCGGTGGAAGAGATGGAGACTTGAGTGAGTTGCCTAAGGTCAGACTCCAAGCTAATGGCTGAATCAGGGGTTGAACTCAGGAATTCTGACAGCAGCCTCACATAACTAATAACCATTATATCATAGCGCCTCTCCACATATTTAGACAGGGCCTCTCAAAAAATTGCTTTTTTGGGGGTGGGATGAGGTGGGTAGGGATTGTGATTTTATATTACACAGTCTACATTGCAGGACATTATAAGAGACAGCTGTGTCAAACTCAAGACTCTTCAAGGCCTGTAAGGTATGGAGAATGTGGTCCACATGTTCAGACAGCACCCACTTTGGGAAAACTAGGAAAGAAATGTCCCCCAAGTCTCATTACCAAGAAAGGCTGTGCTGCTTCTGGGCAACTACTTGTCTTTATCTTAAGGTCACCATGAATCTTGAACCTGTGGAACTGCTCGTGCTTCCTTCTTTACTGTGACTACTAGGAAGCTTAATTTTGTGACCCTCCTCCAACAATTAGGGCTTGCACTTGACATATTAAAGCATCATCTTTTTTCTCTTTGCCTCAATATCCTTACTTTTTCATGTGTTATCTGACTGAATTGAATGCACCACTGTACACGTCCTCAAACCTTTTTGGAATGCAGTGGTAGACCATATATACGTACATACATACATATGTTCACCTTTATGAACTTTTGAAAATTTTGTGCTTCCTGGAAATTGAAACGTACATGTCCAGGTTAATATGGCAACATATAACCAGCTACCTATCCTAACTTCCCATTCAATAAATAATGAAACACGCTGCCTTTATAAAATCCAAACAAAATAACAGTAACAAAAGTAACTGGTACTAGGAATGACATCTAAAGTTAAGTTCATATAGAAAGTCTTGGAATATTTATTGAGTGCAGGATCCTGGGAGAGTAGAAAGAAAATATATCCTGGGAAAAGCAGAAAAAATATTTTAAAAATGTAAAAAGAGTTCCATCAGCTCTCACCTCTTGTTTTTCCTACTAGAATACAGAAATAAGATTACTCCATTACTGTAGAACTATTTTCTGAAATGCTTCCCTTCCCTCACTCTCCCTTCAGGCTTTTAGATTAAGAATTTGACAATAAGAAAGTAATCATATAAAAGAATTGGTAGTAAATACTGACATTACTGAAAAGTCCAGAGAGAAATAAAATAACATTAAGTATTGAGTATAAAGCCAAAACATCTCTTAAAGATTTATTTGGGGAAAATAGAAAGAAGGGTGAGGGTCTATAAACTGAGTCTACAATTCCTAATTAAATTTATAACTGTGGGAATGGAAAAGGCAGGGAGAACTACAAACATTTTAAATTCCAAGATATACATCAGGGTAGGGAAAAATATACCTTCCAAATTACTATAAATGAAAAGAACAAAAAAATATATAGCAAAAGACATAAACCAATAAGTGAAATGGTCAAAAAAGAGTCTCAAACTGTCAAAATTTAAGATGAAACGATAGAAAAAGGACTGAGCTCATCAGTATTAAAAAGAAATAAAAATAGTTTTGCTCCACAACTGAAGTAAAAGGCAGAAACCCAGACTGAGTTAAAAAAGAACATCCAACTAACTGCATGTTTCTGACAACAGTGAGACCAAAATCAAATCACATGGAAAGAATAAGAGTTAAGAGGATAGCACAAAATGTGTCAGGCAAATAGAAGTAAGCAGAGGTGACACTGATCTTACCAAAGGAAAGTTCAAAGCAAAAAGGATTCGATGAAACAAAAAGGACTCTGTTAGGACCCTTTTATATCGAAACAAGGTGAAATCCATAATTATGAAATAATAGTCCTGAGCATTTATGAGCTGGTTAACATAACATCAAAATCTAAATAGCAAGAAAACTAAAAAACTATAAAAAAGCAAACAAAATAAAGGAAAAACATTTTTATAGCGAAAAACTATTTGATATGTAAGAAGAGACAGAAAACATAAATACAGTGAGATACTATAATACCAAGATCGTTTATGACAGAGCAAATTGATAAAAATAAGAGGATATATTTACTCAGCCATAAAAAGGGACGAAATTGTGCCATTTGCAGAGATGTGGAGAGACCTAGAGACTGTCATACAGAGTGAAGTAAGTCAGAAAGAGAAAAACAAATGTTGTATAATATCGCTTATATGTGGAATCTAGAAAAATGGTACAGATGAACTTATTTGCAAAGCAGAAATACAGACACAGATGTAGAGGACAAACGAATGGATACCAAGGAGGGAAGGAAGGAGTGGGATGTATTGGGAGACTGGGATTGACACGACTATGTATAAAATAGATAACTAATGAGAACCTACTGTATAGCACAGGGAACTCTACTCAGTGCTCTGTGGTGACCTAAATGGGAAGCAAATCCAGAAAAGAGGGTATATATGTATACATATAGCTGATTCACTGTGCTGTACAGCAGAAACGAACACAACATTGTAAAGCAACTATACTCCAATAAAAATTAATTTAAAAAAAAGATGAGTAGAAGTCCAAACTCGAAAAAAAAGAGGATATATGTAGATAGTTTTAATAATGTAATTAGAAAAATTGAATTAGTAGATGTAGCAAAATTTTATACCATAGACTTTCTTTTCAATCCCATTGATGATTTTTTAAAATTCAGCACATGCCAAGGCATAAGTTTAAAAAATATAAATTACAAAAGCCATATTTTCATTTCTTCATTATAATCCACCAAAACTAGAACTTATAAGAGAACTCTCAAAATAACTGTCAGCCAAAAAAAAAAAAAAAAAAAAAAACAAGACTATGAAGATAAACCCTTTAGAATTGTACTGTTCAATGTAGTAGCCACTAGTAACATGTAGTTATTCACATCTAAATTAATTAAAAGTATGTAAAATTAAAAATTCAGCTCCTCAGTCATACTGGACAATGTAGATATTTTTACATATTTCCATCATCACCGAAAGCTCTATTGGACAAGCACTGCTTTTAGAGAATAGATTTCATGATCATACATAAGCAAACGCTTTATAAGAAAACACAGAGTTAAAATCTTCTCTATTTAAAATAAATACAGACCAATGACAAATTGGGATGGATATTTAAAACAAATGGGGACCCCATAGTTAATATTTAATAGACAAAGCTCTCACAAAAATATAAAACACTGACATCCCAGGATAAAAATGTAATAAAGATATGAACCAACAGTTCACTAAGATGGAAATACTAATAAAAAATAAGCATATGAGAAATATTAAACCTAATCAATAAAATAGCATTTTTCAACTATCAAATTAGTAATGATAAACAATTATGTGGGAGTGTAAACTGGTGCAGCCTCTATGCAGAACAGTATGGAAGTTTCTTAAAAAACTAAAATAGAGTTACCATGTTATCCAGCAATCCCACTCCTGGGCATATATCCGGAGAAAACTCTAATTCAAAAAGATGCATGTACCCCAATGTTCAAAGCAGCACTATTTACAATAGCCAAGACATGGAAGCAATCTAAATGTTCATCAACAGATGAATGGATAAAGATGTGGTACGTACATACAATGGAATGCTACTCAGCCATAAAAAAAAGAAATAATGCCATTTGCAGCAATGTGGATGGACCTATAGAGATTATTGCACTACGTGAAGTAAGTCAAAGACAAATATCATGTGATACAATTTATATGTGGAATCTAAAAAAAAATGATACAAATAAACTTATTTACAAAACAGAAATAGACTCAGACATAGAAAACAAATTTATGGTTACCAAAGGGGAAAGGTGGGGGGTGGGATAAATTTGGAATTTGGGATTAACAGATACATACTACTATATATAAAAGAAATGATGAGGACTTACTGCATAGCACAGGGAACTATATTCAGTATCTTGTAATGACCTATAATAGAAAAGAATTTGAAAAAGAATACATATATTTTTATACGTATGTACAACTGAATCACTTTGCTGCACACCTAAAACATTGTAAGTCAACTATACTTCAATAAAATAAAAATTTAAAAATATAAACATTAAAAAATTGTAATATAGTTTATGCTAATAAGGGTGTGGTGAGATGGTCAGTCATCTGCTGAAGACAACAACAACAAAAAAATTGATAAAATCATTCTAGAAAAGCCCCCACTCTATCTTCCAGGAGCAGTGGCTCTCGATCCTGGCTATCCAATTGAATCACTCTGGGAACTTTAAAAAAATACAATGCCTTAGCCCCCATCCCCACAGATCCTTATTTAATTGGCTTGGGATGGAGCCTGGACACTGGTGTTTTTTAAACTTATGGAAAGAGTGATTTGCCAATCCAGTTGAGAACCATTACTCCACAGATAACTTCAAGGTCTAGGATACAATAGAAATCCTGCTTGAATATGGGACCTGAAGAGCAGGGGTCCACTTCCCATATGGAGCTCTACCAGGCAGCCAGCTGACTGAGCTCCCAATATATCCATGTTCTGGGAACTCAGCAAAGAAAGAAGACTGCAAGGGTGTCAAGGCAGAGAGGGCCTAAGACAGACCCCTTGACCCAGACTGGCACAGCAGAGCAGTTGGTTTCTTATGTGCTTTCACAAAGAGAATCAAAATTACATTAAAAACAAAAAGTCAACATACCTGGAGTGGTCAAAATAATAGGGATGTGTCAGCAGCTATAGGCATGGTCCCTGGAGAGTAGGCAAGACCCAAGAATTTCTCATTAATGCAGGAACCAGATGCCTCCCGCTGATGCCTTAAAACTCCGTAAACCCTTAGAAGTTGGATGAAATCCCAGGTTAAAAGCAAGGGAGAGGCAACAGAATTGATTGAGATTGTCCTGAATTGATAGGGAATAAGATTAAATTTCTTTCACTTTGGATTTGAGCTTAAAATTAAGAGTTTGTGGCCTGAGGTATTTGTACTCACTACATACACACATCATCCAGCTTAATCATCAAAAAAATCCTAACAGGCAATCCTGTTATAATCCTAGGTTTATGGATGAGAGCACTTTAGATAGAAAGCAATTTACATTTCTAACATTTTTTTTGCTTTATATATTTTGATGTTATATGACCCAATTCCTAAGCGTTCATGACTGTTATACCTTTGTTAATGGGATGCACCTGTTTTAATGTAAAAGGGTGTTTTATGTATCATTTAATGATTTTCATCTTGACCTCTTATTTTGTCTGATTATAAAATCACTACCCTACTGCTTTTTTAAAAATTTGTGTGATGTTTACTTTTGATGCTTCTGTAAGCATGCTTTTTTTTTTTTTTTTGCTGCGTTGGGTCTTCATTGTGGTGCACGAGCTTCTCATTGCAGTGGCTTCTCTTGTTGCAGAGCACGGGCTCTGGGGTGCACAGGCTTCAGCAGTTGTGGTGCATGGTCTCAGTAGTTGTGGCTCGTGGGCTCTAGAGGGCAGGCTCAGTAGTTGTGGTGCACGGGCTTAGTTGCTCCAAGGCATGTGGGATCTTCCCGGACCAGGGCTCGAACCCATATCCCCTGCATTGGCAGGTGGATTCTTAACCACTGCACCACCAGGGAAGGCCCGGTAAGCATGTTTTTTATGTACCACTAACTTTTCCACAGTCAGCAGGTAATGTGGGAAGGGAGGAAGGAGAAAGAAGAAAGGAAAGAAGGAAGGAGGAAAGGGAAGGGAAAGGAAGGGAAGGGGAGGAGAGGGGAGGGGAGGGAAGGGGAGGGAAACCCAATCATAGTGAGAGGGTGTTTTTTTTAACATTTCAGTATGAGTAAGTAGAAAAGAAAAACAAACTAAGAAAATAACATTTCGGGGACTTCCCTGGTGGCACAATGGTTAAAAATCCACCTGCCAACACAGGGGACATGGGTTCGAGCCCAGGTCCGGGAAGATCCCACAGGCCGCGGAGAAACTAAGCCCATGCGCCACAACTACTGAGTCTGTGCTCTAGAGCCCGCGCGCCACAACTACTGAGCCTGCGTGCGACAACTACCGAAGCCCCCGCACCTAGAGCCCATGCTCAGCAACAAGAGCAGCCACCACAATGAGCCTGCACTCCTCAACGAAGAGTAGCCCCCACTCACCACAACTAAAGAAAGCCCACGTGCAGCAACAAAGACCCAGCGCAGCCAAAAATAAATTAATTAAAAAAAAAAGAAAATAACAGTTCAAATAATACAATAATATGATTGAATTAATATATACCTCAAATATTTGTACCCTACAAAGAAAACACCTTCCTTTCAATACTCTTTCATTGTAAAACTCATAGTAAGCCAGGAATTAAATGAAAATTTTTTTCCAAAGATTATCTGCCAAAAATCTACAGCAAATTTCACACTTAATAGTGAAACATTAGAATTATTCTTTTTAAAATCAAAAGTGAGACAAGGATGTCCACTATCATTGTTTCTACTCAATATTGTATTGGAAGTTCTCTCCAGGTAAGTTTTTAAAAGAAAAAATAATGAAATGACATTTTAAAAACAGAATAATAATAGGAATGTAAAGAAAGGGGGAAAAATTGTCATTTTTTATGATATTTCCATGGAATCCTGAAATAATCTGCAAATATATTGTCAGAATATATAATACACATGATAATTATAGAAATGAATTGCATTCCATACACCAGTCACAGAAAATATAATCTTAAAGAATATTCCACTTAAAATAACCAAAATACAAGGTACCTAGGAATAAACCTCACTAAAGATACATATATCCTTTATGGAGAAAAGTATACAAACTTATTAAAGGAATTAAAGAAAATGTACAAAAGGGAGCATGTTTAGAGAAGGGGAGATTCAATATCATAAAGAAAACAAGCTTCCTCAAATTTATGAACTAAATGTAATTCGAACTAACTTTAAATAAGGCATTTGCAAGTTTGATAATGTCTAAAATTACTTGGAAAGCAAAATGTGAATAACAGTCATGATAATTTTGAAGAAAATCAAAGGGCATAACTTGTCCTACCAGGTTTTAAGTCTTATTATAAATGTATAGTAAATAAAACAGTAACATAGAGCAGAGAACCCAGAAACAGACCCAAACATTTATAGAAATAATATGAGAGACAAGGTCTTACAGATTAGAGAGAAAAAGAGGTGGAACAACTAGAAAAAAATTAAGTCCTACCTCAGAGCATACACAAAGCTCTATTGCAGGTAGAGTATAGACCTAAATCGGGAAGGCAAAACTTTTTTGTACAAAGCATTTAGAATAATATCTAAGAGACTATAGTTATGACTATGGCATAGGGAAGGAACACGTAAGACATAAAAAAGCACAAGCTATCAAGAAAAAGTTTGAAAAATTTGGCCATGTTAATAACTTTTACTCATTAAAATATAACATTTTTAAAAGGTGAAAAGACACAGCCTTTGAAAAGATGTGCAATTCATATAACTAAAGAATTAATAACCAGAATATATAAATAAATCCTGCAAATTGGTAAGAAAAAGATAATAACCCAATTTAAAACTAGACAAAACATATAAATAGGCAACTCACAGAAGATGAGCCATAAATGGCCACTAATTTTATAAAAAATGTTCAACTTTGGAGAAATCCAAAGTACCACAATGAGTTTACATTAACACCTATTGGATTAGCAATAAAAAGACTGTCAATTCCACTCGTTGCTGAAGATGTAGAAAAATAAAAACTCTTACATATTTGTGAGGGCATAGTAGAGTAACCAATATCTGGTAAAGTTAAAGATTCGTATACCTATAACACAGCAATTCCACTCCTATAGAAGAATTTTTTCAGCTGCAGCTTTTATAGTAGAAAAAAAACTGAAAACAAATTTAGCATTCATCAAGAGGAAAGTGGATAAATTGCGGTACATTCTTACAGTGGAATAGTACACAGCAGTGAGAAACCTTAAAACTAAACCAACACAATGTTCATGGATTAAACCCATAAACATAAAGTTGAGAAAAAGTTAATTGATGAATATATACAGTATAAAATAAAGTTTAAAGTCATGGTGAACAAAAGTGTATATTGTTTAGAGAGAGAGACATGTACCAAAGTCTTTATCAAATAGAAGAAAGTCTCCTCTCTTCCTAGATTTTTATCATGAATGGGTGTTAATCTTTGTTAAATGGTTTTTCTGCATTAATTGATCTGATCATGTAAATTTTTCTTGTTTGCCTGTTATTATGGTAGATTACATTGGTTGATTTCAATTAGTGAATCGGCATCCCTGGGTTAAACTCTACTTGGTCATGGTGTATAATTCGTTTTATGTAGTGCTGAATTTTATTTGCTGAAATTTTTAAAGGATTTTTTGCATCTATTCATGAGCGATACTGGTTTGCAGTTTTCTTTTTTTGTACCATCTGTCTGACTTTGGTATCAGAGTAATATTTGCCTCAGAAAATAAGTTGGGAACTGTTCCTTCCTTTTTCATTTTCTAAAAGAGATTATGTAGAATTGGTATGAATTCTTTTGTAAACATTTGGTAAAATTCTCCAGTGAAAGCATCTGGGCCTGGAGATTTCTTTTTCATAATTATGAATACTTTAATTCAATTTAATTATTCAATTCCTATAATACATCAATATTTATAGGGTTACTCAAATGATCTATCTCATACTGTGTGAGTTGTGGTAGTTTGTTTTTGAGGAATTGGTCCATTCCATCTAAGTTGTCAAATTTGTGTGTGTAGAATTGTTTGTATTCCCTATTATCCTTTTGATGCCTGCAGAATCTGAAGTTTCATCCCATTTCACTTATAATATTGGTAATTTGTGTCTTCTCTTTTTTCTGTCAGTTTAACCAGAGAGAGGTTGTCAATTTTATTGATCTTTTCTAAGAACTAGCTTTTTGTTTTACTGCTTTTTCTCTATTACTTTGTTTTCATTTTCAATGATTTTTGCTCTGTGTTGTTTCTTTCTGCTTATTTTGGGTTTATTTTTATTTCCCAGGTTCTTGAGGTAGGAGCTTATTGATTTAAGAATCCTCCTCTTCAGTTTCTTTTTTTTTTTTTAACATCTTTATTGGAGTATAATTGCTTTACAATGGTGTGTTAGTTTCTGCTTTATAACAAAGTGAATCAGCTATATGCATACATATATCCCCATATCCCCTCCCTCTTGAGCCTCCCTCCCACCCTCCCTACCCCACCCCTCTAGGTAGTCACAAAGCAACCAGCTGATCTCCCTGTGCTATGCAGCTGCTTCCCACTAGCTATTTTACATTTGGTAGTGTATATGTCCATGACACTCTCTCACTTTGTCCCAGCTTACCCTTCCCCCTCCTTGTGTCCTCAAATCCATTTTCTAATAGGTCTGCATCTTTATTCCCATCCTGCCCCTAGGTTTTTAATGACCTTTTTTTTTGTTTTTTAGATTCCATATATATGTGTTAGCATATGGTATTTGTTTTTCTCTTTCTGACTTACTTCACTCTGTATGACAGACTCTAGGTCCATCCACCTCACTACAAATAACTCAATTTGTTTCTTTTTATAGCTGAGTAATAAATAGAACTACCATATAGTTTCGTGTATTTTTAAATTCCCTTGAAACCATAGATCTCTCTTTAATTCTCCTAGGCCCAAAGATTATTTAAGACTGTGTTGTTTCATTTCCAGATGTTTGGAGACTTTTCTATTATCTGTTATTAATTTCTAGTTTGATTCCATTGTGGTCAGAGAACATACTTTGTATGATTTGAATTCTTTTAAATTTGTTAGGTTTCTTTCATGGTCCAGGGTATGGTCTGTCTTGGCAAATGTTCCATGAGAACATTCATGAAACACTCTTGAAAAGAATGTTTATTGGGCTGTCACTGGACTGGAACGTTCTATAAATGTCAATTAAATCCTACTGGTTGATGATGTTGTTGAATTATTATATACTCTTGGAGGTTTTGTCTAATTGTTCTATCAACTGTTGAGAAAGAGATGTTGAAATATACAACTGTTTCTCCTTTCGGTTCTGTCAGTTTTTGCTTCACGTTTTGTAGTTCTGTTCTTTAGCGCATACATAGTTAATCACGTTATGTTTTCTTGGTGGACTGACCCTTTTATCCTTATATAATGTATCTCTAGATCTTGTAATTTTTTTTTCTCTGAAGCCTACTTTATCTGATACAAATATTACCACTCTTCCTTTCTTCTGATAATGGTTGCATGATACATGCAAACACTTTTCCATTCTTTTATTTTCAACCTATGTTGTTAAGTTTCAAGTGAATTTCTTGTAGACATGATATAACTTGGTCATGTTTTTTTAATCCCCTCTGCCAACCTCTGCCTTTTAATTGGTGTATCTAGACCATTTACTCTAATGTAACTGTTGGTATGGTAGAGCTTAAGGCTGCTTTTGGTATTTTGTTTAGTTTTTTGGTTCTCTGTTTTCTATTTCCTGACTTCCTACGTGTCACTTGAACATTTTTAAAATTCCATTTTTATTTATCTATAGTGCTCTTGAGTGTATCTCACAAAGTAGCTTTTTTAGTGGTATCCTAGGTATTATATTATTCATATATGACTTATCACTGTCTCCCGGTGTTGACATTTTAACCGTTTGAGTGAAATGTAGAAAGCTTACCTCCTTTTAAGTCCCTTTACTCCTGTTTATAATTGCCTTAAATTATATATACCTTCTACATATATTGAGAACCACATCAATGTTATAATTTTTGCTCAACCATCAAACATAATTTAGAGAACTCAAGATGAGGAGGAACTTCTATTGTATTTATCCATATTTTCACTATTTCCACTGTTCTTTTTTCTTTATGTTTCAAATTACCTTCTTTTATCATTTTCATTCTGTTTCAAGAATTCTTTTTTTTTTGGCCATTCTTTTAGGCTAGGTCTGCTGTCAATATATTCTCTTAGTTTTCCTTCACCTGAGAATGTCTTGATTTCCTCCTTCATTCCTGAAGGACATTTTTACTGAATAGAGAATTCCAGATTGACAGGTTTTTTTCTCTTAGGACTAGAAAATGTTGTTCCATTTCTGTGGTTTCTGGCAGTACTATAGTTTCTGATGAGAAATATGCTATCACTTGATTTGTTTTTTCCTTATAATTAAGATATTGTTTCTCTCTTGCTGCTTTGAGATATTTTTCTTTGTCTTTTTGACAAAGTTTGATTATGTGTCTTGTGGCAGATTTATTTGGGTTTTTCCTGTCTGGGATTCATCATCTTCTTGAATTTGTAGGGTTTTGGCTTTTGCAAAATTGGGGCAATTTTCAGTAATAATTTTTTAGCCCCATACTCTTTTTTGTTCTTCTGGATCTCTAATGACATAAGCATTAGATCTTTTCATATAGTCCTACATGTCCTTGGAGCTCATTTTATTTTTCAGTCTATTGTCTCTCTGTTGTTCAGATTAGGTAACTAAAATTGCTCTGTCTTCGAGTTCACTGATTTTTTTCTTCTGACCTCTCCATTTTACTGTTGAGTCCATCCAGTAAGTTTTAAAATTTCAGTTATTTCAATTTCAGTTCTAAAAGTTCCATTTGTTTCTTCTTTATATCTTCTATTTCTTTTCAAGACTATTTCTTTGCTAAGATTGTGTCTCTTTTTCAGTTGTTTCAGTCATGTGCATAATTGCTTGTTGAAACATCTTCATCACAGCTGCTTTAAAATCCTTGTCAGATAATTCCAAGATCTGTTTCTCCTCTGTGTTGGCATATGTTGATTGACTTTTCTCATTTAAGTTAAGGTTTTCCTTATTCTTGATAAGTATTTTTTAATTATTATACCTTAGACATTTTGGATAATATGAGACTCTGGATCTTATTTAAACCTTCTGTTTAGTTGACCTTCTCTGACACCATGCCAGTTGGGGAGAGAGCACTGAGTCATTACTGCCAGGTGGAGGTAGAAGTCTAAGTTCTCCACTTGGCCTCTCTTGACACTTAGGATGGGAAAAGTGGGAATGATGCTGTATTAATGCTGAGTGGGTGTGGAAGTTTAGGTCCTCACATGGCCTCCATTGACACTGCAAGGAGACAGGTCAGTGGTGAAGGTGCTGGACCTCCACAAGACCTCTGACACCACCTGATGGGAAGGGGAAAAGGTGCGTCATTACTACCAGGTGAGGAATGGCAGTCTAGGTCCCTAAGTAGCCTTCAATGATACTCTGAGAGGGGGTTCTTATTAACACTGGGTGGTGGTAAACATCCTGGCTCTCCACAAAAATTTCCCTGATACTATCACATCAGGGAAGAGAAGGGGAACATTGTTACAGCTAGAAAAGTGTGGAAGCCTTTGCTAACAAGGGTGAGAAAAAGGATGGGGCCAGAATTTTACTCACAGTATTTAGCTGGAGTAAAGCAGTCCTTGTCTAAAAGGTTTCTGTGTTGCTAGTCTGCTCCTTTCCGAGTCTTTTAGCTAGAAGGAGCAGGCTCTTTGTTGGAAATTTTGTTGTCTGTATCATTAGTGTTTTGGGGTTTTAGCTTCTCCAGCACCCAGTTTAGGATAACTAAGGCAAAAGGAGACCCAGGGAAATTACCATTATGTCATTACTCAGGTCCCAGGGTCCTCAGGTGGTCTGCCTTCTTCCTTCTAACTCTCAATCTTACCTTTGTTTTATATATAATTTCTATGCTTTTAGCTGTGCTTAGTAGGATAAATTGTTTTTTAAAAGCATCTCTTCCATATTGTTTGAAATTGAAACTGTTATTTTTATATCTTCCCTTGTGTCTAAAATATTTTATAATAACTTTTAAAAAGATCAGATGATGCTGGTGAATCCTTGGGGCACAGCGACCCACTCTCTGCACCCCTACTTTTCCAGAGAGCATTGCCTCCCTTCTCCGGCTCAGCCTTGTACTCTCCTCCACGTTCCCCCTCCCAGCCTCTCCTACCCACCCCAGGAAAAGAACTTTAACCAGCTCCTGTTGAGAACAGGGCTAGGTGGAAGATAGGAGCCAACAGCAAATGGTGTTACATCCAAATATGAGTTACGGGAAAGGGGATTATCAAAGGAAGTTTTGATATTTTTTAAAAAGGAAAGCATTAGAGGATTTCGATATTTAAAATATTTAACAATTAGTGCCGTACTATGGGAAGGCTCTTGTTCCCATGAATCACCATGCACAGAGGATTCAGAGGAAAGACCATTTACCCATCCAAACGGGTGCATTTCAGTGTTTTAACAACCAGCATAGTCTCGTTCACACAAATCAGCCGAATACCAGCCTCGCCTATAACTGCTCAATTTTTCTTCTGCAGATGGCAGGAAGTGAAACCACAAAGACAATGAAAATTGCTTATAAACCTTTCATAATCAGAGTCAAAAAAGGGTGAAATAAAAGAAATACCTGATTTATTTCTTCATATTGCTAAAGGAATTTGAGGTATCATGTTGGTCAGAAGTTAAATGGAACTCCATAATTTTTCCATAATGAGAAGAACAAAATATTTCAATCCTGTAAAGTATACACTAATGCTATAAATGGACGCACTGAAATTTTAAGAGCACAATCTTCATTGTCTTTATCCCACAATCACTATGCATGTAGCAAGGCAGAGATCTTGGGAGATTTTGCCATCTGATATTTCAGAGCAGGAAACAGCTAGAAAATTCATTCATAGCTGTGGGAAAAACTGAAATTCCATTTATAAAAGCTAAGAATAACTTACATTTTAAAAAAGATAGACACTATTCAGAGAATCACAAAAGAAACTGAGAGAATTAAGGCATATAGAACATTCTTTTGTAGGTAGTTGGTTGAGTGAGGAATAGCCAGGATCCATGGCCAGGGGAGACAAAGGGACTGGACATGATCAGAGCAAGTTTTCCATGTTAAGATCAAATGTCAGGTACGAGTCTACTTGCGGCCCTGGGGGATCGGAGGGAGGGTGGGTTTGGTGTTGGAACCTGGGCGACTGATGCTTGAGATCGTGTGTCTTCTGTGTTGGAGAGACCCTTTTCCACATGGAAATACCTGTTTATGTAGTGCTGTAAAACATTAAGAAAAAAAAGATACGGTATGTATAGTTAACCCCTTGGTACACTAAACAAAGAAAATAAACATTGCATGATGTAAGAACCAGAATAACTTTCAGAATTCATTCATAACAAACTATAAGAAATAAATGACACCCAAATAAGAAAAATAAGGGATGAGGTTGAGAATATATCATGTGCGTGGTTGGACAAACCTTGGGCTGGGTAGACTTGCCCAATGACCAGAAGGTTGCTACAGCAAGCAATTCCTATGCTACTCTTCTACCCTGCTCATTCATACCCTCTGTAATAATGCCCTGCACAATATTCCTTTTCAATCATATGTGAGTAGACTTAGCACAGACACAAACACACACTCTGAAGTCCTTCCTAGAGAAAACTCATCTAGTGCCCTTTAAGGCTGGCTTGTTAACCAAGGAGGAAGACACCAAGGATGAACCACAGAGCTAGGTTCCTCTGGGGACTATGGAAGCAAGAGGAGTTTGGAAGATGAGACTGAAGGTGGAAGCATAGTGTCCACAGAGGAAGCCGAATTCTCAGTGGGGAGATATCAGTGTAGGAGGGATTGAGAGAGTGAGGCAGAGGATTCTACAGGAAGTGAGCAAAATGGAGTGACCTATAAGATCGGGAAGACGCAGCTTATTAAACAAACCAATGCAATCCAAAACGTTAAAGGCAAAATGGACCTTTTTAAGGTATATTTAGAGCAAGAATGGCATACTCCTTGAGAAGATGAGATCCTGTTAACAGAGGACAAAAAAAGATAAAAGGGACTTCCCTGGTGGTCCAGTGGTTACGACTCCACGCTTCCAACTGCAGGGGGCGTGGGTTCGAACCCTGGTTGGGGAACTAAGATCCCCACATGCGGTGCAGCCAAAAAAAAGAAAAAAGAAAAGGTTCCTCCTTATTTTCTACTTTTTTTTCATCATGGAGATATTTTTTTAAGCTGGAAAGGGTAACAAAAATATCTTAAGCAAATAAAGGCCCCGAAGAAGAAAGAAGACAACAGAAGAACAGGGCTCCCTTCTACATCGGTTCCCTTGTCCACACCCAGGTAAGCTACCTCCCAGGGTGCTGAAATAACTGACAGAAGTGATTTTAGAGTGTCTGGTCTTTGAGAATTCATTGCAATGAGAAAAGTACTGGAGGCAAATAATATTGCCATTTAAAAAAATGGAAATAAAGATCTACAAACCGGCACACCTGACTTTAAACCTCAGCAAATTCCAGTTTATTAAAGAAATGGTTTGTGCATTCAGAAAGAACTGTAGTGAGTGATAAGTGTTGGAAGGGATTTGCAAAGAAAAATTATTTCAAATTAACTTAATTTCCCTATTACTTATGCAGGGGTCAACAACCTATAGCACTTAGGACAAATCTGGTCTGCAGCCCATTTTAGTAAATAAAGTTGAATGGAAACCAGCCCATGCCCATTCATTTACATATTGCCTATGGCTGTTCTCACACTGCAGTGGTAGGGTTGAGTGGTTGCAAAAAAGTCTATGTTGTCCACAAAGCCAAAAGCATTTACTGTCTGGTTCTTTACAGAAAGCTTGCTGACCTCTGAGTTAGAAAATACGACTGATATAATGCAAGGCACGCATCGCAGTTTCTTGTGTGAATGCACTAGAGAGATGTGAGTAAGCGTCACAAAGCAGGTAGACTCTCCCTGGAAGTCAGTGTCCAAAGACTTGTCACAGGATGTTTCTCTTAGCCAAGTCCTGGGTCCCAATGTTGACAGCAACAATGACAAAGGCATAGGTGGCATGTTTGCTGGCTGAATAAAAATTTATAAAGTAGTAAATATGGAAGATGAATCAAGACCCCAAATGATCTAATCAAGTTGGAATGTGGGGCTGAAACCAAAAGGATAAAAAGCTGAAGATAAAAGTTGCATTTATGTAAAAAAAAAAAAAAAATCAACAGCACATATACTGGATGATATAAACTTGGTTTGGCAGTTCGTATGAAAAAAAAAAATGTGGGTTTAACTGACCGAGAGCTAGTAGTATGATGTGATTTCTGAGAAAATCACCACAGAAAGATGTTGGCAAGATGGCAGGTTAGGAAGCTCCAGGCCCCTGTTCTCCCAGGGAAACATTAAAAGAAAAACTAGAGGGCATCCCTGGTGGCGCAGTGGTTGAGAGCCTGCCTGCAGATTCAGGGAACACGGGTTCGTTCCCTGGTCCCGGAAGATCCCACATGCCGCGGAGCGGCTGGGCCCGTGAGCCATGGCCGCTGAGCCTGCGCGTCCGGAGCCTGTGCTCCGCAACGGGAGAGGCCACAACAGTGCGAGGCCCACGTACTGCAAAAAAACCCAAAAAACAAAAAACTAGAGACTAGCTAAAGTAACTTAATAGGAGCTCTGGAAATCAGTCAGTGATCTACAGCAACCAAGTGAACGCCCAACCATCAAAAAACCACATTAGCAAGGGTAAGAAATCTCATGTTTTTACTCACCTTTGCCCCTCCCCCTCCCAAGGGGCTGAAGTACAGTTTGGGGGAAGAGGGGCCTGGCTCCCAGTTCCCTCCTGAGAGCCCATCTAGCGGCAGCCTGATTGGCCTCTGTGTCACCTAACTCATAGCCCAGATGGCTAGAAGTGGCACAGCTGGGATCTCAGGCTAGAGGAAGCTATAGGAAGCAGCGGGCCGGGCTCCTGAAAAACCCTGAGGAGGCACAGACCTAAAGACGCCTGGGACAAGAGATTCTTACTTAAGGAACACCACAGAACAGCTAAGGCCCCAAGAAAAAGCAGGAGAAAGATGCTTAGGGCAATTAATACATTCATTTAAAAGCATCTGTGTATACTGGGGAACTGGGGAAAAGCACACACAGAGGTCAGGGAAAGGGCACGCCCAGAAAGGGACTGAAAGGACCCTGAGCCTTCACACTGGACTGACCCTGGGCTCAGAACATGCCCCACCAGTCAGCGAAGGGCGTCCCCTGCACGGAGCCAGTCCACGTCCTGGGAGAGGTAGCTGCTTTTTCAAATGCCCAATTTTCAACACGGGATCACAATGCACATAAAGAAACAGGAAAACCTGGCCCATTCACATGAAATAAATCTCCAGAAACCATCCCAGCAGAAAACAACCACAATCTTTTATGTGTATAAAAATTTACAATCATAATACCTAGCAGATATCCAGCACTTTACTTCTTACTTACACCATACCCCACCTTGCTGGTCCTGTATTATTATATTATGTACTACATTATAATATATATATATTACAGTAATATAGGATATTACTATATTATTGTGGGATGGATATTATTATTCCTAAGGCTCAGACATTAATTGATTTGCCCAACACTGTACAGCCAGACAATAGTAGAAATGGAACCAAAACCCAGGTCTTCTGATTCCTAATGCAATGTTCTTTCCACAGCCCTGCCCCACGGGTAACAGCCCCCCTTTGCTCTGGCCAGACTATGTTTGGAATGTAGTTTTCAACTCTTAAGTATCCCATTTATAAGGAAGGATACAGGAAGAGGAGAGAAAATGAGACGGGAAAGGTCTGGGAACACGACCTGTGGGAAGCCAGAACCATGATGAGCTTTAAGGACATGTCTGTTCCAGGGCTCCTGGGTTCCCTCAGGCTCTGAAGTGGCAGCTCACAGCCTTTAAAAGAGTGCCCAGAACACTTCACACATCCTGTGAGATGACATAGTATGTCTACTTGAGAATTTGGGATTATATCCTGGAACTTGAGTCTTGGGACTTGTAAAAAATTAATAACAGAAACCTCCATGAAGTGGAGCTGGGAGACCAGAAGGGGGAGCCTCTCACGCCCTGCGACCATAGCAGAGCCCCAAAGGAAGACGTCTCCTCTTCTTTCCTGGCAAGGACTCAGTCAATGAAAAGCCATAGACTCTTGGTTTCCTAAAGCTCTCCCAATTCCCTTTCCCTCTATAAGAAGCCTTCTCCTTCCTTTGCCCTGTGCGGCCTTGCATGTGGCTCACTGTGGTTGTAGACCCCGAAGTGATCACTAATAAACCCACCTTGGCTGGAGAGATACCTGGCAGTCTGTTTATTTCAGGCCAACAGATCCTAATTTACTGCTTCTGTCCTCCCTTACGAGTAAAATGCTGGAAAATACCCTATCTCGGTCAGCTGTCCTGAATACAGCTACCCCTGAACAGGGCGTCCACCTCTGAAAAGGTCAGAAGGTGCCTGATTCGGGACCTTCCTTCTGGAGATGCCACCTACTGTGTCCTATTGTCCCTGGTGACCTAACACGTCTGTACTCTTTCTGGCTCCCATGGTCACCTGAGGAAGCAGGGGATTCTCAAGTCTTCTTCTGGTCTCAGGCAGACCACCCCACCCCCCGCAGGCTACTAATACTGGCTTCTCTTAGCCTCCAGGTCCTAGAGAATTCCGCCCAATTTATTCATTCCTCTATCAGTTGCTCACAGAGCCCCATAATGGGTTACTCTCTCCCTTTTCCATTTTCACCTCTAGCCCTTCAGCCTCCCCACACTGTTTAAGGTCTTTACTCAATGTTGTTTATGAACATTGCCAGAGACAAAAATGCGATGACCATGCTGTCTGTGCCAGGAGACATGCATCCGCAAGTCTGTTGGGGAGCAAGGTGTAAAAAGGAGGTGAAGAGGAGGGGCTGGCCTGATCCTTCAAACCCCAAACCGCCAGGATTCTGCCAGACCCCCAGGGCAGGAGACTGGTCAGTGATATGAAAACTTCCCTGCGTTTCTTCACCTTCACTGAATGTAGCCCAAGTTGCTAAAACCTCCTTTCGAGAGCACGTGCCCCTCATCCCAGAACACCCCTGCAGGCCGTGTGGCCAGATGGGCAGAGCAGCAGTCCACTCTAAGTAGCTAAGCAACCCTGGGCACATTTCTGATCTTTTTTAACTTTGTTTCTCATCTATTACAATGGGGGATAAATAACCCAGCCTGCCTCAAAGGAGAGATTCTCAACTTTAAACACACATTTAATTTTAAAAAATCAGCAACAGAAAGACAGTGGGAAATAGATATAATTATAATATTAATATTTATATGAGAACAATATGTAAATGACTCATACCTTTTAGGGCCTGATCCTCAATATCACCTATTGTTGATTCTGGGTGTGAATAAATTCTGTCTTCCGGAGGCCGAAAAGGCAAGTCTTTTGACCATGGACAAGATTCAAATAATGCAGAGTATTTCATGGAATCACTGGAATCCATGCCACTGAAAAATGAATATATCTTTGAGATGAAATACCATTAATGGCCATATGATCATTGGGTTATCTTTGTCAAATCATTCAGTAGTTTGCAAACATATCTCTGTTGAGCTAAAGTTTTCAATGATACATAGGTACCAAGACCTATTAGCAGCTGATATGTTAAGTACTGTATATATTAGCATAGACTTCTCATCCATTATACAAAACATCACTGAATATCTTCTAAGAGCAAGGCATCCTGAGAGGTGCTGGCGTCTATACAACAAGATGGGTCAGGCATGGATCCTAATTCCTAGGACTTCAGAATCAAGTGCAATTTATATAGGGCAGTCCTTGGACAGAGAAAAATGAAAGCGTGTTAGGGGGCCTGATCTGGACCACACATTGGGCATACCTAAGGCTAGTTTTTTGTCCCCCTTTTTAGGACAAGGTTGGGGTGTGACCTGGGTGCCTGAAGTCTCTGTGTCTGGGCCAGTGGGCTTCCTACCAGTTGGCTGCTCTCCTTTGGGCTCCACCTGCTTCCTGGCTTCCTCTGGGGGAAGCAACTCCACTGCGGCAGAGCTCATCCTGCAGAGCGAGCACTGTGAACAGCTGAGCATGGTTCATGGCAAGATTAAACATTATTTCTTGTATTTATTAATTAGCTTTTGTGAACTATTTACCTCTTTTCTTCATTTCTCTTTTGAGGATCTAAATGTTTTCCATATCAATTTATGTGAATATATATGTTATATATTATATATTGAATTATATATTATAAATTAAATATATAACATAAAACATATATGAATATTATATTCAATATATTATATGTTAGATGTTACATATACTATATATCATATATAGTATATTATATGTTATTAATATATATTTTATATAGCTTCCTGTTTTCCTTTTTAATTTGTTTTGGACCTAGAGCAACTTAAAATGTTTATATAATCAAAATATATTCATCTTTTCTTCTGCGATTTTACTCATTTCTTTAAAAACATTTCATTAACACTTTAATCAGCCTACTAAATACATATAGTTAGAATTAAGTCATATAGAAGGGCTTAAAATAGAAAGTAACGGTGACCCCAATTTCATTCTCCTGAGAGCCAACCATTCTTAAATGTTCTTCGATATTCTGACAATAAACATTTTATTTCTAAATGTCACTGATTTTTATTGACTTGCCAGTTTTAAACATATCTTTGATACAGATTTCTGCTATGATCAAAAAGGATTTAGCTAACTTAATAACCCCCCCCATTTTTCTCCCCACACACAGTTCGATCACTATTTTCAGTTCCTCCATCGGTCAGATCTACATCTTCATGTATCATATTTAACAATCCCCATTTCTTTTTCCATCAACAGCAGATGATATATACTCACTTGCCATCTCCACCTCCTAAACTCTGTCATTGGAAATTTTTACTGTCAAAATTGATTGTATTAAGTTTTTTTTAAAAAAATAATCAATTATTTATTTATTTTTGGCTGTGTTGGGTCTTCGTTTCTGTGCGAGGGCTTTCTCTAGTTGCGGCAAGCGGGGGCCACTCTTCATCGCGGTGCGCGGGCCTTTCACTGTCGCGGTCTCTCTTGTTGCGGAGCACAGGCTCCAGACGCGCAGGATCAGTAGTTGTGGCTCACGGGCCTAGTTGCTCCGCTGCATGTGGTATCTTCCCAGACCAGGGCTCAAACCCATGTCCCCTGCATTGACAGGCAGACTCTCAACCACTGCACCACCAGGGAAGCCCTGTATTAAGTTTTGTATTCATAGTTATGTCTTTTCATAATTTAGCTAAAGGTTGATTTAAAATGTTGAAAATCAATAGATAATTGTTTACTGCAAAGCCTAGTTGGTGGCTATGATTATGCTTTCTTCTCTGTATTTCCAACGTAATGATTCCCATCTCAGCAAAGAAGTACGAGTCTAGGATCAAGTTCAAGTTGACCTCCACTTGTTCACATTCCACATTTAACTTCAGTTCATACACAGCAGTAGCAAAGGCTGATCCAAATTGGGTCTATTCAAGATAAAGCCTGTCATTTAAGTGAGGGTGTCCACATCTTACCAGGATGATGTTATGACTACCAGAGATGTAAAGGGTAGAAGCAAGTCTCAATGAGGTGTTCCCAGGAGCTCTATCACTGGAAACACAGTACAATTAGCTCTCTGGGCCTGTCCTTGACCCAGGATGAAATACAGTGGGTGGTGTAGGCATACTAAGGGGACACGTCCAATGTGTCTTAATGGCAAGCAGAGGCTGCAGCTCTTGGGCGGTAGTTCACGGCTTGAATCCAGAACCAGTGCTCCTGGAAAGCTTCCATATTGCTGAGCATGGACATGGGCTGCTCGCTGGACCTAAGCTTCCTGTCAACTACAGCCAGGGCCAGATGGCATCAACATTCCCAGGCAGGGATACTCCGGGATGGGGCAATCTCCCTGTGCCTAGGGGTTCTGCTCAGAAGTTTTGACTACTGGTTATCAACTAGAGAAGTCTAATGGCTTGCTTGAAGGCGGGGGTACCTCTTACTGGGTTGGACAGAGTTCTTGGGTCTGTCTTCCTGTTACTAGACAACAGCTTTTGGACCCCCTCACAGAATGCTAGCCCCCTTCAGGTAGAACACCCATGCTCCTCGAAGACTTTGTTTCCCAATTTCTTGCTTCCATGTAAGGTAAGTGAGCTTGTCCAAGAAGCGCTTCCTAGAGAAGTATATAAACTGAGACCAGTACTGCCAACATCTGGATTTTCCAGTCACTGAACAACTCTTTCCTCTACCCCTGCAGTGGAAAAGGGCCGTGATTAACCCATGCTTGGGGTCTTCTCTCTAGAAGTATGACCAGACTGAGTCTTTTCCCCCTGAACACAGACGTAGATGCATTTAGGCTTTATGGGTTACATCTTTTATTCCAAACTATAGAAGCATAAAGATGTTCTTCTTTTTTTAGTAAAAAAAAACAATAATCCATAGATTTTATGGCCAAATCTCTAAAGTGATATAAATAGAGTATGTTGAAGGGAACTTAGAAAGAAAATGGCACCAAAAATTTCACTGGATTTTTTTCGGTACACGGGCCTCTCACTGTTGTGGCCTCTCCCGCTGCGGAGCACAGGTTCTGGACGCGCAGGCTCAGCGGCCATGGCTCACGGGCCCAGCCGCTCCGCGGCACGTGGGATCTTCCCGGACCGGGGCACGAACCCGCGTCCCCTGCATCGGCAGGCGGACTCTCAACCACTGCGCCACCAAGGAAGCCCTTCACTGGATTTTTAATATATATTTTATTTGCCTGCTAGGGTTGCCGTAACAGAGTACCGAGGATTGAATGGTTGAAAGTCACTGTCTCACAATTCTGGAGTCTAAAAGCCCAAGATCAATGTCAGCAGGGTTGGTTCCTTCTGAGGCTGTGCAGGAGAGTCTGTTCCAGGTCTCTCTACTAGCTTCTCATGTTTGGCTGGCAATCTTTGACCATCCTTGGCTTCTGCATCACCCAAGCTCCCTTGCTCTGTGTGTGTGTGTATGTCCAAATTTCTCCTTTGTATATGGACACCAATTATATTGGATTAAAGGTTCACCCTTCCCAAGTCTGACCTCATCTTAACTAAATGCATCTGTAATGACCCTACTTCCAAATAAGGTCACACACTGAGGTACTGGGATTAGGACTCCAATATGTACATTTGCGGGGAGTTGAATTATGTACACAATTCAACCCAAAACACATATGTTTTGGTCTCTTATTTTTGGAAAAGAATACCTCTTCATTTAAAACACACACCAAAAAAGGGATCACAGAGCAAGTTCTGCCTTTCAAACGATTACTTTTCTTTTGTATCAAAGGAAGTATTAAGAGTAAATGAAAATGCTTTGAAAGTCAGGAGTCAAAAAGTGGCTGGGAAAAAAAAAAAAAAAGTGGCTGGGTTGAAAGGCACATGTGTTACCACGAGGAAAGGGTCAGACTTGAGTGAACGTCTGACCCACCCTTTTCACTGTGGGAACAGATGATAAATAAGCCCACTGCAGCCTAGTAGGCATTTTATTTTATTTTATTTTTTTAAATTCTGCTATGGACTGAATGTTTGTGTCCCTACCCCACCCTGCCCAAATTTATATATTGGAATCCTAACCCCCAATATGGTGGTGTAAGGAGGTGAGACCTTTGAGAGGTAATTAGGTCAGGAGGTGAAGCCATCATGAATGAGATTAGTGCCCTTATAAGAAAAAGCGAAAGACAGCTTGCTTCCTCTCTCTGTTTTCCACCATGTGGGGACACAGCAAGAAGCCAGTCATCTGCAAACCAGGAAGAGGACCCTCGTCAGAACCCGGCCACGCTGGCCCCCGATCTCAGACTTCTCAGCCTCCAGAAGTGTGAGAAAGAACTGTCTGCTGGTTAAGCCACTCAGCCTACAGTAATTTGTTATAACAGCCTAAACTAAGATATTCTTTCTCTCACTGTACTCCTATCAGGCTACCTAACTGTACTAAAAAATCCAGAGTGTGAATAAATCCTCAGAGATCTACAGTTTCAACACTGTCATTGTAATTTGTTAACTAACTATAATCTAGAGTCTCTAGTATCCTGTGAGATGTGCAGACTTGGGTGGCCATTTAGTGGGGCCTGTTGTTTTTCATCATCAAATTTATGAAAGGAAACCCAAAGTATTACAATAATAAAACTCAGAAACAAAGGAAAGCATTACTCCTTTTTTAAATTGACACTCTCATTATGACACATCACCCTCATAAAACATCTCTTTGCTGTGGCAGACTTTTTAAATGACATATTAATATTTTAAAGTTATATTAATACTTCAAATATTATAAAATGCTCATTGTTGAAAATATCGGGAAGAACAAAGAAAATAAAAATTGGCCACAATCCCACCACTAGAAGATAATAACTGATACTATTTTGGTATATATCTTTTTAGTGTTTTTTTCCTATACATACACATGAATATTTTTAAACCTGTATTATGCTGGATATACATGTGCACCTGATATTTAACACACCATTTATATTATAAGCATTGATTTGTATATAACTCTTTATAATTTATCTAAAATTTGTTTTAACATATAAAGTGATATAAGAAACTTAATTGTATCTTTAGGACCTATTTTTCCCATTTACTGAATATTTCATCAAATTCTCATGGATTTTTAATAATTTTTTTAGGATATAAAAATAAACCATATATATCCTGTACAGACGATTTAGAAGTTACAGGAAAAAAGATAAAGAAGAAAATGAAAATAACTGATAAATCTAGAGGAAGACCCACTGCTAATGTTTTAGTGTGCTTGCTTCCAGTCACTCTTGTCTACTTTGTTGCCATGCATTCAGAGAGACCAAACCCACGGACCCCTTCTAAAGAGTTCTTTACTTGATTCTCTGTCACTGCTCCGGCCACAGATGATTGGATAAAGGATGGTTGCTTGACCTAAGGGCAACAAATCTATAGACCAGCCTGTTACCTATGAGGGCTCTGGCTAGAGATTCTACTCAAGAGTGGCACCCGTAGTAGATAGTGATTGACTCAACCAGCCAGATCTTTGCTTGGGAAGTGTGGATTCAAGATCTATAGAGACATAGTCAATGGTAGTGGCAGAAACAGCGGAAGTAGAAAAGGAATGTAATAGAATACCCACAAAAGCCAAGCACTAAAATCAGTGGTGAAGGGTCTGATCTGGTCTATAAGGGGTTTAAATATCAAAAAGGGAGTTATTGAAAAGCTATTTGGTAGTTTATAGATTTAACGGAAAACTAGAGAACCCGGTTTTTAAACCTG
The DNA here is from genome assembly GCF_964374135.1 of Grampus griseus. Classification (NCBI taxonomy): domain Eukaryota; kingdom Metazoa; phylum Chordata; class Mammalia; order Artiodactyla; family Delphinidae; genus Grampus; species Grampus griseus. The sequence continues at coordinate 18,588,256 of NC_139003.1, forward strand.
GCAAGAGCAAAGGTAAGCTAGGTGCCAAGAACACAGCCAAGTTGCAATACAGGAAGAGACTGGTAGACACCATTGCTTGCGCTCCACAATGGATTCTTGATTCTTCCACCACTGGTGACTTGAATGATCTCTAACTGCCCCTGCATCAGTGTGGCACTCCCTCAAGTTTCAAAGTCCCAAAGAGAAGCTTCTTAGGTTCCAGTGAACCTAGGTTATAAGCCTGTGCCCTCCCTAGAGGGCCAAAATCTATTCTATTCAAATTCCATAGTGGGAGCTGCTTCCCAGCTTTAGGAATTCCCTGAAGTTTAAGGATGAGTGCCATCATTTGAACTAACCAGCAGAAAATAACTTATTCTATCCAATAAAACTCAACTCACCTGTTTTCAGAAGGTCCAAAGGGAGTTTTAAAGTAACCTCCATAAAGCTCGAAACTTTTCTTTAGTTCTAAAGCTGTAAAACTAGGTAGACTGTCGATGACGGGTGCTGGTACTAGACCCCTGAAATTGGAAATTGAAAAAATCAACAGAATTTTGTAATAATACCAAGCGTACACACATGTAATACCTAAATACTGATCTTTACATGTCCCAAGTAAATGCATACGCCAATAAAACCTATTTGGAATAATGTAATATATACACTCATAAGCATTCACGTCAGAGCTTGCCTTAGACACTGGCATTATTACATTCTAATTTGTAGATTAACCAAATTTGTATTTTTCTGAATATTCCTTATCAATTAAGACATTAATATAGGCAGATTTTCTTCCTACTGATTGGTACATATTCAATTGTAAACGCTCATTCATTTGTTATGTGAAGTCCAGCAATATATCAACTGCTATAAAAACTGAAATAGATATTTTCCAGTTTTGTTTATAATCTAATATTTTGAAATAATACCAGAAAATATTTATAAAAATTCTAATATTGTACTTTCAACTGAACTCTAGCATAAAATATCTATTTTTCATCTATACTAGCCTGTTTCCCCAGAGTGACTTGAAAAGAATCATTAACTATTTTTAGTGAATAAATCCTACTGCTATTCACTCTAGACTTGCTAAATAGAGGTGCTATGTGCAAAGCAGCCCGACTGCATATAAATGCATGAAAATTCAAAGCATCCTTCTGCCCTAGTATAACCCATTTGGAGCTCAGATTTAAAACAGCTTAGTGTCCACAGTGTTTCAATAGGCATGGCCACTCTGCTGGTGAGAAGTCGCACAGGCCCCAGCTTTAGCTGCTCTGGGGGACAGTGCCCATCTCCTGGCCACCACCCTCCCATCCCCCAAGTAGAACTTTGTATATTCCACACAGCCTGCCTTTTGAATCAGACTACCCAAAGATAGCTTGCCAATGTGGAGAAAATTAACCACACTTTTTTTGCTATATAGCAGACAAAGACAAAACTTAATTTATATTGGTTAAAGATTTTTAACGGATCGCTTAATATTGCAGACAATAAAGAGAAGTGAAATTGAAAAACATTTTTAAATGGCTTTTGTATTCTGCTTCCCCGACTCACCGCACTTTAAAAAGCTCTTTAAAACACTATAATTAAGGTCTTGTCAGTGCTCTTAGTGACTTTCTGAAAACAGGGATCTCACTTTATTACTCAAATTTTCCAAAAGGTCACACAGAAAAGAGAATTCAGAATACTGAAGCCTATAACATTCATGAGAAAATAAAACACAAACATCTCATAAACATCGTGGTTATTCACTTTGAGTAAATCTTAAAGTCTAAATGTGCCTCTTCACATGTAATAATTAATAGTACAATAATTATTATAGCCACTAATATCCATGAAGCCTCTACTATGCATCAGGGACTAAGTGAAACATTGCATATTAAGGAATAAGAATTCATGGCTTAATAAAGATACAATGGTCCCCATCCTGATGGAATTTACAGTTTAATGTGGAAAGGAGACATTAAACAAATGATCCCACAAATCATTAACTACTATTTTTTGAGATTCATGAAGGACAAGTATAGGATATTCAACAGGATACAATTAACCTTCCATCATCAAAGCCTTGGCGAAGGCTGATACTTATATTCAAACACCACCAGAAACATCATTCTTTGCAGTCTTCAAAGACTGCAAAAAATCATCAGTTTCTAGTAGCTGTGAGTATATTGTGCCTTTAAATATATATATAAATGAAAGGGAAATACAACTTCTAGTACTAGGTTTACTATTGAACCACTGGGTCCATTTTAGTACAAAGGTCCCTGTTTGTGTTGATGATTTAAGATTCATTTGGTATATCTGGATACTAAAAATCCATTTAAAGATGCCCAGGTGTAAATAAACGTGATAAGTCACTACCTTTGAAACAGGGATGTGTGATGAGGGGGTGTCTTTCCCATTAGGGCCTGCCGGGCTGTCTCATACTGTCTCGCCATAGACTCTCTTTCCTAGGCAAGAAATATGATTTAAAATTATATTGAAGTTAAAAATATGTCAGATGATTAAAATAGCTATAATCATTGTCTTCTTGCTAGAGACTGCCAAATGTGTGGAAAGAAAAAGGGAAAAAACATAGGCCTAAAAAACAATATTTGTTCAGTGGAAAGAAAGAAAACTTTATAAATAAAATAGAAATATTTTTAGGAAGACTACAATTTAATATGTAAACTTTTATCTGACATCTAAATAATAATGAGGCAATTTTTTATTAAGATATCATGTTTATATATATATTTTATCTTTTTAATGAGATTATCTCTCAAGGATACAGACTATTATTGTCTTTTTAGTTTTACCAGATCTTAGCACACCTAGTAACTAACTGATTGAATATATCCAACGATGTTAAGTATGATCCTGAAATAGGACAGATTGGGAGGTCTTCCTCCTATGTTTCACCAACACCCCATCACTATCACTAAATACTTGGTGAGCATTTGATTATGGGGATACAAAGATACAAAAAACATAGTCTTGGGACTTCCCTGGTGGTCCAGTGGTACAGAATCTGCCTTCCAATGCAGGGGACGCGGGTTCGATCCCTGGCCAGGTAACTAAGATCCCACATGCCGCAGGGCAACTAAGCCCGTGGGCCATGGCTAGAGAGAGAGTCCTCATACCACAACTACTGAGCCTGTGCGCCTCAACAAGAGAGCCCACGTGCCGCAACTACAGAGCCTACATGCTCTGGAGCCTACACGCCACAACTAGAGAGAAAACCCACATGCCACAACTAGAGGGAAGCCTGTGCACTGCAACGAAAAATCCTGCATGCTGCAACTAAGATCCGATGCAGCCAAAAAAAAAAAAGAAAAGAAAAGAAAAAAAAAACATAGTCTCTGCATTCAAAAGGTTTATAATCTGGTGTCAAAAGGCAACTGAAAAGAGGAAAAAACCAAAGATAGCACATGCTGCTTTATAACTATACACGCCGTTGAGAAATTCTAGGTCAAGCTTGTGAAATTGTTCCTTAGACACATGACACGAGAGCTAACATGCAGACTCATTGAACACAGTCTCTCAGGTGGATATTTGATTGCCAAGACCACTTTACTGTTCCCCTGACCATCATCTCTGTGGTTCTGCGTAAGCATAATGAGGAGAAAATGTCTGCTGGGTAGGAGGGAGGGGATTTATAATGGGATAAGAAAGGAAGAAACAAACTCTACTTACATTTTAACACTTAAAAACTATTTTAAATAGCTCCATAAATACATCTAAATTGTCTCATATTACTATAAAAGTACTACATATCAACTAAATCCACTGTCTTATTCTGTTGATTTGTTATTATTTTTCCCCCAATCACTCTATACTAGTATATACATTTTCTATTGTGATTTTACTTTGTACCACCCTTATTTTTTTCCTATATTGATCCTTGATCTAAATTATATCATGGCTGGGAAGATGACAGTGGTAGTGGAAGCACAGTTTTTGGACCTTCCAGAATTTCCACCTAAAAACAGATATAGCAACTAAATAGCAAAATGAAAACATATCAAACATTTACAAGAAAACTAGGTGACAAGCTCCCCTCAAAGCCCCCAATACAGGTGACAATAACCACAACACCTGCATGGTATCAGTGTCTATGTAAGAGGAAGCCAAAGAAAGAAACAGGGTGACTAAAAGACCTGAGAACAGGAGAGCCCCAAGATAGCTAAGAAGTATTCACTAGGAAGCACAGCAGGACAATTTGGAAACCACGGATGAAACATAGGAGGGGTTGTTTCCATTCTAATAGTAGGTAAGAATAAGGGGTCCACAGTAAGTTCTGCAGGAGCTGGATCAACTGTGAATTCTTGAAACTAATCCACTAGGGCTCCCTTCTAAGACAGGGTTTTACACTAAAAAAAAAGCTGATGGGGGTGGAATAAAAATTAATTGGGAAAGAGCAAACAGAGACATAGGAAAGAGGAAATCTAGACCAAAGCGGGAGAGTGGAACAGAACCAGGAAATCTCAGGAAGGAAACTGCCATATACCTTGATACTATTTGAAAAAACCACCTTCCTTCTAAATGTTTGAGAAAATGAATTTCACATAAAAATGAGAAAATTTCCAGTCAAATCCAATGCAAAGTTATAAGAAATAAGAGGAAAAGGAGAATAACATCTCTGTACACAATGAAGGGGAAACAGATAAAATCTATAATCTATTTAAAAATAAACTAAAAGACATTAAGAAAATGACACAAAACATTAAGGAACAAATAAATTACAATTTCTGCAAACTCACAAATGAGGTGCTGGAAATCAGGAAAGAATTAGAATATACAGGAAAAAGTCGCTTAGGAAATGAAAACTAAACTAGAAGAAATACAGGAGTGAATAAACACAACAAATAATGACTTAAGAGAAATAGAAAATGAAGGAAAAACTTTAACCTCAAAAAGAAATGAAGAAAGAGGTAAAAAGATTCAAGAGAAAATGACAAATATTTAAGATAGATAAAAAAGATCCAACATATCAACAATAAGAGATCTTGATAAAATAAGCCAAAACAAAGAAACAGGGGCTTCCCTGGTGGCAAAGTGGTTGAGAGTCCACCTGCCGATGCAGGGGACACGGGTTTGTGCCCCGGTCCAGGAAGATCCCACATGCCGCAGAGCGACTAGGCCCATAAGCCATGGCCGCTGAGCCTGCGTGTCCGGAGCCTGTGCTCCGCGATGGGAGAGGCCACAACAGCGAGAGGCCCGTGTACCGTAAAACAAAACAAAACAAAACAAAACAAAGAAACAGGATAGATACTAAAAACTACAATTCAAGTGTAAAGTGTAACAGACTGTTATCAACAGGCAAGAATGCAGGAAATATTTTTCCCACAGCCCTTTCTGTATCTAGTAGAGAATAAGCTTAGGCAATAAAACAACTAGAGAGACACTGACCTGAGGTCTAATGATGAGTATTAAGTATGAAGGTATTTGATAACTAAGACAAAATGAGAGTTAAAAGGGAGAGAGGATATGAGGGCACGCTCTGATAGTACAGCTATAACATAATCACAAACAATGGCGGGAGGAACATTTGTAAAAACACTTTTTTATAAACTGCTTTCAGTTTTTATAATGGGTGCTGGTAGTATTTAGTATTGTTATTCTGAGACTCTTCTGTGTGTCATGTGGTTAAAACAAACGAGGAATTTAGTAAGATATTATAATTCTATCATCGCCTCTATCTCTGAGAAGCAGGACTCTCAGCGTGGAGAAAAGAAAAAATATGTAACAGAGAAGGAGTTAAGTAAAAATGCTGAAGTCTTGAATCCAAATTGGAAATATTAACTTGAACTCATGAAATATTTTATCTATCCACAGAATAGGCCTAGAAACAATGGCCACCCCAAGAGCAATGAGCATTCCTAGCAACCATGATGTGTTTTCTTGTACAACCATCTCCCACTTGAAGAAACCAAGACTTCTTGGACAAAAGAGTGATTCCAGGTCTAGGACAGGTAATGAACAAAAGAGCATAGAATATCTCGTCATACCAACCAGCAAAATGGGTCACGTTAAAAGGACACAGGTGTCAACCTGCAGAAGCTCTAGCTGGTCAAAGATAGAATAATTTGAGTTTCGATAAGGATAAAAAATGCAGTGGGTGGATAGCCTTCAATATGCACAAATCAAAATCATGATTACAAATGATATTTTAAAATTAGTTGGTCACCTTCAGAGAATAACAGGAAACCAATTCATTATCTTGAAAAAGGCACTTGGACTGCTGATCCTACATGAACTGTACCACTTGGTAACTAGGTGGCAGATAAGAGAAGTATCTCTTTATAGTGTTATTCCAGCTAATAGATATAGTGTTGAACACCATGCCCTGAGGAGAAGAAAGCATTTTTCTTTTGGAGTCGAAATAGACACTTCTAAGCTGTGTTATCTCTGACAAGCTCCCTGAGCTGACCTGCCTCACAGTAGTGAAAGAAAATAGTGCTTAGTAGACGTAGGGCCCAATATTTTGTCATTACAGGTCCACTTTCTCACTGACCTTCATATCTTTGGGTGCTTTTTGATTGCACTGGCCTTATCTGCCACACACATATATTCACTAAATTGGCTTTGAATGAATTGGTCATTCAGCAATTTTTTTTCTAGAAAATTGGCTTTCAGTAACTTGGGCTGCTTCAGGAGTAAGGCTGTCCCCTAAGGAGATCAGAGGAGCTGGTTGGAGAAACAGATACAATTGAAGTTCTGAAAATAAAGCTTCTCCTAGAAGGCAAAGATCTACTCACAATAATTCCACAGCAAAAAATCTTCACACAAACACACACATAAATATACACTTACCCAACCAGTTATGACGTGTGGCCATGTGACTACCCAGGAATAGGGCTGGTTTTCAGAAGACACACACAAAACCAGCTCTGTTATTTTGTAATCACACCTTGACATGCACGTGGTGACAAACCACACACAAGGAAAGAGTAGAATATTAGAATAGAGGGGGTAAACCGAAAGACCTCACATACGCAGTAAGTTTAGGGTAGGTTTCAGGAAGAATGCAGTATTCAACGTAAGTGGAAAGGGTGCTTTTGAAAGAAACAGGACCAAAAAAGCATTGACAATGGGAATTCCTATTTAGTCCATCAGTGTCAAATGGCTCTCTTGACAGTTTCTACAGGTAAATATGAACATATTAAATCTACAGTTAAGACTCCAAAAAAGCACAAACATTTCTATCTTTTTCTTTTTTTGGAAGATTTATGATATAGGTTTTTGACAGAGATAGTGGCAATTACTTTCCTCAATCCACCATAAAGTTCCAAAAATACATAGGGATTTATGTTGGGAAAGTAAATGGTTAACAACATCTCCTAAGGCTTGCAATAAGGGGTTCATGAGATAATTTACACAAAAGCCCTTTCCAAACTATAAGTGACATATAAAGGCTATTTATGGCCTCCAATACAATCATAATATCTCATTAAAGCTTCTGTGGTGATGAGCTTAAAAAGGTTTTGCTCATTTTGCAGCATTATAATGGCTAGGCAAGAGGTTAATAACTTACGAAATATCTCAAAATTTGATAAATACTTAAAATTTCAAAATAGCATTGAATTCATAATCTTTACAAGAAAACGAGGTACTAAAAATAATCTTAGGCAAGTTCACCCCATATATATGACAGTGGCAATTAAGTACTACCTTTGTTCTAATTTTTGAGGGGTGAATCTGTTGGTTCTTGGGGGATTTGATGTGCTTTTCTATGAAACTACTCTGTTCCATTATACCTCCACCAGTACTGGCAGGCAAAATTACCAGAACCTCAGGCTGCAAGGGGTTTGAGCGCTGTTGCCATCATGGATGAGAAACTGCCCACCCTCTAACACAGGACACAGTAGATTTCTACACTAGGCTCTAGATGCCCTGGATTATGGGGGCTGAACAGTTTCTCAGGGAGGTGACTACAGGTAAGGAGTGGTGCTGGACATGTCAAAATTACATAAGAATTTTTGACAACACGTGGTCCACATACCTGCTCCCCTCCCGCCACCAAGGTGGCCCCTCTACTCTCGCATTGCCTTTTTATCATACCCTCCACTCTCCAGTTCCCCCATACTGTTCATTAGTTTTATATTGAGATGTCGGAGATGAATTACAGCTGAAAACCCACTGTGTGCGTGTTGTGTGTGTTTTTCATCTGTTCCTCTGTTCTTGCTCCTGGGTACCTGAGTGCCCTTGACCAGAGAAAAGCTATCTTTAGGGACTTCCCTGGCGGTCCAGTGGTTAAGACTTCACCTTCCAATGCAGGGGGTGTGGGTTCAATCCCTGGTTCAGGAGCTAAGATCCCACATGCCTCGCAGACAAAAAAAACCAAAACATAAAACAGAAGCAATATTGTAACAAATTCAATACTTAAAAAAACATGGTCCACATAAAAATAAAATCTTAAAAAAAAAAAAAAGAAAAGCTACCTTTAATTAGGCCTGAAAATTTTCTAACAGGTAATATTCAGATTTGTCATATTTAAATAAATCATGGATACCCACTAACGGGAAGAGGGTGTGACTCAACGGTGTGTTTCTGATCGGTGTGAATGATGTTGTGCGGCAGGACAGTCTAACTGGGACGTGAGCTGGCTCTGGTTGTCAAGACACAGACTTGTGATTAAAGAATAAAGGTGGCTAAGGATGTGTGCTCTGGAGTTTTTACAGTCTGGATATGCCATGTCCTGGGAGATTAAAAGAAGACCTTATATTTGAAAGTCTAAGCTCCAAGAAGCATGAAGCTGTACAGGACAGCAGGTGCAGAGAGAAAGTGGTAGACTGACTTGAAAAGAGCTGGGTTTCCCAGGACTGCAAGGACAGAGGCTGACGGGCTCCTCATGTCGAGTGCGCTCCCAGGGTGTGGTGAGACCTTGGGGGTCGGCACTGGGTGAACATAAAAGCAGGAGAGGATCTGGAGAATACCAGAGCCCCTGGCTCAGAATGGAACTCCGGGTTTCAGACAAGGAACATCTCCATGGTAACCATGATAGTCTGGAGACCAGAGGCCCTTCCCTAAGTTTCTAGCATGACATAAATCTCAGGATTCTTGAACTTAATCCAAAGAATGGGAGTGATCCCCACTCCTAATGACTGATATTTGATTTCCCACAGATCCTGGTAGGTGGGAACAATTCCAGAGTTAACTTATTTTGGATAAATAAATAGGGCATTTCCTGTACTCCAGTATCAGGATACAAATTTATATTATTTTTAGATGTTTAGAGTGCACCCATCCCCTGCTGCTTCTAAGAGGCCAGAATGTGTATCAAGTGGCCCTGCCTTTTGCCCTGCCACTGGTGACAGGACAAGCAGTTTAATTTGATCTGTGTGGTATGGCTAAAAAGTCCAGCTGTGCCAATTAGATTGCTTTGCTTTCCACGGTATGAATTAAAGAGACGGAGAGAAGTGGCCAGGAATCGTGGGCATAGAGCCACCGGCAGAGAGCCATGGTGAGTCAGGGCTGGCACGTGTGCAAATGAGTTCAAATTATGTGGGAGGGAAGCTGAGTGAGTGGAGGAGGCCAGCCAGGAGAGAGAGGACGACAGAGCACGGGAAAAACAGAAGCAGAGATGAGAGGAACTTGATGCCTTTGGGACGCACTTTCCAACCCTATTTCTGGTTCCTGTGAGATCTGTACTTCATCCCTGCTCCCGATGCACTGTGAATCCACTCATCATATATTTTTTAATAATGGAACTACCTCTTACTTAAGCTGACTTTAACGGGTATCTGTTCCTTGTACTTCAAACATCCCATTCTTATGACTTAATCAGAGCAGAATGTATAGCTATGCCCATGTACACCACAGCCCTAGACTTTTCATCTGAAGTAACCAGTCTGATTCTTGTGACCACTGCCCATGGTTCTGACTTTAGAAGACAATGGGATTATTTGCTTAGAACAGGCAAGGCTTAGGGAAACACGACCAAGGAGCTGACAACCAAATCAGAAGTCCTGTCCCTTCTGAGGCAATGGCAACGATCTAGGTCTCTGTGTTCCCAGACCATCACAGAAAAACCATCACAAACAGAAAAGAGCATGACCTAATATGAAGGTAGGGCCAACTTCCACATATCCTGACTTCTCTGAGTTCTCAAAGAACGGGATCTTTTAAGTCATAGGATGGGTCTAAGTACTGCAAGGTTATAAGACATGGACTCTTTGAGTGGACTCACTTTGAAGGCTCAGCACAAGAATACGCAACATTATATCCCAACAGTAAAGCAAGTTTTCCCTTGAAATACATATTCTACAGTATTAATTCTATTCTATTAGTTCTTGTCTATGCTTGTTAAATAGGAGAACTGAGCGTCAGAACTTCCACTGGGAGCCTGGGGGAAAGGTACTCAAAAAAATCTACACTGTATATTCTGTTTTTAGAACCCATGCCTATTCTTAGAGGTGTAGAAAGAGGGGGAAAAAACTTGTCTTCAGCTGACACCAGTCAGAGGACAGTTTTGGTGAAACTTATTAGTCTTGAAATATACAATGCCCTTTTTGTCTGACTTTTGTAATGCTCAGTTCCAGCTTCCCTCACCCCTCTATCCCTTCTTACCGCTGGTATGTTTTTGCCTGAAAGTTTGGCCCATAATTTCACAAAGTAGTTTCTGTCTGCAAAATCCAGGGACTCAAATTCACTCGAAGCTCTAAACTTCTTCGAAGTCTTTTCAGGTTTCAGCTGAGGTTTCTTAATATCTGCTAGGGAAAAAAGTAAAGTTTAAAATAAAAGGCATAAAATTGGATAAAGCAACTTTCTGAAGTAAGAGAATGTTTTATGCGTGGATTTGCCCAAACACAATAAAGTGTATACTTAAAGTCTGTGCATTTCAACTTGAAAGTAAGATAACTAAAAATTTATGTCTCAGAACACGATAACAATAATAATTATTATTGAAAATTATAAAGTCAGCCTGCAGCACCTAGTAGACATGTCCTGGGAGTACCCTTAGTGTTCAAATAATACAGACTTATGAATGGAATTAAAGGAAGTAAAACTTAACAAAAACAATGGCTTTCAGATACTTAAGTGAAAAGTTCCCTTTATAATTACTTTCCATTTGACAAAATTGTCCTAAAAGGCTAAAATCATCATCATCATCATCATCATCATGCAACACTAAGAAAAACCTTTTTAAAAGAATGGAGTGGATGATGAGGTCAGTATTTAACAGAATTTACACATAAATACTGTCTAATGTTCCCTACAAAACATCAGAATGTCCAGAGGCCTAGAATATAAAGAATCTAAATTTCTATCACTGCTCACGTATAGTGGGCCCAGGTGTACATACATTTGGATTTATTAGGAACATCAACACTTACAGTATTGCTACAAAAATGCCAAAATAAATAATCTCCACACCTACACTAGCCAATATGGCTGACTGAGCAGATGTGGGAAGCTATCCCCACCCAAGACAAAATAAATAGTGGATAACATATAACAGAAATTTGTTTTTATCACATAGCAAAACTGAAACCAAGCAAGAAAAATTTCCAGGTGCTGGAAGTGAAGTGAAGATTCCAAGTCAGAGGAGTGGAAATTGATGTCAAGAGGTCAGAGAGTGCCTCGGGGGCTGAGGTTTCTGGACTGAGAGGCAAGGCCAGTCCCTGTGTGCTTAATGTACGAGACCTGGGCTCTCTATTAGGCGAGAAGTGGGAAAGGGAGTGTCTGGAAATCTCAGCCCACAGACCTCAGGACTTAGCCTGGGCACAGTCTCACCTGGACTGAGGGTGGAGACACCTGTGGGAAATCAGACCTCTACTCCTGGGCTGTGTGCTGGTATAGAATCTGAAATTGCACTCCTACCAAATTGTGTGGCAATCCCTAGCTGATAAAAAGAAGGTACAGGGCTTCCCTGGTGGAGCAGTGGTTGAGAGTCCGCCTGCCGATGCAGGGGACATGGGTTCGTGCCCCGGTCCAGGAAGATGCCACATACCACAGAGCGGCTCCCGTGAGCCATGGCCGCTGAGCCTGCGCGTCCGGAGCCTGTGCTCTCCACAACGGGAGAGGCCCGCGTACCGCAAAAAAAAAAAAAGAAGGTACAAGCTGGACTTCCCTGGTGGTCCAGTGGGTAAGAATCCACCTGCCATTGCAGGGGACACGGGTTCAATCCCTGGCTCGGGAAGATCCCACATGCTGCGAAGCAACTAAGCCCATGAACCACAACTACTGAAGCCCGCATGCTCTAGAGCCTGCATGCCACAACTACTGAGCCTGCGCACCACGACTACTGAAGTCTACACACTCTAGAGCCTGCACACCACAATTACTGAACCCATACACCGCAATTACTGAAGCCCGCATGCTTTAGGGCCCATGTACCGCAACTACTGAGCCCATGTGCTGCAACTACCAAAGCCCGCACACCTAGAGCCTGTGCTCCGCAACAAGAGAAGCCACCGCAGTGAGAAGCCCGTGCACCTCAACGAAGAGTAGCCCCCACTTGCCGTAACTAGAGAAAGCCTGTGTGCAGCAACGAAGACCCAGCATAGCCATAAACAAATAAATTTTTTAAAAAAGTAGGTAAAAGGTGTTGCAGACAAGTAAAAGTATTGAACCACGGTAGGGAAGCCTAAAGCTCCACAACCCAGCACCAGTCTTGAGAGAGGGGGAGAGACTCAGAAGATGCAACAAATGGGCAAATCCACAGCCAAGAAATTCCAGGTGATAGAGCATTCTGGAAAGAACATTGAAGTAACTATGTTCATAACAATCACAGAGGTAATAGGACACGATTATTATGTGGAAACATACTCTGCTAAATCTTCATAATGGAAAAGCCATTCAACCCGTATTGGTTGAGCACCTACTATGTGGCAGACAGCGCTCTGGGTGTTGGGATAGAGCAGTAAATAAAATGTCCTTGACCTGTGGGACTTACACTCTAATGTCGAAGACAGACAATAACACCAGATAATGTCAGGTAGTAGTGATAAGTGCGATGAAGGACCAGGCAGGCAGATAAGGAGGCAATGAGAGACAGCATGATGGCCAAAGGAAGTCCTCCCTAAGATGGTGACATCTGCACAGTGATCTGAAGTCATAAAGAAGGAAGGCATTCAAATATCTGGGGCAAAAGCGTATCAGGCAGAGAGAGTGGCTTTGTATTAAGACCCAGAAGCATGCTTAACACAACTGAATTACAGTAAAGAATTCAGCACGGCTGAAACAAGGCAAACTAACAACCAAAAAAGAGACGGAAGGGCTGAATCTTATGCTCATTAAAAAACAAACAAACAAAACCAAAACACTTGTCCTCTTGATGGGACTCTAAGAACAGAGCATTGTGAAAAAGATCAGATGAATCTGAAAAAAAAAGATGAAATTTAAAGAAATAGAAGCTATATTTATATAATTTCCATAGAAATGACCCTCTCTGTGTATAAAAGCTTATTTAAAATATAGTATATATTTGTGTCAGGGTTCCTTCTTCCAGCTTTCTCAGACGTAAGCCAATTGTACTATGATGTAAACAAACCAAGTTCTATCTGATGATACAACGCAGCTGTAATTCAACAGTTGAATGTCTTAATGGTTTCTCAGCAACAAAACAATTTGGGAAAAAATAATGTGTTTAGATTACTATTAAACTACATTGTAATGCTGCCACTTTAGGGACTCGGACTCCTATAATAAAGAGTTTCATACAGTTCTTAATATAGTTTCAAATGTCTTAATACATTAATGAACAAGAGATCTTACTTCTCAATAAAAAAAAAACAACCCAGTTACCAGTGTTATAATACCCTGCAACCAAGTTTCTTAAAGTGATCTTATTCAAAGTATCTAAAAGTCAACCTTGAGGCAACATTAAATTATATATATAAGTTACTGTACAGTCCACAAAAATGACCAAGTTCTTCAGTATATAAGCTGGTTACATTTACTTAAACACCTACAATGAAGCCTAAGTGAAGTTAATGATGCATGACAGATCTTCAAGCTATTTTATGGATTGGTATCATTACCAAATATAAGAAAATATAAATGAAATATCTGGAACAACCAGAACTACATCTCAAATTAATTCAAAATAACTTAGACCTTTTGTTTAGAATTATCTCTCTTTGCAGTCAAGTGAATTAAAATAATATTCGTATAAAACATTTTAAAAGAATAACCACAGAATCCAACCAAAATAACAAATGCAGTAGAAGCCATGCACCTAAGATAAAACATCTGTGTATACTTCATAACACATTATGACAAAGACTATATAGGGCCCTTTACTGCAAACAAGAAAGGAGAAAATAAAAGATGCTGATGATCTGATATTATAGGCACACAGCCATTTCAATAACTAGTAATAAAATTAGAATTTGGGGGTCAGATTGTGTATATTTTGAAAAACAAAAATCCCTATTTTGATAACCAATTTTTCTACAGCAGTAAGGTTACTTGTATAGCAAAACAACTAAGTCAATCTCCTGTCTAAAAACATGAGACCAAATTAATATTTAAATAAAACTTTGCCAAAAAAAAAAAATCAGCACCAGTGTTTGTCTCTCTTTGAAAACACTTGGAAATGTATGACTTGGAAGTAGGCTTTAATTTTCATACAAAAGTTCTCAGATAGCCAGAATCATTCAGTTTTTCCCACTCAAATGGGGCTTAAAAAACATGTTTATTCTGGTAGTAGTGAGGTTTTTTAAATTAGCAAGAGTAATTTACACTACCATGATTAAATACATATACATCTGTAAAATGTAAATAGCTATAAAAATCCCTGTGGAAGTCTCAGTGCTGAAATATGTAACCACAAAAAGGACCAAAAGCAAATTAAAGCATAATAATCTGCTACACAATTTAAAATATTTATTTATTTTTAATAGGATAGTTACATAATTCACAGTTAAGGGAAATGCTCAGTTCATTAGAAAGTATTATCACAAAACTGAAGGTGCCAAAAGAAGCCATTTTTTCCAGGACAGAATTAAATCTTATAAGTCTTGACTATCTGTGCTTCTGAGAAAGGAATAATAGCAACTAGAAAAATAATCATTTCACATAATATCCATAAAAATTTTCCATAGCAAAATAAGCTTTTATAGTAGAAAGCTATCATATAGTAATAATGTTCATGCTATACATGATAAAATGAATGCACATACTCAACTATTCTAACAGTAAAGTGCTATATTCTTGAGTGTCCGATCAAAGGAATAATCAGCTATTTAAACAGAGAACAGATTCTACATCAGGACAAAGGAAGCATGTGAATGTGCCTTCTCACACTGAAAGAATGAGGTACAAAAAGAATGCTTTTTTCCATTGAACTTCATACTTTGAAATGTCTTCAGTAGAGCTGAACTAATGGGTTAAATATTTGGACACTGTATAGAGGATGTCCTAAATAAAACATATAACAATAGTACCATGAATTTCAGGGTTTCTTTTAAATGAATGAGTTTATCATGAAGTAGTTAACTGACACTTTGAAGGAGAGAGGATGTAGGACAGATAAACTTCAAGAGTGGAAACTTGATGCATAAGATTTGGACATGTACAGAATTTGGGATAAGGAGAGAAGGAAAGGGTAGCTATGGCTGACAGAAATAGGACAGAAACATTCAGGGAGCTGGAACACAAACTAAAGGCTTCCTCTCCTTTGAGCAGTACGTTTGATAACTAAATTTCCAATGTGACTTCCACCCAACCCTACAGCCCCACCTCTGCTAAGTGTAGTTTTCGTTTGCAAGAGCTCATCCTTCAAGAACAACATTTTCAAAGATGTTGTTTCATTGGTCACTTCTCAAGCAAAGACATCTTTTGTCTTTCTTCCCTTTGCTATCTTTGTCCTTGGAAACCAAGGGTCTTTAGATCCGGTACCATGTAGAAGCCAGTCTCTGTTTCAACCTACCACAAAGAGAAAACAAAATGCCAGCTATCTGGTAGTTTATTCCTGAGTCAAGTAACTTGATGCCATTTACCATCTAACCTAGACGAAACACAGAATGTAAATGCCTTTGATATTATCAATGACATAGTAACAATAAAAATAATAGGTAACATTTACTGAGCATACTACGTTCTAGGCGCTATTACAAGTCTCTTCCATGTGTATCACATGTCAATTTCATAATAACCTCGGAACTGATGTCTCCTCACTCAGTTCTCCAAGCTGCAATGCTACCTGTGAATGTGCGTTAAAGAATCTCTTGATCTCAGTAACATTTTCCTGAACTGCAATTTCTTTCCAATATAATCCTAATTCTGTTTAAGGCCCTTTATTCAATTAAGGTTGTCAAAAATTTTAAAGGATTTTCAGAGAAGACCGCATCATTTGCCAAATATTTCCACCAGTCCTTTCCAATTAAGGATAAAATGCTACTGGGACCTCCCTGGCAGTCCAATGGTTAGGACTTCGCCTTCCAATGCAGGGGGGTGTGCGGGTTCGATTCCTGGTCAGGGAGCTGAGATCCCACATGCCTCGTGGCCAAGGAACCAAGACATAAAGCAGAAGCAATGTTGTAACAAATTCAATAAAGACTTTAAAAATGGTCTACATCAACAACAAACAAAAATCTTAAAAAAAAAAAGGATAAAATGCTATTTAAAAATTTTTTTTTTTACTGCTTACATGTTAATGCTAACAAACACTCATATAAGTACTTACTATGTGCCAGACATTGTTCTGGGTGTTTTTCAATATATTAACTCATTTAATCCTCACAATAATCTTGAGGCAGGTACTACTATTATCTCCATTTTATATTACATGAGGCCTTTGTAAACTGCTCAAGGTCACACAGCTAGATTGTACTGGAACTGGAATTTCCAATGAAAATTTTGACTCAGTGTTATCTGAAATCATGAATTTCTAAGGTTACAAACTTTTTAAAAAAGGACTCCAGCTTTTGCTAATCAGGACTGCTCTCTCATCATCACCTTTGAGATGAAAGATTTGGTGTCTAACATTATTTATCATCAACAGAAAGAAACAGTCTCTTCTTATTTTCTTTTCTGAATGCCTGGTCAATAAAGAAATGTGATTTCTAGAATGATGTCTTAAATTCATTTATGGACAGACTGTGATTTGGAGGAACCTTTATAGTAACGAGGTGATTTTCAGTGTTGTCGTGAAACAGAAGGAAAGGGAACCAGCTAAGGACTTAGTGGTTAAAACACTCGATCAAGACTGGTTTTTTTAGCTTTACATAAGAACTTTATACTATGCGTAAAAATTTTCAATATACCTTATCCAGAGTCCTAACACTGACAAAGAGCATAACTGCTAATACACTGAATCCTTCCGTTGTCACAGAAAATAATTCAGTATAAATCACGCCAATCCATCCCACCTCACTTGAAGGCAACCTGAGCAGGGTAGTACCTGGTCAGTAGGCCTCTAAGAACAGAACCATAGCAAAGCTCCAGAGCACTCAGTACAGGGTTTTTCAAAAACTGCAGGCTGCAGACTAAATTGTGAAATCAGTTTAATAGGTCATGACCAGTGTGTTAAAGAATTAAGATTGAATAGAATAGAAGGTATCAGAGTTTATCACCACAGTGAAGGTATTTCATTATACCTTTGTTTCCTATGCATGTAGGTCTGTGTGTAGGTCATGATATTATGAGCTGTACCCCTAGTTACGGGTTTTGGACTAGAAAGTTTGAAAGCCACTGATCTAATGAGTATTAACTCTGCAATTTTCTAGTACTAGGCTCTCTATTTAATAAAATAGGCTGCCGGGTTCTTCAGAGCCAGCCAGCAGAGCTAGATTATAAAAGGAACCTTAAATTTCAGCCAGTCCGACTAATCACCCAACCTAAGGAGACTTTCTGTGAGATTCCCATCACAGAGCATCTAAGTTATGGGGAGAGCCTGTCTGCTCCTCTGTACATGACTCTGACTCCTAGAAAGTTCTCATTAAGCCAAATCGAAATAGAATATTAGGGTGCTGCTTTCACAGGACAGCTTTTCATATGTGGGAATTTACTTCTATATAACTTTTTCTGAATACACACAGGCTTGTTGTAGAAAATTTACAAAATACTAAAAAGCATAAAAGAGAAAATAAAAATTACCCATAATCTAACAACCCAGAGCTGACAACTGGAACCATACTAGCTGTACCTCCTTAACCTGCTTTCTTCTTAATAAGTAACAAATATGTTCCTCTTCCAAAATTCTACAACATGATTATAAGGGCAACATACAGCTGAACCAGAACTTTTGGCCCATAACTTATTTCTGAAATCCCATTAGCTGGCTTAATTATTTCCAGGTTTTATTACAAAGACATTAATATGAACACCCTTGTACATACCATATTTCCTTATAATTCTTGGATTGGAATTGCTAGGTTAAAGACATGCAGTATTTGGAGGCTTTGACAGGTACTGTAAAGCTGTCCCCAGAAAAGTTGTGCCCATTTACCTTCCCAATGATGACAGAGAAAGTGCACTGACCCTGAGCCTCACCGAGAACAGGCATTTGTTTTCCATCTTTGCCACTCTGGTACCCAAAAAAGTCTATTCTGTTTTGACTTAAGTGAGAGTGAAACAAATACTTTTTGACATATTTTTTGGCCATTTTTACTTCCCTTTCTGTAAATTACTACCAAATTACCCTTTGTCCAATTATCTTCTGAGGTTTGAAAAGAATTGATTTAGCTCTTTAAATATTTGAAGAAGGCTCTTGCACCCAGTGGAATTATCATCTCTGTTGATTTGAATACTAAATGCCAGACTTCTTTTAAAAAGCTGAAGATTGTATTAGCTAATAGAATGACTAAAGTCCACAACGTTCTTTTTTTTCCCCATAAAGATCCCTTTGCTGAGGAACATAGCATATGAAAGTGATACGAACTTTGTTTGTAAATGTAGATGGAAAATGACAATTTTTTAAATATTTATGTTCTACAGTTAAAAAGCAGAAGTTCCCCTTATACTGAGAAAAATCAATAATAGCTGTTAAAAACCTCTCACCAAGGGAGGAGTTGGTAATCTTTTCTATTCCTTTCCTTGAACAACAAACAAAATGTCCAGCTGCACTGAATCTGAGATGTTAATACGACCAAAACACAAACACGAACCTGACACCATCATGGACCCCGGGGAAGGGCGTTAGAACTTCTTCCAAGTCAAAAGATGGGAAATTTGGCGTCTCACTTTGCATGAGAACCCTAATGAAAATGCAGCCCCAAATGCCTTAAGGAGCCTCAGAAACAGCTGCCCGAGGAGGAGACCAAGGAAATTTCTGTAGTTTTTCACCTCAGTGAGGTACTAGTGCCTCTAAAATGCCCCATACAAAGGTCCTAAAGGTGGGTGGGTATCCTGATTTTCCTCCTCTCTTTCACAGTCTGCACTCCCCCTACATCCAGTCCAAATATCTTGAATCTGCCCATTCCTGCCACAATGCCTTATTTCAGGCCCTTACTACCTTCCTGTCAGGACTAATGCAATAGCTTCCCAGCATTCCTGCTGCCATCTAAATTGCCCTCTTTAAAGTGATCCTCTACGCTGACTCGAAACAGATGCCTCTAAGATAAAAAATTTCACCATTCAATGGCTCCCCATTGTCAGAAGATCAAGTTTCCAATCTCACGAGCACAGCACAATGTGCCCTTTGGAGCTACGTACGCCTATAGCTCTCCTGACACTTCGGTCCAGAAGATGCTACGCCTGCTCTTCCCTCCACGCTTAGGCAGATGCTGTTCCCTCGTCTGAGACCTTCCCTTCCCTTCCATCAGTCTGCTGACTGCTCTGCAACCTTGAGGACTTGGCTGAAAAGATGACTTCCTCTTGGAAGTGTTTTCTGATCCAGTTCTCACATCCCAGCCTGAATTCAGTGGCCTTTCTTAGTATTCTTATGGCGTTCTGGGAGTTTCCTTCTCTATTTGATGTTAACCCTATCCTAGTGTGCTGTGGGGCCTCCAGCTGCCCTGATCACATGTAATGAACCTTCCTATCCGTCTCCCTTGAGAAGAGAGAGCTCCTTGGAGTATCCTCACCATCTTACTCTATGTAGAAACTATCACAGTGTCTGGCATATATGAAGTACTCAATCAATGCTTGTTGGGGGACTTGAACTAACTTAAGAAAAATAAGTTATGAGATGTTAAAAAATTCACCTTATTCATTTCATCTTGGACAAACCAGACAAATCAGAGTGTAATTATTAGTATAACATAGGCTCTTCATTATACAAGAAGAGTCCTGCATCCTGGATTATAAAAATATCAATTTTCTCTACTGCACTTGAAATAACACTTGACATACACACAATTTTTGTGGACACATGCTCTTTGTGTAAGATAAGACACGTTTACACAGGCATGTAGTCATCAGTTACATTTTTAAAATACAGGATGCCAAACCCAGCTTAACATGTATACATAGTAAGTACTCAATAAATATCTTGTGAATTCTTAAGAGTCAAATATTAAACTGGTTGCTCTGCTTACGTTATTCTCTTTTATGTGAATGCTAGGGTTCACAGGATTGAACCCAATGAGTATATCTAAATGTGCCCTGTCCCCAGCCAGAGTAAATTGGCTGTGGAATGAGCATCTGACCCACGCCGGGCCAATCAGAGTCTTTCCCTGAATATAATTTTTTAAATCTTAGGACCAAGGAGCATGTGAGTTAATTCCTTTCTGGTAGTGGGAGGTGCCAGATAGAATACCAAATGTAAAATTTAAGAGCTACTGATGGTCACATTCCCTGCCATATGCAGAAACTGATATATAGTCATTTATATCATAGAGAGGAAGCCAACATGGAGAAAAAAACAGAGATGAGAAATGATAAGAGTCCTGGAGATGACAAGATTCTAGGAGATGACAAGCGTCCAGCAGATGACGAAAATACTGGAGATGATGACAGTTCTGGTTATGTTCAGAGATGGTCCCCAATCTCTCTGAGGTTCTGCTGCCCCTCTGCCCTCCCCAGAGTTTGGTTGAGTGACATACTCCCCTCCCTTCTAAAAGATTCACATAAGCTGGCTCAGATTGGATTCCTGTCACTTGCCAGCAAAAGAATCCTGATGTTATGAATAGATAAATAAAAAATGGGTTCGCCTCAGTTTTCTCCCTACTAATTCTTTTAACCAGCTGGTTTGGCATAACGAAGGCATGAGCTAATTTACATGAGGTTCCCCTTCAAAGAGAGAAGGAAGGTGTCCATTTCAAACAAAATAAGTTTCAGGCAGTATAAGCCAATGCAAATCCGAAGCCCTTGATCACTTGTCATGGGCGTAAAAAACCTGTCCTCTTCCCACAAATTAACTGTGGGTTTGGAATGTTTGTGGGAGAGACCAAGACCCAGAAACTGCAAAGGATTCCTTTCTCAGAGTTCTTTTTGCTTCTGGATCCCTTGATAACGCAAGAAGCATGAGAGAATTTTCTAATCTACAAGTGAATTTTCCTAATGAATAAAAGAAAGCTTAATGGCAATTCAGCACTGCTTCTGCCAGAGCCTGAAGTCAGGTTGGAGTTCGTCCAAGTCTGGACACAACGCCTCCCGGCCGGCACCAACCTTTCAGACCAGCTCTCTCTGCTGGAGCAGGGACACCGCTTGCTGGTGTACCCCACCACAGGGCTGCTCTTCCAGGCTGCGAAGGTGAGCCACAAAGGTGGCACACATGTGCGAAGGTTAACTACCTTCTAATAATGCAACGGGGGGCCTCCCATCCATGCTGGCTAGGGGCTGCAGAGGGAAGCTGGTGTGCAGACCACAGCGCCCTGGCCATAGCTTTCCACTCTGCATAGTACTGCTTTAGGGGGCGCAGACGTTCATGACCTGGTGGCCCAGGGACGGCTTACACCTTGGTGCTCTGCCTGCCCCGAGCTCACAGCCTACCCTTCCAGTTGCCCTGCTCCCCAGCAGACGCCTGATTCTGGGGTGCTCCCCTGTGTTTCCGGGTGCCTCTCTCTTTGGCTTGCTGCCTGGAAGCACCGTCCCTTTGGACAGAGCTCTCTCTGGTCTAACTGGTCCCCTGATGGGCTTGAGTCTCTTTGACAGGCTGCTGGGCGGGGACCACACCATGCCGCTCTGGGGGTGCGAAGCAGCCTCTCCCTTCTGAGACCTTCCCCTTCTATGAACCTCTCTTTTTTCGCCTTGGGTGCTCCCTGGGTGCTGACTCTGCAGAGGCCCCTCACTCTGGAGAGGTCTCCTTTGTGGGGGATGACCCCCTGGAGTTGGCTGATCACCGCTGAGGGTAGCTATATTTTCTTGAGATAATCCTCCAAAATTGTCTCTTTTCAAAGATGGTCCTTTCTTGGACCTGGCTACTTTCTGAACCAGGTCATTTGCGAGGAGGTTGGCATGGGCCTTTCTTCTGGAATAATGTACTTTTCCCCTTCTCTCTTCCTGTATCTGGGCATCTTTAGGCAATGGTTCAGCGTGGGATGGTTCAGGAATGGCTGGTGATTGGACTGTCCCTCTCCAGTCCCCCTGAGGGCTCCGAGGAGGCTGGGGGCCTCTGGGGGAGCCGGCTGACTCTGGGATTCTGGCTGCAAGGATGCCTCGTGGCCTCCAGGTGGTGCCCTTTTCAGCTGTGAGGGCCCTTTAGCTGTCTCTGTGGATAGGGTTTTTTTTTTCCTAGTTCCTGTCTGCTGTACTGGCTCTTGGTTTGGGGACAAGGCCTGTACATCTAGAATCTTCTTGCTGGAGGAGCAGCCTGCCTTGGGAGCGTGCCTCTCCTCTGCAGGCCTCAAATCATGAGGAGCGGCCCCCGTGTTCTGAGGCAGCTGTTCTGATAAGGGAGCGGGAATTCGAGGGAGCGTGACTACCTGAACCTCCCCTTCCTCGGGCGGATCGGGGGCGGCCTGTGGTGCCAGCTCCTGCCCCGGGGGCCTGATAAGGGGGAGCTTCACTTCCCTGACTCTCTCTTCCTGGACTTGCTGGGGACTGTGGCCCGGATGGGGGCTCAGGTTGTGTGGCTCTTTGGAATGGGGGGTGCTGGTGGGAGGAAGTTTGCTGGGGTCTCCTTCCTGAGCTAGCGGGGGCCTGGGAGAGGGAGTCATAGGTTGATCTGAGGCTGTTCCGAGAGCCTCCTGTCTGCTGGGTGGGGGGAGTTTGGGTGTGCGCCTCCGACTCTGGAGAGGAGCAAGGACCCGGGGCTGGGGCAGCCTGGTGGGAGCCAGCCGGCTTCTGGGAGGCAACGTCACCGGGTCTTCCCTGTCCTGGGTCTGTTTGGTACTGGTTGAGTCCTGGGGATGCGGCAATTCTGGGTAAGGAGTGTCAACCCGAACAACTTCTGCTCTGGGGATTCCCTCCTCCAGAGGTTGCTGAGAATCCCCCAGAGGTGGACCAAGCTTCTTGGCCTCGTCGGGACCAGAAGGATCTCTTGGAGGATCACGATGGGAACTGCCGGGTGGAAGACTGGCTGACCCAGTTTCCTCATCCTGGGTTCTCTGGGGGCTAAGGGATGTTGGGTCAGATCCCTGGGGAAGTTCAGAGCGGAGAGGGCCGGTGGGGGTTACCTTGGCCTCCCCTGATTCTTCATCCTGGTCCAGCTGAGGGCTGTGGGCTGACGGTGGGTCAGGGTGCTGAGAAGGCCCTTGGGAAGGAGTGATGGCAGACTGCCCCCCTTCACCTGCTTTCACCTCAGGTGTCGGGGCCTCATTCCCAGGGAGATTTGTGGTTACTGTTTTTGAAGAAAGATCTGAGTGTTGAGCATCCCCTTCCTTCCAGTTTGGGGATGAGTCTCGGGCCTGCTGGGGAACAACAAGCGCTGATGAGCTGGGCTGTGGCGGAGGCACAGCGTTGACCTGGCTATTGGGAGAACGCTCTTTTTGATGGGTTGCTCCCTCCTGAGTCAGCTCCTGGTTCTGGGAGGGAGCTAGGCTCTGATTTTCAGGGACCTTTGCAGGAATCTGCATTCCAGAGAGATGCTCTGTTATCTGGCCATCTGCTTGCAGTTTCGCCAAGTGCCTTGGGGATGGAACCAGGTGTGCTGGCACCCCAGAGGCAGTCTTCTTGCTAGAGGCAGCTCCCGCTTTAATATAAAAAGAAGTTAGCTAAAAACATCTTAACAAATACGATGATGTAACCTTAGAAATGAATAACCAAAAAGATCTTTTCTTTTTTTTGATGCACCTGGGATCTTGAAAAGAATAAAATTACACATATCGAAGAATTTAACCGTTCCTTCTCTGTGGGGATACTAGTGCCTATAATTCACTTATTTAGTGGAATTAGAGCAATATTTAGTCACCTGAAAACAGAAACTTTTATGAATAAACACAGAGAGGCTTCTTCACAGAACCAAAATTTATATCTAGGTCTGAAAGTGGCCAGAAAAGTTTCTAAGTGAATGAGATTTAAAATTTCACCACCTTAGGGGTCAATGCTGCTTTTCATGGTAGAAACTAGGGGATGGACAGCTAAGCCAGATGAAGCCCCATTTGTTTCCTTGTTTACCGGCCTTTTTCCTTGTCCCATAAAGAAACTGCGAGCTCTGTGAGGAGTCATGCCAGTTTACCAGTACCTAGCAAGGTGCAGAAGCTCAGCAGGCACTCTGTAAATAAGTGGTGAAAGGAGGAAGGAAGGAAAGAATAGATCTGATGGAATCACAAGGCACCATGGCTCAGGGAAGCTGCTCCTGAGGACCCACCATCCAAGCTGCTTGCCACCCCACCCCCAGGGCAACCACTTCCCTCCAAGTACTACCCTGGCTTCAAAAATGGGTCTCAGGGGCTTCCCTGGTGGTGCCGTGGTGAAGAATCCACCTGGCAATGCAGGGGACACAGCTTCGAGCCCTGGTCCGGGAAGATCCCACATACCGCGGAGCAACTAAGCCCGTGCGCCACAACTACTGAGCCTGCGCTCTAGAGCCCGCGAGCCACAGCTACTGAAGCCCGCATGCCACAACTACTAGAGGCCGCGTGCCACAACTACTGAAGCCCATGCGCCTAAAGCCCGTGCTCCACAATAAGAGAAGCCACCACAATGAGAAGCCCGCGTGCCACAACAAAGAGTAGCCCCCGCTCGCCGCAACTAGAGAAAGCCCGCACACAGCAACGAAGACCCAATGCTGCCAAAAATAAATAAATAAATAAATTTATAGAAAAAAGAAATGGCTCTCAGAGGCCACTAATCATGCAGTGTTGCAGAAGGGGGTTGCTTCCTTTAGTCACCACCACTGGAGCATGTTCTTAGAGTGATTCTGGTCTCCTGACACAATCGCCCCAGCAGGCACTTGTTTAGGGTAGAAGCCCTGGTATGTTCTGGTGACCCGTATATCATCGTAACCCAGTCCTTAGGACACAGCTCTGAAATGCTAGTGGTCACTTTGGAGGCGGCACACCGGTCTGGAACAGCCTTGAAGAAACTAGTCTCAGCTTACTCTGGGGGAGACCTGATACTCAGAGAGTCCAAACCGCATCAGACCTCGGCGGTGAGCCCAGGGTGGTCTATTCCCAGAAGCCAGCCAGGCTCCTGGCCACCAGCCCTTCTCTCCCCACAAAGCAGGCGGTGCTCGGACTACTCCGGGTTCTTCCTGAACCTCCTAGCCTGGGAGTGTACCCCGAGCACCCAGTCAAGCCAGGTGTCTCCAGGGACCGGGAGGAGACGGGGAGAAAGGAAAACCTTACCACTTGGTGGGGTTTCTGAGCGGCTGCCCTATTTGTCATTCTGATCACCCTAGTTTACAACAGTTATAAATTAAAACACAAACTTAGTCAAGAAACAAGGTTAAAATAAAATGTGAGAACAGTAAAAATATCTAGACTAGGCAAGTTCATAGAGACAGAAAGAAGATTAGAGGTCACCGGGGGGCTGGCCGGGAGTGGGGCGGGGTGGGTGTTGGTTATTTTGCTCAATGGGTATAGAGTTTCTGTTTGGAGTAGTAAAAAATATTTAAAATAGGCAGTGAATACAATTAATGCCTTTCAGGTGTACATCTAGAATGGCTAAAATGGAAAATTTTATGGTTTGTTGTATTTTTTAACAAAATAGAAAAATATAAGAATAGTGAAATCCAGAGCTGAAGGTTCTTTCCATCTAAGCCCTCCTGGTTTCCTATGATCAGACACGAGTTTTTCCCCCCACTTTTGCAATTTAACAATTCACATAATTTGCCAAGTGATACCATGACCTTTATTAGGGACAAAGGCACCACTTTATGGACTAGTAAATTGCTCAATTTTCCCCTCTTTGACTCATCATCACCATCATCATTTTTATCTATCATTAGTCAGAATTCTAAATAATGATTTTCAAATAAAATTTTATTTTATGATCTCTATAGCGAGAACTCAGGGTGGTGGTTGGATCAGCTATTTAAAAGCTTTGCAGGAAGTACTATTCCAGAAATCAGTTGTAAAGAGACAAATGGAGAGTAAAGGCATGCCATATACTGAGTTCTGAATATAGTGAGTTCTTCCTTATTTTATAGACATAATATTGTTTACTCAGGAGTTTTTTAAATCTTCCTGCTTTAGAAATGAATATTACCTGCATTGTTATAGGGGAAAAAAAGACAATTCGGTACCTTAATTGATATACATTTTTAATTAACGGTAGATCTTGAGGGTTTATAATCACTCTGTACCCAAAGTTACTATTTTATACATGCATCTAATGGAAATTTAATTAGTGTCTCCTCTGGTGAAGGTTTGCACTTCTGGGTCCAGGCTGATGGGCCGCTGTACTGAAATCTGGATAAACATTGGGCTTTCTTTCTTCACTTTATTCCACTCTTATCATTAAGAGCAGAATTTAAAATTGCATTCTCAGTTACAAATTAGTAACATGGAATTACTAAAGATAAAGCTATGTATTATTACTTCAAATGTTTGGCAATCATTTTCACTTTGCACTGACACAGGATTACTGCTTCTATGAAAACAACGCCATTGTCCATCAGATTTCTCTCTGTACTGAAGCTGAATATACAGATGGACGCTCTAGCCTAATTAGGGAAAACCTCAACTCTGGAAGATCAGATTCTAAAATGTTCCAGAATATTATATAGAGTTGTTTGGGTTTTGTTTCTTAGAAATGGGAGTTCAAGTGATTTCTCTAATCAAGTTAATGATTATTGATGAAAGTTGGAATGCAAAACTAAGGCTTCCCATTCCCAGTCCAGTTTTTTAATTGCTCAGACAAAAAAACTGGCTTTCCTAGAATCTTAAATATTTTTAATTTCTTACCTTTGACAGCTCAGTTATACATAAAAATTATTCCAGTATACTAAAATTATGGATTTTTGCTTCTAGGGATCCCATTTACATTTATGTAAGTTATGTACGTCTTTACGTAGATATAGCTAAACCACAGAACCTAAAATCGGAGTGATCCAGCTCAGAGGGGAGGCCAAGAGTTGAGAACCAGCCAGGCCTGTGGCAGTGACCCTCTGGGGCTCTGGGCCCTCCTCAGGGAGTCACGAGATTCATTTTGAGGTGATTATGGTTGGGCTCTGCTCTCCTGCACTGCACCTGTTAACATCTGGCCCGCGTGTACCTCACAGCCCTGAGACTCAGAGGGGCCGCTGGCTCTACTCCTGGGCCACCAGAGACACTTACTTATAAGCTTATTAATAAGGACTATGTTAATTACAATTTTTAAATACTTGAATAATATATGGCTTCCACAAAAATCACGTTATGTGCAAATTTATCCTTAAACTATCAACTGAAAAAAAGTAACTTCCTCCACAGATGAACTGTATAAATAAAATAAAGGGTTTGGCTTCTTAAGAAAACACATTAGTTTACAAATAGTAAACTTGTCAGAAAAACTGGCGTCTATTGAGGTCAATGATTTGGTATATTAAGTACAAACCTGCCCATCTACTTTTAAAAGCTGGGATTCAATTAGTCAGTAACTGGATGGACCAGTTTCAGGTATTAAATGTATCTGAGAGTGAGAACACTCTTACTTACAAATTCCATAATTCATACTTTTCATTAAATCAGACAGGTCTAACCTAATTAGTCCAAATAAATGAAGTTTCATAAAACCCTTCAAAACAGGAGTCTATTTTCCTATGCGCACATTATCTGGTCTGTTAATTTGCCAAGTGGCAGCTACAGCCAGTACTCAAGTGCTCCTGATGGCTGCAGAGCAGGGCAAGCTGGGGGCCGCACCCCGCCGCCATGGAGGCTGAGTCTTGCTCAAGAACCACAGTTGAGAGGCGCCCTCAGTGCTGCTGATGGAAAACCATGCTTGTCTCTGTTGCTCGGAACTGCTCAGGCTCAGGGGATCGACTCAGCTTTCTCCAGACCCCCGAGGGGCTGATTTAAAAGCCACAGCACCAACTTATGAATTCACAATGGGAGATGGGCCTGGCACAGGGATGGGGTAGGCTGCTCTCACCTAGGGGGCAGCCCCATGGGAACAGATCCATGCAGGGGACCAAATTAAACATCAGAGTTTGCTGGACTAGCAAAGATTTAAAGCAAAGGGAGCCAGATTTCCTCAAGAGAAACTTCCATGGAGCTTCCATGGAAGCCTCATTAGATACAACTGGACAGGCTCAGCTTTCTAAAGAACAGACCTGACGTGGAGGAGGAGGCCGTGCGGGATGAACACCACCCAATGCTCACTGGACGTCCTCCTCCGCGACACAGCACAGCCCTCCCTCCGCCAGAGGGGCCCACTTTCACAGCACGCACTTTCTTCTGGTACTTTCCGGCTACTTGTCTCCTAGGAGACTCAACTGGAAGGAAAACCTCGGTCATTATCTGTTGGTTGTTACCATTTTCACACCGACCTCATTCCAGAATTCCATGGGCACCTGATCTGGAGAAAGTGTGTAGAGTTGCAAAGCAGCACCGTTAGTTTGAACTCCGGCAAAACCGTGACCGGGCCTGCTTCTGCCTGGCCAGGATGCAACCCGGCCAGCAAGATCCTACGTGGGCAGAGTCACAAAGGCTAAACCACACGTACACACAAAGCTGTGGAGCATCGGCACAGCATCGGCACAGCAGCAAGAGTCTTACGTTATATTCTACATTATGTGATACGTGAATGCAGTTCAGTCCACTGGGGGGACATGCTTTTTATTATTATTATAGTGGTGGTAAAACATAAAATTGTAACATGTAACATAAAATTTGCCATCTGAACCATTTTTAAGTGTATGGTTAAACACACTCACATTTAAGTGTATGTTAAGCACACTCACATTGTTCTGCAACCAATTCTCAGAACTCTTTCCATCTTGCAAAACTGAAACTCTGCCACCATTAAACAATGCCTCTGTTCCTCTCTCCCCCAGCCCCTGGTAACCACCCTCCTTCCTTCCGTCTCCGAATTTGTCTACTCTGGGTACCTCATATAATTAGAATCGTGCAGTATATGTGTTTTTGGTTATTTCATTTAGCAGAATGTTCTCAAGGTTTATCCATGTTGTAGCGGGTGTCAGAATTTCCTTCCTTTTTAAGGCTGAATACTACTCCCTTGTACATATAAACCATATTTTGTTTATCCATTCATCTGTCAATGACTGCTTGGGTTACTTCCACCTTTTGGCTACTGTACTGTGAATAATGCTGCTGTGAACGTGGGTGTACAAAGGCTGTGCAACACCTGCTTTCAGTTCTTTCGGTTCTTCCACCCAGCAGTGGAATCACTGGATCATACGGTAATTCTATTTTTAATCGTTTTGAGGAACCACCATACTGTTTTCCATGGCAGCCACACCATTTTACATTTCTAATTTCTCCACATCCTTGCCAGCACATTTTCTATTTTTTGTTTTGTTTTGCTTTTTCATAGTAGCCATCCTAAGGGGTCTGAGGTGGATTTGGGGGGAAGCTGTTAAATACATCTCAAAATACTCATGTACTAAAATTCTAATTTAGGGCTTTAGAATTCCTAGATTCCAAGGAGATGCACGCATACATCCCACGTCATTTGCTGTGCATGATTCATGAGGCAGGTGGGGAGCATTAATTCCATCTAACAAGACAGAAGCTCAGAACAGCTAAGCAGCCTGTCCCAGGGGGCAGCAGGGCCAGGACCAGGCTCACATCCCCCGACCAGTGCTCTTCCGTTATACTCTGTAGTGCAACATTTTGAGGACTATGGAAATGCAAAGGAAGGGGGAGAGAATCTCTTGGATTGGGACAATGCTGTCAAGCAGAACACCACCTCAGCCCCCTTAGGAGCCAAACTTCCAGGAGGTGGAGTTCTGAACTGTGGGGCTGACCCATACCTACCATGAGTAGGTACTCCAAGGTACTGCTTAAAGGAAAGTCTTGTGAGGTCCATTATGGTCACCTTGACAAGCAGAGGGACTGGCCCAGAGGGCTGACTCATGCAGCTTATTTGTGGGGACCAGAGGAAGTACAGGGATTAAAGAGTCAGAACCAGCCCCATGGGAACAGGTTGATGAGTCCCCAAATAACAACCCACAGATTTGTTTTCCTTTCCATGCCGAACAAAAGGGACAGAGCAGTACCTGTGGTTGGAGCCAAACTCTTGGCAGTTGCCTCCGACAATCCAAGGTATTCTCTAATGAGCTGACTCAGAGTTTGGTAGGCAACATCCAGATCATCTACAGTAAGGAAGAGAATGTATGTTAAAGCAACAGAATTATATCAAAATAGAGCCAATCTGTGGTGATGGTTTTTTAAGTAGATCTACTTTTATGAATACTGTGGGAGGCAGAATTCTAAGACCCAATGACACTTCACCCTTGTATAATCACCCCCCCCCACTTGAGTGTGGGCAGAACCTGTGAACATGATGAGCTACGACTCCTGTGATTACGTTAGGTTATATGGCAAAGGGATTTTCACGAATGTAAGTAAGGTTACTTATCAACTGAGTTTGGGCTAATCAAAAAGGAGATTATCTAGGTGGGCCTACTCTAATCACATGATCCCCATAAAAGGAGGTTTTCTGGTTGCAGAAGAGGAAGGCAGAGACTCGAAGCATGAGTAGGATTTGATGGGCTATTGCTGGCCTGAAGATGGAGGGGGCCATGTAGGTAGGACCTGAGAGCAGCCTCAAAAAACTGAGGGTCACCCTTGGCAGATAGCCAGCCAGCAACCAGGGACCTCAGTCCTACAACCACAAGAAACTGCATTCGGTCAACAATAAGAAGGTACTTTAGAGCAGATTTTTCCCCAGTAAACTTACACTTCAAAAATAAAATTTTGCTGAAAGTTACTGACCTGCATTGATTACTGCATCAAAATATCCTGGATATTTCTGATGAATTTTAATATAAAGGTCTACTCTGGAGACAGTAAATTCAATCTCTATACGACTGAATAATCCTTTTCTCCTCAAGTAGCCCTCATATTTTTTCTTGTCCATGGGTACCACCAGGATGTATCGAGGCTCAAAATACGAATGTTTTAAACTTCTTACACCCTATGCATTTAAAGAAAAGATAATCAGTTAGAAACAGAGACACAATTTAGAAATCATTTAGAAGATACATGACAACATGGGTGTAATAAGTACTGAGGAATTTATTTTACCTGTATAATTAGCTATTATTTTCCTACAAGTATCCCAGGATTAGGTTACTTCTCTCTGCTCATCAAATATCACATTATCACTGGAAAAATAAGAATTTATCCTACCTGGTTATCCTCTAACTAATCATTCTAATGCATATGACTCTTAAAAGAGAAAACTGCTAGAGACAAATAGGTATGCTCACTGCATCTTTATTACTGAAAAGTAATTTCAATTCTACATTTCAAAAGGCATCCTTGCAGCCCCAGGAGACAGAGATCTTACCATAGAGCAAGGCTCCTCTGTTACCCTTTTGTCATCAACTTGGGCCCTTCCTGTTCCTAAACCAGCAACCTGGTTGGCTGGTTCCTATCATATCTCACAGCCTGTACCCAGAGCATGGGAAGGCCAAGCTCATGATAACCTGCTAACCGGGAGCCCACACAACCAGGGAAGCAGTGGCAGGTAGTGCTCTGAGGATCTGGAGGGCTGGGTCAGGGCTGCAGCTGTCCAGCTTCTGTGACTCTGTGCAAATCCCTCAAGCTCCCTGAGTAATCAGGGTCCTCATCTGTGAAATGGAAGAGCTACTCCAAATGGACTCTAAAGTTTCTTCCACCTCAATCCTACCATCAATAATTTAACTCAATGTTCAAAATCTTTGTTTTTAAAAATTCAGGGGGAAGAAATACAGGATCTTTTCAAAAACAATGTCTACAAGAGTCAATGATGAGGACAGTTGGGAAAAATGGTTTAGCTCGGAAGAGTCAGGAATAAAGCCTGGTTTATGGACTCAACCTCTTAGAAATGAGTAGGAGAAAGCTCTCAGGAAGGAAAAAAGTAAAACAGGGGCCAGAACTCAGAACCATTAAACTGGAAAAAGTCAGACACAGGAGCTGGTGAGTCTGCACTCAAAGTTGCATTAATTTTTGTTTCTGCCATGTCCAAGGAAGACATTTT
This sequence comes from Grampus griseus, assembly GCF_964374135.1. Taxonomy (NCBI): domain Eukaryota; kingdom Metazoa; phylum Chordata; class Mammalia; order Artiodactyla; family Delphinidae; genus Grampus; species Grampus griseus. The sequence goes on from NC_139003.1 coordinate 18,620,557, forward strand.
AGGGAAAAGGTCTTTCTTTTGGCTAATTAGCATAGAAACAAAGTAAACCTTCTTAAGGATGCACAACCAATCAACTGCAGAATGATAAGAATTGCAGGATTTTTAAGTTAGGAAAATTAACGAACTGGAAGAAATGTGACCAGTTTCACTGAAGTGAGGCAACACTTAGACCAATACAAAGGGCTGAAAAGGAATCCCAGTCTCCTGCTCTTGGAAGTCAGAGAGGAAAAAAGTTTTAAGGGAGATTCAAGTCGATAGTAAAGGAAAACCAAAAAACCAATCAACTGTCTGAAGATTTCAAATAGTTAATAAAGCCACATATTTTTAAAACAAATGAGTAGGAAATTCCTGGTTTTACTCTGGAGTTGATTTTAGAGAGACTTCTGTATATTCTAATTACAGAAGATCACTGGGGGAAGATACTGGGGAAGAGAGAAAGATCTCCTGAAATCTGCAAGTCTAAATTGCTCAAAGTATGAAAAGATAGTAAACCAGTGAGCAGCTGGAATCAAATGGCAGCATGGCCCATGCGCCTTCCCTGGAGGAGGAAGGGACAAGGTCAGTGGCAGGGCCCTGCCACTGTCCTGTGTGGACAGGGAACCAGTTCCACACCCTGTAGGAAACATTTTATCTGCTATCACTTATACAGAGACCAGTGCTCTAAAAAGAAAAACGGATAATTTAGTGAGGAGATAACTTAGAAAATAAATCTTGAGTGGCAGTTTTACTCCATAGCATTTGGGTGATGTCTAGTATTGTAATCCAACTCCTGTCATTTGAATTATTTGTATCTTTCTTCCCCTAAGCTAATTACGAACTTAAAATCTCACACATCTGTATGCATTCCTCTTGGGCCTAGCAGTGTTCGGCCTACACACTGTAGATCCACACACTGCAGCCCCCTCCCCAATCCCACATATATACACATTTACGCACTAAAAAGAAATCGACTGAATGAAAAGCACTTACTTCTATTTCCATATGAACACAGCTTGCTAAACCATCTCTTGCGATATCTTCTATGGTGTCCCTACTTAATCCATACTTGTGATTACCGTAATTAAAGGTCAGAATAAATTTCCCCTGCAATGTAAGAAGTGCAAAGATTTTCCTGTAACGGCTGCCATCACGGAATTTAATATAAATAAAATGATTTGATGTCTTACTTTTATACGATTCCACAAAACGTATAAATATTAGCAATTGTATAAGGATGACAATGGGTTGATGAAACTTAATACCAAACTGTGATACAGAAGTTCATTCAGAATTCCCAGCTGGCCAAAAAATATTAGGCTTTTGGAAATAACCAGCTGACCAAACGTTAGAGCGGAGTGAAGGCAGTGAAGCTTATGATAAACAGATCATTTTGCTTACTTACCCACTTCCTGCCAAACCTGCACTATAAACCTTCATTACTGAGAAAGCAAAACTAATAGTTCACCCTTTGCCTCAGCCATTTCGGCTATGCCAGTACACCAGGTCTCCCCCAAAAGCTTCCATTCTCAAGTGCCTTGCATTCCCAGATAAGCCTGAAGGCCATGAATTACAGCGACATCCATAAACCTTTGCGTCCTGAGATAAAAGATGAAAAACAGACCCATCCTGCTTTTCCTTATAAACATAGCTTTTTATTGAAACTGCCCCAAATGTATTCAGCATCAGTATTGTGTGCCCTCTAGTCATCTGAGGTACAAATACTGCCTTCTCTCTATATTCTGGAAGCCCAGTTCTTCCTGAAACTGTAGTCTCGTGCAAAAAAAAAAAAAAGCAAGTAGAACACATCTCTCAAAATTGTTTGAACTGGACTTTCCCTGGTGGCGCAGTGGTTAAGAATCCGCCTGCCAGTGCAGGGGACACGGGTTTGAGCCCTAGTCTGGGAAGATCCCACGTGCCGCGGAGCAACTAAGCCCGTGCGCCTCAACTACTGAGCCTGTGCTCTAGAGCCCACGAGCCACAACTACTGAAGCCCACGCGCCTAGAGCCCGTGCTCCTCAACAAGAGAAGCCACCGCAATGAGAAGCCCACGCACAGCAACGAAGAGTGGACCCCGCTCGCCGCAACTAGAGAAAGCCCGTGCGCAGGAATGAAGACCCAACGCAGCCAAAAATAAATAAATAAATGTATTAAAAAAAATTGTCTGACTTTTCCTTTGATGATATTATATTTATTAGACAACAAGATTTAATCTAAACTGGGACGCTGATGACAACAGAAGGAATAAAAATGTGGACATCCTTAGCCACCGTGACTCCTCAGATAACATGATTTTGAAATAAATAATGAAGTGAAAACTCCCAAGGCCAAATCCCGTCAATTGAAGCCCAGCAAAAGGCAGCGCCGTCATTAAAAACAGTAGCAGTCAGGGGTCTTTGATGCTGCCCTGTGCCTCCTGGCCCAGATGTTCTGGAGATTTGCGTGTGTGTATGTTGTGGGGGGGGGGGGCGCTGCCTGGCGGGGGGTTGTTAGAAGGCTAGGAGACATACGGTGTCCCTCAGGAGGGTGGGTCTCTGGGGGATGTGTCTGTTGCGGGTGATGAGGAAAACCCCCATCCACCATAATCAGAAGACATTTATGTCATATATTCTATAAGTTAAAGACCCAGCAATAAATATCCTTTTACTTTACTCCCTCAATGTCATACTGTGTTCTTTGGGACAAATACTGTGACTCCTTTCCTTTTACTATCTATATTATATCTATATAGACAGACACCTGAGTCTCTTGTTTACTGTGACTCACTCTGTTTTCATAATGTATATTTGAATCACTTTTCAGATATATACTAGGAGTTTGTTTACTTGTGTGTACAAGGGCCTCCCTCTGTGGATCCCAAAAACATTTTCTGGAAGGATGTAAGGTTGGGAGAAATCTTGCACTGTACTTGTGTATATAAAACAGGCCTTGTTCCACTGATTTGTTAAGAATTGAGATGAGTGGTCCCCCAGCTTCCAGAGGGTGATACTCCTTTCACCGCTTCCTGCCTGTGGATTTCTTAATAAATAGCAATAATCATATCTCAGAGACCTCCAGATCTGTGATCTTACTTCCACAAGAGTACAAGAGTCTCTGCAGGTAAGTGACTGTGTATATGGGCTTAAGAAGGGTTCACGCATCTGTGGGCACATGGGGGGATGATCTTTGTTTTTGGGGGGGGTGTGGAGTGTATATGGAAGCATGTGCTAGTCTATGTGTACCTGTCAGAGTGGAGAGGTGTGACTGTCCACAGCAGGCATGCTGGGGTGGGGTGTGCCCAGGCTGTCTGTCAAGGGGTACTGTGACTTGGGAGGGGGCAGGCTGGCTAGGGGAACGTGCATGGAGAGGGGCTCTGTGTACAGAGGCTGAGTGTGTGGGCGTGATTGGCTCACCTGACAATGTGTCACAAGTTTCTAATGTCTAGGTTTGTCTCTCTTCATGAAACAGCCTCAAGCTCACTTGAAAGAAAAGAAGATTTGAAGCAAAATTCAAGTTGAATATGATGATGCCCTTACAGTGAAGTAATATGTTAGCAGAAGCAGGAAAAATGAGTACTTCTCAAACACACAAGCACTCCCATAGAGGGAGTAAAACTAGAAGACTAAATATAGTACAAAAGTACAGTGATTTCTCAGACTAGGAACTGAACCAGACTTACTTGATTACAGATTTGATAAGGTATGAAACATCAGAGGAGCACATGGGGCACTGAGAACAGTGGAACTAAATCAAGAAAAAATGCCCCAGACTCTAACAAGAAATTAACATCAATTTTGGGAACTAGCTGTCTTTCAACCCAAAGAGTCTTAAGAGAATGCTTCTTACTAATATCAAGATAACTCCTCAGGTTTCTCTTAACGGCTTTTAGAAATATAAAGTCTCAGAGTACCCTTGGTACATAAAACCGAACTTCTAAAACGTAGCCCTAGGAGAGAAACTCATAAAGAATTTCCAAGATGTTCTTTTGACAAGATTAAAGGGAAAATGGCCTAGGGATTATAGGGTTTTTTCACTTGGGTTTCTCTGTGAATGCAAGAGAAAATACGCACCATGTGTAAAGCTGGTCATTCAAAATTAAACTCGTGGCAACTGCAGAGCCTATGCTTAAATGCTCCACAGTTATGAGCACTGAGGTATAAGCCAGGTCTATTATCTGGGGATGGGGCAGAAAAAGAATGGAGGATGGAGAAGGGGAGGGAGGGGAGGAGGGATGTAGCTGTAAGAGTATCACTGGTTAGATGGTAATCTTTCAAAAGCAGAAGCATAGACTAGTCCTTAATCCCGTCCTTCAGGAAGCTTCAGGGGGAAAAAAAAGAGTTGTGTAGGATTCATTTGGTGATAGAAAAAATGATAATATAAACAAAAATAAGGCCCAAGGTGAAGAGAAAATAAAAGGCTTACAGATCCATCGGTAGTGATAAAGATATGAGATGTTCTTTCTGTTTAACTGAAGTCATGGGTGAATAAGGTCGCCCAGAGCTCCAATGAAATGAACAAGGGCAGGGTAGTTATCCTCACCTAGGAAAGACACAGACCTCAAAGAAATGAGGAAACTTCTCCTGTCTACTGTCGAGAGCTTCCACATGCATTAATGACCTCCAGGACTTAGGACTTCTCAACACAGCGATGTTATGGTGGAAGGTCAAGTCTGTGTATGTGTCCAGGGAAGACCAACTGGCTGGGACTCACCAGTGTGAAATGGTGTTTAGGGTCACAACAATTAGAAAGCACCAGTGATACCAAACAGAGGGAGTGGTCTCGGGACAGAACACGCCGCCCCCAACCCCCGGTAAGGGCTCCATTCCCAAGCTTGCTGCATCACATCAAGTCTTTGGGAATTGTTTATCTTGAGTCAAATCTGACCAATAGAGCAGCACCTGATAAACACAGATCTCAAGATCTTTTCGTGGTGCTTTCTTCCATTTTCTTAAAACGTCTATTTATTCAGTGTCATTGGAAATATACAATATTTTCTCCAAGATCATAAAATAAAGCAGCATGTGAACAGTGATGTATCAAATGGTTTAAGAAAAGAACCAACTCAATAAGAACACATCTCTCAGGAAAAACACAAATATAATTCTCTTTCTTAACACTATTTCCTAATATTTCTACCACAGAACATACATTTCTCGTGCATTAAATATAAAGAGCAGTCTTACCATGTTTAGCATTTCATCAAAAACTTCTTGAGAGATAAAATGATAATCAACCCGCTCCCCTTCTCCAAAGTACGGCCGTCTTGTGGTGTGACAGGCCCTGAAAACAGAATGCAGAGAACTTCGTCTCTTTCTATTAGCTTGAAATTCAAAATGGAAAAGGTTTTGGTGTAAAGTATGTTTTCAAAAATTAAAATTGATCCACGAAACATCAAGTAACATTGTTCTGAGAACCCTGAGCTCTGGCAGTGCTAGACTACATTCACTTGCTAGACTTCATAGGGATTATAAAAACTTTTAGATTATCGACACCAAACTTTCACTCATTGTTCTTTATCACCTTCTGAATCACCACCTCTGACATCACATCATAATACTTTAAGAAGTATAACAGTATTTATTACCCATACACTTTCCACCCAAGTGCTTTCATGCTCTCTCTGATCTATGGGCTTTTTCTGTAACGCTTCCCTCCCCGCTCCTCTGCCAGGTTAGCCCACTTGTCTTCAGGACTCAATTTAAGGGTCACCCCCAAAAGGCCTTTCCTGACCACCTGCGGATGGGTTCTGCACCTCTTCTTTATCCACCCTGAGCCTCAGTGCCTGCCACCAACTCCTCCCAGTCCCCTATTCAGGACCCCATCTCCTCTGCTGCTTGAGGGCAGAGACCAGCTCATTCCTTATTCCTGCCACACTTATCAGTACTATGTACGAACCTCCCACGGGAAGCCATGATTCCAAAGCTGAATGGCATTCTCAGCTCAACCAAAGAGGCCTTTTCTGCCCACTACCTGAAATAGCATCCCTACCCCAGCCCACCATGCCCCCAATTACTCTCCATCACCCAAACTGCCTTCTCTTATCTGTTTTTTCCTATCTTCTCCAGCAGGACATACAAATCATGAGGAGAGGACTTTATCTTGTTGATCTTATCTGCCACTGCATTCCCAATGCCTGGCCCACAGTAGGCATTTACTAAAGATTTGTGACATGAATGAATTAATCAAACATGTTAAGTGGATGGCAGCTGTGATGAGCTCCATTTTAAGATGACTATAAAAATGACTTGCCCGAGGCCACAGAGCAGGCCAGTATCGGTCCCAGAACTAGACTATGGGGCTCCCATCTAGACCAGGACTGTTGATTTCAGACCATGCTGACTTCCCAATGTTAAGTTCTGGGAACACAAACTGATTTTTAGATTATCCTATGGTTTTAAAACAGGAGATGCAGGTAGCTAGACACTTGACATGCTATTTCATTGACTCCTCACAGAAAGACATGAGGTAGGTGCTACTGTTTTTATTTTACAGATGATGAAACTGAGGCACAGCAGTAAAGTAACGTGACTAAGTAACAACCACAGGATGACACCAAAGTCAAGTCCTTTTAGTATCACACTAAGAGGGTAAACTCACAACCTCAAAATCTTCTCCACTTCAAAGTCAAAGACAGACAAACTTTTCTAATTCATACCGCTGTTCCCCTTCCTTAAAATCAAGAATTAGCTATACTATAAATTTAAAGGTCTTAACATTACATTTAAATTGTATACACAGGAAAGAGCACATTTTAAGAGAAGGCTGTCAAAACACCATGACGTTTGTTGTGCTGTTTGCATGCACTGGAATTTCTTTATACCCCTTGGCAGGGACCTGAGACCTTCTGTCTACTGGTGTCCATGACAGTCAGGATAGATAACTCGCTGACTTGGCATCCTGTACCACACACCCTTAGCATAGCCTATACACACGGCACTGAATTTGCATTTTCCAACAAAGGAATTGAGTAGCAGGGATTTTTTCAGAATTTCTAAAAGGAAGACAAAGCAAAGAAGCAATCTGAAGCTTCTAGGCAGGTAAATAAAGAGATGGCTTCACTGACACGGAGAAAGCTAGGGCAGAACCAGCATCCACTACGGAACTTTCTGTCAAGAAGGACCTAAGATGACCTGCGGTTTTTTGAACCTGTCATCCAATTTTCACATATAGAAATGTTCGCTGTGTAGTATGCTGCCCAAAAGTGAATGTCTTGAAAAGGAAATGCTTCACAGTGAAAGCAATGTTTCATTAAACTCAGAAAAACATGGTGCCAGATTTCAGACGAAGCAATTTGCTTGGGCCACCACCTTCAACATCGTTCCTCTCTCCTGTCTAAATATAATTTCAATTGTAAGTTACATTTCCATGAGTTTATTATTTACTAGTTAAATCATGGAAAATTAATTAAATCATGGTTTGTAATGGGAGCCATACTCCCTGTTAGTTTCATTTAACAGACAAAGAGCTGTGTTCGCGATTAACCCCAGAATACAACACTGGCACTGAAAGTCTAAGGGTGAGTCAGACATTCTTAAAGGCCAATTCACTGGCCAGCTGTCACTGAGGATCCTAACACACCAAGTCCATGGAGAGGAGGAGATGATCGGGAGGGAAAGGAATCCAGAAGGCCAGGCCAAATAATAAAATATTACTAAATCCAGGAAAATGTAAGAGGAAGAAGAAACAATGCCTAAGAAGGGCTAGCAGGCAGCTGAGGAAGTAGAAATTTTTTTAGTGTGATTCAGAAGCATGAAGATTTAGAATCTCAACCCTGGACCAGATTGCTTCAAGAAATAACTTGTTACTGCACATATTTAGGCAGAGGCTTGGCTGTGAGCACATCCAAATTCAAGCACATTTATAGCATGCCATATTGTTAGTAAGGGAACTCTTTCACTGGGTGTCCACAAAAGCCCACGTATTCCTAGGGCATTTGGTAGGCAAATTAAATTGGTCCCAATGCCCAATGCAAATATATGTCAATAAACTGCTGGACACAATTTAAGAGATCACAAACAGAGAAGATTCCAGCACATACTGTGTCTGAGTATCAAATTCCAGGAAGCCACTACTCTGTCCACTTTCCTGTAACTGCATACCACTTTCTAATTCATGCCATTATCACCTGTCACTATATCCTAACCAGTCTCCTCATCTCCAGCCTTCCCTCCCCAAGCGCCCTCCCAAACTGCCCACAGGGGACACTTGCTAAAATGCAGCTGTGATCATGACACTCCCCTGCTTAGAGACCCCTTATGATCAGACCCCTGTCTATTTTTCTGGTCTTCTGCCATCTTCCTCCATGCTTCAAGCTTAGCCACACTACAGTGTACTTTCAGTTAATCAAATGTGCCAGGCTTCCCTGGTGGTGCAGTGGTTAAGAATCCGCCTGCCAATGCAGGGGACACGGGTTTGAGCCCTGGTCCGGGAAGATCCTACATGCCGCGGAGCAACTAAACCCGTGTGTCACAACTACTGAGCCTGTGTGCCACAACTACTGAAGCCGGCATGCCTAGAACCCATGCTCCGCAACAAGAGAAGCCACCACAATGAGAAGCCCATGCACCGCAACAAAAGAGTAGCCCCTGCTTGCCGCAACGAGAGAAAGCCTGTGTGCAGCAACAAAAACTCAACGCAGCCAAAAAACTCAAATGTGCCTGTTGTTCTTTCTGCCTGGATCTCAGGCACCTGTTCCCCCCGCCTCAAATCTCACATCCCACTTATTTTTTATTTCTCCTGTCACAGAGGCTCTTTACTTCCCTCATCATAGCACCCATCAAACTGTCTTGTTAGCATTTACTTATCTAATCTCACAGCAGAGTGTAAGCTGCCAGGAGGGCAAGACTCATGTCTGCTTGTTTTACAGTTTTATCACTGGTACAATGCACATGGATGGTGCTCAAGAAACACTGACTGAAGGAATAAATAAACCATTCTACTAGTCTGTCACACCTGTATAAAGAGACACTAGATTAGACGGCTCTTGGGGAGCTACAGCTCATACCATCTCATTTAGCTAAATAGCTGCAGGCTTCTATTTTACCATATTATAGTGCTAAAAATAAAATATAGTTAGTAGTCAACATCATGAAAAAGGTTACACAAATAGAGACTGCTATAAAATAGAGGTCTAAGGAAGAAGTATACAGTTTTACTTTCATGACTATTCAGAGCACTTTCAAGGCCTTAAATCTGGAAGATGAACAGGCGTGCCGGTATTGCTTTCTGTTTCTCTCATTACCCAGCACTTTTCTAGGAAGCCACTGATTTGTATGGTACTGTTAAGACTGGAAATAAATGGAGAGACTCCGAAGGCAGTAAATGCCTATCTCTAGGCCACCTGTAACTAATACAAGTAAAGAAAGAACATCCAACCTATTTCTAAAACCAAGAACAAATGGTAAAATCAGATCCTTGGACAAGAGCACAATCCCTCAGCCTCTCCAATATTTGTTATACCACCGAGCCATGTTTTTAATATTTATACATCGGGATATGCAACTTACCATGTGAAAATTTCACTGAATGTCTTGGTCTTGGGTGAATGCAATTTGAAAAGGAAGACAAGGGCTTCCCTGGTGACGCAGTGGTTAAGAGTCCGCCAGCCGATGCAGGGGACACGGGTTCGTGCCCCGGTCCGGGAAGATCCCACATGCAGCAGAGCGGCTGGGCCCGTGAGCCATGGCCGCTGAGCCTGCGCCTCCGGAGCCTGTGCTCCACAACGGGAGAGGCCACAACAGTGAGAGGCCCACGTACCAAAAAAAAAAAAGAAAAAAGAAAAAAGAAAAAGAAAGACAAAATGCTGGGAGAAAATGAGATAAATAGGAGGGAAAGAAAACATTCAAGCAAATGGCAGAGAAATGAGACTGTATTCAGCCCTTTTTCTTTCCATTTAATTAAAAATCAATAAAATATATGATGGATAAAGAATAAAATAAAAGAAAATTTAAACAACAGCAATCAACAGTCCCTCCCATCAGGAAACTTGCACAAGCTTCTTAGATAGCCTCATCCACCAGACAGCATACAGCAGAAGCAAGAAGAACTACAATCCTGCAGCCTGTGGAACAAAAACCACATTCATACAAAGATAGACAAGATGAAAAGGCAGACGACTAGGTACCAGATGAAGGAAAAAGATAAAACCCCAGAAAAACTATTAAATGAAGTGGAGATAGGCAATCTTCCAGAAAAAGAATTCAGAATGATAGTGAAGATGATCCAGGACCTCAGAAAAAGAATGGAGGCAAAGATCGAGAAGATGTAAGAAATGTTGAACAAAGACCTAGAAGAATTAAAGAACAAACAAACAGAGATGAACAATACAATAAGTGAAATGAAAAATACACTAGAAGGAATCAATAGCAGAATAAATGAGGCAGAACAACAGATAAGTGACCTGAAAGACAGAATGGTGGAATTCACTGCTGTGGAACAGAATAAAGAAAAAAGAAGGAAAAGAAATGAAGACAGCCTAAGAGACCTCTGGGACAACATTAAATGCAACAACATTCGCATTATAGGGGTCCCAGAAGGAGAAAAGAGAAAGAAAGGACCAGAGAAAATATTTGAAGAGATTATACTTGAAAACTTCCCTAACATGGGAAAGGAAATAGCCACACAAGTCCAGGAAGCACAGGGAGTCCCATACAGGATAAACCCAAGGAGAAATACACTGAGACATATGGTCAAACTGGCAAAATTTAAAGACAAAGAAAAAGGATTGAAAGCAGCGAGGGAAAAATGACAATTAACATACAAGGGAACTCCCATAAGGTTAACAGCTGATTTCTCAGCAGAAACTCTACAAGCCAGAAGGGAGTGGCATGATATACTTAAAGTGATGAAAGGGAAGAACCTACAACCAAGATTACTCTACCCAGCAAGGATCTCATTCAGATTCGACGGAGAAATCAAAAGCTTTACAGACAAGCAAAAGCTAAGAGAATTCAGCACCACCAAACCAGCTCTACAACAAATGCTAAAGGAACTTCTCTAAGTGGGAAACACAAGAGATGAAAAGGACCTACAAAAACAAACCCAAAACAATGAAGAAAATGGGAATAGGAACATACATATCAATAATTACCTTAAACGTGAATGGATTAAATGTTCCAACCAAAAGACACAGGCTTGCTGAATGGATGCAAAAACAAGACCCATATATATGCTGTCTACAAGAGACCCACTTCAGACCTAGGGACACATACAGACTGAAAGTGAGGGGATGGAAAAACATATTCCATGCAAATGGAAAGCGAAAGAAAGCTGGAGTAGCAATACTCATATCAGATAAAATAGACTTTAAAATAAAGAATGTTACAAGAGACAAGGAAGGACACTACGTAATGATCAAGGGATAAATCCAAAAGAAGATATAACAATTATAAATATATATGCACCCAACATAGGAGCACCTCAACACGTAAGGCAACTGCTAACAGCTATAAAAGAGGAAATCGACAGTGACACAGTTATAGTGGGAGACTTAAACACCTCATTTACACCAATGGACAGATCATCCAAACAGAAAATTAATAAGGAAACACAAGTTTTAAATGACACAGTAGACCAGATAGATTTAATTGATATTTATAGGACATTTCATCCAAAAACAGATTAAACCTTCTTCTCAAGTGTGCACGTAACATTTTCCAGGATAGATCACATCTTGGGTCACAAATCAAGCCTCAATAAATTTAAGAAAATTGAAATCATATCAAGCATCTTTTCTGACCACAATGCTATGAGATTAGAAATGAATTACAGGGAAAAAACGTAAAAAACACAACCACATGGAGGCTAAACCATACGTTACTCAATAACCAAGAGATCACTGGAGAAATCAAACAGGAAATCAAAAAATACCTAGAGACAAATGAAAATGAAAACATGACGATCCAAAACCTATGGGATGCAGCAAAAGCAGTTCTAAGAGGGGAATTTACAACAATAAAATTCTACTTCAGGAAACAAGAAAATTCACGAATAAACAACTTAACCATACACCTAAAGGAACTAGTGAAAGAAGAAGAAACAAAACCCAAAGTTAGCAGGAGGAAAGAAATCATAAAGATCAGAGCAGAAATAAATGCAATAGAAACAAAGAAAACAATAGCAAAGATCAATAAAACTAAAAGCTGGTTCTTTGACAAGATAAACAAAATTGATAAACCATTAGCCAGACTCATCAAGAAAAAGAGGGAGAGGACTCAAATCAATAAAATTAGAAATGAAAATAGAGAAGTTATAACAGACACCACAGAAATATACAGCATCCTAAGAGACTACTACAAGCAACTCTATGCCAATAAAATGGACAACCTGGAAGAAATGGACAAATTCTTAGAAAGGTAGAACCTCCCAAGACTGAACCAGGAAGACAGAGAAAATATGAACAGACCAACCACAAGTAATGAAATTGAAACTGTGATTAACAATATTCCAACAAACAAAAGTCCAAGACCCGATGGCTTCACAGGTGAATTCTATCAAATATTTATAGAAGAGTTAACACCCATCCTTCTCAAACTCTTGCAAAAAATTGCAGAGGAAGGAACACTCCCAAACTCATTCTATGAGGCCGCCATCACCGTCATACCAAAACCAGACAAAGATACTACAAAAAAAGAAAATTACAGACCAATATCACTGATGAATATAGATGCAAAAATTCTCAACAAAATACTAGCAAACAGAATCCAACAACACATTACAAGGATCATACACCATGATCAAGCGGGATTTATCCCAGGGATGCAAGGATTCGTCAATATATGCAAATCAATCAATGTGATACACCATATTAACAAACTGAAGAATAAAAACCATATGATCATCTTGATAGATGCAGAAAAAGCTTTTGACAAAATTCAACACCTATTTATGATTAAAAACTCTCAAGAAAGTGGGCATAGAGGGAACTTACCTCAACATAATAAAGGCCATATATGACAAACCCACAGCAAACATCATTCTCAATGGTGAAAAACTGAAAGCATTTCCTCTAAGATCAGGAACAAGAGAAGGATGTCCACTCTCACTACTAGTATTCAACATAGTTTTGGAAGTCCTAGCAATGGCCATCAGAGAAGAAAAAGGAACACAAATTGGAAAAGAAGAAGTAAAACTGTCACTGTTTGCAGATGACATGATACTATACATAGAGAATCCTGAAGATGCCACCAGAAAACTACTTGAGCTAATCAATGAATTTGGTAAAGTTGCAGGATACAAAATTAATGCACAGAAATCTCTTGCATTCCTATACACCAATGATGAAAAACCTGGAAGAGAAATTAAGGAAACACTCCCATTTACCACTGCAACAAAAAGAATAAAATACCTAGGAATAAACCTACCTAGGGAGACAAAAGACCTGTATACAGAAAACTATAAGACACTGATGAAAGAAGTTAAAGATGATACAAACAGATGGAGAGATACACCATGTTCTTGGATTGGAAGAATCAATATTGTGAAATGACTGTACTGCCCAAAGCAATCTACAGATTCAGTGCAATCCCTATCAAATTACCAATGGCATTTTTTACAGAACTAGAATAAAAAATCTTAAAATTTGTATGGAGACACAAAAGACCCTGAATAATCAAAGCAGTCTTCAGGGGAAAAAACAGAGCTGGAGGAATCAGACTCCCTGACTTCCGACTAGTTCTACTACAAAGCTACAGTAATCAAGACAATACGGTTATGGCACAAAAACAGAAACATAGAGCAATGGAACAAGACAGAAAGCCCAGAAATAAACCCACGCACCTATGGTCAACTAATCTATGACAAAGGAGGTAAGGATATACAATGGAGAAAAGACAGTCTCTTCAATAAGTGGTGCTGGGAAAACTGGACAGCTACATGTAAAATAATGAAATTAGAACACTCCCTAACACCATACACAAAAATAAACTCAAAATGGATTAGAGACCTAAATGTAAGATGGACACTATAAAACTCTTAGAGGACAACATAGGAAGAACACTCTTTGACATAAATCACAGAAAGATCGTTTTTGATCCACCTCCTAAAGTAATGGAAATAAAAAGAAAAATAAACAAATGAGACCTAATGAAACTTAAAAGCTTTTGCACAGCAAAGGAAACCATAAACAAGACGAAAAGGCAACCCTCAGAATGGGAGAAAATATTTGCAAATGAATCAATGGACAAAGGATTAATCTCCAAAATATATAAACAGCTCATGCACCTCAATATTAAAGAATCAAACAACCCATTCCAAAAACGGGCAGAAGACCTAAATAGACATTTCTCCAAAGAAGACATACAGATGGCCAAAAAGCGCATGAAAAGCTGCTCAACATCACTAATTGTTAGAGAAATGCAAATCAAAACTACAATGAGGTATCACCTCACACCAGTTAGAATGGACATCATCAGAAAATCTACAAAGAACAAATGCTGGAGAGGGTGTGGAGAAAAGGGAACTGTTGCACTGTTGATGGGAATGTAAATTGACACAGCCACTATGGAGAACAGTATGCAGGTTCCTTAAAGGACTAAAAATAGACTTACCATATGATCCAGCAATCCCACTACTGGGCATTTACCCCGAGAAAAACCATAATTCAAAAAACTTCATGTACCAAAATGTTCATTGCAGCACTATTTACAATAGCCAGGTCATGGAAGCAACCTAAATGCCCATCGACAGATGAATGGATAAAGAAGATGTGGTACATATATACAATGGAATATTACTCAGCCATAAAAAGGAACGAAATTGGGTCATTTGTAGAGACGTGGATGGATCTATTGACTGTCATACAGAGTGAAGTAAATCAGAAAGAGAAAAACAAATATCGTATATTAATGCATATATGTGGAACCTAGAAAAATGGTACAGATGAACCGGTTTGCAGGACAGAAATTGAGACACAGATGTAGAGAACAAACGTACAGACACTAAGGGGGGAAAGCGGCAGGGGGATGGGGTGGTGGTGGTGTGATGAATTGGGAGATTGGGATTTTCATGTATACACTGATGTGTATAAAATGGATGACTAATAAGAACCTGCTGTATAAAAAAATTAAATAAAATTAAATTCAAAAAATAAATAAATAAAATAAACAAGAGCAAGGACTTGCCCCTGAAGATGTGCTTTGGTTTTATCATTTGTTTTAATTAGAAAGTTGCTGCATGTAATAGTAGTACTATCTGACTTTCTCAATGCTTGAAATTACTAGCTCCCTAATACCTTTTCTTATCCAGTGATATGCTCTCTGATCCTTGCTTTGGTGAATGATGTGCTATTGAACGAGCCCTGACCTCTGCCCCCATGAGGGTGCATGGTTAGGCAAGGCTTCTGAGCCTGTGAGGGAGGTGGATGCATGAGTGTGGGGTATTTATGGGTGTCTTTCCTCTTGCTACTAATCCCATCCAGAGGAGAAAAACAGCAGTGGCAACAGTAACAGTATAGGAGCAGGAAGCTAATTTTAGGATTATGTTTTGTCATCTTGTGCCTCCACACAAACTGCATATGATGCTAACTAAGGTCTGAGTCCCCTACCAGGTTATAAGTTTCACTAAGGCAAGGGCCTCACCGATCTTGTTCCCACTGTATCTTCAGGACCTATCACATGGGAAGAACTCAATAAATATTTATTGAAAGAATGGATGAACAAATGAATGAATCCCTTCATCTCTCCATGTATCCATCAGTGGAGGTTGGGAAAAACCACCTATGCTTCTTACCACAGTTATTTCCCACTAAATTTTGCATATAATACCATTAATTCATTCATCCATCCATTCACTCAATCACTTAGTCTTTCATTTAGCAAATATTTCTCATGCATTTATTAAGTTCCTGGCCTTCTGCTGAACGATGAGAACTCAGTGGTGAACAAAGCTGACATTGGTCCCCACCCTCATTGGGCTTACAGTCGAGCATGGGAAACAGGCATTAAATACATCATCCCAAGCTTGACGGACAGACATTCTAATAGGGGAAAAGCAGGATTTAATGAAAATGAACATTGAGGGGGCCTATCGAGGTGAGAATGTTGAGGCCGACTGGATCAGAATCCTGACGATGAGTTAATAAACACCTCTAAGAACACATCTGGCCCAGCGTGCCTCAGAGTGCACATCACAAACAAATATGAAGGATAGGCTATGAACCATTTGCAACAGAATTGGTGTCAGAGATGTGAAAGGACTTCTAACCAGGGAAAGCTTTGGTTTATGTAAGTCTTTATGTAACCAAAGTCTTCAGCAAAGCTTTGGTTTGCTGAAAGGTTCCAGGTTTATACATTAGCACGATAGTCAGGATACACCTTCCTGCCCTAATTTGATCGTCCGTTCATTGTGCTCCACTTATCTTTTGAAACAGGTTCAGTACCGCTGTATAAGCATAATGACACTCTGTACTTTTTAATTCTGATATTAAGTTTTAATTTATTTTGGTTGCTTCAGGGTGTTTAGAATATATTAATGAGTAAATTATTCTACAGTATTTGTATTCTGGATTTGTTCAAATGAGGAATGTAATTTTAGATCTCTAGATAACTAGACCTGTTTAAAATAGTATTTACACTGTCTGAACATGTGTAGCTTAAGGGAAGGAACCTGTGTGCAACAGCATTAGAGAATAATGTGCATTTCTTTTTCTTGCTGTCCTATATATCTTTGCAGTCACATTCTCAGCTCACTGACAAACATCACTAATCCAACAGTAATGTCTCTGCCATACCTAAAACAATAAAAGAGGAAACCAGTTTAAAAGGTCACAGCAATAACTAAATCTGAGACCCAGACACCTTTAAAAAGTCTGTAAATCCAGCTGAAGATTTTCTAGGATGGTTCTAGGCTTTTGGATATATTCTGCTATTTTAACTGAGTCATTAGGGAACCACACAGCAAAATATCTGCTCCAGAAAACTGAAAGTGTATTGAATGCTAACCTGAGGGAAAGGAAAAGGAAATCTTTTGCTGCCATTTCTCTTTCCTTCCTTCTGAAATATCCCTCGAAAGAGAAAGACCCGCGTGGAAATAAAGCAGCTGACGTGCTGGCAGCGTGGGCTCCAACAGAGATTAGGAGAGGCTGTCACCGGTGCACAGACCCACCCACCATCCATCACAACATTGTGATTCATGTTGTCACACCACATGGCAACAGGAGGAGCCCGTGTTCCAACACCGTGATGCTTTATTACAACCACGTGTATTTCCAAACCTTGGGGCGTGATTTCGGCTGTCACTGAATTAAGTAAAACATTTGGAGGATTAAAGTAAAAAAAAAAAAATACAGTGAATATCACAGTGTAATAACTGGCAAAGAAGCTCATAAGCCTTCTATGTACGTTTTAATAGCCAACATTAGCAATATCCGACATTTTACAGCCTTACCAGCCAATAAAGAAACTTACCCGTATCTGAAGTAAGTGCTGAACTGTCTGCAGAGGCGGTGAGCGAGTTCTTGTTTACCACATGCTTGAGGACCAGCTAATACCAACATGGGATAAGGGGCATCCAGACTAGGAAGGGTGCTGCAACAGGGCAGAGCAGACATGCATATTAATGCATCCAGTGTGTAAAGTGTCCATGTCACAATCACAATTAATCCAGTAATCCAGCATTTACTATATGTAGACACTCTATGGAAGGATGGTCCTACTTTCCAGAAGCAAGTCGACTGCAAAATAGCAAAAATATTTACCTTAATAAGATTTTTTAAAGGAAAAATATGGTAAGAGATATTAATTCTTGGTTGATAAAGTATTCACCCCCAAGAACTTCAAAATGAAAGAAATAAGACTGCCCTCTGAGAGGTAAACTTTAACATCTGTATCTATCCAATTAGAACACAGATGTGAAACTAACACAACATTGTAAAGCAATTATACTCCAATAAAAAAAAAAGAATACTCATGTGCAAAGAAAACAGTAATCACTGAAATTTACCTGAACAGTTACTATATGCCAGGTGCTATTCTAGGCGTCTTACATGCATTACCTCATTTAATTATCACAGGAAGCTGTAATAACACTTAACACATAAAGAAACCGAAGTACAGAGACGTTAATTAACTTGTTCAAAGTAACAACTAATAAGTAAGAGCTGATATATGAATCTCGGCATGGCTTCTGGTCTAAAAGACCAAAGGACTAATTTATATAAAATCTCTTGCAACGTGCAGAGCTGAAGTGTTTGGGTTCCACTCAAGACACAAATTCTAGAAGTATGGAATAAAATATAATATTTTGAAAAAAATCATGGTTGAGGTATAGATTCTGTGAAGAATGGGGGCAGTGCAGCATAATTTTTCAATCTCTCTGAACACTCACAGGAAAACAGAAAAACCTGAGAACAAAAGCCCATGGAAAATGTGGATAACAAACCAGATGAAAAGCCACAAACCCGCAAGACGTTTACGGCACTGGAAGCTGGGCAAGAGGAAGAAGGAGGAAGCAACGGGCAGCGTCTGAGAACAAGGGAACCCCAAAACAATGGGTATCCAGCAGAAAGCAGGCAGGTTGAAACTGCAACGTCCAAAAGCCTACACGTGAATACTCATAAAAGCTGTATTTGTAGTAGCCAAAAACTGCAATCAGCCCAGATGTCCTTCGATGGTTGGTTAAACTAATTGTGGTGCATTCACACCAAGGAATACTACTCAGCAATACAAAGGAATGAACCATTGATATATTCAACAGAGGCTAAGTTAAAAAAAAAAAAGTCAACCCCAAAAGGTTATACATACACTCTATGATTCCATTTATATAGCCTTCTTGAAATGACAGCATTACAGAGAAGGGGAACAGATTATTGGTTGCCAAACGTTAGGGAAGATAAGCAGGAGGGAGGTGGCTGCAGCTATAAAAGGGAAGCAAAGGGATCCATGTGATAAAACTCCTGTATCTTGACTGGAGTCATGCTCATATGAATCTACACATGTGATAAAATCGCATAGAACTAAATGTACACAGGATTACATGCAAAACTGGTGAAACTTGATAAGGTTGGTGGCTTGTATCAATGTCAGCTTCCTGGTTTTGATATTCTACTTTAGCTAAGCAAGATATTACCACTGGAGGAAACTGGGTGAAAGATATCTAGAATTTCTCTGTATTATTTCTTACAACTGCATGTGAATCTAAAATTACCTCGAAATAATTTTTTTTAAGTAATTAAAGGAAAGAATTTTGAGGGAAAGTGAGAAATATTGAGGATAGGCAAAGGAGACCTTCTTCCTGAAGAAGAAAACCAAAGATAAGGAACAAATATTAAAGACTGTCATTCAAGAAAACCTTTCTGAAATTAAAAAAAATAAAATAACACTATACAACATACCTGAGAATATTAGCCTAGAACAACTGGGCTATAAATGTTGTAACAATAATACCAAGACATAGTCTAGTAAAATTACTGGGCTTAAAAAAAGCTGGGGGGATTATTCAGCTAGAAAAAGAGAACACATGATTTATAAGGGGAAGAAAATTAGATTGTCACCAGTTTTTTGACAGCAATGTTTTGCACCAAAAGAAAATGGAGAAACCCTTCTAATATTCTCAAGGGAAAAAGTGTGAGCCATGGACTTTACATATAGCAAAAATGACTTTCAAGTGTAAAGGGCAGAGAATATTATCAACATGCAAGATTTCAAGAGATACTGATTCCACAGCTCTTCCTAAGGAATCTGCTAGAGAACAAGCTTCATACAACCAAAATGACTCAAGAGGAGGCATCAGTTGTAAGGGCTGGCAGTGAGCAATAAATATGCCGTTACCCAGAAAAGTAAGACTAAATGACAGCAAAGGAGAAAGTATAGTGTGTGATGGATATATGTTCTGACAGTATAAATACAGTACACTATTTTTAAAATGGAGTGATTGATGCTTATATAAAATATATAGAGTAGGCAAATTCAGAGAGACAGAAAGTACACTGGAAATTACCAGGGACTGGGAGTAGCAGGAAATGGGGAGTTATTGCCTAATGTTTACAGAGCTTCTGCTCAGGCTGATGAAAAAGTTTTGGAAACAGATGGTGGTGATGGTTGCACAACATTGTGAATATAATTAATGCCACTGAACTGTACGCTTTTTTTTTTTTTTTTTTTTTTTTTTGCAGTACGCAGGCCTCTCCCGTTGCGGAGCACAGGCTCCGGACGTGCAGGCTCAGCGGTCAGGATCTTCTCAGACGGGGGCACGAACCTGTGTCCCCTGCATCGGCAGGCGGACTCTCAACCACTGCGCCACCAGGGAAGCCCTGAACTGTACACTTTAAAGTGGTTAAAATGGCAAATTTTATGTGTTTTATATATATATATATATATTTTTTTTTTTTACCACAATAAAAAACAATGAGGGAATGGTTAATGGGAGGAACATAGGCAAAATATGTTTTTCATGTTTCCAGTAATTATTACTACTGGTATTCTGACACTGTTGTGGTGTAATATGGGACTTTAAAAAAGAGCAATTATGGGATATTCTAATTCCATCTTCCTCTGTCTTTGGTGAGGGAGAAAAGGAGATACAGATGTAACAGAGATGAGATTAAGTAAAAGCTCAACTACAGTCTTGAAATTGAATTGTACCAATATGAATTCAGGAGGTGTTTTAGCATCTATCTATAGATGGATCTATCTAAATACAGATTAGATAGATATAAAAGATTGAACAGATGTAATAGGTAGGTACAAATAGGCAAGATAGGTGGATGGATAGATAGAAAGAAAGAATAGATAGATGGATCAATGAATGTAGGGAAGGAAGGAAGGAAAGAAGGAGGGGAGGGGAGGGAGGGGAGGGAGGGGAGGGAAGGAAATATATCCCTAGCTCTGTCCACTAAAAGACGTGGAAACAATGATCAACCCAGTGCCATGTTTGTCTCTAGCACCCACATTATGATTGGGAAATACCATTTCTCACTGAAACAAACCAGGGCTTCTTGGAGAAATGGCCGATTCCAGAGTTTGGACAGGACTTGTACAAGATCAGCCTGGAGAACCTTGTCATAGGTGAGAGCAAGAAAGCTATCACTGACTACAAGGCCAGAGTCAAGGTTCTGCCATGTCATTTCAATATTGGATCCTCACCCCAATCCCGCCAGAAGAGGGGACAGTGATTCCCAAATATCACAGCCTAAAAGTCCCAAGACCAAGAGTCAGGGTTCCTCTCCTAGAGCCTGACTCCTGGGGCTGCCAGGGAGCTGCATCCTGACTCAGAGTGGGAAGGGCATGGCACCCCTGCTCCTGCCTCCATGAGCTTTTCAGAGTGAGCCCTGCTCCATCCCGGAGCATCTGGGGCTGCTTGGCCATTTGCTCTTCTCTGCCTGACAGTCAGAAATGATCCAGAAATACGTGTTTATCAGACATTGCTGTAAATTTCTTTGATACATATTTTTATATAAATGTACCCTAAAGCATGAAACAACTAGCAATCTCATAAACTAGAAAAGAAATACAATGAGGACATAAATGCCCTTCTTTTAAATCAAATGTGCTTTTCCAGATGTATGCAAATAAATGATAAATCATTTCACCTAGAGAGCTACCATAAATATATAAAACTGTCAACGTCTACATTATTAAATTACATGTAAAAAATCATGTCCTGGACGCAAAATAAAACATCTTCTCTCTGTGGGAAACCAACTGTGTGAAGTACAGGAGCAGACCACATGAAGAAGAGAAGCCATTTATAACCAAGAGATTTTACAAGTAATTTTAAAATGCCTTTGGGCATTGATAGAATTTCTGTATTATACTTATAGCGTAAATGGCCATCTGCTCCAACAGACTGTTTAAAAAGATATGGAGAAAAAAAAAAAAAAAAAGATATGGAGAAATCGTGGTAAATTTATCTTCGAACTCAGAGGTAAGAGATGCTGTTCCTGTGTTCAACCAAGCTGGATGACTTCTCCCTGCTAGGTTGCCTGGGGCTCAGGGCAATCACTGTAAAGACTGTTTCGGGTTTCCCTCAGGTGAGGAGGGCCTCCTTCTAGGGACTCTCTAACGTATAACCTGCGGTCTTGGGTGCTCTTTGGCAGGGGTATCTAGCATTCACGCACAGCTAAGGAGAAACTGACAATGGATAGAGATCGTCACAATTCTCTGTTAATGAGGCTAAGGTCTGTGGTTCTATCCTACAGCAGAAAAGTTGGCAAACTTTTTTTCTTTTTCATTTCACCATCCTATGTCACAGGCTAGCCACCATTCAAGGGTCCAGATGAAAGAGGGATGTTGAATCTACTCATCACCACACTTGGGAAAATGCCAACAAGTGAGCCCCACATTCAAACATGTGACGATAATATACTATATCTGAGACTATACAGCCTGTCAAATAAAGACCTGATCCCCTCCCTCAGAGAGGTGAGAAAGGAATGGGTCACAAAATACAGGGCTAGGGAAATGATGAGGTTGTCCTATGCTGGCTACCCCGTGTTCTACCCAAAGGGTCCCTAAGAAATACCTGTCAAAGATCCTCTGTGGCTGCATCAGGCTGTTGAAAACATGGGTCATGTGATCTTGGGCTGCGGCCACTTCTGGGGGAGGGTTGTATTTGTTCACTGCCGCGACCTTTTCCAGAATTAGAAATGCAAAGGGAAAAGAAAAAAAATTCATTTTAAAAGGAAGACAAGCCTTAGATTTTCTATAATGAAATGTCCTAGACACGTGACCAGGAATCTGTGTTCTGTCTTCATGTCTACTCTAACTTTCCTAAAACCTAAAGAATAATAATTATTTTAAAGTACTGAGCTGGAGCCCCTTGGTCACCTATTTCTTTATACTCCCTGGTTTGAAAGGAAAAAAGCAAAATCAAAACCTCTAAAGTCTAAGATGACCTTTAATATAGTAAACATTTCAACTTTTAGTATGAAAAGAAATAAAATTCATAGCTCTAGATTCCAGGTAGTTGTTACTGCAGAATTTTTCCTCATGCCATCATGCCAAGAACTATTCCTATGATCTCAAATTCTACTAAACCTCCCCCTCTTTTAGTGTAACTTTCTCTTTTCAAAGATATGGGCCTTTTCCCCACGATGGACAGTTCTCCGTCCCCCGGCCTTGTCATCCCTCTAAATACACTATTCTTGTCTACCATACCTTTATCTAATGCGTGGTTTTAAATGTTATTCCCTTCGCACAATGTTAAAGGGAAAGAGAAATCTAATAAGTGCCTTTGAGTGAGAGAATGATAACAGACTTGCATCTGTAACTATTTTTTAACCAAGATTTCAGAAAGGCATTTATGAACTGGAATATCTGCCTCTTTGCGTATTTATACCTGCTTTTTCATTCCCATCTCAAATTTGCATCCAGTGTAAGAAACCCCTCATTAGTGGAGATTTCAGCTGACACCAGTCATGACAACATGACAAATTAGCTTCCACAGGTATGGAAGGGGCTGGCAGGTGCTAGCATTCAATGTCTGGTTACTCTCAACTTGTGTCCAGAAGAATCATTATCTTAAAGAGTAGCATAAAGGATTTAAAAATCAGAGTATTGATTTATTTGAGTCTTTTCGATGATGTGTTAGAATGACATTATAATTCACTTCATTATTAAGTGAACTTTTCGAGTAACACAGATAGGATCACACACTCTCCAAATATGATAGCTATCATCCAAACTAACAGTCGGCTATACTGCTGCCAGCCTATGTACACGGGGGCTGCTTCTGTTTCCCACAGCCAGTCTCCTCACTGTACCAAGAGCAGGGCTTTCACTGCATTTGTGTTGACACTCAGCTCTGCAGAGGGTGAAACAGATAGATCCTAGGACAAGGAAACGCCCCCTAAATAATGACTGTACATACTGTTATGTAATCATTTATGGATTGTATTGGTCTTGCAGCAGGGAGCATGAGCTTTTGAGCCTATCAACTCATAAACACAGGAAATGATACGATTACATACCTTTTCTTCCACTCTTATCTTCTTCTGATCTAATTCTGTTAATCGAAGTAGCATAAAAATTACGAAGGAACAATAGTCAGATTCTTCCTGTTTAAAATATCAAGAGGGTTATTCAGGTACCTTCCTTTTCCACTAGCAGTCTACTTTCATGAGCTTAGGGCTTTCACCTACTAACGCTGTCATTCATTCACATTCACACACACACACACACACACACACACACACACACACACACACACACACACACACACACACACACACACACACACACACACACACACACACACACACACACACACACACACACACACACACACCCTGCATAGGTCTTTACATTTTCAGCTTACCACTCCCCTTATATTAACAACTCAAACGCAGACTGTGCCTTGTAACTTATAAAGCTTTTCAAATGTGTGATCCTGTTAATCTCCCTGTGAGATAAGGACAGCTCTCATTATGTTCGTTTCTAAAGAAAAAACAACTGAGGCTCGGAGAAGTGAAGTATTTCATCTAAGGTTCTATGGCCAGTGACCCAAACCCTATCTTCTAATTCCAAAGAGTTTCATTAATTTCTAATTATTTATTACTTTGTATTGTTTTATATTAATTTGTATGATTAACTATGAATTTGTTTTACAATAATAAAATGATATTCACTTACAGAACAACCCCCATATTACGCCCTATCATCTTCTGTGTTAGGATTACCTGCCTTTTAGAAATATAGTTACAGTTATTTTGTATTAAGAAGCTACATCTCTTTGAAGGGAAAGATATTAAGTGGGTGATGCATTCTGAGGATGAGAATATACATGAAATGAATATACAATGGTACCTTTTGTGTACTTCAAAGTGCAAATGTGGGGGAAGTTTATATATAAATGAGTTAACATGTGAAAGGGTTTGTGCTATTTATTTATGCAAACACCTAGATGCTCTTTACGGATCTGGAACTGGGAGGGATGGCCACTTTAAACACTTTCTTTCCTAGGGATGCTTTAAATTGCCTGCCACTATTCTCATACCAAACATTGTTTTTATTTTTAGATCTCATTTTTCATTTTGATTTTTTGCCTGCCCGGACACGTTTCTCAAGACACACACAAAAAGAAAGGTACTCAGAGATACGTACAAATTCAAGAGTCTATGGAAAGGCGAGTGAAGGATATAGATAGAAAGGGGAATGAATGACATACGCACAAAGAGGAGGGACAGATCTGAGGCGAAAGGATCTATCACTGGGGGAAAAAAAAAAGAATCCTGAAAAAGTCTGAAAGTTTGATATCCATAGGTGAAGAATCAGTAGGAAATATATGATTTTTTTCTATAATCATTTTACAATGCCAATTTTACAACAATCCCAAGGCGAATTTCTTTAAGTGTCTAATCTTAGACTTTCCCCTGTTATTAAATAGGAACCACATTCCGTCTACACCTCAGGCATCACGCATTCTTTCATGTAAAAGGACATTGCTCTACAATCTCAATAGCTCCCGCCTGATAATCTTTATTACCACCCGGATGAGTCACAAATGACCACACAGAGTAGGCAACCAGTATTCAATTTCAGGCTTTACATGCACGTATGGTGGTACATAGGTGCGACTTTGCTTACACCTTCTAATAGAGAATGAAGATAAACACACCTTATTCACATTCCTGATGTTCTATCAAAAGCACTTCATGAAGAATTTCAAGAAAGTCCTCATCCCTCTCCTCTGCCCCCAACATAAAGGATGTCTCACCCGAATTGGATTTCTTAGAAGATTGAGAACTCGAAGGAGACGTAGGTTTTCAATGTATTCTATTTCACCCAGCTCAGCAATCTGTTTAATCCAAAAACAAACACACACACACACAATATAATCAACAGACTAAATGCACCAAGACAACAGAGAACGTAATACAAGAGGAGCTACTTTGGATCCCTTAAACTCAGCTTATTTTAAAAATTGCTCTTGTGGCTATCCAGCTTTTTAATGAGACTCCACAAAGCTACACAGAACAAGGGAATTATTGCATGCTCCTTCAGTAAATGCAAACTCACAGCCACATTTCCTTTTTTCCTCTCTGGATAGACAACAGTGAGGTAGATGTTTCTCATCTCACCCACGTTTATCTTAAGGCAGAAATTAAATAGCACATAGAATCAGAGAAACTGCAAAAAATGCACGCAAGGGCTACATGCTTCTCCCCATCACTATTCTGCCTAGCCTCCAGCTCCCCAATCTCCCTCCCCAACGCTGCTTCTGCTGGTTACTGTGGTCATCTGTGGCTGGGGAAGCCTTCTTACTGCATGTGCATGTGGAGCTCTATCAGTTTTTCAATGAGATAATTGTTTTAAGAAAAGGTAAACATGGGAGATTGTATGACATATTTCTTTTCTATTTTTTTTTTTTTTTTTTCAGTATGGGGGCCTCTCACTCTTTGGCCTCTCCCGTTGCGGAGCACAGGCTCCGGACGCGCAGGCTCAGTGGCCATGGCCCACGGGCCCAGCCGCTCCATGGCATGTGGGATCTTCCCGGACCGGGGCACAAACCCGTGTCCCCTGCATCAGCAGGCGGACTCTCAACCACTACACCACCAGGGAAGCCCATGTATGACATACTTCTTGATGTGAATGTTACATGACTATTCACCTTAAAATTCTTTGCTAAACTGTACGTTTATGTGTTATACACTTTTTTTGTCAGGTAATGTTTCATGACTTTAAAAAGTAAGAGGGAAAAAGGTTGCTTGATAGTTCCTTAATTTGAGCAGGGATAGAGCTTGGGTGGCAGCAGGCCTGAATTCTCCACTAAACTAAAGACAAACAGTTTTCCTTGAATGTCCTGTAATTAGCATAATTATAATCTTATTTCAGATGTAGATGCTGAACTTTTACAAAAAATTAATAATCACTTTTTCATTTCTATTTCTCCCCAAGTCATTTCTGCATGCATGGTAAGATCACTCCAACAGCAGAGTCACTAATAGTTCCTGAGTTATCCAATGACAAAATGCAGTTGAAATGTAAGCTATTCCCAAAGCTAAATCAGGGGAGGAACACATGTGCCATGTTCTAAGGATGTCATTTTCAAAGACATAATATGAGAGGCCAATTCCGAGTTACAATATACAACCTACACACATTAATCTGGTTATAGCAATGTTATGCTTTTTCCATAAGATGACTAGACTCTCCATTAAACTGCCATTTGGATCATCTACAAGATAAAAGGATCAATTTTTAAATACTGTGCTATTTGGGAAGGTGGAAGAGTCACTTTGGTTCACACTGCTCAATCAATCAATAGATTGATTCCCCTCTAGCCTACAGCTCTTGTGTTTGGACCTAACACAAATGTTAGGAGGAGATGTTTCCTCGCAGCCAACATGTCTCACCAACGCATCCTGGCCACGTGCACTTGCAGTCATCGCTGGTGGGAGTGGATGTGCTACACATGCATAAGCTATAAACCAGCTGTCCCACCTTCAGGAGGTTTATACTGAAAAGATCATCAGACAGACGAAAATTAGATACATGAGCATTCGGTCTAACGTTTTGGTAAAAGTTTAAAATTTTCTCAATTCTGAAAAATTCCATCATTATGTGATTAAATGAGCCATGGCACAGTCCCACAATAGGAACACTAGGCAACCATTTTAGAAGATGGTAACATCGATGGTGCTTAACATGGAAAGATCTTGTAAATGCTGTGAACACTATGAATAGAATAATCACAGACTATGTAAAATATTATCACTAAGATGTCAGTTGGGATGAACCAGTCTTTTGAGAGTCAAATGAGAGGGATCCAGCTCCCCTCCCAGTCCTTTCAAAGGTAGGATGAAGTGGGTAAGGGCAGAGGGGAACACATGTGGAGGCACCTGGCTACCAGTACCCCCACCTCTGCTGAACTGGTAATGTGCACCAGACACGGGCCATCCTGCCATGCACCGCCCACCTCGTCCTGCAGACCTCACCCGGCAGCAGACCCACCCTCATGTCTTCTCTCTTCAAATGCCAAGACCCAAGGCTGTGTGTGTCACAGGCGATCACAAAAGGTGTACAGACACAACTCCCCCAAACCACCTGAAGTGAAACACTGCCAGAAAGATTATATTCTGAAAGGAACTTCAGCCATCTGATGCCAAGAATGTCATACCAGCAGCGCTGATCCCCAGATTCCAGTCTACACTTCTTCCCTGATCTCCTCTGCCCCTGTTGGCTACTCCCCACCAAGCAGAAGCCTTTCAACTTCCACTATGTAGGGAGGAGTTGGCTCCTTTCTTTGACATTTCCTTTTAAGCCATGCTCTCCAAGCCTAACCATCCAGACCTAAAGAGGCCTGTTAAGTCTTTTTCGTAAAATACATGCTAGATAGAGAGAGAGATGAAATAATGACACCAAGTAAGACTCAGAGAAGTAAAAGAGCAGTCTCTAAGTAACTCCCAGACCAATATTTTGCTTCTAGAAGAAAAGGCTGAGGTTGTAATAGAGTTAACATTTGGGGGATAAGTTTTAAATGATAGAAATGACTTCAAATCTAACAAGGATTGCAGAGTGGAGAGTGACAAAGGCCCCCAAATCACCAGCTCATGATGAATTTGCAAAAAAAACTTAAAAGAGATGTTCAAATGATCATGTAAAGCTACGGCAATGTTTCAACAGCTTATACCAAGTAAATAATACTGATAAAAGTGCTCCCAATAAGATAATATTCCTAACATCAAGTTAATCATATGAGAAGCAATAGCTATGTTATGTTTCTCTTAAATGATAAATCTTCCATCCCTGATACACAGTATTCTCAGTAGTGCTCGAGAAACCTCTGAGGAAATCTTTGGATGGCTCGGCTGACAGAATATTTCACATACTGCTGGTTGTTCCCCAACCTGCCCAGCGGGGAGTGAGGGAATTGTGCCATTGTTACGGACCCCATCGCTTGTTGCCAAAGGATCCCTCCTTTGGGACGTGTGGCCACTTTTTTCTTTTTTAATGGAGTTTCTTCAACATTTGAAAATTATAAACTCTGTGCTTCCCTAATGATCCCCCTTTTTTTCTTCAACTATTTCAAATGTAATTTGAAAAGTCTCCTGGAATGGAAGAGAACACCATACTATTCATGAGGTCTTTCTAGACCTGTGCTACCCAATATGGTAGTTACTAGCCCTATGTGGCTACTTACCACTGGGAATATGGCTAGGATAAATTCAAATGTACTGTGCAAAATACACAATAGATGTCCTAAATGTGGTATGAAACAACAGAATATAAAATATCTCATCAATAATTTTTATAAAGATTACATGTTGAAATGACAATATTTTAGATATATTGGGCTAAATAAAGCAAAAAATTAATTTCACCTGTTTCTTTTTACCTTTTTATTGGGGCTACTAGAAAATTTAAAATTACACATGAGGCTCACATTATATTTAAGCCAGAAAGCACTCTTCTAGATCATGACAACACCACACACTTTTCTGAAGGGAGGACCATTAGCATTTCATTTAATGTATTAGCCTGCAGGGTTAAGAACACTGACTCTGGAGGCAAATCATTCTGTTTGAACCCTGGCTCTGTTACTCACTGGATATGGTATAACTTTGGACAAGTTACTTAACGTCTCTTTGCTCTAGTTTCTTCATCTGTAGAATAGCGATAATAATAGGGTTATAATGAGGATTAAATGAGATGATATATGCAAAGTGCTTAAAACAGTGCCTTGTGCATAAATATGCAATGAAAATCTCTGCATTATTTTATGACTGTAATTGTCATTATTATTACCATTACTCCTTTTCCTAAATCCTGAGATGCACTGAGTTGAAATGTAATGAGTGCATTCTGCCGTTTGAACACCACCTGTATGTATCTGCAAACCATTTTAATGGCCATTTCATGAAAAAGACACTAAAACCATATGAGACAGAGATTGGGCTGACTTCCTAAGACAGGTGGGACAGTGAACAAAAGTCACCCACTAGAATTAACCTTAGAAGTTAACAAACAATTTAATATGCAAGTCAAGTGAAAATGAGGAGGAACAGTTTTTGCCTGTGATTAAAAATCCACTTCTTCCCAGACCTAAAGATTGCCTCCTTTTCTTGATTTTTAGAAATCTAACGGCTAATGGAAGCTCATTGGAGAAAGAGTCATCAGACCCAGCTGATAAGCACCAACACAGCCGAACAGAGAAATATCTCCACAGGAACGCATCTCACTCCAGCTAGGATCTAGGTCTCTTTCAGGGTTAGCCAAAATTTTCATCTTCAAGAAGAAATAACCATTCGTCTTCCTTATGAAATCTTTCCCCAAAATATGAAAAAGTACTCGAGATGAATAAAATCAAAATGTAGATCTGATTGCATAAGAGGTGAGTTATAGGTACCAACTTAATACACCATGATTAGGAGCACAAATGCTTTATTAAAAATAAAATGTAATTAAGAGTGAAAGCCGGGCTTCCCTGGTGGCGCAGTGGTTGAGAGTCCGCCTGCTGATGCAGGGGACAAGGGTTCGTGCCCCGGTCCGGGAAGATCCCACATGCCGCGGAGCGGCTGGGCCCGTGAGCCATGGCCGTTGAGCCTGTGTGTCCGGAGCCTATGCTCCAAAACGGGAGAGGCCACAACAGTGAGAGGCCCGCGTACCGCAAAAAAAAAAAAAAAAAAAAAAAAAAGAGTGAAAGCCAATTGGTGAAGTAATGTGTGCATTAAGCCAGATAGGGTAATTTGAGTAAGTCCAATCCCCAACTCATTCGGGTTGGGAACGTACCCTATCGTTACAAATAGGATATAAGAATTCACTTCCTGTGTCTCTTCTCATTAAATGGGACACAGGCAACACCAACCTGAGACTATTCTCTTGTCTCTAGTTTCCCTCCTCTGACACGTCAGACATTCCTAATGCCATCTTTCTACCACAAATTTCACACGAATATATCTACTTCACAAAGTCATGTGCACCTGGTTGCAGTTTAAACCTTCAAAACAATGTAATTAGGAATCTTCAAATGTTCAAAAATTAAGAATTATTACTATTTAAAAAAAAAAAGCAGTCCTTCAACTGTTGCTCTGGGAGGTTTTCTAGAATAACTTTCCTAAGCTGGCATTGAATGTGATAGCACTTGAGAAATAATTATAGACACTAAAACCAAGACATATAAAGTATAATATGACATTACCTTATTATCCTCAAGGTTGATCACTTCCAAGAAGTCATGACTCTCCAAGCCTTGGAGGCTACTGATCTGATTGTGGCTCAGATCCAGGATCTGCAGGACCCTTAGGTCATCCAAACCTGTGATCTTCTCAATCTGGTTATTGCTCTAAAATTGATAAAATACACTTAATGTCCTAAAGGGAAAAGTGTAATGACAAGTTTTCATCCTGGATACTGCCCCAAACCTCTTAAAATCAGTAAGACATTCTTGTCCCCCCTCCCATTCCCATCTTTCACCTCCCTAAACACATGTACATACACCCCAGAAAGAAATCCCAGTCTTTCAGCTGGAAGACTCAGAACATAATATTTTCGCTAGAGGTAAAGCAGATGAATGTTTGAATCAATAGGAAAGACAAAAGCTAGGTAGTATAAGCTTCTGACATTGCTAACCTCAAGCTTAATGGCAGCATGGCTCCAAGCTTATCTTTAGAAATGTAAATTTAATGCAATTCTTTCATCACCATCACAGAAAACCACTTGAATACTGTAACTCCCACATACACTCTGTTTTCAGAAATATTCTGAATAGTCATCTTATATCATGAGGACTGTAGTAGTCTGGTACCTGCCTCCACTTATTCATACTCTTGTACAGTTTCCACCTCTTGAATCCAGGATAGACCTGTGACCTGCCTTAACCAAAAGAATACAGCAGAAGTGTCCCGGTTCCAAATCTAAGACTTAGGAAGGCCTGGCAGCATCTCCTCTTGTGTCTTGGAGCCCTAAGCTGCCATGTAAGAACTCTAGCCACTCTGTGGGAGAGAATCTGCGGAGAGGTCACCTGGAGAGGAGCCCTGAGACTCAACAGAGAGGAGAAACCCAGCCATTGCAGCATCCTGGCTGAGCCCAGCCCCTAGCCAATCTGCTAGCTGGACATGGCAAGACCAGCAGAACCGCCCAGCTGGGCCCAGCTCAGATTACAGAACTGCTAGCTAATAAAATGGTTAACTAATAAATTTCTCCATGCCACTCCACATGGGGTGGCATGTTCTACAACAATAGATGCATAAACAAAGTTCTTAAATAATTCACACGTAAGCATCTTCTTAGACAATACCATGAAACAGAGAAAGATATGACTTAAACACTGTTCTTCTTCCCAACCCCCCTGTACCCATAACAACAAATTATAGTGATAACAATAATTTGTATTTTCTTGTACATTTCCCAACATTCTCAAAATTCCTTGGGTTCTTTAGCCTTTGAGGTATAAAACTATGCCACAGTAAAGTTAAACTTTGAGTTGAGAAGCACAGTAAAGTGTAATTTTGAGATTTCAATTAATGCCACATTATACCCATCCTTAAACTTTTTTTTTGGCCACACCATGCACGCAAGATCCCAGGTCCCTGACCAGGGATCGAACCTGTTTCCCTGCAGTGGAAGTGTGCAGTCCTAACCACTGGACCACCATGGAATTCCCCCCATCCTTAAACTTTTAGAACTTTTACTAAGCACTTTAGAACTAAAAACTTAAATTATAGTATTCTCTACCATCTATAATATTTTTCCTGGTACACGCTTCCCAAAGTATTTAATAGTAAGAGTTCATTTTCACTCAACTTTTCATAAGATTTCACTTCAATAATGAGCAAGGTTTATGTTCATCAGTATAATTCTATGGCTGTTTAAAATATATTAATAGAATGCTGATAATCTATAAAACTGGATTATAGTACATGGGGGTTCATTAAACTATTCCTTTTATTTTTATATATGCCTGAAAAATTCCATAATAAGAAGGAAAAATACTCAAAACTCCATTTGCCTAAGTCAAATTTCCTACTGTTCAAAAAAGTTCTAGAAAGTGTAATAGAAAGGGGAAAGAAAAAAACTACAGTAAACTGAACATAATATCCTTATTAATTTAACTTATTGAAATAAGACCTCAATGTCCTATTTAAAATATGCCCACATATCAAATTTATGTATAATACACCTCTTCCCCAAAGACCTTTGAAGTGCTGTAGATGTGGAAGATGAACTGTAATTCTTCTTTAGAGTGTCTCTGATGGCTTTCAAAGTGGTAGATGCACAAGAACAGACTGAGGCATAGAAAAGTTTAATTACATAACCTGTGGTCATAAAAGAAAGCAGAACTGAGAAGTATTACGAATCAGAATTTCTGAGTCAAAGTTATCTATTAAAACCCTATGTCCAATGATGAAAAACTGATACATCTCTTCTCAAAGTGCACGTCTAGTGCCTGCATGAACAGTTCTTGCTTGTTTTATCATGATTAGCAGGGAAAAGGCGGTCTTTAGAGAGAAACTAAAATGAAATGAGAAATATTCTCGATCTCCCAAGTTGGAAGGGAAAAAAAATGGCTTTTACTAAGACAAAATGATTTTTGAAGTTTGGAATGTATTGTCCTTACTTGCTAAAGGAGGTGGTTGACAGAGCAGACCATAAGTGAACCACATTTCCCCCTAATATTTATGGTAAAAGTTGATGGAAGAGGGACTCTCCTGTTGGCGCAGTGGTTAAGAATCCGCCTGCCAATGCAGGGGACATGGGTTCGAGCCCTGGACCGGGAAGATCCCACATGCTGCGGAGCAACTAAGCCCGTGTGCCACAACTACTGAGCCTGTGCTCTAGAGCCCGCAATCCACAACTACTGAAGCCTGCGTGCCTAGAGCCCTCTTGTTGCTCTGCAACAAGATAAGCCACCACAATGAGAAGCCCGTGCACAGCAACTACAGAAAGCATGCACGCAGCAACGAAGACCCAACACAGCTAAAAATAAATAAATAAATTTATTTTTTAAAAAAAAGTTGATGGAAGAGAATTAACAACTGGTTTGTATGGTGAATTGTTCTTTTTTCTCTAAAATGTAAAGTGAATTACTTTCAGTAGTAAACCAACTGGATTACTGATACCACAAATCTTTTAAAAAGTATTAAAAACTATTGAAACAAATGAGTATCATTTTATTTTATGAACTTTATTAATATATGGAAAAGAAAACCTTCCTATTCTCAAAAAGTTTAAGGAAAATGAATGATGGCATATTCTGTATTTTCTAGTTCATTTTGGGTGATGAGGATGGGGGTTGGGAACAATCCACCTAATCTACTTATAGGAAAAATAAGTCTTTTATGCTTCTTCTAAAAGCTACTTGAGATAAAATTATCAACACAGATTATTTATTTAGTTATTGAAACAAAGTCTTAGGATGAAAGTGCTATGTGATGTCATTCTTAATAATCAGTTCAATTCTCATTCCCTTAAGCACACCCCCAATCCCTTTCCACATATCATGCTCCACTTAAAGTTAATGGGAATGCCAATGCAAAAAGATATGTAAATAAAAGGATAAGGTTCTAACAAGCTGCAAATTAAATAGAATATACTGCCAATAATCCTTCAAATTATCATAATTTTAAAATGTGACTTTCTTTTATAATTTTTAAATTTGCAATTCAGCCTACCAAATTCATTTTCATTTATGCTTTGCTTACATGCTTTAGTGGACAGAAAACAGAAAAACTCAAGGAAATTATTAAACCTTTCCATGCTTCATTTCCAACCTCAGTACTGGGAACCAGTACTTTACCCTCACCTAACTCATTGTAAGAAGTGAAGGCTCTTGAAAAAGCACTTCAGGCTTAACACATAGCCAACCTTCAGCTGTCTGTGGTTAAATTAGACAGGAATTGTACATTGTATATGTCAAAAATCTGCAGATAACCCAAGATGTCATTTCAAACAACAATGTTCGGGGCTTCCCTGGTGGCGCAGTGGTTGAGAGTCCACCTGCTGATGCAGGGGACATGGGTTCGTGCCCCGGTCCGGGAGGATCCCACATGCCGCGGAGCGGCTGGGCCCGTGAGCCATGGCCGCTGAGCCTGCACGTCCGGAGCCTGTGCTCCGCGATGGGAGAGGCCACAACAGTGAGAGGCCTGCGTACCGCAAACAAACAAAAAAAACAACAATGTTCAACACTCTCCTGTGGGATAGTTCACGTAAGAAATAAGCTACTAGCCTCATGGCTTAAAATCCCCCCATCCACCTCATGACAGATATAATAAAGAATCCCAAAGCCATCCAAGGGTAAGAAGTGAGAAGGAGAAGGAAAGGAAGAAGAAAGAATCCTAGATAATCTACAAACTATATAATCACCCCCAAACTAATGAGCTAGACTGTTATTTCAAAAATACTGTATATATCTTTGGAACAACTATGATCCTGCTGATTTTAAAGTAAATTGTATTTTCATTCAGTCAGAGTCACACTGTCATACAGCTTAAGAAGCACGCTCTCTATAGGAAAAACATTAAAAATTTTAACTTCTTGATGGGAATTGTTCATTTATTCTCAGCAGTAATTCTGGTTTTCTAGAATGGGAAACTGGCACATAGTGATGTAAAAGGACTGCCAAATTCAGTGCCCAGTGCTTCATTTGAGAGCAATGAAGTTTCAACTGCAATAAATATTATGTTTAAATATGTTTAAATGTTAGTTCATCAATAAGACATTAAAATATATTCTGTTTTTTAACATCTTCAGTGGAGTATAATTGCTTTACAATGGTGTGTTAGTTTCTGCTTTATAACAGTGAATCAGCTATACGTATACATATAGCCCCATATCTCCTC
The DNA here is from genome assembly GCF_964374135.1 of Grampus griseus. NCBI lineage: Eukaryota > Metazoa > Chordata > Mammalia > Artiodactyla > Delphinidae > Grampus > Grampus griseus. The sequence continues at coordinate 18,656,222 of NC_139003.1, forward strand.
CCTCTTGTGTCTCCCTCCCACCCTCCCAATTCCAGCGCTCTAGGTGGTCACAAAGCACCGAGCTGATCTCCCTGTGCTAAGCGGCTGCTTCCCACTAGCTATCTATTTTACATTTGGTAGTGTATATAAGTCCATGCCATCCCTCAATTCATCCCAGCTTATCCTTCTCACTTCCCACGTCCTCAAGTCCATTCTCTACGTCTGCGTCTTTATTGCTGTCCTGCCCCTAGGTTCTTCAGAACCATTTTTTTTTTAAAATCCATATATATGTGTTAGCATACGGTATTTGTTTTTCTCTTTCTGACTTACTTCACTCTGTATGACAGACTCTAGGTCCATCCACCACATTACAAATAACCCAATTTTGTTTCTTTTTATGGCTGAGTAACATTGCATTGTATATATGTACCACATCTTCTTTAACCATTCATCTATCGATGGACACTTAGGTTGCTTCCATGTCCTGGCTATTGTAAATAGAGCTGCAATGAACATTGTGGTACATAACTCTTTTTGAATTATGGTTTTCTCAGGGCATACGCCCAATAGTGGGATTTCTGGGTCATATGGTAGTTCTATTTTTAGTTTTTTAAGGACCCTCCATACTGTTCTCCATAGTGGCTGTATCAATTTACATTCCCACCAACAGTGCAAGAGGGTTCCCTTTTCTCAACACGCTCTCCACCATTTATTGTTTGTAGATTTTTTGATGATGGCCATTGTGACCGGTGTGAGGTGATACCTCACTGTAGTTTTGATTTGCATTTCTCCTATGATTAGTGATGTTGAGCATCCTTTCATGTGTTTGTTGGCAATCTGTATATCTTCTTTGGAGAAATGTCTATTTAGGTCTTCTGCCCATTTTTGGATTGGGTTCTTCGGTTATTTTTGACATTGAGCTGTATGAGCTGCTTGTAAATTTTGGAGATTAATCCTTTGCCAGTTGCTTCGCTTGCAAACATTTTCTCCCATTCTGAGGGCTGTCGTTTTGTCTTGTTTATGTTTTCCTTTGCTGTGCAAAAGCTTTTAAGGTTCATTAGGTCCCATTTGTTTATTTTTGTTTTTATTTCCATTTCTCTAGGAGGAGGGTCAAAAAGGATCTTGCTGTGATTTATGTCATAGAGTGTTCTGCCTATGTTTCCCCCCAAGAGTTTTATAGTGCCTGGCCTTACATTTAGGTCTTTAATTCATTTTGAGTTTATTTTTGTGTATGGTGTTAGGGAGTGTTCTAATTTCATTCTTTCACATGTAGCTGTCCAGTTTTCCCAGCACCACTTACTGAAGAGGCTGTCTTTTCCCATTGTATATTCTTGCCTCCTTTATCAAAGATAAGGTGATTATACGTGCGTGGGTTTATCTCTGGGCTTTCTATCCTGTTCCACTGATCTATATTTCTGTTTTTGTGCCAGTACCATACTGTCTTCATTACTGTAGCTTTGTAGTGTAGTTGAAAGTCAGGGAGCCTGATTCCTCCAGCTCTGTTTTTCTTTCTCAAGATTGCTTTGGCTATTTGGGGTCTTTTGTGTTTCCATGCAAATTGTGAAATTTTTTGTTCTAGTTCTGTGAAAAATGACATTTGTAGTTTGATAGGGATTGCACTGAATCTGTAGATTGCTTTGGGTAGTATAGTCATTTTCACAATGTTGATTCTTCCAATCCAAGAACATGGTATATCTCTCCATCTGTTTGTATCATCTTTAATTTCTTTCATCAGTGTCTTATAGTTTTCTGCATACAGGTCTTTTGTCGCCTTAGGTAGGTTTATTCCTAGGTATTTTATTCTTTTTGTTGCAATGGTAAATGGCAGTGTTTCCTTAATTTCTCTTTCAGATTTTTCATCATTGGTGTATAGGAATGCAAGAGATTTCTGTGCATTAATTTTGTATTCTGCTACTTTACCAAATTCATTGATTAGCTCTAGTAGTTTTCTGGTAGCGTCTTTAGGATTCTCTATGTATAGTATCATGTCATCTGCAAACAGTGACAGCTTTACTTCTTCTTTTCCAATTTGGATTCCTTTTATTTCTTTTTCTTCTCTGATTGCTGTGGCTAAAACTTCCAAAACTTATGTTGAATAACAGTGGTGAGAGTTGGCAACCTTGTCTTGTTCCTGATCTTAGTGGAAATCGTTTCAGTTTTTCACCATGGAGAACGATGTTGGCTGTGGGTTTGTCATATATGGCCTTTATTATGTTGAGGTTAAGTTCCCTCTATGCCTACTTTCTGCAGGGATTTTATCAAAAATGTGCGTTTCTTTCATTGATTGATTTGCGTATATTGAAGAATCCTTGCATTCCTGGGATAAACCCCACGTGATCATGGTGTATGATGCTTTTAATGTGCTGTTGGATTCTGTTTGCTAGTATTTTGTTGAGGATTTTTGCATCTATGTTCATCAGTGATATTGGCCTGTAATTTTCTTTCTTTGTGACATCTTTGTGTGGTTTTGGTATCAGGGTGATGGTGGCCTTGTAGAATGAGTTTGGGAGTGTTCCTCCCTCTGCTATATTTTGGAAGAGTTTGAGAAGGAGAGGTGTTAGCTCTTCTCTAATGTTTGACAGAATTCACCTGTGAAGCCATCTGGTCCTGGCCTTTTGTTTGTTGGAAGATTTTTAATCACAGTCTCAACTTCAGGGCTTGTGACTGGTCTGTTCATATTTTCTATTTCTTCCTGGTTCAGTCTCAGAAAGTTGTGCTTTTCTAAGAATGTGTCCATTTCTTCCAGGTTGTCCATTTTATTGGCATATAGTTGCTTGTAGTAATCTATCATGATCCTTTGTATTTCTGCAGGGTCAGTTGTTACTTCTCCTTTTTCATTTCTAATTCTGTTCATATGTCTTCTCCCTTTTTTTCTTTATGAGTCTGGCTAATGGTTTATCAATTTTGTTTATCTTCTCAAAGACCCAGCTTCTAGTTTTATTGATCTTTGCTATTGTCTCCTTCATTTCTTTTTCATTTATTTCTGATCTGATCTTTATGATTTCTCTCCTTCTGCTAACTTTGGGGTTTTTTTGTTCTTCTTTCTCTAATTGCTTTAGGTGTAAGGTTAGGTTGTTTGAGATGTTTCTTGTTTCTTGAGGTTGGATTGTATTGGTATAAAATTCCCTCTTGGAACTGCTTTTGCTGCACCTCATAGGTTTTGGGTCATCGTGTTTTCATTGTCATTTGTTTCTACGTATTTTTTTATTTCCTCTCTGATTTCTTCAGTGATCTCTTGGTTATTATAAAAATATTCTTAATAGTTGCTAAAAGTATGCCTTCCTTTCTCAGTGTTAAAGTCAATCTTTTAAAAAATGGAATTTGTGTACCAAATTAGAAAATCATTTTACTTTAGCATGAATTATTCATCTCACACACACACACACACACCCCCCAAACACACCCCAGATATGGAAAGGAGCAAACAGAACTAAAGACAATGACATTTCATGAAGGAATTAGCTCTTTATAAAACTGAAAAATCCTAACCATCATTCATATATTTACTAAGACATTAACTAGTACTTCTATAAAGAATAACAGTTTTGTTAGACTCACCAGACAAAGTATTTTGATAGGTAACATTCCTAAGCCATTAATGGTTGTGATCTTGTTCTTGGCCAAACTAAGGTGGGTAAGACTGCTACACAGCTCTAGTCCGTTGATTTCAGCTATCTCATTGCCTATACACCATGACTATGTTTAAGGAAAATGGTATTAGAAACATTTGGAAGAAAAAATGAATTAGTGTCAAATCATCATGAGAAAAATCAGACAACAGCATAAATAAAAAAGTACTCTATGCTAATATAGGATGAATGCTAAATCTTAAAATGATATTTTTTTCATATAGAAGTTAATAGTGCACCAGGTAAAATTAGTTTGTTTTTTTTAAAGGCATAGCTTTTGAGTGTGCTCAGTTGCCTTTGTGTTCATATGTGACTCATTTAATCAGTGAGGAAAAACACTTCAGAGTGGTTCAAAGCTGCCACCTTGGCAGTGTTTTTTCCTTGGTTCCTGAATGGTCTCCATGAGAAACCCTTGTACTTTTCCACAGGCAGAACTGAATCCAGGGTTGCCCTGGAGAGGCACATGCACTTTATCATCCCCATAACCAGGGAAACAGTCCGGGAGGTGTCATCTGCAGAAAATGGGTGATACTGAGAGGAATAGCCTTTTCTTCTATCTATATTGGCTTCTCTTCTCTTTATAATAAATGAGGCCTAAACTCAGCCTTCTTTTTTTCCTCATCTGTTGATTTTCTAGTTATTTTAAAACTTAACTCTTAGCTTTTGTTTTCCATCCTTACAGTCACCTAAAAGTGCAAACTCAAAGTCACCAATTCTACTTACCTCTCTCTGTCCTCAATCTTTCTGGCAAATTTCTAGGATTTAATATCACTTCTCCACCCAAGCCCAGTTTTCCCTCCCAAGTAGCCTAAGACATCACCATTTTCTCAGCCACTTGTAATCTTCAGGGCATCCAATCATCACCAAAACCTGGCAGATTTTGCTTTAAAACATCTCTTCAAATATGTCCTTCCTTGTCATTCACCCCTCTGCCAACTTAATTCAGCTTTAGTACCAATGGATACCTCTAACATCCATTTCTTCCTGCCCTCAAGTCACCTTACACACTGTAGTCAGGTTAATTTTTTTCAAAATATTGACTGGATATCACGCTTCAATTAAAAAATTCTCACAGGACGAATTCCAAATTCTTCACTCTGGCATTTAAGGCCCTTTACTTTAAGCAAAACCTATGTATCGAATTTCATCCCCCATAATAATCCAGTGAGAATGCTCCAATTCTGCCAGGTCAATCTTCTCAATACTTCTGGAATATACCCCTTGACTTTCCTAATTTTTTTAAATACTGCTTTCCTACTTATTTCTAAACCCTACCCATTCTTCAGGACTTAATTTGAAATTCCACTTTTTAAAGTTTTTTCTCTTTTTTAACATTTGCATTAAACCAACATCTTAAGTATTTCTTTTTGACAACCTCATTTCCCTACTTCTATTAGTTTTTAATTACATAAGTAAATACAGGTGACAGACTGGGCGAATATATTCACAACATATAGAGTATACAAAGAATTACTATCTAGAAAACATGAAGAATGACAATAACCCAATAGAAAATGGGGCAAGAATATATCCAGGAAATTCCCAGAAGAGCAAATCCAAGTGGCTAACATAATAAACATATGAAAAGACACTCTGCTTCACCTGTAGTCGGGAGAAAGCAAATTAAGATGCTATCCTTTGCCTATCAGTTTGGCAAACATTTTAAAGCTTTTGAAGAACAGATTCTTTCATACTACTGGGTGAGAGGGTTCATTATGGTATAGCCTCTCTGGAGGCAATTTGGCAGTGACTATTATAGTTGTAAATATCAGAGCAATTCCAATTCTTGGTATCCACTCGAGACAAACTCTTTCTTCCTCAAAGCCTTTTCTGGTCAACTTCTAACACCCCACCTATGGAGATTAATCACACAATCAACAAACTTTTTAAGAGAAAGGAAGGGATTGTAAGTATCACAGAAATGTACATTTTGCCTCATAACTATTTGTAGTTATCCTAACTCTGCTACTTACTAGTTACGTGATGTAATTTCTCTCTGCTCAGATTTTTCATCTGTAAAATGGATACAACATCAGGCTGCCGTGAAGGCCAAAAGTTAGATCATGAGAAAAAATTTAGAAAATGTATGTGAGTGAGTTGTACAAGTACCTCACAATTATAAGGCATTGTTATCGTTACTAAATTACAAGCACATGAGGCCAAGGAATCACATCCTCTGCCTCTTGGCCAGCAGCACAAAGAGGAGGATCAGGCCAGGACTGATTCTGAAAGAACAAAGACAGAGACACAGTTTAATTAAGAAACTAAAAGCAATGATGAGAAAATATTGCCAAATGAACCAGAAATTCCTCGATTTTCCTCGCTGGTTCCAGATTCAATCCTGGAACCAATTGAATTCAATCCAATTCAATCCTGGAACCAATTGAATTCAATCCAATTCAAGCCGAAGCATAGTTCGGCTTGTTGTCAACACACATTTCAAAACCACTTTCATAAAGCTTCCTGCCAGACGAGCTCTACAAATAGACACTTATGCTCACAAACACGATTCTTCTTTCTGCTTCCATTTTCTTTGGGCTATTTAAACAATCACTCTATAGATGAAATAAAATATCCTCAGTGTAGCAATCTTTGGTAAGAAAAATTAAGCACGGAAAACTTCAAATGGCCATGTCTTAATCTAGCAGAGGAAGCAACAGTCTTTAAGTCCTATTTCAGGAGCACTAGTGTCTTGGTAGCTCAGCTTCAACAGAAACGAAGATACTCTGAATTATGACAGAGAGTAAAACAAATGCTTGTGGGTGGCTGAGTCAGGAAGCACTCCCATGGGAAGCAGGCAAGGATTAGAAAACTAGAAAACAGGAAGCTGGACACTGTTAAGAGATAATGGGAACTGAAAAGGAAAGCCTGTATACAGTAATTTTCCAAGACATTAGAGGCCGTTCCCTTGGTGCACCCGGCTTACTCTCTAGCTTTGACTAGTAGGGCAAGTCATGTTTTATGAAATTAGTATTGCAAGGGCCAAGAGGAGGAGGAATACAGATGGCCCCCTGCAATCATGGCCATGGCTTCTTCAGCTGCCACTGCCATCACTCACAGCACTGGGGCAAAGGGTGAGGAGCTGACTGAACATCTCTGCTGAGAAACAGGTTCATTTCACCGAAACCATCTCCTATTTCCCAACTCTTCACTCCTCTTTAAATTTCAAGGAATTTTAGGCACTATAAATTACAGGTGACCCTTAACAAACAGGTCTGAAATGTATGGGTCCACTTATACATGGATTTTTTTTTTTTTTTTTACTAAATACATACTACAGTGGTACACCATCTGTAGAGGTTGGTTGAATCCACTGGTGCACAACCGCGGATACAAAGGGCTTACTGTAAAGTTATGTGTGGCTATTCGATTGCTCTGGGCGGTCCCCTAACCCCCACCATTATTCAAGGGTCAACCGCAATCAAGCTCTTAAGTAAAGAGTACTTTTCACAGTGGCGCAATGGCTTCCCCTGCTAATTACTTCCATGGTCACATCATATGTGACTGCCAGCAATGCCAACAGTCAATATGCAGGACTGGTCCATCCAGAGCTCTAAATTCAGGAATACCTTTATCTCTCCAATCTCCCCTTTTCTTAAGAACCTTCATGAAATGTTACTTGTCCTTCCTCCTAACATTATTCTTTCATGTTCTTTCATAAGTCTTGGGACATTCCGATAAGAAGAAATATAATCAGATAAGCCACTAAACTGTTACAATGAATTAGCTTATTGAGTTAATCCTCTTAGGTATAGTTTAATTTTAAAAGGCTACTATCAGGAGAAAGAGACTCAGAGAACACAAGATCATCATACTGCATTCCAGCTCTAAAATTTTATGATTCTGTGAATAAGTCTTTTACAGTGGAATGTTAGATCCTCGTGGAAACTGAGTGAAGGAATCCAAAGGCACATAAGCATAACTTTACAGCTAGGGAAAAGCCCAACAATATATTTTTACATTTGGGCGATGCTGTCAGCAGTTCACAGTGCTTGACATGAATTATTCACTAGTCAGCATTTGCTCTTATTCATTTGTCTACAACCATAAAATATGGGCCGGGTGTACAGAAAACAGTTACTAAGAAATAAATAGGAAATCCATCACAATTCTCTTAGTGGAAAGAACCACAATGATGACTTTAATCAAAACCAATCCTGAAGGATCTATATCACCTTACCAGTGAAAAATGTTCTTCACTATGGGAGTGAATCTCTTTAAGAAATGAAACATGCATACACTTTAAATGGCTATGTGATAAAAGTAGTAATTATTCAATGAATTGCAACATGAGAAGAACAATGGAATGCAGAAGACTAGTCTCAGCTCAACCACTTACCAAATAATATCGGATGTTTCCCTGAGTCTCAGGCTCCTCTCCCATAAAATAACGGCACTAGATGATCCCTAAAGTCCTGTCTGGATTTAAAAATTCTATAAATCACTTTTTAAAAATTTCATGATTCTATAATCATGGAATAAATTCCAATGATCAATTAATATTTATAGGTAAAGAATAAACTGCATCCTTTCTTAAGACTAAATAAATATACTAATTCTCGGCAAAGTTTATCATCTTTCGATTTGGGGTGATTATCAATTAATCATCAGTTGCCCACTTACAGAAGGAAAAAATACCATAATAAGATTAACTAAAAAAGTTGATATTTTATAGTTAACAATTCATTCTGAGGTATTAACATAATCTACTACAATCACATTGTCAGCACTACTAGCTTGATTAACTGATTTGTTTTTAATTTTAAATAACTGCTTTTAATATTGATAATTATACTTCTCTTTTAATTTTATTTTAAACAAAAGTGCAATTTTTTTCCCTCAAATAGAAAACACAGATGCTCACTAAGGAAATCTTGAATAAATACAAAAAGTTTAAAAAGCCAAATTTCTAAAGCATTTAAAAAAGGACAAATGGAATGGCAGCAGATGAGAAAAGCATGACATTCAAGATATAACAGACAGGACTGATTAGCTTAGAGCTGTGGATCTCAAAGTGTGGTCCTCAGACCAGACAGGACTGATTAGCTTAGAGCTGTGGATCTCAAAGTGTGGTCCTCAGACCAGACAGGACTGATTAGCTTAGAGTTGTGGATCTCAAAGTGTGGTCCTCAGACCAGCAATGCCAGCATCATTCCGGAACTTGTTAGATATTCAAGTTCTCAGGTACCACCCCAGACCTACTTAACCAAAAGCTCTGGGGTGGGGACCAGAATTCCAGGGAATTCTGATAGAGCTGGACTTTGACATTTGGTAACTAACTGTTTTCAAGGAAATTAATTTCTAAGTTTCAAATTAAAAAAAAATTTAATGAAGACAGGCACATCATTGGCCATACATGGCCTGCTTTTATTAACTTTTAAAAATTTGATGAGTATTCTTGAAACCACCACCATTCCCAGCCCAAGAAGTAGAACATTAGCAGTAAGTTACATCTACCTCTGCACACCTCTCCTGTCACGTCTTGACGGCTCCCTCTTAGAGATAACCCCTAGGCTGAATTGCCTATTTCTTCTTCCCTTTCCCCTTTGGTTTTATACCTAAATTATATTTGGTTTGGAATTCCCTGGTGGCACAGCGGTGAAGGATCCGCCTGCCAGTGCAGGGGACACAGGTTCGATCCCTGGTCTGGGAAGATCCCACATACCGCGGAGCAACCAAGCCTGTGCGCCACAACTACTGAGCCTGTGCTCTAGAGCCCGCGAGCCACAACTACTGAGCCCACGCACCGCAACTACTGAAGCCGGCATGCCTAGAGCCCGTGCTCCACAACAAAAGAAGCCACCGCAATGAGAAGCCCGCGCACCGCAAGGAAGAGTAGCCCCCGCTCACCGCAACTAGAGAAAGCCCGCGTGCAGCAACGAAGACCTAACGCGGGCAAAAATTTTTTTAAAAAAATTTCTAATTAAAATTTTTTTTTAATTTAAAAAAATTTTTAAAAATTATATTTTGTTTTATTAACAGTCAACTTTACTGGTGCATGGAGATATATACAGTTTATTCATTTTCACAACTATATGATAATGCTATTGTATCAGTATACCATAATTTATTTATGCTCTCTTATCAAGGAATATTTGGGCTATTTCAATTTTTTGCTATTACAAGCCTCCAGGTACACGTATGCTAAACTTCCTATATATAGGAATGAAAGTGCTAGATCATAGAAAACGTGGATGTTCAACTTTACAAGATTGCACAAAATTGTTTTCCAAAGTGGTTGAACAAATTTCACACCCATAAGGAAGAAAAATAGAGATCCTCTTGACCTATGTGTTCTCCAACACATGGTATTTTTAGATTTCTTACATTCTGTCAACTGAATGGATATAGTCATGTTTGTTAGCCTTTCTGATTCATTTTCTATAAAATTATATTTACACATCTTCTCCCATCTTCATATCCAGGAACATACTATATTTCCCTTTAGTCAGGTCTTTAATATCCTTCAATAAAGTTTTATTATGTTCCCCCGACAGGTCTTATTCATCTTTAATAAGATACATATTCTTGTAAATGGCGTTTCAAGGATGTGTTTTCTAGTTGCTTGTTTGTGGTGTAGAGTAATGCAATCGATTTCTGTTTATTGAAGTCATATCCAACTACCTTGTGGAACTCTCAAAACTCTATTATTTCTAGTAGTTTATTGCAAGTTCTTTTTTATATTCTGTAGACAATCATATCATTTGCAAAAAATGACTTTTTCTCCTTATCCATCTTCATACTTTGCTTTCATTTCTTTATCTTATGCTGCTGAGTAAGACCTCTTAAACAATGACGGTTAGAAGTGGCAAAGGCGGTTATCTTCTCTTGTATCCTTGATTTTAAAGAGTGCTTAGAACATGTCCCCAGTTAGGGTAAAGTTTGTTTCAAATATTTTTGTTGACATTCTTATCAAGTTGAGGAAACTCCCTATTACTAGTTTACTAAAAGTTTTTTATTGTGAATGAAGAATGGATTCTATTAAATTTTCTGTATCTATTGAGCTTCTATATCTATTTATCATATGATTTACTTCCCTTAATCTGTTCATGTCGTTAATGACATTTTAAAATTTTCTAATGTTAAACTACCCTTACATTCATGAGATAAACCTAACTTGGTCATGGTATATTATCTTTTTCATATACTGTCAGAATCGGTTTGCTAATATTTTGTTTAGGATTTTTACATCTATATCACAAGTGAAATAAGCCTGTCATTTTCTTTTCTCTTACTGTTCCTTGTCTGGTTTGGGTAACAAAGTAACCTCATTAAAATAAATTGTGAATATGCCTTCTATTTTAAATCTTTGAAAGAATTTGTTCATTTTTGAAAGGTTTGTTCTTGAAAGTTGGGATTTTTTGTATGCAGATTTTTAATTTAATTGATTTTAATTTGTAATGAACTAGTTTTATAGGTATAGGACTACTCAGGGTTTCTATCTCCAAGTCAGTGCTTTGGTGTATAACATTTTTCTAGGGATTTATCTATTTCATCTAAGTTTTTAAATGTTCTGGCATTAAAAAGTTGTTTAGAAATTCTTTTTTATCTCAAAGCTTTTAAGTCTTTTCAAAACTCTAATTACATAATTATACACAATATGATATGCCTGAACAGAACAAAAGGAAGAGGCATAGTTAGTACTGTTTAAAAATTAGCCTACTCTCTTTTCAAAATTGTAAGCTATCTAAGAGGTAGTTTATGAAGGGGAGCTAGTTCTGGGTGTCTGTCTTTGCATTTTTAACAACAAAGATGAGGAATTGTGCCACGGTATTTACATTCTAATTATGTGTCTATGCTCTGAATTCCAATCAGTTCTGATGTAATAAAGCTTTTTACACTTTGGAGATAAGACTCCATTGTTACATCTAAAGTCAAGTTTAAAAAACCCTGATTCTTTCCTCTGTTGACATTTACAAAGTCACAACAGTTTAGCTTTTTACATGGAAAGATAAATTTATGTAGAAATTAAGACTTTCATGATCGAAGTGTTTTAAAATGTATCCTCCATTTTCAGTCCAAAATACTGTGAAGTTTTCTCTGGCAATTCCATGCTTGCACATAGAATATTTTCTGGGAGACAGAACTCCAGACTTTCGTGCCACCATTCTCACTCAGGGTACACTGAAGAATAGAAGGAGCTCTGGATGCTCAATCCCTTTTGTCTGGTTGGAGTTCAGGGGGGCAGCTGACGGCTAGACCAGGGCTCCTCAAGCTTTAATATGAACTCACATCACCTGGGGGTCTTGTTAAAAATGCAGATTCTGATTTCAGAGGTCTGGGGTAGCATCCAAGAGTCTGCATTTCTAAGACGTTCCAGGCAATGCTCACACTGTTGGTGGTCCCTGAGGAGCATTCTTCTAGATGGCCTGAGATGAGTAGATCTCTGAGCCAGACAGCTTCTGGGCCGTCAGACTCTATCTCTTTCCAAATGAAATATATATACAGTCAAGCATAAAGTGCAGGTTCTATGGACGGGTGCCGCTAACGTGTACTACTTTTAGTTTGTCATCAAAACATTTCATTTTGATCATTTTCTCATTCGGCTACGTTCAGGAAAACTTGCTCGTTTCAAGAGCACCCTCTAAATGTCCACTAATTGCTCATTTTCACACAAATTCTAAAGAGAGTGATGTGATGTTTTAAGCTTTCCATCATATACAAATAAAGCGTTTTTCCTACAAAATATGTCTTTAAGAAACCGTACCTTCTGTTCTCCCCACATCTCAGCCTCATTACTAGTGTGTACTAGCTGCTGCCACATCCCTGGAATGAGGTATCCAAGGGCAATCAATTCGTTCTCCACTCTGCCCTGAAAAATCCTCAGGGGGGTAGAAAGATACTGAGAAAGAGAAGGCGCTGCTCCCTTATCACCCAGAGAACACTGGTCTCTAGGGTAAGGAAGAGATTCAAGCTCATTAAACTCACAGATCCCCAGTCAACCCCTTAGGGTCCAGAAGCTGGAGTGTGTCTATGTTAAGGTAGGTGCTCTGTTTGCACAGGAGCCTGGCTCATGCAACAGATATGTTCTGGAAGTTGGCTGCGAATCAAAAATTGTTGGTTTTACTTTTTTAAAATTTTTATGAAAGCGTCATTTGAGATACACTAGAGAGGACTGCTAGTTCAAGGGAGCTTAGTGTGAATTCTTTTGTAAAATAAATAATCACTAATTTTGGCCGTATCTGGATTTTCAGACACTGAATTTACATAAAATAGGGTCCCAGTTTAAGTAAATTTGAAGAAGGGAGTCAGGTAAAACAGAACTTCTTATCTGGTTCTAGAATTAAAAATAAGCCTATGTTTATCAGAAGAATGACCGTCTTCTTAGCTTTTCAGGTGTAAGATGTTCTTGGCAAGCTCTGATTTGCACTCTTACTCCTTGGTCAGTAAAATAACCTCATTCTCTGAATATCAATTCTTAACCGTTTAAATGAGTCACACACCTCTAGTAAATTGCCTATCCCGCACTATTTCAGGTCATCCAGTACACATGTATAATGGGCCTCTTAATCAAACTTTCCCCTTTAATCATTCAAAGGATACTGTCCAAAATTAGTTTCGTGAGAGACTCATATGCCGACAAATCACACATTTCTGAAATCTGGTTGTAGGAAAAATCCACCTTCTGATAAGAGAAAGAGAGCAGGATGTTATACTTTCTCATTCATCTTAACCACACAATTACCTGCACAACAAGAATGTATTTTCTGATGAGGGGTTACAATTCATAGTTGAAAATACACTCAGGCTAACATACTTCCTTTGTGTTTAATCGTTTCCTAGCTGGGACCCTCGTCTGCCCACTTTGAGGGGTACTAAGGGGGAGACCCTTCCCCGTGGCTGGCGTGGGCAGCCGCGCAACAGAAACGCTTTCTGTTTCTTCAGTCACTCTCCCCATTTTCAGCACTTATTTTAAACTTTCTTGATCTTCCTTCAGAGCTTACCTCAGTTTCACCCTTACTAACCACCATGTCTTCGTTTGCGCTGACGCCCAATAGCCTGTGTTCATTTAGTTTATATGCACATCTTGCTTCTGGCTTCTTTGCCTTCTCTGTTTCTGGCTCAATTTACTCTCCTGTGTCACCCCCTAAAGGCCAGAAGTCTTTCTTTTTCATCCCTCAGGCCATACCTCGTCCACTCAGCACCCTTTCTCAAACTTGACTATCTTAGGAAAGCATTTTCAACAATATTGGTTGTTCCTACTCAAAAATATGAGAAAGAAAAACATTAAATAACTTTAATTATTCACCTACTGGCAAAAGATAAAAATATATATATATTTTTAAACACTGCTTTAATGTGCTAGGCACATGGTGATCATTTTCTGGAAAACTATCAAGCAATTATATAATAAGTACTATTGTTATCTTCTTGTGCCCTTTAAAACAGTAATTTTACCTCCCCCAACCCATGCACTAAGATTATTTTTATCAATGTATTAAATACTAAATACTTTAAATACTAAAAACTTTAAATACTGGACACTAAAAAAAACTTCTTTGAAAACAGCTCAAGTGGCAAGTGTAGAAAATTGGTTAAGTTGATTACAATACAGCAACAAGACCGCATAGTAAGTAAAATACAAGTATGTGAATCGTGAAGAAATAGAAATGTGCAAACAAATCCGGTTAAAAAAAATCAGAAACAAAATTTTATGCATATACAAATTGCAACTATGTAAAATGCATTCCGTGACTTAATTAAAAAATCAGTTTGGCATGAAAAAATGAAATTTCTCATTCGCGTTTTTCTTCTATATAATAATGATGGGCTAGAAATAAACTTATAATTACCTAGGTTTACTTATAGCTGACATTTTTCCATCAACACCTTTCATTCTTGTGCCACAGCTTGTGTGTGCTCATGATACCTAGCTAACTACACACCTGTTGGGACTACATGCCAATACTGTGCCCTCCATGCACTTATGATACTGGGCTTGTTGAGAGACCTTAAAAGGGTTATGATATTGCCCTGACTCCCACTGGGAGTTCCACTGGAACCCAGAGCTTGTAAGAAGTGCCCATCAATCAAACGAACCTTCTTCACCTACTAAGAGCAAAACCATTCTAGGAAATACAAAAAGGGTACAAGTATAAGCTCCTGCTCTTTGGGACATGTATGCTTTCTTTGGTTGGTGGCACAAGGCACACAGATAATAAATGAAACATAAGCAGAGCTTTCCGAGAGGGTGAGACATTAAACACAAGCGTGATTTACTGGAAAAATGGGCTTTGGGTCTCAGACATGGGGTTCAGTGCTAGCCCTGTGACCTCCCAGCAAAGGTTAAGTAAGTTATTTAACCTTTCTGTGCTTCTGCAAACTCATCTGTAAAATGGGACCATCCCAGCTGCCTCACAGTTCTATTGGGAGGATTTAGTAAGACCCTGCATTGAAAACATTGGAAGGCCTCAATCATTCCCCTCCCAGGTTCACAAAGGGTTCACTTAGGGTTCACATAGGGTTGAAGTACCTTGTCAGGGGCACTCTGGCACTTTGCAAGCACTTTCCTAAAGTTACCAATACATCTGCTCTTAATCCTCTAGGAACTTAAACACTGAGGTATCTGCCATAACGATGGAAACACATCATCATACATTTGTCCAAACCCACAGAACGTACAACACCAAGAGTGAATCCTGATGTAAACTGTGGGCTTCGGGTGATTATGATGTGTCAGTGTAGGTTTGAGTGTAACACATGTCTCACTCTGGTGGGGGATGTTGATGATGGGGAGGCTGTGCATTTGTGGGGGCAGGAGATATATGGGAAATCTCTGCACTGTCTCCTCAATTTTGCTATGAACCTAAAACTGCTCTAAAAAAAAAAGATGGGGTATCTGATTTGTTTTTGTTTACTTGTGCAGTCTTTTGGGGAGGGGGTGAGGCAAGGTTGTGAATGAAAGAAACTCTAGTCAAGTTTTTCCCAAGGAAGGGGGTCACGCTCTTGCCATGGCTGATTTCACTGGGGCTTAGGGCAAAGCAGAAGGGGACAGCAAAGGAGGGAGAATCAAGACAGCTCTGCAAGAACAATTCCTGATGACCTGGAGACCACAAGGCCCCATAATGAGGACAAATAGGCACCTTGTGTGGCTTTTCTGGATAAAGGAATGTCACCACAGCAATAACTGTAATTTCAAAGGGAAAAAACTCACTACTGATAAAAATGTAGCAATGTGAAATAAAAGAAGAAAAATTAAGAAAGGCATCTCACTGACAGTATGGAGGATGTCAGATTCTTAATTTCAAACAGACTTATATTTGTGCAAGCTCCAGCAGAATACGTTGGATCTACATTAATTTGGCTTGTAAACAAAAGAAAACTAATAGGTAATGAAAGGCAATCATTGATGTCCACTCCTTAAAACAACTTTTTAATGAAATATTTGAGTCCAATAGAAAAATACTCGTCCCAAGCTGCGGCAATGATTCCCAAATTTCTCAGCACATTAGAGCCACCTGGGCAGGGTCTTTTAGAAATTCCCACACCCAGGCCTTACCTTGGACCACTTGAACCAGAATATCTGGCAGTGGGATCCAGGCATCAGTAGTCTTTAAAACTCTCCAGGTGATTCCAGTGTGCAGAAAATCGGAGGACCATTAACCTGTGACCTCTCTGCTTACGTGTGGTCCATGGACCAGCAGCAATGGAGCATCAGGAAGGCTGTTAGAAAGCAGGGCCTCAGGCCCATCTCAGACCTACTGGATCAGAACCTCATTTTCACAAGAACGCCACGTGACCTACACACACGTTAGAGTAGGAGCCACCGTGCTCCACAGCAGAGTAAACTGCTCCATCAACCACCATTCACAGAGTTTCCTTCTGCCTCAGAAATGCAAAAGCAAGAGCAGAGAAGCAAGAATGAAGATCTGAAATCTCCGCTTTCTAAACAAAAGTAAAGGCTGGATGAATAAAGAAGGCAAAATTTAAGCCCCCAGGAAATTTTTACAGAATTTTCAGGTAGAAAATTGTTCTGTTATGATAAAAATACACAAACAATAACTAGTATTTAAATGAAGCAGAGAAAAGGGAAAGAAGTTAGTTCATTGGTTTGGACACTAGGTTTTAGCAAAGCTTCCGAAAAAGATAATCTCTTGAAAGACTATCTCCCTTTTCTAAAATAAATGATACACAAATCCTTCTCCTTTTTTATTTCATTTCTCCTCTGTCTTATTCTCTCTGAATTCTCTTTTAGTGCTGTTTTGCTCATTAATGTATTTCACAAACCAGTTAACACATGTAATTAGTGTATTAATAAAATCTACCTTGAGATTTTTGGGTGGCTTGAAATTGAAGAATGTCGTCAGTTTATTCTGAGAAGCATTAAGTTCTAGAAGATAAGGCATACAGCTCACACAAGACAAATCTGGGGGGTAAAATGAACAAAGAATAAGGTAAGTAAATAAAATAAAACTTAGACAAAGTCATTAAAAACAACATACATTATATCAGAACATTTTAAAACTATACCAGTTGGAAGCACATCTTAATTATTCCAGATGAGTGAAATGAATAAAAATTGGAATATGCAAAACACACACACACACAGTGTGGAAAAGGCACCATGAGCCCACAATTTAACCTTCTTCTCCAGGGCCACCCACCTGTCCCATCCCCATCTTCCATCACAACCAGGAAAGAAATGACCAAGGCCTCCTTGTGGCCCAGCTCACTCTCCCCTGAGCTGCTAACAGTCAATGCTTCAAAAATGCCAGCCTTGGGGGAGACCAAGATGGCGGAGGAGTTAGACGCGGAGATCACCTTCCTCCCGACAGATACAACAGAAATACATCTACGTGTGGAACAACTCCTACAGAACACCTACTGAACGCTGGCAGAAGACCTCAGACCTCCCAAAAGGCAAGAAACTCCCCCACGTACCTGGGTAGGGCAAAAGAAAAAAAGAAAAAACAGAGACAAAAGAATAGGCACGGCACCTGCACCAGTGGGAAGGAGCTGTGAAGGAGGAAAAGTTTCCACACACTAGGAAGCCCCTTCGCGGGCGGAGACAGGGGGTGGCGGTGCGGGGGGAGGGAAGCTTCGGGGCCGCGGAGGAGAGCGCAGCAACAGTGGTGCGGAGGGCAAAGCAGAGAGATTGCCGCAGAGGATCAGTGCCGACCGGCACTCACCAGCCCAAGAGGCTTGTCTGCTCACCCGCAGGGGCGGGTGGGGCTGGGAGCTGAGGCTCGGGCTTCGGGCGGATCGCAGGGAGAGGACTGGGGTTGGCTGTGTGAACACAGCCTGAAGGGGCTAGTGCACCACGGCTAAGCCTGGAGGGAGTCCGGGAAAAGGTCTGGAGCTGCTGAAGACGCAAGAGACCATTGTTTCGGGTGTGTGAGGAGAGAGAATTCAGAGCACCACCTAAACGAGCTCCAGAGACGTGCATGAAATGCTACGGCTGCTGCTGCCGCCACCAAGGAGCCTGTGTGCGAGCACAGGTCACTCTCCACACCTCCCCTCCCGGGAGCCTGTGCAGCCCGCCACTGCCAGGGTCCCGTGATCCAGGGACAACTTCCCCGGGAGAACACACGGCGCGCCCCACTCTGCTGCCACAGGCTCGCCCTGCATCCATACTCCTCCCTCCCCCCCGGCCTGAGTGAGCCACAGACCCCGAATCGGCTGCTCCTTTAACACCGCCCTGTCTGAGCGGGAGCAGACGCCCTCACGTGACGTACACGCAGAGGCAGGTCCAAATCCAAAGCTGAACCTCGGGTGCTGTGGAAACAAAGAAGAGAAAGGGAAATCTCTCCCAGCAGCCTCAGGAGCAGCGGATTAAACCTCCACAATCAACTTGATGTGCCCTGCATCTGTGGAATACCTGAATAAACAATGATTCATCCCAAATTGAGGTGGCGGACTTTGGAGGCAATGATATATACTTTTTTTTTCTATTTTCTCTTTTTGTGAGTGTGTATGTGTATGCTTCTTTGTGTGATTTTGTCTGTATAGCTTTGCTTTTAACATTTGTCCTAGGGTTCTGTCTGTCCAGTTTCTGTTTCTTTTCTTTTTTGAGACAGTTTTCAGCACTTGTTATAATTGGTGGATTTGTTTTTTGGTTTGGTTGCTCTCTTTTTTAAATTATTAATAATTATTTTTTATTTTAATAACTTTATTTTATTTTTTTCTTTCCTTTTTTCCTCCCTTTTCTTCTGAGCCGTGTGGCTGACAGGGTCTTGGTGCTCCAGCCGGGTGTCAGGCTTGTGCCACTGAGGTAGGAGAGCCGAGTTCAGGACATTGGTCCACCAGAAACCTTCCGGCTCCACGTAATACCAAATGGCGAAAGTTCTCCCAGAGATATCCATCTCAACACGAAGACCCAGCTCCACTCAACAACCAGCAAGCTACAGTAATGGACACCCTATGCCAAACAACTAGCAAGGCAATAACACAACCCCGCCCATTAGCAGAGAGGATGCCCAAAATCATAATAAGGTCACAGACACCCCAAACACACCACCTGACGTGGTCCTACCCACCAGAAAGACAAGATCCAGCCTCATCCTCCAGAACGCAGGCACCAGTCCCCTCCACCAGGAAGCCTACACAACCCACTGAACCAACCATAGCCACTGGGGGCAGACACCAAAAACAACAGGAACTACGATCATGTAGCCTGTGAAAAAGAGACCCCAAACACAGTAAGTTAAGCAAAATGAGAAGACAGAGAAACACACAGCAGATGAAGGAGCAATGTAAAAACCCATCACCAAACAAATGAAGAGTAAATAGGCAGTCTACCTGAAAAAGAATTCAGAGTAAAGACAGTAAAGATGATCCAAAATCTTGGAAAGAGAATGGAGAAACTACAAGAAACGTTTAACAAGGACCTGGAAGAACTAAAGGGCAAACAAACAATGGTAAACAACACAATGAATGAAATTTAAAATTCTCTAGAAGGAATCAATAGCAGAATAACTGAGGCAGAAGAATGGATAAGTGACCTGGAAGATAAAATAATGGAAATAACTACTGCAGAGCAGATTAAAGAAAAAAGAATGAAAAGAATTGAGGACCGTCCCAGAGACCTCTGGGACAACATTAAATGCACCAATATTCGAATTATAGGGGTCCCAGAGGAAGAAGAGAAAAAGAAAGGGACTGAGAAAATATTTGAAGAGATTATAGTTGCAAACTTCCCTAATATGGAAAAGGAAATAGTTAATGAAGTCCAGGAAGCACAGACAGTCCCATACAGGATAAGTCCACGGAGAAGCACACCAAGACACATATTAATCAAACAATCAAAAAATAAATACAAAGAAAAAATATTAAAAGCAGCAAGGAAAAAGCAACAAATAACATATAAGGGAATCCTCATAAGGTTAACAGCTGATCTTTCAGCATAAAGTCTACAAAACAGAAGGGAGTGGCAGGACATATTTAAAGTGATGAAAGGGGAGAACCTACAACCAAGATTACTCTACCCAGCAAGGATCTCGTTCAGATTCGATGGAGAAATTAAAACCTTTACAGACAAGCAAGAGCTAAGAGAATTCAGCACCACCAAACCAGCTTTACAACAAATGCTAAAGGAACTTCCCTGGGCAGGAAACACAAAAGAAGAAAAAGACCTACAATAACAAACCCAAAACAATGAAGAAAATGGGAATAGGAACATACATATCAATAACTACCTTAAATGTAAATGGATTAAATGCTGCAACCAAAAGACACAGACTGGCTGAATGGATACAAAAACAAGACCCATATATATGCTGTCTACAAGAGACCCACTTCAGACCTACGGACACATACAGACTGAAAGTCAGGGGATGGAAAAAGATATTCCATGCAAATGGAAATCAAAAGAAGGCTGGAGTAGCAATTCTCATATCAGACAAAATAGACTTTAAAATAAAGACTATTACAGACACAGAGAAGGACACTACATAATGATCAAGGGATCAATCCAAGAAGAAGATATAACAATTGTAAATATTTAGGAACCCAACATAGGAGCACCTCAATACATAAAGCAAATGCTAACAGCCATAAAAGGGGAAATCAACAGTAACACAATCATAGTAGGGGACTTTAACACCCCACTTTCACCAATGGACAGATCATCCAAAATGAAAATAAATAAGGAAACACGAGCTTTAAATGACACATTAAACAAGACGGACTAAACTGGTATTTATAGGACATTGCATCCAAAAACAACAGAATACACTTTCTTCTCAAGTGCTCATGGAACACTCTTCAGGATAGATCATATCTTGGGTCACAAATCAAGCCTTGGTAAATTTAAGAAAATGGAAATTGTATCAAGTATCTTTTTTGACCACAACACCATGAGACTAGATATCAATTATAGAAAAAAATCTGTAAAAACTACAAATACATGGAGGCTAAACAATACACTACTTAATAACCAAGAGATCATTGAATAAATCAAAGAGGAAATTAAAAAATACCTAGAAAGAAATGACAATGAAAACATGATGACCCAAAACCTATGGGATGCAGCAAAAGCAGTTCTAGAGGGAACTTTACAGCAATACAGTCCTACCTCAAGAAACAAGAAACATCTTAAATAAACAACCTAACCTTACACCTAAAGCAATTAGAGAAAGAAGAACAAAAACCCCCAAATTTAGCAGAAGGAAAGAAATCATAAAGATCAGATCAGAAATAAATGAAAAAGAAATGAAGGAAACAATAGCAAAGATCAATAAAACTAAAAGCTGGTTCTTTGAGAACATACAATTGATAAACTATTAGCCAGACTCATCAAGAAAAAAAGTGAGAAGACTCAAATCAATAGAATTAGAAATGAAAAAGGAGAAGTAACAACTGACCCTGCAGAAATACAAAGGATCATGAGAGATTACTATAAGCAACTATATGCCAATAAAATGGACAACCTTGAAGAAATGGACACATTCTTAGAAAAGCACAACTTTCTGAGACTGAACCAGGAAGAAATAGAAAATATGAACTGACCAATCACAAACACTGAAATTGAGACTGTGATTAAAAATCTTCCAACAAACAAAAGGCCAGGACCAGATGGCGTCACAGGTGAATTCTATCAAACATTTAGAGAAGAGCTAACATCTATCCTTCTCAAACTCTTCCAAAATACAGCAGAGGGAGTAACACTCCCAAACTCATTCTATGAGGCCACTATCACCCTGGTACCAAAACCAGACAAAGATATCACAAAGAAAGAAAACTACAGGCCAATATCACTGATGAACATAGATGCAAAAATGCTCAACAAAATACTAGCAAACAAAATCCAACAGCACACTAAAAGCATCATACACCATGATCAAGTGGGGTTTATACAAGGAATGCAAGGATTCTTCAATATATGCAAATCAATCAATGTGATACATCATATTAACAAACTGAAGGATAAAAACCATATGATCATCTCAAATAGATGCAGAAAAAGCTTTTGACAAAATTCAACATCCATTTACGATAAAAACCCTGCAGAAAGTAGGCATAGAGGGAACTTACCTCAACATAATAAAGGCCATATAAGACAAACCCACAGCCAACATCATTCTCCATGGTGATAAACTGAAAGCATTTCCACTAGATCAGGAACAAGACAGGTTGCCCACTCTCACCACTATTATTCAACATAGTTTTGGAAGTTTTAGCCACAACAATCAGAGAAGAAAAAGAAATAAAAGGAATCCAAATCGGAAAAGAAGAAGTAAAGCTGTCACTGTTTGCAGATGACATGATACTATACATAGAGAATCCTAAAGACGCTACCAGAAAACTACTAGAGCTAATCAATGAATTTAGTAAAGTAGCAGTATACAAAATTAATGTACAGAAATCTCTTGCATTCTTATACACCAATGATGAAAAATCTGAAAGAGAAATTAAGGAAACACTGCCATTTACCATTGCAACAAAAAGAATAAAATACCTAGGAATAAACCTACCTAAGGCGACAAAAGACCTGTATGCAGAAAACTATAAGACACTGATGAAAGAAATTAAAGATGATACAAACAGATGGAGAGATATACCATGTTCTTGGATTGGAAGAATCAATATTGTGAAAATGACTATACTACCCAAAGCAATCTACAGATTCAGTGCAATCCCTATCAAACTACAAATGTCATTTTTCACAGAACTAGAACAAAAAATTTCACAATTTGTATGGAAACACAAAAGACCCCAAATAGCCAAAGCAATCTTGAGAAAGAATAATGGAGCTGGAGGAATCAGGCTCCCTGACTTCAGATTATACTACAAAGCTACAGTAATCAAGACAGTATGGTACTGGCACAAAAACAGAAAGATAGATCAATGGAACAGGACAGAAAGCCCAGAGATAAACCCACACACATATGGTCACATTATTTTTGATAAAGGAGACAAGAATATACAATGGAGAAAAGACACCCTCTTCATGGTGCTGGGAAACTGGACAGCTACATGTAAAAGAATGAAATTAGAACACTCCCTAACACCATACACAAAAATAAACTCAAAATGGATTTAAGCCCTAAATGTAAGGCCAGACACTATAAAACTCTTAGAGGAAACATAGGCAGAACACTCTATGACATAAGTCACAGCAATATCCTATTTGACTCACCTCCTAGAGAAATGGAAAAAAAAATAGACAAATGGGACCTAATGAAACTTCAAAGCTTTTGCACAGCAAAGGAAACCATAAACAAGACCAAAAGACAACCCTCAGAATGGGAGAAAATATTTGCAAATGAAGCACCTGACAAAGGACTAATCTCCAAAATTTACAAGCAGCTCATGCAGCTCAATATCAAAAAAACAAACAACCCAATCTAAAAATGGGCAGAAGACCTAAACAGACATTTCTCCAAAGAAGATATACAGACAGCCAACAAACACATGAAAGAATGCTCAACATCACTAATCATTAGAGAAATGCAAATCAAAACTACAATGAGGTATCACCTCACACCAGTCAGAATGGCCATCATCAAAAAATCTAGAAACAATAAATTCTGGAGAGGGTGTGGAGAAAAGGGAACCCTCTTGCACTGTTGGTGGGAATGTAATTTGATACATCTACTACGGAGAACAGTAGGGAGCTTCCTTAAACATCTAAAAGTAGAACTACCATACGACCCAGCAATCCCACTACTGGGCATTTACCCTGAGAAAACCATAATTCAAAAAGTCGTGTACCACAATGTTCATTGAAGCTCTATTTATAATAGCCAGGACATGGAAGTAACCTAAGTGTCCATCGACAGATGAATGGATAAAGAAGATGTAGTACATATACAGAATGGAATATTACTCCACCCTAAAAAGAAACGAAACTGAGTTACTTGTAGTGAGGTGGATGGACCTAGAGTGTGTCATACAGAGTGAAGTAAGTGAGAAAGAGAAAAACAAATACTGTATGCTAACACACATATATGGAATATAAAAAAAAAAAGGTTATCGAGAACCTAGGGGCAGGACAGGAATAATGATGCAGATGTAGAGAATGGACTTGAGGACACGGGGAGCGGGAAGGGGAAGCTGGGACAAAGTAAGAGAGTGGCATGGACTTATATATACTACCAAATGTAAAATAGATAGCTAGTGGGAAGCAGCCGCATAGCACAGGGAGATCAGCTCGGTGCTTTGTGACCACCTAGAGGGGTGGGATAGGTAGGGTGGGAGGAAGACGCAAGAGGGAGGAGATATGGGGATATATGTGTATGTATAACTGATTCACTTTGTTATAAAGCAGAAACTAACACAACATTGCAAAGCAATTATACTTCAATAAAGATATTTAAAAAAAAAAATGCCAGCCTTGGAGGAACTAAAGCCTGAGATATTCCTCTTGATAATTAGCCCCTAAATAACTGCATTAGGTGTTTTCAGGAAGACTAAAAATGCCACAATTCGTTCTTTGTTATAAATTAAATTTTGTTTTAGATGGACTGAATCTTAAATCTCATTAATTATTTGAAGTGATTTAAATTATCGCTATTATTTTACTGTGATTTTGCGCTGCTTAAAAAGTATGTCTGAGTTTTGCATTTTATCCCAAGCCAATGTTCTGAACCTAGAATACTAAGTCAAGGACTATTGTGCTAATACTCGCCTCTAATGAAAATATATACAGGACATAAAAATAGGGAAGCATCTTTGTTATGGAGCGGAGGCTAGCACACCGTTGTAAAGCAATTATACTCCAATAAAAAAATGAGAAATAAAAAAAAAGGAAGAAATCATGGATACATGTAAAAAAAGAAAATAAGATAACAGAATAAGATCAAACATACCAGTTTTGATAACCAATATTTAGCTATATAGATAAAAGTTTAACTTTTTAAATAAAATAGAAAAACAATGAGAAAATGATTTTAAAAACACAATCTGGGGACTCCCCTTGTTGCTAAGTGGTTAAGAATCCACCTGCCAATGCAGGGGACAAAAAAAAAAAGAAAGAAAGAAAAATAGCGAAGCATTATGTTGCTTCGTTCTGGGACTTTACAGCAGGTGGACTTTGGGACAGCAGGAGGATTAGGGAAAGGCTCAGAAAGAATCACATGACAAGGATTTACAGCCCCGTCTCTACCTGTAACTTGCTTCTCCACCCGTCTTTTAACTCTAGATCACACAACCAGCAATCAAAGCCCCGCAGAAGATGGCCTCTGGAGGAGAACAGAGCCTCCACACCTGAAGCCCAGCAAAGTGCTTCTACCCTTCACCAGGTGACAAAGTCACTCCCAGGCCAGGAGAAGGAAGCATAGCTGAGTACTGGGGCCCTGCCCTGGAGTAGGTAGAGCCAGAAAGGTGAGGGGCCCCTGACCCCATCCCCCCAACAGCTTTCCTTCTCAGGGTCACGGAAGCCAGAAGATCTCCACCAATTTCTACTTTATTTCTCTGGTCTAAACCACAGTCTTCTTTAGCCTATCTTTTTTATGAAATTGTTCTAGGAGGAACAGAACACTGAGACATCAACACTTTGGTGGGAATTCATGAGCAAATCCAGAAAGGCTGCCTGTGAGAGGAAAGCTAAGAAAAAACTGTAATTGCTTTACAAGTTTTGCCTATTTGTCCCATCTGAGCTCAGCTCCATATCTGTCAACGGTGATCGCGACCCTCTTAATTTCCACAGGCCCCCATACCCCCTTGGAGCTGATCTTCTGTGGGCAGGTAAGTGCTGTACCATGGAGCTCTGTCTTGAAGCAAAAGCAGCAGCTACCCCTTGGATGGTGAGTACATTTCACACTTTGTAGATGCTCAATGCTTTCGAATCACTTTGATAGGAAAAATCCACCTTCTGGGTTGCTGGGCTTCTAACTCTCCCCACTCGGTGTAGTGACCTCCTTGTCCACCAGATGGCAGGAGCTCCTCATGTCTACAACTGTGGTTCTCAAAGTGTGGTCCTGTACTGGCTTCCAGGGAAACTAATCAGAAATGCAAATTTTCAAGTCCCACCCCAGATCTACGGAATCAGAAAGTCTGAGGGTGGGGCACAGGCATCTGTGTTTTAACAGGTCCCCTCCAGGTGATTCTGATGCAAGTTGAAATCTGGTCCATATCAGGTCATCAATAAAGCTGTTCTCTTGAAAAGAAAAATATATACTGTGCCTTACACACAGTAAGTTCTCGAACACTTGATGAGTTAATAAAGGGGGACATAAAAGACTGAAGGAGACTGATCTGAAGAGGAAAGCTTCATTTGCTACCGGGGACTGCTTGCTCAAGCGGCAAGGGTATGAAGCCACATCTCTTTCCCCTTTGCCGCGCACAAAAGATTGCTGGAGTCTCCCCAACCCTGCAATCCCTTAACCAGATTGCTGGAGTCTCCCCAACCCTGCAATCCCTTAACCAGTAAATGAAACCAATCTTGGAGGTATGGGGTGTGGGGAGAGCGCCTGCCATTAACACTAAAAATTCTTTCCGATGATAACTTACCTGGCATTTGCCTTAAATAACCCTGGGAAGGATGGATGTGGCAAGATGGGCCATGGGCTGACAATTGTTGAACCTGAATATTCATTACAAACCTCTCTACTTGTGCACGTTTGTAATTTTCCGTAAAGAAGTTTTATGAAACTAGAAAAAAATTAATAAAAAGCCTTTCAAACAGTAGCATTTTAAGAATTAAAATATGCTAGAATGCTTCTTAGCCATTGAAAAGAGTGAATTTTAATTATTGCAGTCAGATGGGAAGAAGAAATCAGAGAAGTCCATATCAGCAACACTTAATCGTCTTCTAAAAAGCTAAAGTGGGGCTTCCCTGGTGGTGCAGTGGTTGAGAGTCCGCCTGCCAATGCAGGGGACACGGGTTCGTGCCCCGGTCCGGGAAGATCCCACATGCCGCGGAGCGGCTAGGCCCGTGAGCCATGGCCGCTGAGCCTGCACATCCGGAGCCTGTGCTCCGCAGCGGGAGAGGCCACAGCAGTGAGAGGCCCGCGTACCGCAAAAAAAAAAAAACAAGCTAAAGTGAACAGAAAGGTGATCAATGAAGAAAGAAGCAGGTCAGAAATTTCAAATAGGGTCAGAAAATTAGAAACAAGTATCAAGGTTTGAAGAAAATGTGACTAATTTCATTCAATGTGATTAAGGTATCACAACAGATACCTTATATGGAACCACAAATGGCAGAGTTAGACTTGTAAGAACCCACTAACTATATGGAGACAGCAAAGAGAAGGGGAAAGAATAAATTTCTGAATCCCTGGTGTTCAAATAAGAACAGAAGTAGCTAGCCAGGATTAAGATGTAGATGCAAATGCAAAATAAAGAAAAGCATCCATTAAAGGGGGTAAAAGAACGAATTCACCTACACTGAATAAACTAAAAAAGGGAAGGAAATGGGAATCATCAAATATTCAGGAGGCATTAAAGAAGTAATGATCCATCTCTTGAAAGGAAAAAGCAAAGCAAACATTCCATCTGACGCTCTTTAATAGCACTGAGTGGGTCTCAACCATCGCATAATGTAGCATGTTTGCTGACCTCTGCCTTTTTCCTTTGTCATCAGTTATAGGTGCTTTTTTTCCATGGAAGACAGAGGATCAATGTGTAAAGTGATCCGCAATAGCACTTATATCAAGTTTGGTAGTATTAAAGTATATTACATTCTGCAAAGCTTAAATTTTTAAATAATTCAGCAATCCACTGACTTACGAGAATGACAATTACATACCTTCAATTTTATTTACTGAAAGATCCAACTTCTGCAGGTGAATGTATCCACAGAGGATGCTAATGTCAATTAAATCAAGACCCTGAGAAAATAAAAGGTAAAAGATTTAATGTTGCTTTAACAGATGAGTACTCAGGCTTCTCAAGACATCTGGAAATAGAGGTTGACAGAAAGAAATCCAGAATTTCCTTTGAAAGTACAGTAGAAGTGAGGGAATAAAATCTGAGGCCTACTACCAATAGGGTCTCAAAACAGACTACAAACCCCATCCAAAAATGCATTCTTCTGAAGGAAATAATAGCTTGGAAAATTAGTGTTGTTAGCAAGAACATACACAACATGAAAAGGCAAATTAAAGCAGTGTTCATGAAGACCTTTAGAGCAGAGTTTTATATTTAAAAAAACCCACACATAAAAGCAATAAAGCCAAAGCCTTTATCTAGTAGAAGAAAAGAAAAAGCAAATGCCTAGAATTCAAATGAAATGTTAGAAGAGTTCACACCTAATCGAGTGATCATTAATAACAATACTTCTTAGGCTCCCTCAGGCTTCAAAGCTCTCTCCCAATAATCTCATCTGATCAAACAAACCTGTGAGATCCGTAGGGCAGATTATCCCCAGTGTAGGGATGAGGAATGTGAGGTACAAAGAGGTAGGTAAATAGCCTAAAATCACTTAGCAAGTTAGCAACACAAAAGCAGCTCCAAGTCTCCTGAATCTTTGTCCGAGATCCCTCCCATGAAATCTTGCATCTAGTGAACATCACGAGGGGTTGGAGGGGAATTTGGTCCCTTGGAACAAAGACTCATGTCACTGGTTTACGTTGTGATGTCAGAGTCAGAAAAAGCCAACCAAAGTGTCATGATAAGCAAGTTCTCAAATATAAGAATGATAATAAAGGCCTCTAGAACAATAATAAGTAAATTACTGATGACCTACTACATACAAGGCATTAAGCTTGGCATGATGAGAAACACGTACAGAGTTGGGCTAGAGCTATATTTTGCCTTTAAGAAACTTACGACTTTGGGTAGGAGAGAAACTGTGTACACAAGTAATTAGAGAAAGTTAGAAAATTATGTGCAACATAAGTTAAGACATAAGGCGGGAAAAATCACTAACCTGGCCAACCCTAAGAAAGTGTATTCAGTAAGACAGGCTATTAGGGCAAAGTAATTCAACATGTAATATCTCAAATGTAAGGAGGTCAGTGGCAAAGTAAGAAGCTTCAGTCCATCTAGCTGAAATAAGATTTAAAGGATTGTGCTTTCTTGTAGATCAATTTAAGGCGTAGCACTACGTACATATGTAGAGTATTGATTGAAAAGGACTTGTGTACAGATGTACCGCTACTGGAATTATCTTCCATTCCAAAGTCTGACATAGTGCAATGCACACAGGGTCCCTGTACATTACTGCCTGACTGGCTGAGTCATCCATAAAATGCTGTAAAGTGAAAACAGTAAAAGATTAGAGCCTTCGTATGCTGTTCTCAAAGGACATGCCATGAAACCAGCATGGGTAAAAAGGGCTTAACATTTGTTGGACAGTTTACTAGTTCAAATCCAAGATAAAACAGCCTTGCTATGAATTGTATATGCTTGAGGCAAATTAGGGTGCTGTAGCAAAATTTCAGTGTGTTTTTTTCACCTACATATCTGCATTTACTCTGTGGACCTTCACGGAGCAGTTAATGCTTTACAATACAAGAAAGCAAAAGAAATAAATTAATTTTCTAGGACTATAAAGAAACAAAATGAGGAAAGAAGCCGAAATACTGAGTACTCTGCTCTTACAGCTTCTCATGATAAATTTAGAGTCAAGATTCTGTGCTGGACCTACTAGAGAATAGACTTGAGGATATGGGGAGGGGGAACGGTAAGCTGTGACAAAGTGAGAGAGTGGCATGGACATATATACACTACCAAACGTAAAACAGATAGCTAGTGGGAAGCAGCCGCATAGCACAGGGAGATCATCTCAGTGCTTTGTGACAACCTAGAGGGGTGGGATAGGGAGGGTGGGAGGGAGGGAGGGAGACGCAAGAGGGAAGAGATATGGGAACATATGTATATGTATAACTGATTCACTTTGTTATAAAGCAGAAACTAACACACCATTGTAAAGCAATTATACTCCAATAGAGATGTTAAAATAATAATAATAATTCAAAATTGATAATACACTTAAGTGTAGAAGATAAAACATTAAGGCCTCTAGAAGAAACTAAAGGGAAATATATTTATGATACTTCTATAGGCAAAGATTTTTAAAATTGGACACAGAAAGCACTAATCATGAAAGAAAAAATATTGATGTCACTCAAATTTAAGAAATTCTGTTCATTAAGAGATATCATTAAGAGAGTCAAAAACCAAGCCACTGGGAGAAGATAATGTGTACATCTGACAAAGAATACATATCCAGAGTATATATCCACAAATTAATAAAGATGGACAATCCAATAAATATACGGGCAAGAGACTACAAGATGCATTTAGCAAACCTAAATGGCCAATAACATACAAAAAGGTACTGCAATAAAATACCACTATACTCCCAAATATCCTTTTGCCACCGGTTTCATAAAAAAAGGATCCAAACAGGGACTTCCCTGGTGGCAGAGTGGTTAAGAATCCATCTGCCAATGTGGGGGACGCAGGATCGATCCCTGGTCCAGGAAGATCCCACATGCCGCAGAGCAACTAAGCCCATGCGCCACAACTACTGAGCCTGTGCTCTAGAGCCCGTGTGCCACAACTACTGAAGCCCGTGTGCCTAGAACCCATGCTCTGCAACAAGAGAAGCCACTGCAATGAGAAGCCCGCGCACCGTGATGAAGAGTAGCCCCCGTTCGCCGCAACTAGAAAGCCCGCGCGCAGCAACGAAGACCCAATGCAGCCATAAATAAATTTTAAAAAAAGGATCCAAAAAAAAAAAGAAAGAAATCTACAGTAAAGAATATATCAGTATACCATATTTTAGTTAAAGAGAAACATTTCAGAATAATTTGGAAAAAATAAGTGTTTTCAACTTCATGTCATATATAAATGTAAGCAAAATAGATAATATTGATTAATAAAGAAATACATACATACAAAAATAAGATTCTGTGCTGGTATTGAAATCTTGAAAATTGATGAATAACAATACATTTTTCTCTTTCATAATAGCTACCTTTTAGAAAGTGAGCTACAGCTCACAGCTACTGATTTCTTGACATACTTAGGGGGAAAAAAGTCAATACAAAAATATTTTGTTCCCTTGGATTCAGATATAAATTGTAGTCCTGGCACTGATCAGAAAGAAAATTCTTAAAGAGTTTTTGATTGGTTTTACAGAATCAAATTCAACCTCCTGGAAGGAAAGCATTGATTACTATAAAACAGACTGCTTAAGATGAAAGAAACAGACTGTGAAGGAAATGAAAACAAAGGAACTTGGCGGGGGGCAAAGGGGCTGATTATTGGACTGGCCAGGGCTCTTTGATGTCAAAAATAAATAACTCATCGCCATTCTCCATCACATGCAAGACTCTGAGATTTGGGGGCCACCAAAAACGGTATGAGTACCAGAGAAAATGGATGTGGTCCCACCAGTGTCAAGATGTAGCCAGCCAATGGTGAGCTTCTCATACTCACTGATAAAGTCAGACTGAGGTAGACCTGCTCAGTCCCAGAGCCTGAGCGCCCCAGTTTGTAGAGTTTCTCAGCCACGACCTCCTGTCTCAGGACCCCATCAAATTCTCCCTGCAAAAAAACCAGAGAGGCGGACAAAGAAAGGATTTCCATTAGAAAAGAAGTAATCCACCTCATCATATCCAGCACTTATTTACTATATTACATATCTGGGAGCTGAGCCTTCCAAAATTTACCAAAGAAAACTGTGTTGTTGGGACTTCCCTGGTGGCACAGTGGTTAAGAATCCACCTGCCAATGCAGGGGACAAGGGTTCGATCCCTGGTCCGGGAAGATCCCACATGCCGCAGAGCAACTAAGCCCATGCGCCACAACTACTGAGCCTGTGCTCTAAAGCCTGCGAGCCACAACTACTGAGCCCATGTGCCACAACTACTGAAGTCCATGCACCTAGAGCCCATGCTCCACAACCAGAGAAGCCATTGCAATGAGAAGCCCGTGCACTGCAACCAAGAGTAGCCCGCTCTCGCCGCAACTAGAGAAAGCCTGTGCACAGCAACGAAGACCCAACGCAGCCATAAATAAATAAAGGAAATGGTAATTTTAAAAAAAACTGTGTTGAAGACCCATACATATTACATATGATTAAGAAAATATCGGTCAAATTAATGTATTGCTGCTGAACTTTCAGGTGGTTGCTTGTATTAGGTATTCAAAGCAGAATTAACACAGTAGCAGTAGAAGCATCAATATTAGTGATGACAGCTACGTTGATTTAGTGCTTCTGTTCTGGGCACTGTGCTAAGAGCTCTCAGTGTGTCCACTCATTTAATCCTCCTGACAATCCTGAGGGAGGTGCGCTTAGCTCCATTTTACAAATGAAGAAACTAAGGCTCACAGAAGTTAACTTGCCTGAAACCACATAGCTAGTATGTGACAGAGCCAGAATACAAATCCGAATCTGTCTGACTCCAGGGCAGTTCTAACCACTACACTTGACTGCTTGTCCACAACCCAAAGGATGGTTACATCAAATTAAGGCAATTACTTCTCTACATCTGGTATTCTTGCTGGAGAAAACAGGTCCTCAGTTCACTTTGTACTGGCTAATTTTGCTGGATTCATACAATTTACAAGATTAATTAAAAGGGTAATATCATTTGTAGAAGGAGCTTGGCCCTTAGTGTATAGATACCCTGGACCAGTGGTGGCCCAACACACCCCTCCCCCAATTATGACAGATAGAACAGATAATAGATGGACTAGTGCTGTGTTTGTGCTGCCTTCAGCTCCATTATGACCAACACACTAACATCAGCACGAGGACACAAAATACAAGTAACCACGTCAGTCACGCCAATATTACTAACCAACTGGTATAGGGACTGTGATGGCAAAACACTCTCTCAGGTCTTCTATATTCATTCAAGGACCAATGATGCTGCTCAGGCTTCTAGTACTAAGGACATAAGTATGCAGGCTTGTGCTACTGTAAAGAGCTTTCTTTCCTCCCCCATTTCCACTAACCCAGAGAAGCAAATATCACTCAGACGGAGATACTGCACAGCTGGTTTGAACCCCAGATCTGCCATTTTGGATATATGACTTTGGGAGACAAAGTTTTCTCTGAGACTCATAATTTTTCATCTATAAATTTTTCATCTATATATTATTACTTTTTCTTAATGTTTTGGAGAGAATGAAAAATAACTGTGAACATAAAGCTCTTAGCGTGGTGCCTAGAACACAGCAAGTGTCCCCAGTAAATGGCAGCTGATAGCACAAACTGGTGAATTCAGAAATTCCACATCTTATTCATCCATACCAATCAACCTGTTCACAAAATGGGGGAAAGAGATCTACTTTTCTAAACAAAGTTGCAATTTTTTATAGTAGGCCTGGGAAGGAGTAGAGGTGAGAGAGTGTTACCTTCCCTCCCAAAACTTTCCATGTGGCCCACCCCCTCCATTTCCTGGGAACAAGAAACTACAGAATCCCTTATTTACAGTAGGTGGACATCTGTTTTTCAACACAGCCATTGATACAGAGACTGGACACACTGTCAGCACTGTCCCAAAGCCCCAGGGCAAGACTCCTCACGGCCACCCCCTCACACATCCTTTGAGGTTCCTGACATTTGCCAGTGTCATGTCTCTCCCTTCTGGTCTTTGGTCATCTTCAGACCTTGACCAGCCCTATCTGTATCTTGGGTGGTTTCAGAATCCCTAAGGAGGGCCACTCAACACCCCGACCATTCCAAGTACATGCACACATACATGTTCCTTTATTTTCTCAACTCCAGACACCTTAAAATTGATCTCTAGCCAACTTCAGCCACTCACTCCCCTGGGCATGCCCTGGACTTAGTCATCATGCTAAACTGCTCCACCCTAGAAACCTCAGACCTCAAGTCTTCCATTGTTCTCGGCTCCCACAGCTGCCCATCCTTCAACCTTTCCAACACCTACTGAACTTGGTCTCTGACCACAACAAAATCTCCGGTCTGTTCAGCCTTCCCTTTACCTCAGAGTCTATCTGTCCCCTCCTAACTATACTTCCTTCTCTACTGGGTCTCCCATGGGCAATTTCAATGTCTGTCTACCCTCAAGTCTCTGACTCCTTGGCCCCTGACTGCAACTGCCCCATGCGTACCCAAACCTGAATCAACTTCACGCTCAAATACTGCCTTGGGGCAGGGATTATGTCATGTTCATCATCCATTTGGGATAAAAATCTTTCCAGCATACGAAGCACAGGTCATCCAAGTACACAAACTATTTCAGGAGTTTGATAAACTACAATAGAGGTAGGCGGGGTGCTTTCACTAGGAGCAGGGCACCCATTTTATGGCCGTTTTAGTGGGGAGTAGGGGGTTAGCAAAGACTTCCTCGGTGAGAGAACCACTGAAACCCAAAATTGTGAGTTATTCTGGCAAAGGGGAAGAAAGGGCAGAAGAGGGCCAAGAGGGTATTGCAGGTACAAAGGGCAACATGTACAAGATCCCAAAGGCAACGGCGAGTATAGCCCGTTGGGGAAACTACAAAGAGTTCAAATAGCGAAAGTGTAAGGTGGGGAGGAGGGATACAGTACCTAATACATGTTTGGTGCTAAAACACGGGCTGAACGAATAACAAGACTACTTCTCCCCCCGAGGGGCTAAGTGGGCGGGAAAGGCCCACTCTGGTGCCACGTCCAAGTCAGCTTCTAGCTGGGCCTCGGCGCTATGGTGCTATTATGGTCCCCTTCTTCCTCAGCTGCCTTTCAGGTCCCACCTTGCTGGTGAGATCTCCAGCCCCCTCCTCAAGCTGTCAGGTGCCTCCACTCCTTTGTCCTCACTCGCAGCAGGGGACCCTCTCAGTCCTTCTCTTCCACTTCCGAGGCAAGGTAGGAATGGTCAGACATCAGCCCCTCCACATCGTGCACCTGTCCTGATGCTTCCTGCTGGGGTCTCAGAGGAGGTCAGCACCTTCTCCACACTCAGGGTCCAGCACCCTCTGTTTCCCCAGAGACCGTGTTCAGGGATCATCAATGTTGCCCTCTTTTGCCTGTGGTTTCAACCGGTCACTCTCCACTGTCATTCTCCAAGCCGTCACTTCTCCAGCTCTACGAGCATGTGAGTCCCTTCTGTCCTACAGGGGCTCTCTTCAGTCCTGCATGTTCCTTTAGCTACAGCTATAGTTTCCCTTAATAGCCAAGCTAGTTTCCCCCTTGTTCACCTCCCATTCACGCCTCAACTTGCTTCACTTAGGTTGCTGCCTTCACATCACAAAATCCACATGGGCCAAGGTCTACAGTGACTGTCAAATAGGCAAAGCTAATGAACCCTTTTTTTTTTAAGAAATATTTATTTGAGGCTTAATAATTTGTTGGGTTTATTTTATTTTTTAAAGATTTTTTTTTTCCTGATGTGGACCATTTTAAAAGTCTTTACTGAATTTGTTACAATATTGCTTCTGTTTTGGTTTTTTGGCTGCAAGGCATGTGGGTCTTAGCTCCCCAACCAGGGATGGAACCCGCACCCCCTGAATTGGAAGGCGAAGTCTTAACCACTGGATGGCCAGGGAGGTCCCTAATGAGCCCTTTTTGGGCCTCTTCCCACTTAACCTCTTGGAGGCATAACCCACGCCAATGTTTTCAACACCCTTTCTTGCCCTGGCTTCCCTCCTGTTCAGCTCTCTTCCTTCTCCTTTTTCTCTTATCAGTCTTTTCCAGTTTCTTCCCCTGAATCCTCTTCATCTGCCTGCCTCTGAAATACCTGTACCCCCAGGGTTTTTTTCTTGGCCCTCTCCTTCTCTTCTTTCTTCTCTTCCTGGATGATCTCACAGACTCCAATGCTGATGATTTCCAGGTCTCTGACCCTGAGCCCTCCTCTCCTGATTTCCAGAGGCCTATGATTCACATACCCAACTCTTGAATGCACAGCTCCACCTGTCCCTGTTTCCCATGGTGGTCAGTGGCCCTAATATTCCCCCCGGAACACGCCACAGACCTAGCAGTCACCCTAGACTTCCGATATTCAATTAGTGTTTCATCTTAAATATTTTAAATACTATTTCTCTCTAGCTTCCTTTCCATTCCCATTGCCTTAATCCAGACTCGCGTCTCTTCCCCAGAGATATTGCTCCTCTTTGCACTGATCTCCCTGCCTCCAGGCTCACCATCTTCTTATCTAACCTCCCTTGGCGACAAGAGCCGTTCCCTGCTGCTTAGAGTCAAGTCCACAGTCCCTACAACAGCACAGAGCTCTCCACAACCTGGCCCCCACCTCATCTGTCTTTCTGCTCTCACCTATAACCCACCACTTGGAAAAGCTGCCGTCTGCCTGCCCACACACCACCTCTGCACCCAAGTAAGGGTTGACTTCCTTTCCAGTCTTCCGCCATGCCTGCAACCCGGCTATCATCTGTACACATCTTTTCATAGGATGAACACTCACTCTTATCTCACCTTGAGAGCTGGGACCATGTATGTCCTCCGTCACACTCTCATCTTTTTCTACCATTACTGTAGCTATTATGTATTACATCTCTAATTTTCTGAGAGCCTGCACTGTATCAGACACTATGTTAAGAACTTTAACATAGACTTTCCCATTAAATTTGATGTTCATAACTATCCAATGAGCAGGCATTATCATCCACATAAAGTTACTGGAGTGGTTTTCGTGCAGCAGAAACATATCACAGGCCCAGACATTTCTTCTGCCCTGTAGAGTCAGAGTACTTGCAATATAGCAATCACTTGTGAATGCTTGTTCAATGAAGGCTAAATTAATGAAGTCACCTGATGGGCTGTAGTTAGTAGATAAGAACAGGTAAGTTATTACTTGGATTAGTAACAGTGTAAATAATATATTGTGGTAAGTAGTTTACACATAGGATCTCATTAAATTTTCACAGCTCTCCATGAGATAGATAGTATTATAATTCCTGTAGCGCAGATGCGACACAGAGAGTATGAGTAACTTGCTCAAAATCTCACAACAAACAAAAGGCTTTATACAGATCTTTGAATTCCAAAGGCAATATTCTGAACAGCTGGTCTGCCCTAACTCCCTCAAGTTCATTGAGGCTAATTACGTTATAGGCACTTAATAATCATTTTGACCATCAGAGCATTATAAATCTTAATCGGGCTAGGATATGGAAAATAAATCACTGAACATAGAAGTCCAAATGTTTCCTCTGAAAACTTTTTGGTTTATTCAGCATATCAAAACATATGAGACACTATAAAAAGGTAAAAGAGAATGTGAGAACACAAAACAAATATTAATTTTAGAATATAAATAGAAGAAATAATAAACTTTTTCCACACAAAAGCCTACAAGCCAAAAAGGATTAACTAGTTCAAGTCAACCCCCTCCCTCTATGGTTTGTTAATGGCATATTGAAGACAGATTAACAATGGTACTAATGAACCCCACAGCTGAAGAACATGCATTAATTAGAATAACCTGGTGATTCATTTGTTAATTCCTCTGGGGGGGAAGCCATACAAACACCTGAAAGTTGTAAAAACATCTCTACAGTTTTCCAGTAGTCACTGTTAAGCATGGCAAAGTAAATCAACAAAAGATGAACAAAATAAGTAGTAATTTTCTGTGGTCCATTTTAAGCAAAACTGATGTGTTACTAGGCCTGTATTCTCTGTATTATATCTACTTCTGAAAAGAATTTGAAGCAATTTATACTGTGAAGAAAGAGGAAAGGGAAGAGAAAAACCTAATCTAAAGAAAAACTACTGAAATTAAGAAAAATACTGAATTAAGAAAAAAAGTTATGTTTCTTGGCAGGCAAGACAAAGAGGAAAACCTAACAGTTTATCAAAAGAAAGCAAATCCAAAGAGTGGATATATGTATATGTATAACTGATTCACTTTGCTGCACACCTGAAACTAACACAACATTGTAAATCAACTATACTCCAATTAAAATTTTTTTAAAAAAGAAAGCAAATAATGTATTAGAAAGCCAAGAGAAAGAAGTGACATGGTGTGAAGTGGAAAGGGATAAGAAGGCAGGCAACGGGCTAAGGAAGGAACAGGATGCTAATAAGTGTAAGTGGAACTGGGTCATGTTTAGAAGAGGTATTGTAGAAAAGAGGGAATCTGTATTAGTGTGAAAGGCCAAGCTGCCAACGAGGCATTACAGGTGGGAATGTTGGGAACATTCCCCACATCCTGAAATACTCTCACAGTGAGCAGTGTGTGTTGTTTGTGTAATGCATCATATACCCCTGGCAGAAGTAATATATAAAAACTTTCAAGTCACTTGGTCTTTGAGGAAGCACTTAGATTATTTCAAAAGGGTAATTTTTTTTTTTTCCTAGAGGAAGGAGGATGAAGGGACTCCTTCATCGGGGAGAGTGTTGGAGTATTTCAGTCATGAGGAAAAGGTGCAGGGGGTGCAGAAGTAGAAGTCTGTCTATTCACAACACTGTCAAGCCGTAACTCCCATACAAATAGAACTTTTTCCTCAAAGATGCTGTGTAACTTGACTCTTAAGAAATCAAACGAAAAATAAAGGATATACTTGAAGATATTTCAGGCAAAGGGTGAGGAAACCGGGTAACAGAAATGGGAAGGAGAGAGGGGGAGTCTCAGAGCAGTAAGGAAGAGGCGTTCCTGGAGGCAAGGAGCCCTAGGAATGGGCTCAGCCGCAGGCTGGTGAGGGGTCCGACCGCTGGAGAAGGAAGTGAGGGGGTAAGGGGTGGGGGGAAGGCACACCTCAAACTTCAGCATTTCGGACTCTGAAGACTCCTCGAACTCCACTTTGCCCTCGCCCTCTTCCTGGTCATCGTAATCTCTGTCCACGTCCGACTCTTGATAGCAGTGAATGAGCTGCTGCAGTAGGTCGGAGGAGGTTTTGCGGAAAGTATTTTTAGGTCTCTGCCCCATGGGAAAAGGAGACCAGAGAAACTGACGTTCCTTTTCTGAGTGCAGCAGTTTCGACTGGGCTCCAGTTCGTGAACTGCTCACGGCTCCCTGGAGACAGGAAGGCTTCGGCAACTGGGGATCTCTCCCGGAGGTCGCCATCTTATTTACCGGGATTGCCTAGGAGACTGACGCCAGGGGAGGAGGCGCCGCAGGGGATTTTGGGGGCTGTAGTCTCCGCCCCTCCCTGCGTCCTCGCTTTCAGCTTGCGCTGCCATTGGTACACGACTTTCCGTGTGTGTGTGTGTGTGTGTGTGTGTGTGTGTGTGTGTGTGTGTGTGTGTGTGTGTGTGTGTGTGTGTGTGTGTGTGTGTGTGTGTGTGTGTGTGTGTGTGTGTGTGTGTGTGTGTGTGTGTGTGTGTGTGTGTGTGTGGTCGCTGGCTTTGTTTTTTTTTTGCTTGTCTTGCTCGTTTTTCACTTTTCTCTGCACCCCCTTTTTTGTGTTCAACTGTTTTCTCTCAACCTCGAGGCCCCTCTTAGATATTTTTCATCCCGCCCTGAGATCACTGGTGAGCACCCTATCCTACTTCATTCACGGAGGCTCTTTACGCAGAGTTAGTGTTAGATGTCTCTAAAGCTGTCTGTCTGAGAGCTAATAACACTGAAATTTTACGCTATGCAGAGTGCAGTGCGCATAAATGAAATAGAAGGCATGGTTCCTGTCCATATTGCGGATAATAAAGAGAAACTACCAGACAACGACTGAGAGTTGGTTGGCAATTAACTTACATTTTTACACCTAAATGATAAGCCATGTCCTTGGGTAGAAAAACTGGCAGTGGTCTAACAATCCAAACAGAGACAAACAAACGACTGTCAAACTGACACTGTATCAGAAAGCCTCTGTAAAGCTATTAGCATCGCATAAATAATTGTATTAGTCAATGACCTGCATTGGTAATTATTTTTATTTTGTTGCATAGGTTCTCTTTGCAGTTTTCTAAAATACTCTTTCAAGATTTCAAAGCATGATTTTATGCTAGCGTGATTTCATGTAACCCAAATCCCATAGCCTTGAGCTCCACAAAGTAGACACTGTATAGAAAAGCAGAATGAAAATTATAGTAACTATTATTGCCATAGTGATGACAATAGAGATCCTTGTGGGGAAGTCACCCTCATCCTCCTGGCCTTACAGGGCCTTTTCTCCATGCTTCAATGACAGCAGTTGCAAATACAAAATGATCCTGTCACTGGCTGTCAGGGGAGAAGGAGAAAAAAATTCTTATGGACACCATTCATTGACTGTTATCTTTCTCAGTGCTTGAGGGCCCATTAAAACTGACAGAAAGCTTTCAGAATTACCTTCCTTCATTATCTTGCTAGTCATAAATGTAAAGGCCATAATGAAAGTATCTCTTTCTGCTAGGCTCATCTTACTGCTTGCCTGCTTCTTTTTTTCCAGTGTCTTAAAAACTCCTCCAAGGGATTTTTCTCTACCCTCACCCCCATAGGACATAGCTAGCTAACTGACATAAGGACGAAGGGGGCAGAAAGTATAAAAATGGAAACCCAGTGTGTTTTTTGTAGTTTTCAATAACTTAATCAGCATTTTCAGCAAAGCAAGCTTTGCCACTGTCATTCTATTGAGAAAAGTGTCTTAAGGCAGAGTTAGTTAGGACCTGTTAAAGAGTAAATTTCAAAAAGTTAAAAAGAGGGCTTTCCTGGTGGCACAGTGGTTGAGAGTCCGCCTGCCGATGCAGGGGACACGGGTTCGTGCCCCGATCCGGGAAGATCCCACATGTCGCGGAGCGGCTGCGCCCGTGAGCCATGGCTGCTGAGCCTGCGCGTCCGGAGCCTGTGCTCCGCAACGGGAGAGGCCACAACAGTGAGAGGCCCGTGTACCACAAAAAAAAAAAAAAAAAAGTTAAAAAGATGATTATCATACAAAAATAGAAACACGTGTGAAAGATTTTATTTAACACATCAATTTATGAGGGAACCAGTAAGAGGTTAACAGCGTATTCAGAGTCCACAAACAGAAACATTCTGAAATAAGTCCACTAGGTTAGAGATAAAACTGGTTTATGCCCTACAGGACATTAAACTCTAGCCTTTAGAGTTATATATTTCTAAATGTTTCTCTCTTTTCATCTGCACATCTACTCTCTGTCTATCCGCATTCAACAGATGAGGTAACTGAGGCCCACAGAATTTAAATAACTAGGCCCAACGACAAGCAGTGGTGCTGAAATCCAAACCTAGAATGACCAACTCCACTGTCTACCTTCAACTACTGCTTTTGCAGGTGGAAAATGTGAGGCAAGATAAAGGTACACAAGATGTCTCAGAAAAAAAATGTTATCAGCTAATGTTCTTAAACATAAATAAAAAACTCAGAGAATAACCCTTTCATATAGAATCATAGCATGTCAGAACTAGAAAGAACTTAAAAGCCCACGTTATTCCAACTCTCCCTTTTATAGAAGAAGAAATTGATGGCCCTCCAAGGATAATGACTTACCCAAACTCACCTGACTTGTTAGCAGCCAAGCAGGAATTAAAGTCAACACCTCTCCTTGCTCAATCTTTGTTGTCGCTAGTTCACCAAAATTCCCCCTACGCTGGAACTGTATGAATAGAATCCCCTAATTTGGAATTCTGGGCATCAAAATAGAAGGCATTCTCTCTAGAAAAGTTATTTTACCAGGTAGAGAAGACAGAATTAGGCAGAGGGAGGGAGGGGAGGGGAGGGAATATTTTGTCAAAAGTCTTCCTATTAGCATAAGACGTCAATAATTGCTTCTATTTATTCATTGCTTACTGTAAACCAGGCCTGTGCTAAGTGCTGTAGATATGTCTCAGTTAATTATTCCAACTGCTCTCCAAAATAGGAATTGATATCCCCATTTTACAAAGGAAAAGAATGATGCTCAAAAATGCTAAGCAAGTTGCTCAGTCACAAAATTTGTATCCAAACCAAAATTCCAACACAAGTCTTCCTGGATCCAAAGCCCCTGATCTTAACCATTAATACTCTGCTTTCTCCAGAAGTATGAATTAGTTTCTCAGGAAGTAATTGTGAGGCACAGAGAGTCTGGCCCTGGTGAGGTACTAAAGTGGTGTGTGTGTGTGTGTGTGTGTGTGTGTGTGTGTGTGTGTGTGTGTGTGTGTGTGTGTGTGTGTGTGTGTGTGTGTGTGTGTGTCTGTGTGTGTGTGTCTGTGTGTGTGTGTGTGTGTGTGTGTGTCTGTGTGTGTGTGTCTGTGTGTGTGTGTGTGTGTGTCTGTTGGGGGCCAG
The DNA here is from genome assembly GCF_964374135.1 of Grampus griseus. NCBI lineage: Eukaryota > Metazoa > Chordata > Mammalia > Artiodactyla > Delphinidae > Grampus > Grampus griseus. The sequence continues at coordinate 18,698,268 of NC_139003.1, forward strand.
GCAGGACAACAACTTAAGATTAAAATGATTAAAATGTTAAAATGATGACCAGAAGGGACTATATACAGTCTTTTGGAAGAAGATATGAGGATGTTATGATAGGACATTCAGAAGAAGATCGAAGAAGAGCAGAAGGAATTCGGGAAGAAATCATCGCAGAAGGGATAGAAAGGAAAGGGCGTTTGAGAGACATGAGGTTTAATAACCAAAGCCTCCCAATGGCACTAAATAATAAAAACAGAAGGAAGGGCAAACAGAAGTCAGGTGAATGAACTGTGCCAGAAATCCCACCACAGCCACAGACTTCAAAAAGCACAACATACTTCATCTAGTTAAGAGCAAGTTTGCAATGGTGGCGCTCTGTGGGAAAGCAAACCATGCAGGCCGTGATGTAAAACACAGGAAATACACAGGTCATTATTATCAGCAATTAAATTACACAACCTATGTAAGCGGGGTCTGTTTCAGGTGCTGGCGATATAAAAGTTAAAGTCTGTATCTCTTTAATCAAGAGATTTGCATTATTGTTGGGGCAGCAGGATACAGAGATTTTCTAAATGAATTAAAAGTACACAGAAGAGGGCTTCCCTGGTGGCGCAGTGGATGAGAGTCCGCCTGCTGATGCTCTGCAACGGGAGAGGCCACAACAGTGAGAGGCCCGCATACCGCAAAAAAAAAAAAAAAAGTACACAAGAGAAAGTAAGTCCCACCTGATTGATTTCTAGTTAATGTTACAGGCCCTCAGGGAGGGACTGAGTTGGAGGCAACAGGACCACCACTTTCCCTTTACCACTCTTGGAAAATAGGACTCACTCCTTGAGGTGGATAAAGCAGGGCCCCAGCCTGGTCCATGGGAGTGGTCTGTTGAGATCAAAGCTGTGTCCCAAGACAGGGATGCTCAGAAGCTTCATAGATGAGGTAAGAATTGAGTTAAGGTCTTCAAGAAAGGAGGAGAAACACAGGAAGAGGTGCTGGACAGTCCCAAAATGGGAAGTGGCATAAATAGAGGCAAAGAGGCTGGCCTGGATGTTTCAGGAAGAATCTCTGAGAAGTCACTGATATTGAAAGAAAACCTGCTCACAGGAAATTGGAAAGATGGGGAAGGGTGCTGCCTTCCTGGGAGAAATGGAGCATGAGTGAAGAAGTGGATGAAACTGGCTCATGTGTCAAAATGTCTTAGCAGAGCCTAGGGGATAACACTTTGAAAGAGGGGGAGAAAAGATGGGCCTGGTGAGAGATTCTGACAGCCATGAGGGGAAGGCAGGAACCTTATAATTCTTGTAATGGACAGTTTCACATAGATGATGCTTTCCCATGAGATCAATAGGAGACTCTGTTGGTCTCTGATATACTGTGTATTTTGGGCACTTTACACGACATACATCTACACCTTATGGCCAAACTTCCTTAGTTACCTCTCTTCACTGAGGGCCCCTCCTTTCCTTGCAAAAAGTGCCTTGTCCATAGCAGATGCTTTATAAACATATATTGACTACACAAAAGCTTGGCTTTACAGTGAGAATACGGAATGTAGCTGCCACTTCACTCCTCCTGAGTGAAATCACATCTGTGTAGATGAGTGTTTGGAATTAAAACAGCAGGATGCCTGTCTCAGAACAGAGTATCTGGACTCTCAAGCTGCCAAAGAAATAAAAAGACACAAATCAGCATTCAAAGGGTCTAATAGGACTTCTTTAGAGTCAGACCTGGCTAATCAAAGCCAGTCCTCATGCCTGCCTCCCAAGGTTACAGAGAGAGTTAAATGAGATGAGTGTGAAATTGGCTGACTCACATTCAGCCAATGGTGTGAGGGGTAGATTGCAAATATGGCCACCAATTCTTCTTATCCCTGTACACACCCCTTGCAGTGTGACTTTAGCCCCTCCCATCAAGTGGTAGAGTCTACTTCTCCACTCCTAGAATCTGGGCTTGGCCATGTAACTCGCTCTGGCCAACAGAATAGTAGCAAATGTGGCACCAGCAGAGACTTGGAAGTGCTTGGGCTTTGGGATGCTGTGATCACCGTGTGAAGAAGCCAGGGCCAGCCTAGTGGATAATGAGAAGTAATGGCCTAGCTCTCTGGGGCCTTGGCCAGCTACTCCCATTGCCAGACGTGCGAATGAAGCCAGCCTCGGTCATCCAGTACCAGCCACCGACCTGCCAACTGATCTAAGATTCCTGAGGGAACCCAGCAAAAACCAGACCAGAAGAACCGCTCAGTCAACTCAAAAAATCATGAACTAAATAAATGGTCATTTTAAGCCACTAATACCTGGGATGGTTCGAAAAGGCAGCAAAAGTTAATATACAGTGCATGAATTGCCTACAGTCTCACCCAACTGTTTAGTGACAGATTGAATTTAGAATCTTTATCTTTGACTCTTACTCAAGTGATTATTTTCATATTGGCCTTTGCTACTGTCAGTATTATCTTCCATCAAAAACAAATATTTGCTGCTATAAAGCCCAAAAGAGAAGCTGCAAATCTTTCCAACAACGCAGGTATATTATTTAGGGCTCTCCAGAGAAACGAAACCAATAGGATATTTATATAATATTTACAATAAGGAATTGCCTCACATGATTAGAGAGGCTAGAAGTCCCAAGAACTGAAGTTGGCAAGCTGGAGACTCAGCAGAGCTGATGATATAAATTCCAGTCCAAGAGCAGAAGACAGATGTCCCAGCTCAACAGTCAGACAAGCAGAGTTCCCTCTCATTCAGTCTCTTTGTTCTGTTCGGGTCATTAAATGATTGAACGAGGCTCACCCACATTAGGGAAGGCAATGTGCTTTACCCAGTCTACTGATTCAGATGTTAATCTCATCGAGAAACACTCTCACAAATGTATCCAGAATAATGTTTGACCAAATGTCTGGGCACCCCATGGCCCAGTCAAGTTGACATGTAAAATTAACCAGCATAGAAGGTGACACTTATGGGTGGTTTCTAAGTAAGGTATGGAAAGAAAGTCCTTTGGAGTCTGTGAAAAAGAACAAATCTCCCATCTTTTACTGTCTTTGTACCAGCCACCCTGTCCAGCCAAGTGGCCTTGGACATCAGCCTCCATTTCATGTCCCACTGTATGGGAAGCACTCTTGCTTTCCTTAAGATCTATGATGATGCAAACCACTAAGAGTATTAAAAAAGTCTAGGATGCACACAGAAATGATAGCAACAACAACAACAATAATAAAGCCACACTTGCACGAAAACGTACAAGTAGATAAGAGGTAGCTTTGGAATACTTTTCCCTTCAAATGAAACATTATATATTCAAAAGTAGAAAGAAGATGGTAAAGAGAAATCATACCTTGAGTCATGCCACAGGGCCTTTTAGTGAGTCATGGGACTCTGTAAAGAGTCTTGCAGGTACAAACAGCTCTGGATACGCATAGTATTTTCATGATAAATAAATGGAGGCTTAGGGCGTTTTTCAAAGTTCATTAATTAGTGAGTTCCCCTCAAGCAGCTCGCACTCTGTCATGTTTTGATTTTTGTTCCTGACCAAGTCACGTTACTAAAGAGTCCATCTTGACTGTGAATTCATTCAGAAAGTGATTTATGGCTTTTATAAAACTCTTTTGCATAAAAATCATCTTGGAGAAATCTGATTTTAACTATTTAAGTACTGAGTTGCTTTTTATACTATGCCTTTTAAAAACTTGTGGTAAAATACAGATAACATAAAATTCACCATCATAACCATTTTTTTTTTTTTTTTTTTTTGCGGTACGCGGGCCTCTCACTGTTGTGGCCTCTCCCGTTGCGGAGCACAGGCTCCGGACGCGCAGGCTCAGCGGCCATGGCTCACGGGCCCAGCCGCTCCGCGGCATGTGGGATCTTCCCGGACCGGGGCACGAACCCGTGTCTCCTGCATCGGCAGGTGGACTCTCAACCACTGCGCCACCAGGGAAGCCCCATAACCATTTTTAAGTGTACAGTTCAGTACCATTAAGTATATTCACACTGTTGTGCAATCATCACCATCATCCATCCCCAGAATTCTTTTCGTTGTGCAAAACTGAAATTCTATACCCATTAAATAATAACTTCCTATTTGTCCCTTACCTCAGCCCTTGGAAATCACCATTCTACCTTCTGTCTCTCTGAATCTGACTAGTCTAGGTACCTCATATTAAGTACAATCATACAGTATATGCCTTTTTGTGACTGGCTTATTTCACATAGCATAATGTCCTAAAGGTTTAGCCATGTTGTAGCATGTGTCAAAATTTTCTTCCTCTTTAAGGCTGAATCCTATTTCACTGTATGTATAGGCCACATTTTGCTTATCCATTTATCTGTCAGGGGACACTTGGGTTGCTTCCACCTTTTGGCTATTGTGAATAATGCTGCTATGAACATGGGTGTGCAGAGACCCTGCATCCAATTCTTTTGGGAATATACCTAGAAGTGAAATTGCTGGATCATGAGATAATTCTATTTCACTTTGTAGTGAACGGCCATACTGTTTTCCATAGCAGCTGTACACTTTACATTCCCACCAAAAGAGCACAAGTTTTCCAATTTCTCCATATCCTCACCAACACTTGTTATTTTCTGTTTTTTGTGTGTGTTTGTTTTGTGTGATAGTAGCCACCTTAACTGGTGTGAAGTTGTATCTCCTTGGGCTTTGGTTTGCATTTCTCTAATGATTATTGACATTGAGCATCTTTTCATGTGATTATTGGTCATTTGTATATCTTCTCTGGCGAAGTATCTGTTCAAGTCCTCTGCCCATTTAAAACTCACGTTGCTTGTTTTTCTGTTGTTGAGTTGTAGGAGTTCTTCATATAATCTGGATACTAATCTTTCATCAGCTATATGATTTGCTAATATTTTCTCTCATTCTAAGGGCTGCATTCTCACTCTATTGATTATGTACTTTGATGCACAATTTTTTATTTTGATTTAGTCCAATTTATTTATTTTTACTTTTGTTATCTGTGCTTTTGGTGTCATATCTGAGAAACCACTGCCAAATCCAATGTCATGAAGCTTTTGTCCTATGTTTTCTTCTAATAATTTTATAGTTTTAGGTCTTATGGCTTGGGCTTTGATTCATTTTGAGTTAATTTTTACATATGGTGTAAGGCAAGGGTCCAGCTTCATCTGCACGTGGACATCCACTTTTCCCAACATCATTTGTTGAAAAGACACTACTACTTTAAAAAATATTTTCAATTCTTAAAAAAGAAAAAAACCCGGGGCTTCCCTGGTGGCACAGTGGTTGAGAGTCCGCCTGCTGATGCAGGGGACACGGGTTCGTGCCCCGGTCCAGGAAGATCCCACATGCCGCGGAGCGGCTGGGCCCGTGAGCCATGGCCGCTGGGCCTGCGCGTCCGGAGCCTGCGCGTCCAGAGCCTGTGCTCCGCAACGGGATAGACCACGGCAGTAAGAGGCCTGCGTACCGCAAAAAACAAACAAACAAACAAAAACCCCAAGACTGTCTCTTCAGGCAGACAGCATTAACACTATTAACACTATACAAGATGGGACTGACAATAGGGTAGGCACTATTGAGCACCTGATCAGTATTAATTTAATAATCTGTGAGACATAGACACTGGTTAGTTTCCCTTTCTCCCTGTCCCTTCTGTTTCCTTCCAATCTCTGTATCCCTGGAGGGGTTAACTCCTGCAGACAGTATCACCTGGATCCCTTGCCCTCTGTCTTTTACTTGATTTTACCCAATGGAAGGCAGAGGATAGGGGACAGGCAAGAGAATGGTCAGAATTTCCCTCACACCTGTATCGCTCTGTGACCGTGGTTCCTGTCCGAAGGTCCCTTTTCATGGCTTCAACTAAGGCATTGTTTATATACCATTCAGCCATAGAGCTACGTTTACAGTTTGGGCATAGAAGTAAACCCAGGGGTGGATTATATTAAGCAATAATTTATATCAGAGGCTAACAAGAGATGGCAGAAATCTGGGACTATCCAAGTATTCTATTCCTTTAAATCTTGCTCTTTTAAGTCATCTCTCAAAGGAATCATGTCTTTCCTTGTCTCATTTCTCTTCTATGCATTTGAATCTAACTGATGGGCAAACTCAACCCACACCAAAGCCTGCCTCAGTTATTGAACTAATCTGATTGGTCCGGAAAGGACCTCTACTATCTAGCTACCTACTTGAATTAAATCATTCTGTAAACTACCCCTAGAATTTTATACCTTAGGGGTGAATCTTAGGCACAAGTAGTCAGTATAGCATTTCCCACACGTACCATCTACCATTATTGCTGATTCAATTCATACGACAATGCTTCTGTACTTACAGATATCCCCAGCTACCTCCGGCCAGCAGCTATCAGGAAGAGAATAATCAGTGCACTACTTGTGGGATATTTTGTAAACCCAACCTATTCCAAGGATGACAGTCTTCACAACTTACCAGGTTACAAGGCTAATTCTTAGTCCTTTGCCATCTCAAAAATTACCCTTTATGTTAACATTTTAAAGAAATAAATGGATATGGATCATAGTTAAAAATATAGGTGGAGAGATCTTCATGCCCAATCAGTTCATACTTATTCAAATAACAACTAGGAAGCTAGGAGACAGGACTTCCAAACTTGATTCCTATCTCCCCAACCAACCATTTCTCAAAGAAGCTACCAAGTCTTCTTAGACAAACTCTAAACAATATTTTATATTTTCATTATGCTTGTTTTAAAAAATGAAAGTAAAAAGACAAAGTATTTTTCATCCTGGCAATAAACCTGCACAGGCAGAGAATTAGATGTCAGACTCTTTAGTAGCAGCTGCATTATTTAGCTGATGAATTAATAGGAATTTGTAGAAGAAGAGGTAGGATTTAAAGTTAAAGCTGAATAACAACTAGGTTTTAGTGTCATTAAAATTCTTCTTTCAGCTGCTACTAATTTTCTTTTTGAACACAAAAGACATTAGTTTTTCTGAGTAAAGAGGAAAAAAATCTATATTGTTTTACAACAGTACCCACTGAAGAGGCTGCCACTGTAGTAAGAGGCAGTCGTTTGAATTGTGTAGACAGGAATAGATGAACAGAAGAGAGGAAGATTGAGAAAGGAAAGAATGTGCTGGGATGCTTGCGAATTTAGAAAGCATGAGCAAACTTAGAATGGAAACAGTAAGACTGTTTCTAGTGGTAGGAAAACAGATGAAGGAGAGTAAGAAGAAATAGCACCTGGATCCCTACCTTGACATAGGGGGCATTATTGAGAAAAAGATCAGGTGCTTCGAAAGGGAAGATTGGGGGCGTCATGTGAGGCCAAAGACAAGTCCAATTAATGAGAAATTACAGTGTGGCTATTGGTTTTAAGCCTTAAGCAAATTTCCATCATTCAGATACTGGTTGGTGTTTGGTACTTACTTGGGGAGAAGGACTTGGATTTATAGCATGGTTATGTTTTACCACACTTCCTTCCCCTCCCCCCAAAAAATGCTGGTCTACTATTCATGTTGCCATGACTATCCACCCACCCAACTCCTGATTAGCAATATTAAATATGGAAATGAAATACATTTCATTGTTAAGCAGGTCCATTAATGTATTAATTGAGAGAAAAAGAACATAAGCATTTTAATTATGTGACTGACTGCAGAATGTGGGCTGTAAGCTGTCAAAATTACAATTCTGAGCTCAACCATTCAAAAACCGAACCATCTAGAGAGAGGAAACACCATAGCATGAGTAATGTGTGGAAATCCCAAAATAGGGACTAGGGTTACTGCCAAACCTCAATCAAGACTGTTTAAAAAATTGGACATGCTTCTTGAAGGAAGTCTGGTAAACACACAGCTCCTGAAGAAAAGCAGCAAATTGAAGAGAGCTGACTCCATAGCTTTTGATCCACTCTACTAGAATAGAGGAACAAGAACTCCCTCTCAAGGAGCAGCAGTTAAAAAGAGAGCTGCCAAGAGAGGCTGAGATAAGAAAGGAATGACTCAGCAAGAAGATGGCAGCCGCTTCAAAATTAAATGTGGGTCAGAGCCTCATTCCTTCCTACCCTTCCTAACGGCTCCTCTGAGGGCAGTTCTGTTAGCTTTGCAGTCATCCCTTAAAGACAAAAGCAAACATTCCACGACCACATCAGAGCATTAAAAGGGGTCACAAGTTAGTTAGTAAATGGCAGTCTCTCTTCAGAATTTACATACTAAACAGAAGCTTCTATTCCTGGAATTTCTCTTAGGGAGACAAGATAAATAAGAAAAGTTGCCTATGCTAACCCTTGGTCTAGTAGGAGAAACTTAAGTATAGATGATTCATCAAGATGCGTCAGTTTTTTTTGTTTTGCTTTTTTTTGGCGGTACGCGGGCCTCTCACTGTTGTGGCCTCTCCCGTTGCGGAGCGCAGGCTCTGGACGCACAGGCTCCAGACGCGCAGGCTCAGCGGCCATGGCTCACGGGCCCAGCCACTCCGCGGCATGTGGGATCTTCCCGGACCGGGGCACGAACCCGTGTTCCCTGCATCGGCAGGCGGACTCTCAACCACTGCGTCACCAGGGAAGCCCAAGATGGGTGAGTTTTGTAATACAATGTGAGAGATGCTAATGATGGAGCCATGGACCAAGAGCTAAGGAAAGCAGAGGGGGCTGTGGCTACCTGAGCCCTTTTAGAACCCAGCCATTCTCACTATCGTAGGCTAGTGAACAAGCACCAGTGTCAAATCGAGTGAGGAGGGAAAGGGCATGCCCATGGTTTCCCCTTTGTTTGGGTCCCCTAATTCGCTAGACTGATTCTAGATGCCTCCCTTCCTCAGTATTTATGAAAAATACCTCATTGCCCCTGTTTCTCAGGAGACTCTGTGGAACTGTAAATTATTTCATGTGTTTCCCCTGAAAAATCTAGGATGTCACCCTCCCTAGCAAATTAACAAGTAGCTGGCCCACCCAGTATTGCTACCATTTCTAACACAGCTAAAGGAATTTCACAATAAGGGCAGCTGGTATGTGGCAGGCATTATGCTAGGTTCTTTACATACTCTGTTTCTTAATATTCACAACAATGGGAATTACTATTCCCATTTTACAAACCAGAAGACAGAGTTTAAGAGGTTAGGTGACTTGCTTAAGAGTGCATATGGCCAGTAGGTGGTAGAGCAAAAAACATAAGCCTAGGTCTCTGACCCCAAAGCCCATGCGCTTTCTACCACATTCTGTGCATCCCATGGAAAACTGAAGTATAATTAAGTACCAGTGAAATCTCTTAGAGGAAAAAAAGCTGATTAGTTTAACAAGTAGAATTAAAAACTGATACCCAGGTTGGAGCATACCCTATTTGCAGACCTAGCATCTATTACCCCCAACCTCTGCTGCACCCCTCCTTCCTAACAGCACTTCAACCTCCTCCAGGAACCCTGCCTTCCAGAAGCCAAGCGCTGCTTCCAGGAGGCTGGCCCCATGCAGTAGCAGCCCCTGCTGAGGGCCTTGATTCATTTCAGTCAATCAGAGTGTCCTGTTCCCTGCTGGTGACTGATTTAGGTTGATCACATGGCACTTGTCTGGCCAATGGTATGTCCCTATTGGAGGGGCTTCTGGGTCTCCTCTAAAAAAAAATGGTTCAGAGGCAGAGATGGTCTCTTCTTACGTGGATTGGTGACACGCCCACATAGGGCTCTTGCAACTGTGTTAGTATAACATCACCAACCTTTGTAGTGGTGGGATGGGGTCAGACGGAGCCTGGGTTTCCTAAAATGGCCACCTTCTGCCCAGGCCAAGGACCACCTTGTGTCTTTCATTATTTCCCTTGATGACGGAACTCACTCTTGAATGTTTCCAATGGTTAACCTGTTACTTGAGCTATTTAGTGCTTTTTTTTTTCCTTTTGGTAGAATCTGGGGCAGTTAATAACTTCCCATTCATTTCTGTTTTGTAATTGAGAGAGCTTTCTCTGTGAAATGCAGAGCAATTTCACAGAAGCTATAGGAAACTTCTCTCCCATGTTCTTTTATAAGATCAAACAGGTATCTGTCAACAAAGGGCAGTCAACTTGGGCTCGAGCTCTTTAATGTGATAATGAGATAATGCCGGGTCTCTGATTTCTCTGGGGCTCTTCAAGGGTCTGCCGACTGCACCCCGCATGTACCTCTTCTCCCAATTTGGTCTCCTCTCAGCATGCTCCTCCTACTTGTCTGTCAAATTCAAATGAATTTCTCAATATTCTCTGTGTTCTTTATACTCTTAAAACTTTTCACACTACAACTTTATGCTTATAGGGCACCCCAGATTTTTATCCTTAAATTCAATTCCACAAATGCCTATGGAGGACCTGCTATGTGCAAAGCACTATGATAAGCACAGTGCAAAATACAGCCTGAGGGAAGTCTCTGCCCTCAGGTAGTGTATACTCTAGTAAGCTCCATAAAATACCTCAAAACTTTAAAAATATTAATTATATGTTGAAATGGTAATATTTTGGACATATTGGGTTAAACAAGCTATTTTATTAAAATGTTAAATTTTATTAACATTAATTTCACCTGTTTGTTTTCACCTTTAAATGTGGCTACTAGAAATTAATTACTTGTGGTTCACTGTTGCGTATTGGTTTGATATGATTTCAAATCCACTTGCTTATGACAAAGACCAAAAAGGTCTTTTTTAGAAGTGGTTTTGAAACTGTGCAACTCAGATTGGAACTTGAACCCACGGTCTTTTAATTGAGATCACACACCTGGTGTCAGGACTTAATGAAGCTCAGTTTCTTGTTGTCTCCTTACAGAAAGAATTCAGTGGGAGACAAAGTGATAGGTAACAAGTGGATTTATTTATAGAGGAACACACTCCACAGACAGAGTGTGGGTCATCTCAGAGGGCAAGGGGCCCTGAACTACGGGGTGGTTAGTGTTTATGGGCTGGGTAATTTCACAGGCTAATGAGGAGGAGGATTTTTCCAACTACTTTGGGGAAGGGGCGGAGATTTCCAGGAACTGGGCCACCCCTCACTTTTTGATCTCTGATGTTCGTCCTGGTAACTGCCATGGCGCTGGTGGGTGTGTCACTTAGCTTATGCTAATATATTACAATGAGCCTATAATGAGGCTCAAGGTCCACTGGAAGTCAATCTTCTGCCGTCTTGGACCTAGCTGGTTCTAACCAATATTTGTCATGTCCAATGGCTATGTCATTCTTTTAAAGGTTGTGCGCTGCCCCCTTCCCTCCAGTTTTAGTTTTGAAATAAGAACGAAGTAAGCTGTGTCCAGATGTCATCGTCTCATCTGTTGTCATTGATAAGCACTCTGAGCTCAGCTGCCCAGCGGCCCCGATGGGGGCTTATCAATCAAAACATATGAAAAAGCAAACATGGTGAGGGGACATTTAGATGATAATACCCAGAGTTTGTGAGGACCATCCCAGAGTTTTGGTCTGAGCAAGGCGACCCTTTGCGGACCTAAATAGGTCTCCAAATACCCTTAGGGCCATGGCAAAGGTGACTCTTCTAGTGGCAGTGGCAAAAGTCACGCAACCGCTCTTGGAGATCACCTTGCCCACCAGCACCATGGCACCATATTCCCTAGAAACATGCTTGAGCCGCAAGGGACTTTGGCCTTTGTGCCGGCAGCTGGACGTCAGTTCTTGGTTAGTCAAGTCATCTCTACCGAGTACCAACTCATATAAAAGTACCTCCTGAACTAAATTTGGACTTTATTCCTTTTGTCTCCCCTTGCCTGGAACAATAGTGTGATTAATCTATCCTTGCATTGGAGTATGTTCTTTCTTTATTGGCTCATTACGAGACATTATCCTGTATGCTATTGGCTTGTGAAATTATTATAATTCCTGCAGTGAACCTGTGTTAAGTAAAATATTGGCAAAGACGGGCTTCCCTGGTGGCGCAGTGGTTAAGAATCCACCTGCCAATGCAGCGGACACATATTCGAGCCCTGGTCTGGGAAGATCCCACATGCCGCAGAGCAACTAAGCCCATGAACCACAACTACTGAGCCTGTGCTCTAGAGCCCGCGAGCCTAGAGCCCATTGTCCACAACAAGAGAAGCCACCGCAATGAGAAGTCCACGCACCGCAATGAAGAGTAGCCACCACTCACCGCAACTAGAGAAAGCCTGTGTGCAGCAACAAAGACCCAACACAGCCAAAAATAAGTAAATTAAAAAAAATATATATTGGCAAAGACAATCTCAGCCTCTGAGCATAATCTGTCCCCAAAATAAAACATATTATATTTTTATAATGAGGCAATGAGGTAGTGAGTAGTTCGGGTGACACGCCACCATGGGAGCTCTTACCCACTTTTACTGGGCTTCATAAGGTTTGGGGATGAGATTGTATGAGCTCCGTTCACTTTTACCTGCTTAAGTGTTCCTGAATCTTAAGCAAAGGCGTCAAGTATGGTCAGGTATGAGTTAAGTATATTCTTCTACTACCCGCTACTGTTGAACTTAACCGTGGCTTCTCTTACTCTGCTTTAAAGAAAGTACTTTTCCATTCTGGTGCTAAAAGCATCCAAGGGGTCTTCTTCCCGGATGCTGCTCCTTTTGTCTCTTTCTCCTGATGCATCAGTTAAGGATACTTGGATGACCAGAGCTTCCTCTGTCAGAAAGCTCAGTACTCACCAACTAATTAACTCTCCGAAGAAAGCCAAGCTGCTGTGTCTGTCTTTGCTTCCTACTCTCTTGGTGGCTCCACTTCTGCTTCCTCTTTCCTGCTGTGGCCCAAAGAGCAAAGCAGGGAGATCACCCTCAAGGGCCGCAGGGCCTCAGGCTTGAGTTCAGGCTTTTGTTTTTCCAGTTGGTAGAGACCTTCCTTGATAAACAGCTATTCATTTCATTACTTCAGCCTTCCACGGGGAGGGATGACTTTGCTAAAAGCAAGGTTCAAGCAGTTTTTTCCACTAAATGTTTTCTTTGTTAATAGTACTTTGAAGCAAAACAACCCATATTTGAATATATTAGAACAATCTTCAAATGAATTAACACTGTTTTTTTTCACATTTCTAACACTGCTAACACATTAGAAGTGTTATTTTTCAGCTGGCTTCAAAATTTCAGTTCTCTTATCTAGGTGAATGATGCCATATTTTCTTCCAAGCTCAACTGGCTCCTGGACTCCTCTGCTTGGGGCCCACACAGTCACCCCAAAGTCAGTGTGCACAAAGGAACTGAAACCAAACAGGACATGTGCGGCCTTTCTGTCCCCTGTTTCTTGACTCCAGCCTCCACGATCTTTCCGGAGTCCCAAAGGGCAGATTCCAACAGTTGCTAATCCAGGACAGGAAGGGATGCAAAGAAAAAGGAGGGGCAGACAGAAAACAATAGTGCAGCCTTGGGGCAGGGTCCTGGTTCCACCTCAAGGGATACACATGACAATGTCTTTAAGCCCTTCATAGAATTAAAACCCAGAAAATGGAAGATGTCAGCATTCTCCATACTAGAGAAGACCACCTGGGGCCACACTAAAGGAACCAGAGAAGTTCATCAAGAAGATCACCTGAGACCAGATTAAACGAGTACAGCACCCCCTCCCCCCCCACACACACCCTAATCTTATCAGCAGTCCCACCCTTGAACCCTTGCCATAAAACTCCAAACCAAACTCCCCTGGGTTGGGACACATACTTTCCGAGTGCAGGAGCCCACTGTGTCCCCCTTTGCCTGGCAAAGCAATAAAGCTATTCTTTTGTACTTCACCCAAAACTCTACCTCCGAGAGTCGATTCGGTACCGGTGTACAGAGGCTGAGCTTTCGGCATCAGAACCCCTCAACTCCCCCAACACTGGAAGGAGTTCCTCACTAAATGTGTAAATGGCACTACTGTCCTCCCAGTCACCAAGCTCAGAATGTTGACAACATTATGGTCAATTCCTCCCTCTCCCTTCCTCTCCACTAACGAACATTTGCCAGGTCAACATAGACTTTTACCTTTTTACCTCCTCCCCTCTTCTCTCTTCTGCTGCCACTTGCCTGTGTCAGCCCTTCTTTGCTTCTTTTTCAGATGATCGGTGCAGCTTCTTACCGAGGTTGCTGCTTGCCTCTCATTTCCCTAAGGAGGTGGCCAAGTTCAAGGTGGCCAAGTTCATTTTCCCGTGGAGGCTCCGATCAAGTCACTTGGCAGCACACGACCTGGTTCCCCATGACCTACAGACTAAAGGCAGATGCCTCAAATCACTTCCTGCCCAAGTGGATGTAAAATAAATATAAACACAACATACATCGGCTGAGAAGCAAACTCCCCCAGATAAAAAGTTTCCTGGCATTCCAAACTCTCTATGCCTGACTCTAATAGAGCTTCCCCCGGCTCCTCTCCAGACTCTTGGTTCCAGTAAAACTGAACTGTAGGATGCTCCTGAGGTGCGAGCACATTCTCAACTGAATAAGCTTGTGCTCTTCTCTCCACCCAAGTTTCTCTTCTCCCATGTCTAAAAATATAGTCCTACAAATCTGTGTTGGTGTGCTAGGGCTGCCATAACAAAGTGCCACAACTGGGTGGCTTCTTAGAACAACAGAAATGTATTGGGTCACAGCTCTGGAGGCCAGTCCAAAATCAAGGTGTCAGCGGGGCCATGTTACCTCTGAAGGCACTAAGGAAGGGTTTGTTCCAGGCCTCTCTCTTAGCTTCTGGTTAAGTTCCTTGGCTTGTGTCAGCATAATTCCAATTTTCATATAGCATCTCTGTGTGTGTGTGCGTGTGTGTGTGTGTGTGTGTACTTTTCTAAATTTCCCCTTCTTTAAGGACACCACTCACATTGGATTAAGAGCTCACCTTACTCCAGTATTACCTTATCTTAGCTACTTACATCTACAATGACCCTTTTCCAAATAAAGTCACATTCTGCCGTACTGGGGGGTTAGGACTTCCTCATATGAATTTTGAGGTGATATGATTCAACCCAAAACATCATACTTATAGCCAAACTCAGATGTCACCTCCTTATGGAAACATCCTGGATGTACTCTTCATTTCCCTATCCAAGCTTGACATAATCTCTATCCCTCTTTGATGGCCTTTGCCCTAAGTAACCCCTATAACTTTTCTGTGCTTTATGACATGCGCACTGGCTTTGCATCTGGTTCAGGTACTTGAATGGGCTCCAAGCTATATTTTGAAGGGAATGTTGACACTGCTTGCAGGGTCTCTAGTTCCCACGTCCATTTCTCATCTCCCTCGGAAGAGGCAAGAGAAGCATATGTACTTCAAAGAGGGCTCTCCTTGGCCCTGGGAACCTGCTGTGTGTGATGAGGGGGTGTCCCAGTGGCAATTCCCTGCCATGACAGTTGTCCCCAAAACCAGTGCTGGAGTTTTTTATTTTGGCTGTGTTGGGTCTTCATTGTTGCACGTGGTCTTTCTCTAGTTGCGGCGAGTGGGGGCTACTCTTTGTTGTGGTGTGTGGGCTTCTCATTGCGGTGGCTTCTCTTGGTGCAGAGAACGGGCTCTAGGCACGTGGGCTTCAGTAGTTGTGGCATGTGGGCTCAGTAGCTATGGCTCACAGGCTCTAGAGCGCAGGCTCAGTAGTTGTGGTGCACGGGCTTAGCTGCTCTGCGGCATGTGGGATCTTCCCGGACCAGGGCTCAAACCCGTGTCCCCTGCATTAGCAGGCAGATTCTTAACCACTGTGCCACCAGGGAAGTCCCAGTGCTGGAGTTCTGAAGACAGTACAAGCTCAAGGCTGTACTTCCAGCTGCTCCCACGAAAAACTGAGCTTGCTCTGAACCATGCCCGCTTGCCAGCAGCTCTCCCAACCAGAGCAGTTAATTTGCTATTTAAGATGCACATCTTGATTTCTCTCCACAGCCTGCCCAGCCACATTTTGCAGTTTTGATTAGGAGATAGCGCCCTGTGTGCAAGAACTGGGTCGGGTCACACCATTTAATAAAGTTATCATGACTGACGTGAGCACTACACAAAAAAGGGAACAGGAGTCACACAGCTGTACTTTGTGGCATGAGCTCATGCAGCTTCCACTTGGGTAGAGACCTTTTTGATGTCACAGGGTGAGGGATTAAGTCATAATTATGTAGATCTAAATTACCTTCCAGCAAACCCACTGGTGCTTCTTCATTAGCATCCCAGCAGGCTTTAATTCCAGCATAAGACTGATCACCCTTCAGCTGCCCGACATCCAGCCTGCAGAATATGTTTGGAATTAAGCAGGGACTTTGGTTGGAAAGAAAATCAGGTGCCGTTTCTCTACTTTTGTCTCAGACTTGATTTCGATGAATAACTGTACAGCCTCCGTTCATGACAGTGCTGGGGATGCATGTTTGCCGGGCTCTACACAGTTGACTTCACTGCCCAAGGCTCACAGCACTGGAATCTGAGAATGCAGTAGTTATTAGGGCCTTGGATATCCCGGATCACCTGAATTTTCATTGGAAGGCAGTACAATTCCAAGTCAGATTTCTTCCAGAGCCTTTTATGACTAAGGTGGCCAACTGATACAATCATGGACATTTTCTAGGCCCAGTCAGACTCAGAATCAGAGCTGTAACACCTTAGTGTCTTTTTCAGGGGCACTGAAATAACCAGGAGGAGAGACTTAGGGATTAGAGGGACCTGCTAGGAACTTGGATGTTTCCATCCCATATCAGGTTGTGCCAGTTGATCCCTGGTCAAAGTACAGGGTGCCTTGGGATTGGTGAGTTGACCCTTGTCTTGTGTCACCCAGGAGCTTGTTTTAGCAAGGATGGCCTATGAGCCAAAAGCACTTCCTGCACCTTCCATTGGGGGGAACCAAGGAGACTGCCTCCCCATGTTAGCAAGATTCAATAGCCTTGTTTTTTTTGCGGTACACGGGCCTCTCACTGTTGTGGCCTCTCCCGTTGCAGAGCGCAGGCTCCGGACGCACAGGCTCAGCGGCCATGGCTCACGGGCCCAGCTACTCTGTGGCATGTGGGATCTTCCTGGACCGGGGCACAAACCCGTGTCCCCTGCATCGGCAGGTGGACTCTCAACCACTGTGCCACCAGGGAAGCCCTCAATAGCCTTGTTTGAGGAGATTTCAAGGTGGTCCCTGGAAGATATGGACAGTGAGATCTGCTTTTCTCCATTCAGGAGGGAGCCAGCCTTTCTCATACTCACCTTAAGGGATCCATTACAAATCAGTTACAGTGCAACACCTTAAGGTGTTACAGATACATTTTTTTCTATCTGTAACAGGGAATATTCTTCAGTTTACCTTAAATTGGGTAATGTTTAGCCCCTAAGAAAAGCATAGAGGAGATGACAGAGTTGGGAGGAACATTCCAGGCCAGCAGATCCTCCAACCAGAATTAGCTAGTAGGCTTAAAAAAGGAACATACTGCCAGGTCCCACTCTACACCTACTGAGTCAACATCTCCAGGGGTTGGGAGTTGGATTTCTTCTTCTTTAAGCTTCTATCAGGCTTAATCTTGATTGCAGTAATTTTCCTAATTCTTCTATGTGGTTTCTGGTCTCTGCTTTTTGTTTTTATCTTAGCTTGTTTATGTATTTGTGTCATAATTCCAGAGCGCTTCAAATTCTTTCTGGAAAACAGATGGCAGTGGTAGTGATGGGTGCCAAATTCTAAGTAAAATTGAAAACAGAGGTCATTCACAAAAATCATCTACCCACTGGAGAAGGAAACCACATTCATCACCTATGATAAGTGGCCATCTATCTTTGGTTGAAACCTTTAAGTGACAAGCAGCTCACTACTTTAAAATGTGACCTGTTCCACTGTGGGCTGCTCTCACTGTAGAAAGTTCTTCCCTGTTTTAAAACAAAATTAGTCCCCTGGTAACATTTCTCTAATGACCTTAGTTCTTTTCTTTGATTATTTTAGAGGGTTTTTCCTCTCAGCATGTATTAGTTACTACTTGGGACATAACAAATCATCCCCAAACTTAGCTACTTAAAACAACAATTTGTGTGAGACACACAGCTTCTGAGCGTCAGGAATCCAAGAGCAAATTACCTGGATGGTTCTAGTTCAGGGTCTCTCATGAGTTATTTGGATGTCAGCTGGTGTATTTACAGCCAGCTCAAGGCTTGACTGGAGCTTCTGCTTTGCTTCCAAGGTGACCCACTCATACGGTTGTTGGCAGGAGGCCTCAGTTCCTTGCCATGTGGCTCTCCCCATGGGGCTGTTTGAGGGTCCTCATGACATGGCAGCTGGCTTCCCCCACAGCAAGTGATCCAAGAGAGCAAGGCAGAGCCTCAGTATTTATAGGACCTCATATGGTCACACACCATCACTTCTGCCATAGTCTACTCAGTAGAATTGAGTTGCTTACTGCAGCCCAACTCAAGCGGAGTGGAATTAAACGCTGCCTCTTTTAAAAAAACAATTTCTCTCTCTTTACTGATGTTCTCCTTGGTGAGACATTATTCTTATTCTTCCCTTTAGTTCGTTACACGTGGTTTTCTTTAGTTCTTTGAACATATAGCTGATTGAAAGTCTTTATATAGTTAAGTCCAACATCCAGGCTTCCTCAGGAATAATTTCTATTGACTGCTCCTTTTCCTGTGTGTGGGCCATACCTTCCTGTTTCTCTGTGTGTCTCATAATTTCTTTGTTGAAAAGTGGACACTTTTGTCTTAAAAATAGTTTGTTGTTGAGATATATATCATAATGTTCACACTTTTAATGTGTACGACTTCAATGGATTTTAGTATACAGGCCTTCATGGGTGATATTGTGGGTTCAGTTGCAGACCACCGCAACAAAGCGAATATAGCAATAAAGTGAGTCACACAAAATTTTTGGTTTTCCAGTGCATATAAAAATTATGTTTACACTATACTATGGTTATTAAGTGTGCAATAGCATTACGTCTAAAAAATGTACATATCTTAATTAAAAAATACTGCTAAAAAATGCTAACCATCATCTGAGCCTTCAGCCAGTCGTAGTAGTAGCATCAAAGATAATTGATCACAGATCACTGTAATAAAATAATAATGAAAAAGTTTGAAATATTTGAGAATTACCAAAATGTGACATAGAGACACGAAGTGAGCAAATGCTGTTGAAAAAAAATGGCTCCAATAGACTTGTTTGATGCAAGGGTGCCACAAACCTTCAATTTGTAAAAAATGCTGTGTCTGTGAAGAGCGATAAAGCGAAGCATCATCTCCCTCCTGGATTGTATTAGTCTCCCTGTCGTCCACCTTCCAATTCATTATTCATCTTCTTCCCAGGGTAATATTTCTCAAGTCAAAACCTGATCCCACTCTATTGCTTAAAATCCCTTAGTGGTTACCCCGCATTCCTCAATGTAAACACTAAAAACACATTCATGTCTCCTACGAGCCCCCAAGTCCTTCTCCAACCGCATGTCCCCCAAGTCCCCGCTAACAGCCATAGCTACTTCTCGTTCCTTCAGTAAGCATGGTGCGGAACTTTTTAAAACCTTCTTAAGCTCCTCTCTTCTCATTCCACAAAGAAAATAACGGGGTTTTATTTTGTTGGTGGTTCCTTTTTATTTGGATTTGAGATGCATTTTAGAGAACTTGGCTCCCTTTAAAAGAGCCATTCATTAAGAAAGGGTAGGTTTGGGGACAGGATGAAACTTTCTAATCAGTAAGGTAAGAGCTAATCATGCAAATGAGGGACCTTTGTAGCTTGACTAAGTCAGAGGCTGCAGCTATACATTATTAATAAGCTATGGGCTAGTGGCATGGCCCTAGATAGTAACAGGATAAGTTAGATGGACTTTAATTTGGGCATGATAAGGGTATAAAGCTCTACACCCCTGGACAGGGAACCAGTTTGCACCAACAGTAGGGGTTAGGTTTGGGGGGCTCTCTCTACTAGTTCATGGTTCCTAATTGTAGGCGGCTACAGTGGAGCCCTTAGTGGGTCAGAAAAGCACCATATCACTGGGGTTGAGCCCAGCCTTGTTTTCTGTGGACCTAGTTAGTGTCTTTGTGCTCTGAGGCAGGTTGGGACTAAAGCCTGGGTCCTGCCTTGCAAATTCGAGTTTTAGGTCCCAAGGTCATATGGACCACTCAAAGCAAAGCCATGTCCACAACTAGGAAAATGACAATCAGTAGATGTCCTATTGTGGGGCATTAGAAACTGACACTAACGCAGCATCTGCAGGGCGGGATATTAATGAGAGGCAGGATAGCCCGAGCAGGTGGCTCCCTGAGGAATGCTGTTCCTCAAGGCCAGACCCCGGGGCATCCTTCCAGAACCTGTTCTCCAGAGATGGCTGTGGCAAACTTTTTAAGTCCTGCCATCTAAATCTGACCAGTACCAGAAGGTTGGTTAATTACCAAGAGAGGGGCTAGAAGTGAGTGGTGAGATGTGTTCAAGACATGAGCTTGGCTGCTGAGACGTCACAGGCTTTACCGCCTTCTCATGAATGAATTTAAAAATAAGTAAACCCAGTACTTGACAGCTGTGGACTTTGGACCCAGTACTTTGGGTCCTCGATCCCCCTTAATTATGGAGAACTATGCCTCCAGATCTGACTAGAAGGTGATTCTGATCCTGCTGTCAAAATGTTGCGTTTGCCTTGAAGTGAACATTCCAATAATGGTGTTGGTCAGAGGGGAGGGACAGAGGGTGGGGACTTTGCTGAACTTACAGAGCATGTTGAAAGACAACTTTTGTCCTCGCTTGCTAAATGCTGTCTGTGGCCTGCTTACTTTGTAGCATACCACCTGCTAGCAAAGCCATGGGCAGGAGGTATGCTGCTCCTACTTACTTCTTATGGTTGAAGGCTACTAATGTGTACCAAAGGAAGCTGACAAATAGGAATATCAAACTGGTTTAGATCCATGCCATGGGCTGAAGGTTTGTGCTCTCTCAAAATTTATATATTAAAATCCCAATCTCTAAGTGATGGTATTAGAAGGTGCTTAGGTCATGAGGGTGGAGCCCTCATAAATAGGATCAGTGCCCTTATAAAAGAGACCTCACAGAGCTCCCTAGCCCCTTTCACCATGTGAGGACATGGTAAGAAGGTGCCATCCATGAACCATAAAGTGGGCCCTCACTAAACACCAAATCTGCTGGTGCCTTGATCTTGGACGTTAGCAGCCTCCAGAACTGTGAAAACTAAATTTCTGTTGCTTATAACCTACCAAGACTCTGGTATTTTAGCAAGTCTCAGCCAGAAGAGACTAAGACAATCAGTCCTCAATTGACGGGTGGAACATGGGACAAATTACTTAGATACCCTTTCTTGCCTTCTAAACTCTGAGTAGGGTTTGGGACAGTGTGTAACCATCACAGGGGTCTGCTGGGGCATGACCTGCACCACAACTAACTGTATCTAAGAAATAAGGAAAGGTAAATGGAAGAAAATTATAACAGTTAATAAAACTGCAAAACTTAAGGACTTCTATAACCTCTGTGAAAATACTTTAACATTTGCTATATTGTAGATGAGTGAATTGCAGCTCTTTAAGTGCCCAAAGGCCTAGTACCTTGTGCTTTATTAGTCTCTTAAAACTGGCTGAGTTAACAGCACCTCAGCGTTATGTTTTCTCTTTTCAAATTGCAACTTCGTACCTCCTTCAAAGCCATTAACATTTACTTCCACTGGAACACCAGAGAAATATAAGGAACTCTGCGCTATTGGAGAAGAGGGTAGAAAAACAGAAAATAGATTTTTCTCCCAGTCTTTTTCATGTTTTGGTGAATGGACCTGTTGTTGTCAGAGGATAAAAACTCAATTCTGGGGACTGGCACTGAATGGCACTGCTATGGAAAGCTTCCAAAGAAAAAAGGGTCTGGTCCATTGAGATGATTAGACCTCAGTGAAAATGTAGAGGTTTTAAGCTTTAATAACTGTTAATTATAACAGATACTAATTTTTCCTCTTTATGTATTGAATATAGGAGCTTTCCTATGAATAGTTAGAAACACTGAACTAAGACGTATGTACGTGGTGTACTAATATTACAGGAGTGAAAATAAAGGAAGGAGGCAGAAAAAGCAAAAGACATAAATAAACTGGGGGCTCCAGGGTCACTCCTTGGGCGAAAAACACATCCCTGTTGTTGCCTCCATCTCTAGGACAAACATGCTGACTGAGCACCTGACATTGGCAAAGCACCACCTCTTCTCCCCTGAGCCTCCAAACTTGGCTCCTGTGCCCATCACTCCACTCAAACAGTCCTCTTTGATGTAATAACTTCACTACATCTTTGATGTAATCCTCCATTAAAAATCCCTTGATCTTCCCGTTCTCCTCATCTTTGTTATGTGCATTATTCAGGATAGGCAAGGTTATGATGCAGTAACAAACACTCCCCAAATTTCAATGGCTTAAAACAAGAAATATTCATTTCAGGCTTACATCACATGTCCACTGCAGGTCAAATGGAGCTCTTCATCTTCCTCCCTCTGGGACCCAAGCACACTGAGTGGTCACCATCTGGAATGTTCCTAGATGCTGTGGCAGAGGGGGCAGTGCTGTGGAGGCTTGCACACAGGTAATTAAATGCTTGGGCTGGGAAGTGAAACACCTCTACTCACAATTCATTGGCCACCTAATCTTATGGTTCCAGCCAAACACAAAGGAGCCAGGAAATGCAATCCTACCATATTCCTAGAAGGTGGAGAACAGGAAACATTGAGAATCTAATTAAAACTATCAGACTTTTATTTCATATAATGCAGTAACAAACCATCCCTCCAAATGCTGCATCCATGTAATCCCAAGAGATTCAAAGATCCCACGTATCCACTGACTCCCAGCAAGGTCTGGAACAAATGAAAGCACATCCAATGTGCTGGGCCTCCTCCCTGACTCGTTTTCCCTCTTGACTAGTTTTCAAAACTATACTCTGCTGATCCTTCTTCTATTTCTGAGAGTTTTCTTTTTTGCTTAATTTTCTTTGCTTCCTTCCAAACTGTAGCATTTGTCAAAATGTACCCCTTCACCTCAAGTCCCTCCATCACTACCCTAACTCTACACTTTCTTCAAGACCGTAGTCCAGTTCCTACCCCTCCATGAAGTTGTATCCGGCTAACAGTCGTCTATAATGTTATTATTTTTTTCTGAATTCCTCAAGTACTTAGCCTAAACCACATAATGAACTTTCAGCACCACGCTGGCTTGCAATATTCCGTAGTTGAGTCCTGTCTGTGGCCCTGTTCTTTCCATGTGACGGTCATGTGTTTGAAGGCAGGGCCTTGCCTTCTACTCCTTCGCGTGGCAGCCTAATAGGGTGGGGGCACATTTGGGCTCTAAACGCAGGCTCTCTGGAACTGGCAGTCTAAGACCTGGGTGCTGGTCCTGCCTCAGTCACTAAGCGTCTCTACTCTGTTCCTTAGCACTCTTCCCCTGACCCCTCAGAAAACTGAGATGGTTGGGACGAAAGCGCTCCAAAGTTCTATCCAGGTCTTATGAATCGACTACTGGGCAAGTTACTGAGAAATCAGTTGACGTCATCTCCTCATCCCCAACTAGAATGAATACTCCCTCCCTCTGCCGCCCTATGGGAAGGTTATCTGGAGCCTGTTTCTGGAGCTCAGCAGGGCAGAAAAGAAGAGGGAAGGGGGTGGAACTCCCTCAAGCAGGCTATTGTTTTGAAAGGTTTAAGCCTTGGGAAAGGACCTTGGATCTCCCAGTGGCAGAAAGGAGAAGAGATTTTGGCATTGGGAAGAGAGAGGGGAGAAACGTCCAACCTGGAATGTTGAATCCCCCAAAGCTGAGTAGATTGACAGGGGCCGTAGATTCCATGGTGGCTCCAACCTGCGCCCAGCTCAGTGCCTCCCAGTGGGCAGGACGTGGGTGGGGCTGACGGTGGGGGGATCACGCGTGGAGGCTGGTCACTGCAGCCTCAGAACACTGGAGGGGACCTCCACATTCGGAGCTGCGGCACCTGAGGGCAGCTGGCATCCAGACCAGCAGTGACGAAGAGATCAGGACACAGTGATGACCATATTGTCTTCATGGAAGCCTCCCCTTCCCCGCCCCCAGGAAGAAACCACAAAAAATTACTGAAGTTGGATTTCTGCTAAGAATGGTAAATGAGAGCTCAGACCGGATTTGACTTTTAAAAGTGACCCTTTTCTCACCTCGATTTCACAGACCAATTTGTGAACTTAGAGATCCAGGATCCGACATTCCTCAGCATAGGTGGGCAGAGTGACACACAGCAAAGTCAAAGCCCAGGCAGGCCATTTCCTCTGTTAAGGTCCTGGTCCCTAAACGGTACTGGAGCCTTCAGAGTTTAATGAGATGTGCATAATACTTTGGTGGGCAATCAGATGCAAACTCACTAATAGCTGTTGATAAAAAGGAAGCAGGCTTGAGAACCAGACACCAAGGGCAGTTGTCCTGTGTGGGAGGGGGGGCTGAAACAGTGGAGTAACAAAATCAGGAATGACTGTTGGCGGGTGGGAGGGTGGCTCTTCAGGCTTCCAAATCCTGGGCTCCTCCTGGCAAAACCAAGGCCTTTCTAAAAACAGGGACTGTCAGGGTGGCTGTACTCATAAAAGCCACATCAACAGGGCAGGTTTTCTAGATACTGAGTCAATAGCACCTCAAAAAAACAGACAAGATCATATTATTATTAGAATATTATTTATCATGTATATGTAATACTTATTATGTGCCAGGTATTGAACACCCTCTTTTACTTTACAGAGCAACAGTGTTGGATAGGAGCTGTTATTATTATTATTATCCCATTTCACAGATGAGGAAACTGAGGCTTGGGGCATTTAATAACTTGTACAATAGCAAACCACTTGTAAAAGGCCGAGGTGACCTTCTGAGCCAAGGTAGAGCAGATTCTAAAATCTGAGCGTTTAGCTCTCACCCTCCTGGTCACTCCAACACTTGGCCGAGGTGTGGGTCCTCTCCCATCTCCAGCTGGCTGGGCTCAGCCCCTGCGCCACATGTTTTTGTTTCCAAGAGTTATGTTGATGTACTGGCCACAGAGGTGGCCTCAGGCAGTGGGGGGCTGAGGAGAAGCAGGGGAGAGAGACAGGTAGCCCCAAATTCAGTGGGGCCACAGGAGAGGACAGAGCAAATGGAGGTGTCAAACTACCAGAAAATGTCATTTGGAACTCAAATGCAGCACATGAAGTGCCCTCCCTTTGCTACAAGGGATGAGGGGTTTTGGCTCAGGATAGAGAATAGAGGGGTTCCAAACACGGACTCTGGCGTCAGCATCTGTCTGGGGTCAAGTCCTTAATCTAAGCCTGTGTTTCCTTACCTCTGTAAAGTAGGGATGATCATACTACCTACCTCATAGGATTCTTGTGAGGATTAAATGGAAGTACGCGTTAAAGCATTCAGCACTGCACCTGACACATATTCAGTCTTCAATAAGCGGTATCTAAAATAACACAATAGCAACCATAAAATAAAAACGGTAACAAAAAACGGGTACTAAGCGTTTCCTGCTCTCTCACAGTAAATAAATCCTTGTGAAAGAAAACTCAGCTTGGTAGTAATTAAATAAGTTTGGGATGAGGAGATTGCCCATTTTTCTCCTCCTAGAGTATCTATTTGCAAAGTCAGCAGGCATCTGAGGCCACATTTCTAAATGAGATTGAGTATAATGGGAACTCCACTCACCCGACAGCACCTGACTTTATTTCTTTTCACTTGTATGTACATAAATAAACTGTATATACATGAATAAAATACATGTGCTGCTTTCACAGCTCACTGCGTTCTCTCTCGGGTTCCTAGGGACCCCTGCTCCAGGTGTGTGAATGTTCTGGTGATATTTTTAATTACAGACATAAGTCTGTGGCCCAGGTATGTGAAAGCAAGTCCTCAAATCAGGCACATTTCCCTTTGAAAGAAACTTCCAGCTCAATTCCAGGGGCTTCTGCATCTCTTGATAATTAACTCTCTCTCATTACACCCCGGCCCAGTTGGAACAGGCCAAGCTGTTTTCAGATGTGACGCTGTGGTCGGTTTCCCTCTGCACCTCCTCAAAATTCCAGGCAGGTCTTGAGCCTCAGCCAAATTAGGACAACCACCTCCAGCTGTGTACATCTCATTACAACTTCCATCTCAGGAAGAATCTTGGCTGTATTTCACATCTGGTCATCCGCTTATTAATTATGTACTTCTTAGAACAACTGTGCCTAATTAGGACAGAGTGGAGACCTTTGCTGAGCCCAGTCATTCTTTGTTTTCTTGTTCTCGGTATCTCATTTCGCTCCCTCCAAATTATGCCCAGTTTGTTTTCCATCCCTGCCACATTAAGACAATTGCTCTCAGGTATGTGTATTACAGCACACGCTCTGCTTTTCAAAGCTCCTTGTTTTCACATCCTGCTAGAAGGACGGCCACTTCGCTGGTTTTCTCATTGCGTTTGTCTCCAATGGAGTGAGTCTAGCTTGCGCTTGTGGGACCCTGGTTACCCTCTGTTGTTTACTGTGAATTTTCTGTGCCCTGGTCCTGGGGAAGCAGCCACAGCTACGTCTCAGAGCAAGAATCCTGAACGCAATGGCATTGGTACATTCATGGAAGCTGTGAAGCGGGAATCCATTTGTTCCATCAACTTCCACGCTCTTTGCTGGTTAAGGAGGGAAGAGTGAATAGTGAGATACAGCCCAGGGCTTCCAGAAAGGCAAAGCTCAGAGAGAGCAGAAGAGGGTTGGGCTGAAGATTTCAGTCCTCAGTCCTACCAGATGTCTTCCTAAATGAAAGGGGAGCCTTGGGATATATGGACTCTGACGAGGGCAAGATCAGAGTGGAAGTACCAGTGCCGTGTCACAAGGGACTGTCTCTTTTGCTTGCCATTGCATGAATCCGTATCCGGATTTGTTATTGCTGTAACCGGCAATCATATCCTTTTGACAATGAATGCCTTAGCGCTAAGACATTCATGGATATGACTTGACAGTAAGAATGATCAGGCTTTGGTTGCCAGTTCAACTTGGCTGTATTTGAGGTTTTCTTCTCAAGCTATTTGAAACATAAATTAATGACTGTCAGGCCAAGAAAACATTCAGGCAAGAACGATGTCCTGGAGAGAGGCTGGGGCTTCTGTGAGTGAGGTCACTCTGCCCAGGGCTGTAATTCCAGGTGGAGAGTCCCCGCCACATCCTGCATGACAGGCCGTCTCAAGGGTCTGGGCTGTGGGAGCTCAGGCCTGGTCCTACCACTGAAGTTGAGCTGATTTGCCTCCTCAGAAATGAACTTGTCTTTCAGAGCCTGGAAGCAGGGGTCCTCTTCGGCCAAGGGCTGCACGAGGAACGTATATCCTTGTTCCTCATCTAATCAGCAGAGATGTAATCACGTGTGAGAGGGAAAAAGTTCTACTTGGGCAATACGACTAAAAACACCTCACTGTGAAGTAGGAATAAAAACACTGTACAAGGATGAAAGTCCCTGAGAGAAACTGTAACCACAGCACAGGTGTAAATGAGGGCTCATGGGGTGAACGGCACAATATTATCCAGAGTATTGTTTACAGATTAAGAGGTGTACTGATAAGTGATAATAAGATAATCGAAAGTAAGAAAACACGGCAGAAGAAGAAACCACTGTCAGCAGGCAGTTCTGAGAACACGATTTACCAAAATCTATCAAGGGTTGGATCCTATCCTTTGAAGAATACCTCTTCTTCAAGGAATTTATTCTAAAGGAGGCTGAGTTGGGAGAGACTCCTTTAATATTTTCCAATCCCTTGAAAGAAAGTAGTACTGGCGACATGGTTGTGGGACAGCAAGCTAAGTACCAGAGAGTAGATGACAGTGATGGTAAGAGAAGGAATCTCTCTCTGGGGCTGCTCTTGCTTGTGGAGCTGGTTCTCTGATGACCGGGCTGGATCTCACCTCAGGGTCGGCCTTCCTCGTGCTCTTGTCTGTTCTCCACCTCCAGACCCTTCCTCATGAGCCCTCTCCATGGTGCTGACAGTGGTATAGACAGTAACCCATGCATGTCCATCCCATTTGCCGCTTTGTAGAAGAGCGAGATAATGGTTTGCTTTGGCTTAGTGCCCTTTCTGGGGAGGCCTATTTTATTGGCCTTTTTAGCTGCAAAAGCACATTTATGGAGTGGTCTTCATGGCTGGAAACGAACTCTTGTGGCTACATATCAGTGTCAGTTGAGGTTGGACCCCGCCCTTGGCAGACCCTGGCTCTCTTTAGTGATGTCCGGTCATGGCTGTGAACGGCACAAAAGCAGTCTCACAAAACATCCCCAAAGTAGGACCACAACAAGTAGAACTCTTCACTGTGTCCCAGAAGGGGGTAGGTCTTGAGGCAGCTGTGCCATCTCCATGGCATCCACGTGACCATCCACCGAGTGTGTCACTGGCTATCCTTGACCTGTCGAAGAATAATGACTGATGCACCATCTTGCATAGAAATTCGGGACAAAGAACCCTAGATCGCTTTTTCTGTGCAGAATTGACCTTTTTCAATCTTATCATCGTTGTAAGCAAAGCAGGGATTTCACTTTTCTAAGCGCTCCCCCGAAGCAGCTCATGTGGCCATTTGTCTGCCGGGTCTCAGTGTGTTTGGCATTCTACTCTGTCCAAACCCATGTCCCTTCCCACATCCAATCAAATGATCCTAAGTACTCCCTCATCCCACCCTGGCTCTTCTGGCCTCCCTATCACCACTCCAAGGTTCTTTGTCTAGAGTGGACAGGAAGGGGAAGAAAAGGCACAGGAGCTCTGTGGGCAGGCCACGGCCACTAAGGGGAGGCTTGCAAACCACAGTGATCAGCTCTGATCTCCCCTCGTCTCCCTCTTCCCACCTGCACTTCTCGGGGAGACTACTTCCAGTGATGCTGTTTAGGGGCAGTACATTTTTCCATGGTCATCTCCCATATAGATTCAACTTCTCCCCAGTTGGGCATCTGAAGCTACACAGATTTACAACATTCCTTCCAGAATCTCCTGGAAGACCATCTTCCAGCTGCCTGTTGAGTTCCCTTCACAGATGCCCCACTGGCCTGATTTCTAACCCAGCCCCGAGTGCACATCTCTTACGATTTTGGTTAGAGTCCGGTTCCCATCCCATCTTAGAGGTAGGTAATAAGGGTGTCCTCATTACTGACGATCTGCCCCCCTGCCCAGCAGCATTTGGTACATGTTAGGCTCTCAGGGAATGTTTGCTGAATAAATACAAGAAAAACAATACTCAACATTTAAGCTTCTCAAACCATTTTTTAATTTTCTGCTTTTCCCAACAAGACCTAAGTTGTACAAACAGGTGTAAAATTCTGAACCATCAGGGCATAAGGCATGACCTCATGTGGCCCAAGTTCTTTCCACTCTCCTTTCCACGTGTTTTCAAGTTGTGTCCCAGTCAGGACATTGCTTTCTTCTGTGTTATATGAGCCATAGGCAGGAAGAGAGCTTGGAGATATGGGGACAGTGGGGAAGGCGAGTGTGCCAGGAGCAGCGAGCTCCCACACCAGCCGAGGGCAGCCTCAGCTGGTGGGTGCACAGAGGAGGAACGTCACAGCTGTTCCGGCTTCCTTTCACTCAGCTGGCAGGTCTGGGCTACTTTCTAAGATGAGAAAGACCTAGGGGCTCCCAAGGAGAGTAAGCATTGAAGAATCATTCACACCCAGACAATGTTTCAAGTAAGATAAAAAAATTCTCTAACCATCACTTTCTCTTGGAGAACAGAGGAGAAAAATCAAGAAGAGGGTTGAATCGCCTTTCCTTCTTTCATTTTCGTCATTAATTTGATGGTGCTTGGTTTTGATACAGCAGAAAAAAAAAAAAAAAGGCATCAAACCAACCTATCACCTGGGTCCAGGCTACTGCATACAAAACTCTCCCAAGGATTGAGATAAAAGGATTTTTTCTCCCAATCCCTGAAGAGGTCCTGTTTCGGTCAGGGAAACTTGTTGAAAACTGCAGGCAGCTGAGAAGCCATTGGCAATAGAGACAGAAAGCAATGCACATACACTTATCGAACTGTAAACTGACAAGGTCAAGACAGTAAAAATCCTACTGTTTATGTAATAGAACCCTATTAAGTGATTTTAGGGAGGGACTAGAACTTAGGAACAATCTACTTACCAAAGATTGCTGGGTATTAGTCATTCATGCATTCATTGTTTTGCAGAGTTCAATTCGACACAACCTTCCACCCCATCCCACCCTAGGCCCTTCGGAATTGACTGCATCAAAGTAAATGTTCAATCCAAACATACTGCGAAGTCCCTTTACAGTTTATATGAAAAACCAAAACCAAAGAGAAAAGAACCCTTACAACTTCTCTCCACTCAAGCATCAGTGTAGAGGAAACTAAGTCAGCTCGGAATATACAAAATAACATACCAAAGAAAGGAGTATGACCAAGGAAACAAAATGAGCAGTCCCCCGCCCCCTCCCATGGTGTACCCATTACACCGTAGTTATTTTCTTATCCTTGGTGGCTTGCTTGATGGCCGCCTGCTCGCAGATGATCTCCTTGAGCCGCTGCAGCCGCATGTTCTGGGTGGTCTGGTCTCCCACCCCCGTCTGGCTGCGGTGCAGCAACGTCAGGGCGTGGATGTACTCCAGCTCTGTGTACTTCACGCCCTGGTCCACTACCAGGTTCAGGAGTTCATCGGCCGTGTTGTACAGCATCTCGTAGTACTGCCTGAGAAAGCAAGACACAACACTGCTCACTGGCTCCGTGGTCAGCAATCTATGTGGTTTCAGTGGTAATGAATGTGCTATTTACAAACTACTTAGTTTATCTATTCAATAAACATTTATTGATCACTAGACATTGTTCTGAGCCATATGAATGTAACGGAGAACAAGACAGACATGATCTCCATCCTCTTGGAGCTCACTTCATGAGAAGTCTAAATAAAGACCCAGGGACACCTGTCATCAAGGTCTCAGTTCACGCAAGACTTTCTCCTAATTTTGCATTTGCCTCAGGAGATCAAAAGAAAGAGAAGTTGGCGTACAGAAGCAAGAGAGAGAAATAACCATCTGGCAGGCATTGCTAGTAGTTTCTGTCCCATTCAATCCCTCATTCATTGACTCATTCATTGGAGGCTCTGTGAAATATATGGTTTTCTCCATAAAGTGGGATAATAATAGTATCTCTGAAGTTACAGTACCTCTTAGGTTGTTGGGAGAATTAGTTAATCCATATAAAGTACTTAGAATGGTGCCTGACACAATTCTACCTGCTCCATAAACATTAACTATTATTACTAGAAATATATTTATAATAATGTATTAATAGTAATAGTAGCATATAATGATGAGCAAGACACAGCCCCTTTCCTCAGATAGCTCAGAGACAAGTAGGGAAAGGTAATGAAAAGCACAGAAAACTGCTAGCAAAGTTAATTTCCATGTACTGTGTCATGTAACCCTCACTACACCTAGGGAGCTATTACTCCCTTTTCTCAGATAAGAAAACTGAAGCCCAGGGAAGTTATAGGACTTGCCCAGTGTCACAAAGACATTTGTGGCTGTGACAGAATGAACCCAGGCTTCTGACTCTTAAGTCCAACACTCTTCTTCACGGACAAAGACAAGCATGTTCCAAGTGCCCGGAGTGAGGTATCAATGGTATGAATTTCCAGCAGAGGAAGGAGGAATCACACCATGTTGAAGGGAGGGGAAGGATCAAGGAAGACTTCAAATGGTGTAGGATACTGTCAGGCAGGGCTTCCAGGAAGGAAATTCTAGATTAAAGGAAAAGAAAAGAGATGAGCAAAGACAGGGAAGAGTAATCTGGTTAGCCCGGGGAGTGCAGCTGAATAGCAGAGAGTCAGGGCAAAAGGCAGTGAAGGACAGAGGTAGAGAGTCTAACAACATCAGGATAGTTAAGTCAATAAAGCACTTTAGGTCTAGATAAGTCAAGAAAGCACCTCCCATCTGGGGCCCCAAGTTCTGCTGAGAACAGAGGCACCATTCCAAGTTGTGCTTCCGGAAGGTTAATGTGACAGCAGTATGTAGGATGGTCTGGGAGGGGACCAGGTATAATTCTAGCAAAAAGGAAGGGCCTTGAGAGCCATTTGGCTCAAAGCCATTGGCCCAGGTGATGGAGAGAAGAGTAGTGCCTTCTAATGTAAGGGAAGCAGGCATTAGAGTGAACGTGCAGTGCAGAGAAAACATGAAGCTGGGAGCGAAGGACGGAGAGGGCTGCCACTTGCCAATCTTAACACCAACATGATGCCACTACAGTCCTCACCAAGTCTACTGGGCTCTGAGGCTATGACTTGCCCAGGTACTACAAATGCCCCGGGAGGTAGAGTTCAGTGCAGGCTCTGAGCCAGTGATGCTATCATAGCCAAAGGACAGAGGAGCCTCCCCAGGGACAGTTTACTTCCTCTTCTCATCCCCACAGAAAAGGTGGCTCTTCCAGGATTGAGGGGACAGAACAAGGCAGTTTGCCCAAGGCAACTTGGGGGGGCGGGTGAAGGGACCTTTCAGGCTCACTTGCCCCAAAATCTTGTACTATTGGACTTGGAGCCTTGGGATGTTGGATTTCTTCTTCATCAGGAACATCCTGAAAAAAAGACTATCCTATGGGAGAACTAAGCCATCTTTATGGTAAGGAATACATTCTGGGAGCTTGGTCATTTCAAGAATACTTTATAAACTGCTGCTACAAATGGGAAAGTGGCAAGAGCGCTGTCATCTTTTCACGTGGCTAGTTCATTTTCCTGCTTTGCTAAGCCGCCTTTTCCAATTAACACTTTTTTTTTTTTTTTTTTTTTGCGGTACGCGGGCCTCTCACTGTTGTGGCCTCTCCCGTTGCGGAGCACAGGCTCTGGACGCGCAGGCTCAGTGGCCATGGCTCACGGGCCCAGCCGCTCCGCGGCATGTGGGATCTTCCCGGACCGGGGCACGAACCCGTGTCCCCTGCATCGGCAGGCGGACTCTCAACCACTGCGCCACCAGGGAATCCCTAACACTCTTTTTAAATGGGGGAAATAATGCTCTTTTATGACTACTTCCTAAATGGTGGCAGGAATAGCAGGTGCTCGTCTTAAATTGGAGAGTTTTTGAGTTACTCCTGGCAGCAAATAGCTCAACATCCTTGTGTAAACGGTCTTCTTGGGGCTAGTCTTCTGTAGTGGTTTCAAACGAGTGTTCACTCTAACCTCATGGGACCACGTATTTAGGAATCACTGGTCAACGGTAACTTTGAACATAGACAGAGGTACTTCTGAAAGAATAAGTGAATGAACTCTGACCTCCAGAGGTCTTGAAGCCCAACATTAGCTACAGTCAAGAATTGTTTTGAAGCTTCATGTTAGCATAAAACTCATGTGAACTATTCCTCCTCCACAATACCTCTGCTGGAATTAAAAAAATACTATTTGTAGGAAAAACTTGCTGCTGTAGGAGAGTGCATCACATTTAATCCATGGCTTCACATGTCCCCTGGCACACCTTGGCTTCCTCCCCCATACCAGCCCCAGTTTTCAGAAACGAGGCCCTACATCCTCTGATTCCTCTTACCTTAGATGCACAGTTGAGGGAGACAGCTGTCCATTTAGGAAACTACTAAACAAATGTTCAAAACACTGTTCAAGAAAAATACATGTTTGAATCTAGAATTGTCACATGGAATGAGAGAGAACTGGGGGCTCATGGTTCTTTCAAAGCTAGAAAGGACTTGATAGCTGCAGTTCCAGAATGGTGATTCTCTAACTAGAGTTACTGGGAACTTATGAAAAGTACAGATTCCTGAGGCCCCATCCCCAGATACTGTGATTTGCAAAGGTTTGGAACCAGCCAGGACTCTGAGCCAGAGTTTGTTTGATGGGGGAATAGTTACAGACCCATTCCCATCTGCTTGAGCCAAGGATCTAAAAGCATTAGGGAAGAAGACAGAAGCAGTAAGTGGGGTTGTGATGCTTTTCGCTGAGATTAAACCAAAAGAATTGGGTTTCTTTGTATTATGATGTTGATATTTTCATCATTCATTTTAAGAAGTAACGCTGAACCCATTAGACCAAACGAAATTGGATTTCTTTTGAAAAATCTGATGAATTGTTTCCAGGGATACTGGCTGGTTTTCTACAGAGACCGCTGTTCCATGCTGGGAGCAGACACCAAAACAAAGATGCCTGGATTTCTAGACCTGGAGCCTGCAGCGTGATAAGTGATAAAGGGCACGCCACTTAAGTCCTTAATGTTTCAATATCCTCTGTGCAATGAAGACCTTTATAAATCCCAGGATGACACTCTGAAGTGGACTGAGAGACTAAAAGAGTCCTCAAGAGCCTCAGATGAACAGTGCCCCAGAATTGCAAAGCTGAGTTATTAAACAAAATTGACAGGTAACTGATGGTGTATTTTCTATAGTTAGGGGAAAAAAATCCCCATAACCATGATGATATATTAGATCATAAAGAAACATAGATATTTAAGACAGAATGCAATTCATTCATCTTTCAAAAGAGTACCTAGGAGCAAAGACTATACTAAATCAGCATAGCAACAGTTGTACTTGGAGGTGGAGAAAGGGTGCTACAAGGTGCTCTAAGGAGAAAATATTTAGGAAAATGCCTCAAACTACACAATTAGAATGAGCTTCCATGGTAAACACTGACACGCTGAAATGAACATGTAACCCAACTGGAATAAATAATTTAAACACTGACACACTGAAATGAACATGTAACTCAACTGGAATAAATAATTTATCAGGTCCCAGGGAAATGAAAGCTTGATCTTTATCATCACACATTAAAAGAGCAGCCATGGCTTCCAGGGCACCACATTTTATATGAGATAGCACTTGACTTAGCTGCCTGGATGGGACCAGTGAACACATATTTGATTTAAGCCTTTTTTGGCTCATGACTTGTAGAGCAAGTTTCTTCATAGCCTGTGATATTCAGGGTCCAGTTCCTAGACGTGGACCAAATATCCCATTCCAGAAACCAGAGATCCATGTCCCCCTTAGGGATGGAAATTTCTGTGAGGAGGTGGTTCTTCCCTGTGGTTTCTCTCTCCCTTTGCTGTGGGCCTTTGGGCAGAGTTCCCAAAGTGGAGAGGGAGGGGAGTGCAGAGATAGAAAAGTGATGTCACATAGACTGGTCTCACAGTCTATAACACGACAACGTTTAAATTTTGTTCGGGTCCAAACAGATAATTTTCTCATATCTTCCTCATGTTTCCTTTATCCACAGACTGTTCTTCCTTGTGTTTTTCTCTTCTTATTTTACTTCAATGGTATTGCACTGCAACTTTTTCTCCCCAGTGATTCTATCTGAAAACATTCATACCAGTAAGGATACGAAGGACATTTTGATAAGTTGGGCAGATCTTCTTTTTAAAGCATAAAAATAAAGTTTATTTTGTTTTTCTGTGATTGGAAAATTAAGACACGTGTCATATAAGATATACAGACTATACAGAAAGATTAAGCGGAAAAAAAATTACTCATATCATTCCATCATAAAGACATACCACATTTTGGCATTTCCTTCTAGATTTTTTCCCCCACATGTAGTAGCCTACCAATTTCTTTCTTATAGTTGAAATATTTCGGCTGACACACTATTGGACACTTCGGTTGTTTCCAATTTAAAAAACTTGCTTTCCTGAGGACAGATTTCCAAAGCAGAATTAGTCAAAAGATAAGTATATGTTTTAGGACTTTGGCAATGCCACCAAATTGCTTTCTAAAAAACTTGTATCAATTTATCTTCATACCAACAGCATATGACAGCATCTAGCCCCTCATATTCTTTTTTTTTAATTAATTAATTTTTGGCTGTATCGGGTCTTCGTTGCTGCGTGCGGGCTTTCTCTAGTTGCGGCGAGCGGGGGCTACTCTTTGTTGTGGTGCGCAGGCTTCTCATTGCAATGGCTTCTCTTGTTGCGGAGCACCGGCTCTAGGCATGTGGGCTTCAGCAGTTGTGGCACGCAGGCTCAGTAGTTGTGGCGCACGGGCTTAGTTGTTCCACGGCATGTGGGATCTTCCCAGACCAGGGATTGAACCCATGTCCCCTGCACTGGCAGGAAGATTCTTAACCACTGCACCACCAGGGAAGGCCCCCCTCACATTCTTTTAATTTATATGAGGTTGAACAATTTTTTATCTACGTATCAGTTTTTAACGTACATGGGTATGCACACATGTATAAGCAAATTGTCGATATCTTTGTATCTTTTGCGTATTAGTGTTTTTCTTACTTCTATTTCAGAGCGCTTCATAAATTTTTACAGGTACGAAGCAAGGAGTGCTCTAGTCTCTCATCCCTGGTTCTCCCTCCCACTTTGCCATACTCAAAGTTATCACTGTATCTCTAAAAGCTACTGGAAACAGATTCAGTTCTCTTCTTTGTCAAGTGAGGGAAGAAAGCCCTAATAAGACCAGTTATTCCCAAGCCAGGCATGCCTCATTCCTATACCTGTAGGAGGCGCATAAAGTCTGCGTGTGGGGATGAAAGGAAGGCACTGACTGGGGGACTGTTCACTGACTGGGGGACTGTTCACAGCTCCTCCATCTGCCCCCCTCTACTGGATGGTGTTCAGATTCCTAGATCCCCAAATGGAAACTACATTTTCCACAGATATACAGCTATGTCACAGGCTGGGTTTTAGAATTCGTCTTGATCGTAGTAATAGTTAACAGTAATGTTGAACTTTTAGATGCATTAACGTATTCAACCCTTTGAAGTAGCTTCTGAGATCACCTACATTTTACAGATAAGCAAACTGAGTTTTAGAGAGTGTGAGTCATTTGTTCAAGGCTTCAAAATGAAGGACTCTGAACCCTATACTTGCTCTAAAGTCACTGTAATACAGAAATATTTGAACCTGTAAAAAGCGGAAGTACTAATTACAAAGGATACTTGTCTAGCTAATTCATTTTTAGTCAGGATTTAGGAAATATGAATTAAATAAAATTCACATTCAACTCTGCCTTCCATTGTAATGGAACAAACTACTATTGTGGCAATTCAAAATTCATTTATACAATTCACAGTAATATTTGAATAACACTGGATTTGATCTGAGAATTCACTGCTCTAAACCAAATAATGAAATCATGTTGTATATTCAGCATTCAAGAGTTACAGGAGGGCTTCCCTGGTGGTGCAGTGGTTGAGGGTCCGCCTGCCAATGCAGGGGACACGGGTTTGTGCCCCGTGTCGGGAGGATCCCACATGCCACGGAGCGGCTGGGCCCGTGAGCCATGGCCGCTGAGCCTGCGCGTCCGGAGCCTGTGCTCCGCAACGGGAGAGGCCACAACAGTGAGAGGCCCGCTTACCGCAAAAAAAAAAAAAAAAAGAGTTACAGGAAAGACTTTTGGCTTTTTCATTCTGTCACCTCTCTCTACTTCTCCCTTTTTGCCCCTCCAATCTGGTAATGGACAAGGTGCCCTTTCTTTCCAAAAGTTGGCTGCCTTTCTGATTCATTACTTCCTCGAGGAAGGGGGATAATTAAGTCATTTCATTGTGAAGACTTTCTCATCTAGTCCTTCCTGAGATAACGATAGTATTAATGTCAATAAGAGAATTAGGCTCTGAAGCTGACTTAAAATGTAAGTTTCAAAGGAAGAAAAATTTACGTGAATATAACTTAGCATCGACTGTAGCCCCCCAAATTCTTTTTAGCCAATAGTTGCAACATTATGAGCAATTTAATAAAAACCCAGGAGTTGATGGGTCACAAAATTGTCAGATAAAACATTCAACTCCTGTTTTCTCTACTCACTCAATGGTATACATGGTAATAAGCAGGGAGATGGAAAGAGAAAAGAAAGGAACTGAATAACCCATAAACCAGATAATCATCCCATGAATAACTGAGAGGTAGTTACAGCAGAAGGACTGAGAGAAGTAAATACTCAAGAGATCAGCTAAGCTCAGATTCTGGTTAAGTCTTTCATTCCTCCCTAACTAGCTGTGTGACCTTGGA
This sequence comes from Grampus griseus, assembly GCF_964374135.1. NCBI lineage: Eukaryota > Metazoa > Chordata > Mammalia > Artiodactyla > Delphinidae > Grampus > Grampus griseus. The sequence continues at coordinate 18,735,967 of NC_139003.1, forward strand.
CAATTGCTGTCAGCTTTTCGAATCTCTGCCTCCCCCCACGTGAAAAACAGAGGTTACAGCAGATGCTATTTTAGCACTGGCATTAAAACCTTTACAGCATCCTCTGCTTAGTCCTTTAAAATCACGGGCTTCTAGCAGAATTAGTTGATGCTGACTTTCCCTAAGCTATGGGAAGCAAGATGCAGTAGTGATTGATTCGAAAACATTCTGAACAAGTGTAAACTTAGCTCAGATGTACTTTCCAGACCAGTGATAAATGGATGGTAATTCTGTGTGTCAGAAGAATAAATTAGTTTATTAAAAAATATAACATAATTGCTCTCATTTGTCTTCCCCTTAAAAGAGCTTAGAGTTTATTACAGACATGATTGAAAATTCTAATTTGAAAGAGCTGAAGTTATTTCCATTTCAGGAATGAGAAAACTAAGGTAGAGAAAAGCTAAATAATTTTCAGAGCATCAGTGGCAGAATTAGATTCGTATTCTATATGGGGATAGTTATTAACACTCCTTACAAGAAGTTGTGCAGGTCTTTTGTTCTCACCAGGACAGTCTGAAGAGAGGTAAAGAAGGCCAAGGTAAAGAGGGGTGAAGAGAGGTAAAGAATGGTCTTTAGAAAACAACAGTGCATAAATTCCCTCAGCTGGTGGCAGCAGAAACCCATTCAAGAGGTAAAGAGAGCCCGGGAGTCTGCTGCTGTCAGGTTTGCAGAGGCTTCTTTGATGGGTCGTCTACCTACATTTTCTCTGTATAATGAGGCACACACACCACTGCCTCCATCAATGGAACCCATGCTTAAACCGCCGTGCTTCAGCAGGACTAGGGGCGGGGTGGCAGTGGCTCTCCAGGGGAGATGTTAAAATTTAAAGTCAGCTGCCTTCATTCCTCTCAGTAACGGACCCTGATTTTTTTTTTTTTTTTGGCGGTACGCAGGCCTCTCACTGTTGTGGCCTCTCCTGTTGCGGAGCACAGGCTCCGACGCGCAGGCCCAGCGGCCATGGCTCACGGGCCCAGCCGCTCCACGGCTTGTGGGATCTTCCTGGACCGGGACACGAACCCGTGTCCCCTGCATCGGTAGGCAGACTCTCAACCACTGCGCCACCAGGGAAGCCCCGGACCCTGATATTTTTGATAGCAGTGGCCAGAGCCTTGCTTTATTTCTCTTCAGAAAATAAAACCACTCAAAGGAATTCCTCTGAGAACCAGCCCTTTGGTGATGATGACCCTCTCCCCAGCTCAGTTACACTTGCTGATATGGGAAGAAAATGTCTTTTTGTTCCCTTCGCTGGAAATTCTGCTCCCCAACTTTGGAACACATTCTGAATTTATAAATATCTGTGGTTAGAATTTTCTCCTCAACAACTTAAGGATTCACATGTCACTCTCTGCTACATCAGATAATTTTTTAAATTAAGTTTTCTAAAACAGGGCTAGAGGAAGAGCTGCATTTTAAATTCAGTACAATTAAAACTGTGTCTCTTTGGTCTGGCACTGCCTTTGGTCAAACCCCATTTGTATGAATAATTATTCAGTCCATTAAGAAGTCTGCTCAACTCCTCCCATTTTGAAGGTTTTAATAAATAGTGATCGGGCACATTGTTGTTTGCACTTGCCAAAGCAATTCTGATGAAGTCATCTTCTGATGTTATCAAATAATGAAATATGAAAGAGTGAATAGAATTATCCTCCTGTTCTGTGACTTTTTTATTTACGTCCTTCATTTTACTTTCATAATTGTGTTTGTCTCATACTCCTGTAAATGCTCTTTTGATTATCAAAAGGTGAGTCCAGGTTAAGGAGAGCTATGCTGTGCTGAATATCACTTAAGAGAGTCTTTTCCATTAAAAAAATATAATTTATTGAATATCACTTTAGAGTCTTCTCAATTAAAATAATAATTTATCTAATATCATAGGTGGATAAAAGGACATGGTATTATGCACTTTGGTGGCCTCAACACTACAAACTGTTTACCAATTAGCACAAGGCCCTTGTATTGGATATTATCTATATTTCTCAGACTAACAATCCGGGAAATAACTGCTGAGATATGCTGAATAAAAATAATTCAAAGGCCCTATGGTTTTCTCAGTTTTAAGTAATGAAATGGAATGATCAACTTTTCAATAAATAATGCAAAGGATCTCTTCAAAGGAAAACCCAGTATTATTATTACTAATGCTTAGGAAGCTCTAATAACATTTTAAATGCTAATATAATATACAAAGGTATAGTCCTTGATTTCAAGAAGCTTTTTTTTTTTTTTAATCTATACTTAAAAAAAAAAAAAATCCAATCCAGGCCCAGATCAAAGGTCTCTAAGACACCAGGCAAATGTTTTAATTTAAAGTAAAATAAGTCCTGGGCTTGCTAGCCAGCCTGTCTGCTAATTGTGCTACTCTCTTTCGGTACATGAGAAAGAAGAGCTGAAGGGCCCTAGACAAGGTACAGAAACCAAGGTTTCTGCTTCAAGTGATGGAGAAGTGAAGCGGTAACAGGTGCTGGGTTACTGTATTTATAAGATGGAGATTCTTCTCTACCTGTAGTGCTTGGGGAGAAGGGTCAGTGAGGATAGGCATGGACTGTCTGGTCTGATGGGAGAACATGCCCATTAGACTATTAAGCCGATGAGGCCAGGATGATGGATTGATTCTGGTAAGTGCCAGTTAGTTGTATTCTTTAGCTACTGACTCTGACCCTAGCCAGCTACCTCACCAGTGTGTCAAAGACAAAAACTCAGTGAAGCTGAATGGACAGTTCACTGCAAGCCATTATCCCTGCTGGGGGCTTAAGATGCAAAGATTGCTATTCAGCCAGCAGTCCGCTGAGTTACTCAAACCCTGACTCCTTACCCTTTGGTCCTAGGCAGAGACCCTACTATGCTGCTCACTTTTGTTACAGGAAATTTCTCTACTTTGCCAAGACAAAAGACTGTATCTTTTAGGACTGAAGGGCCAGAAGGGAAAACGGTTTTGGCAGAGGGACCAAAAAATCAGGGGATTATTTGAAAATATGAGCATATGCCAATCAGTAGGTCCCAACAGCAAACACTCGAGGGGGTATTTACTAAACCCTTAGGTTATTTATGAAAGGGAGAAAAGCTAAACAAACCAAAGTTACAAAATGGGCCACCTGAGATTCACGGACACGTGACTCAGAACGGATGTCAATTAGAAAAATAATAGACCAAATCAGAAGGAGCTAATGGAAATATGTACCATCACCAGCAGGGTTTAATTAAAGACCCAAATACTCTGACAAACATGATGGATAGCTTTGGATAGCAATATGAATTTGGTGGACGTAAAGACCACTGTGGCTGGTATATATTTGGAGGTCAGTGAACCATTTTATACAGTGCCTCTAAAAAAACTGTAACTAGCAAAATGAATTTATTCTGAATGGCTACTCCTGATAGGACACAGACTGCAAAACAAACAAAGGATAACAATGAAGGCAAATCAAATTCAGAGGAGAAAGCATCTACTGAATGCTAAGGACACTGCTGTATAACAGTGATCTCACCTAATACTTTAATTAATGTGCAAGAACTACAAAGAGTGTTGAAAAGGTCAAATGTTACTAAGTGGGGAAAGGCCGGGAACAGCAACAAAGTAATAGAAATAATGTAAAGGACACCAGAGAATTTAGAATTATGGGCAGCTGATAACGAAAGGAGATTTATCTTAGAAAAACCCAAGTGAATATGTCTGGAAGAAATTATGATCTCCTATATTCAATAGTTGGGAGAAACTTTAGAACAGGACTGGTAAAAATGGTCCATGAGGGTGTGCGGGGGGGTAAGGGCCTTGAACCAGGGCATTTTTTTTACTTACTATTAAAAAAGTACCCGTTATAGGGCAAGAAGGTGATGATAATCCCTGCCTTTGTTGTGCTTCCTAGTTCTGTGTTGCTTTATACTATAATCCACTTGAAATAAATCAGAAAAGAGTATCAAATGGGATTAAAGGGACAGAAGACTGGAGGAAAATAGAATATTAGAAGAGATTCAGTCCAATTTTTGCTCAAATGTCAGCTTATCAGTAAGTGAGGTTTTCCCTGACCACCTTAGGTAAAATGATACCTGGCCCATCCTCATCAAGCTTTGTCCTTTTGCTTAGCTTCTTTTCTTTTTAGCCTTCATCCCCATCAGAAGATAGATATATTTCCAAAATATATTTTTAACATATATGTGGTATATTTAAAAAACTATGTGCATATAAACACACACACACAATTAGAGACACAGCATAATACAGTGGTTAAGATCATGGACTCAGGAGTCAGGGGCCTGGGTTTGAATCTCAGTTCCGCCTCTTACTATTTGTGTGTTCTTGGGCAATTTATTAAACTCTGTGCCTTATTTTCTTCATCTGAGAAAGGAAAAAGTACATGAGGTTGTTACAAGGATCAAATAATGAAGAACAGTGGCTGGAACAGAGTAAATGTTATGTAAGCATTTATTACATAAATTAATGTCTGCCTCCCATCCTAGAATGCAGGCTCTCTGAGGGCAGGGTTGGATTCTGTACCATTCATTGTTAACCCCCTGGGCATCTAGTGAGTGGTGAATAAATGAAAAGGAAAGAATGAATGAGAGAGCCAACAGTCAGTAAATTTCATTAAGTGATAGACCCCAAGATAAAAAAGCAGTCAATGATCCTTTGACCTTGGGAAGGGAGGAACTATGAATAACACAGGTTCTCTGTGTAACAGGCTAAGGGGTATTATTCTGATGTAATTCTGAGGGGGCAATGTGGATGTTTGGGATAACTGGTTGCAGGTGAAAAAGGGGAGGGCACAGAGGGAAGACATCTGTTTTTGGCTAGTCATCTGCAATCCTCCCCAACTCTTCTTTCATTCGCTGGCAGAATTAGACATGAATCCCGTATCATTTACTTAACCTGTTTGACCTAAGAAATTTCTTAGCTTGTCTGAACTTCAATTTCTTCATTTATGCAATAGGGTAGATAATATAACATCACAGGGCAGGTTTGAGGATTAAATCAAACAACATGGTAGAATACCTGCTCTGTAAAAATGGTAAAAAAAAAAAAAAAAAAAGCAAAAACAACAACAAAAAAACCACAGGCAACTTTTATTGTACCAGCCACATATATATTCTCTCTTTGGAACCTACTTTACCATAATTGTGTGAGGCATCCTATCCTCCACATTGAAATGACTTTTTATTAATCTTTTCCTGTCGACTCTTGGCTCAAAAGAGGGGTTTCTTTTCTAGCCTTTTTTTCCCTTTCTTTCTAAGATTGGCCTTATGCTTTTAATCCCAATCCCTCCCATTGCCCTTAGGATCCTGCTGGAGTTTTGTTTTCAACTCCTGTATCTAGTATCTACCCCTTTCACAGGTTCTTTCATGTCTGCCTTCAAATATCCTTGTTTCTCATATCTGGACAAAAACAAAACCAAACAAGAAACTCTAAGCCCTTCACGCAATCCTGTGTCCACTCTATGTCTCATCTCGTCTCTATTCTCCCTTTCATTGTCAAATTTCTCAAAAAAATCATTTGTATTTGCCATCCTTCAAAAGCCTCCACTTTGTCTGAAACTATATTCAAAAAGGTCACTGATGACATCCTAGCAGACAAACACAGTGGTCTTTCCCCTTGACAGTTTCCATCCTGGACTCACCGTTCCTGGAGCCACGTGGTTCAGGCTCCTTCCCCAGCTCCCTGAGTTCCTTCCTTCCCTTTAAAGGCTCCTATTCTGTCTGCCCACTGCAGGCCTTCCTCCCAGTCAGGGGCTCGCCCTGCTCTTTGTTCTTCTCTCTCTGCTTCCAAAAGTCTCTATATGAGATGGTTTCTCTCTCATGATCTGGTCTCTGAATAGATCAAAGCTTCATTTTCACTGATTTGCAGACATTTCTATCAGATGCCCTTATCAGGTGGCCTCCCTAACTTGCAAGTTTTGCTTCACAGCACTATAGTTTGCAAAACCTCTGGATGTCAGTGTCACTTTTGAGTCTTCGCTCTTTATTTCTTTGCCTGATGATCACTAGGTCTATCAGTGCAACATCTTATATATTCATTTCTTCTTACCAATCTCATTATCATAGATCTTAACTATTTAAACTCCTACCTGCATCTCTCACAATCACTAAGTTCTCCTAGGTTAATCTTCTCCAGTTCTACGTGCATCAGATCACTATTCTGTGTTAAAACAACAACAACTTGTGTATTCACTAGTGCCAATAGGATAAAGTCCGAACTCCTAACACTGACATCCAAAGCCTTGGATTTGGTGCCAATCCCACCCTTTTTCCCCACTTTTCTCCTCTATCAACCTTCTATTGAAGCCAAACTGAGCTATCAATGCCCCTTGAACATATTTAGTTCTTTTTGGCTCTGGGTTTGTGTATTCAAAGCCTAACCTTCAAGATTGCTGAAACCCCTATCCTCTATGAAGGACGCTATCCTAAGCAATTTCTTCCTTCTCTGTTACTTACGGATGCGTCACCCATTTAACATGTATCATCCACAGTAGGATCTGTTTATTTAAAGTACAAAACAAAACAGAGCAACTAAGATTCTTCTGGAACTAGAAGTGTAATTTTTAAAAAAGGTATCGGGGTATTGAGTTACTACCTGTGTGAACTTGCAAAAGTTACCTCTCTGGGCTTCAGTTTCCTCAACCATGAAATGAGGATACTGACAATATCCACCTCATAGGGTTGTCAGGAGGATTAAACTAGTTAATATCTGTAAAGTGCACATAATACATAAGCGTTTGTTAAATAAACAAAATAAAAGGGACAAAAAGCATACAGTGCAAAGTCTCTCTCCTACTTCTGTCCCTTAGCCATCCACCCTGTTTCCTTTCCTGGAGACAATCGCTGTTACAAAGTTTCCAGGGTATCCTTTCAAATACATTTTATATTCAATACATATACAAGCATAGTTGTGTGTGAGTGCACACGCACGTGTACGTATGTGTGTGTGAGCACGCGTGTGTATGTACCCACACACAGCAACATATTTAAAGAGAAGTGGTGTTTACATGCTCTTCTACAACTTGCTTTTTCCACTTAATATACCTTAGATGTGGTTCCATTTCAGTACATATCAACCTGCCTCATTCTTCTTAATAGCTGCAGAGGATTCAATTATATGGATGTACCATAATATATATTTATTATCTTCTCCCAGAATGCAGCCTTCTTGATGACAAAGACTGTGTCTTATGACTCCCTGTAGCGTCCTCAGTGCTTATACAGTACCTTTCAAAATTCTTTTTTTGTTTATTTGCTCAACAAATATTTAAGCATCAGTTATGCACCAGGTAGTATATTGTAGGCACTGTGGATGCAGAAAAGAGTAAAACACAGTCCTTGCTCTCTGGAGATGCAGAGTCTGGTGTGACACTGGCCACGTATTTACAGTAATGTGACAGCAGCTCTAATACAGGTACAAACGAGACGATCTAAGATCACCGAGAGGAAGGGCTGTGTACTTTTTAGATCAGTCAGGGGAGGCTTTTTTGAGGAGGTGTTACGAGGAGGCAAACATGAGGGAAGGAAAGAACTCTTAGAAGTAAGGGAGGCAGAATGTGTGAAGTGGGTGGGAAGGTAGGAAGAATATGGTATTTGGGGGGAACTACAAATGGTTTATCCCTCCCCAGAGTGCAACGGGTGTGTGGAGGGGGAAGGAGGGATGAGAGGTTAGCAAGGTAAGCTAGACCAGATGATAGCGGACCTTGTGCGTCACAGTAAAGACTGGACTTCGTGGGTGGATCGAAGAAAGGGATGCAGGGTGTGACTGTTTTAGAGCTGTTAGCCTTTTGTTTTGCTCAGGTTATTAAGACAAAACTATTATCATCTATTATTACCAGGATTCAATAAAAGAAGGTATTTTAATACTCCTCAAGCAGGAAAGAAAGAATCTCAGAACAAAAGGGACATGTTTTCCTTTATGAGAGACTCACAAACTCACTAGACTGTCATTATTTTCCTCATTTTCCTAAGGAAGACAACAGCGGTCTAGCTTCAGTTTCCACGCTGACATTTGGGAACCAAAGCTGTAGTTGATGGGGAGGAATCTGAAGAGAGGAGTTTTGGAAGAAGTCAGACATGATGACAACTGGGTTTTAGAAAGACCTCTCCACGTCTTTCTGTAGGTGGAGGACGGACAGTTGGAGAAGCTAGAGAGCCTTCAGGCTGTCGCACTACCCAGCTTCTCCTTGGTTTGCTCAGATTCTCCTCTATCAGGCCATATCCATCTTCTAGGTTTCCTCACAACTCCTGTTCCCAAGCTTGTAGCTGAACAAAATCAACCTCAAAGAGAGAGAAGGGCGCCAATACCTTGATAGGAAAATCCAGGCCCTCACCTCTAGTAGCTTTTGTTCAGGTCACGACTGGCATGAACTACTACAATACCCACTGCCGGGCTGAGATGAGGCAGAGAGGAAAGGGAAGACAGGCAGTAACAACAGGAGAAAGCAGGAGGGATACCTTGTACCAGAAGCTACCTTCTATCCCTACTCCTCCACTCGTCTGGTTGAGGGAGCTCAATGTGAGGGAGAGAGGATTTAAGACACTTACTGTAAGGTCGGATCTTAACAAACGGCACCGCGAAACAGAGGAAAGCTTCAAGTGAGCTTTATTAGGGAGCGCTCCCGGGCGAGGTTCACTGGTGTGAGAGAAAGGGGCCAGAGAAGTCGCGCCTGGGCGAGGGTTGGGCAAGATTTTATAGGGGAAGAAGGGAAAGGGGTGTGGTGAATCTGGGAGGGCGCAGGGTATTCCTTATTTGGTGGTCTTTTCGGGTATCCTGGGGGACCAATAGTCCCGCCCCTCGAAAGGCGGGAAGGCTGGGCCGGGGCGGGGGGGGGCTGGGAGGTGGGGGTGGGGGGGGCGGGGGGGCGGGGGGGGGAGTCCCCAGGTCAGTTCCTGGAACTGGGTGGTCCGGAAAGTCTCCAGGTCAGTTTCTGGAACTGGGTGGTCCGGAGAGTTTCAGTCTGATGCAACCTGTGAATCTGATTGCGTTCCCCTGCCTCGGGCCAGTTGGCCTTACACTTACAATTACATATAAAATCATAAATTAGGAGGAAGGTCACTATGTTGTTTAATCTCTTGACAACCACACACATTAGGCTTGATAACCTTAGTTGGCAGATAAATAGAGGGTCTGAGAAGAAGGTCAAGTTCTCCATGAGACTGACCCTAGATTCAGACCCTGGCCCTTTGGATTCTCTACTGTAGTTGTGGGGAGCTTCTGGGAACACTGGTACAGGGAGCCTCATATTACATAGCAAGAATTGGCTGGCACTAGGTTCTTAGTTTATAATCGGGATTTGAGTTCCTAGAGGGTGTCTGGAGAAAAATGAGACATAATAGGATAAAATTAACCATAGGAAAATTCATTCTTAGAGTCAGCAGAGAAGATCAGGCCTTGAGGGATGGAATAGCAATTTTTTTAAACTGACCCTTTCCATTAAAAAGACTAATAGTAAGACTGATCAACAATGCCTTTCTCCTAAGTCTGTATATATAAAGAAAAGGGCCTTTGATGGGGAAAATACATATAGCATTTGCATTCCTTTTTTAGGAAGAAAAAAGTATCACATTTGAAAAACCTCCCAGAAAGGGCAAGTTCTGAGAGAAAGGTCTTTGAGTATGCTTAATACTTCTATTTAAATGCTAATGCTAACCTATAGCTCTGGACCACACAGAAACTAGAGTTTTCAAAGAGCAGAAAGTGAATTTAAAATGAAAACTTAATTTCTGGAATAAAAGATTTTCTTAAAATTTCTGCAGAGAAGCTAACACACAGAGTCTTGTGACAGGAATACCCCTCTGATCAGAATGGAAACCAGCCGATGACACAGCAGGTGAGTTTAGTGGCTGAGTGAGGGCTGCCTCCATTGTAAATGGGAGTCTCCCCTCAAAAGGTTTGTCTTTGCAGGTCAACGTCTGTCACAAACTGTGCCTGCCCAGAGGTGGTGCTTTTCCCCCCTCCCTTGTAATGGCCCGTGCTAAAGGGAGTGCTGGTGTTTGGAAGGGAAGCTG